>NC_139585.1:8952712-9585212 GCF_946808225.1 Silurus aristotelis | reverse complement strand
GCTGCAGCAATTTTAAAAGCACAGTGCTTTGGTGTCTGATTAAATAACAGCATGAGAAATATTTATGAAAAAACGTATACAATTATTTAGAAGCACAACGAATTAGAAACTCTGACCAGAGAATCGCCACAATTGTTCACGTTGTGAAACTTTAATCTGGGACAGCCCAACATCATATAAAGTATATGATGCATTAGAAGCAGATACAGATAAAACCCAAATTCTTAGATTTACAACTTGAACAAGGAACAGAAAAAAAAATCATAAAGTCATAAAAGACATAGATACTGTATAGTCTGAAACCATTTTGTTTACTGCCTTGAAGAATCATTGGAGCCAATGTAATAAGGCAAAAGTCTGTAAAATATTACTATATAAACATCTTCTTCTTCTTCTTCTTCTTTCGGCTGCTCCCATTAGAAGTCCCCAGAGCGGATCATCCGTCTCCATACCTTCCTGTTCTCTACATCTGCCTCTTTCAAACCAACTACCTGCATGTCTTCCCTCACCACATCCATAAACCTCCTCCTTGGCCTTACTCTTATCCTCCTTCCTGGTTGCTTCATCCTCAGCATTCTCCTACCGATGTACACTATGTCCTCCTACCATCTCAATCTCGCCTCCCTCACCTTGTCTCCATAACGTCCTACATGTGCTGTCCCTCTAATAAACTCATTTATAATCCTGTCCATCCTCATCACTCCCAATCAAAACCTCAGCATCAGCATTCAGTTCTGCTACCTCCAACTCCACCCCCTGTCTTTTATTCAATGCTACTGTCTCAAAACTATACAACATCGCAGGTCTCACCACAGTCCTATAAACTTTCCCTTTCACTCTTACAGATACTTTTCTATCACAAATCACTCCTTCAACTCTATTTTCAACCCACTCAACCCTGACGGCACTCTTTTCTTCACTTCTCTAACATAAATATTATTATATAAACTATATGGAAAAAAGTGTTGTGGTACCTGACGTTTTTTTGTTTCCAGAAGGTTGGTGGCACACAATTGCATAGCATTTCTGGATGCTGTTGCATTATATTTTCCCTTTTACTTGAACTATGAGACCCAAACCTGTTCTAGCATCACCATGCTCCTGTGCACAAAGCATGCCCCAGGAAGATATGGTCTAGATGGGATGGAGTAAAAGATTTTTAATGGCCTGCTACAGAGCCTCAACCCTATTGCACACATTTAGGATGAACTGGAACACTGACTGCACCCCAGGCCTCCTTCATCAGTACCTGCCTTTACCAACACCCTTGTGGCTAAATTAAAACAATTCTTCACAAGCACACTCAAAAATCTAGTGGAACATCTTCACAGACAAGTGGAGGTTACTACAACAGAATTTTGCAAAAGAACAACTAAATCTTATGATCAGGTGTTTAAAGACCTTTGTCCATATAGTTTAATTCCCTTTCTATAACTGTCAAAAAGTACAAGCGTTATGTTTTATTAGACTTCATTTAACATGAATTCAGGTTTGTTGATGTTATCAACTGTTCCCTAATAGAGACTTGAGAATTAAACCATTTGTGGCACTCGCAGTCCTAAATTGCAATTATTCGATTAAGAAATTGCAACAAAACTGCTCAACACAAAGCCTAAGTGATACTATCTTCAGTAATATCTAATATCTCTACAGCAATGCACCTTGTGTTGTCCATGTACAAGATAATGACAGATGATTTGCATATATTTAACCCTCAATGAGTCCCAAAAACTATAAATGGGTCAGCTTAAGGAAATATGAATTTAAGTTATAAAAGAAAACCAAAAACTTTAACACTACTCCAGAGTTTACAGGCAATATATAAAAAAAATCATCTCCCTCTCACTGAGTGAGTCTCAGTACTAACAGCATGTCTGGCATAGCTGAGTGACATACTCAGAATGGGATATATACCATTTCAGAAGATCAGAAATATAATAGAGATAAACTATTTAGAGCGTTATACGTCATTAGCAGTACTTCACAGTCAATGTGTAACTGAATATTCGGTCAGCATAAAGAAAATAAAATCAAGCTGGGTTAATATAATTTGACCTTTTGAAAGGTGATACAGGCTGCAGTAATTATACCATTTGCCGATGTTGAAAAAGCATATACTTGTTTCCCTTTATAACTATGTGCTAAAGGTCTTTTGTTTCCATGTTACAACGAAGGTTTACAGTCTATTGAGCAAAAACTTTTGTACACAACACTGTACTGTTGTTCTGTAAGTTCTTTGTCCTGCGCTCATCTCACACTGTTTTGGATTAGCATTTTATGTAGTCCTATGTACTGTAATTTGTTGCACCATTGTCCTGGAGAAAAAAACCCCACTTGACTTGAGATATAATATTGTATAATGTAAAATGAGAATATGCTAATTACAGATGTTACTTCTATATTTAAATAATAGAGCTGCATTTTGAGTCACATCATGGTTTTTAAAGCATATTTAAATAAATTAGGTAAACAAGAATAACAATCTGGGATAATTTAGCAACCTATTTGCAAAATAAAGAGTAATTAGGTGGACATCGGTTAATGGGAGGTGGAATAATAGAATGGCATGGTCGGCATTTTAAAAGGTCATTTCCTGGCTGCTGAAGTGGTCATTCATTCATTCATTCATTCATTCATTCATTCATTCATTCATTCATTCATTTAATTAAGCATTAGTATTGAACAAGGCAATCTTGATGGTACTCTAGTTTAGATTATACCCTGTTAAAACATGGTAATGAATCACTGACCACACACACACACACACACACACACACACACACACACACACACACACACACACACACAGAAACACACACAAAGCTTTGCCTTGAAGCAGAGAGATGCCATACTGAGAAGACAAGCCAAATGAACCTCTCTGACTAACTGCAAGTGTTTGGCAGGTGAACTCAGGTTAAATAAGAATTGGCAAGGTGGTCTGTGTGTGTGTGTGTGTGTGTGTGTGTGTGTGTGTGTGTGTGTGTGTGCTGGTGTCTTTTTCTTTTGAGAGGAGGTGAGAGAGAGAAGCAAGGATGGTGTAAATACACGTAACAGAAGCCATGCTTTCAGATTAATCATTGTGTGAGTTATTAAAAGGTGTGAAACAGAATTTTTCTCATTGTTATCACACAGCAGATGCTGGTTGCTTTGTATCCATAGAAACAGTGCTACCATGTAAAGTTCTTTTGCTGATGCATACAGATCTCATGCAACACCACCTCTCTGAATCAGCAACTCAATATAATACATCATAAATCAGTATGTTATGTGGGTTTAAATAATAGATTGGTTAGAATGCGGTGAACGTTTGTGCATGCAGTAGAGCCAGGGGCAGTGGGAGGAAAGAACAGGGCTGCAGACTGAAGCAGAATAAAAACAAGTATCTGGTTGCATAATCCTTTCTCTGGATCTTTACTCTCCTGCAGCTACTACTGAATTTCTTTATATTTCCTCAAAATGTGCAGTAATGGTTAAGATTGTTTTTTGAAAATGTTCAAACATGATATTGCTTTCTAAAGTTTGCCGACATTTTAGCTATTAACTTTCATGCTCAAACTAAGCCATAATTCATCATTCACTCATTCATCCATTCACTAATTCATCTTTTCTGACCACTTTATCTTGGACAGGGCTGTGGTAATTACAGATCACATCAAGCACAAACACAGTTAACATGTTTAGAGCACAAAACCAGAACAAAACAAGTTTTTTTCAGCTAGGTAAGCATGCTGGAAAAACCTTTTTTTTTTTTACATAAAAAACACTTTATTTTAAAAGAACGCAGTCTGGCACGAGACCATTTACTTTAGTGTGGTGGGACAACAGCCTGAACGAACAAGCTGAAATTTGATCACGTTTAATTCTATTTGCTATAATTGAATGCATTTTAGAGTAATCCTGTAACAGGCAATTGATAGAGGAGAACATTGAATAATCCAGCATATAGTTGTATTCAAATATGATGGAAACAGCAGGTGTGTTGCAGGAAAGCTTACAAATAGGATTATAAGGTTTCAGCTACATTTCCAGTCTGACTACATCCAAACTGAAAAGAGACCAATTTTTCTTTTCCTCAGCCTTTGCTTGTGAAACAAGGTCACCACAGTGTACTCACATTTCTGATGTATTGGCATTGTCCACTCCATAATAACAAATTCTCTCTGTTGCTACATACAACCCAATTCCCAAAAACGTTTGGACAATGGGTAAATTGCAAATAAAAACAATACAAGATTTGACACATTTGACTTCTTTTCATTTGCATGATATAGTGTTCACAGAAAATGTTTACTGGAGGTATTTCTGAGCCCATGCACTGATTTTCATTACAGAATCATGCCTGTTTTCAATGCAGTGCAGCTTCAAAGCCCAAAGATCACAACCATCAAAAAAATAGAATTTCATGAGATTTCTGCAGATTCTCTAAATCTTTTGATAATACAGTATTATGTACTGTAGATAATGATATATTCAAAGTCTTCTTAAACTGATGTTGAGGAACATTATTCTTAAATTGTTCCATAATTTGAAGATGCAGTTTTTTCGAGATTGGTGCCTATCTTCACTTGGGAGACTCTACCTCTCTAAGATACTCATTTTAAACCCAATCATGTTACAGAACTATTGCCAATTTGCCAATTTAACTAATTAGTTGTGAAATGTTTCTCCAGCTGTTTCTTTTTTAGTAAAAGTTTTTTCCAGCCTTTTACTGACCCTTTCCCTGTCACTTTTTGGAGACATGTTGCAGTTATCAAATTTAAAATTACCTTATATTTAACTTATTGTGGTAAATTTTTTTCAGTTTAAACCTTTGATAAGTTTTTATGTTTTAATGTAATAAATGTAATTACATATTATGTAATAAAATGTGAATAAAATGGGTTTATGAGATTTCCAACTTTATTTAAATTGGGATTATAAATCTAAATTAAGCAAGATAATATTTATGAAGGCAAACAAATAATGAATCATCCATTTATTTCAGTAAAATAGTAGCATTTGAATTTGACCATTCAAAAGAGTCAATTAATTATATTTCACAAAAACTGTAAATGAAATGTATATAGTTGTGAGTAACATTTGTTGAAAGTTTTATAAATTGGGGTATATGCCACACCTGCCTCTGTAGATGAACTGTCAATGCCCAGAAATCATTAGATTGAAACAGACTTTGGCCTTGTCCTCTTTAACAGATAAAAAACAAAGCATTTGCAAAACAGACATAGTTATAAACATCATACTCATTTTGTAGTATTATCTATTGAATTTTATTATAATGAAGATTTGAATCTTGTCCATGTTTAAGAAACAAATGCATTCAAAGCACTATTTAAAATAGCTCACTGTACAGGAGAGGTTTCATCTATCTCCTGCAAACATGGTGCTGCACCTTCATTGTTGTTGAGCTGAAAAATATTTGCAAGTCTTTCAGACACTACTAATGGCCCTGCAAATGCTCAAACAGCCCTGACCCTTCCAAAAGCATGAGGCGTATCCTATAAATAAAACCATATTTATAAAACCTTCTATGTCTCCATGGTAACTCCTGCTTGGTAACTGTGTCTCAGTGTGATCGTGCTGAAGCACCCAACTCCACGTTCATAATCACCTTGCTCTCATCAATAACCATGGAAACAGTGTCGACTTTGACTTAGGCTGGAACAGCAAGGTTCTTAGGCTTAGGAGTTCATACGGACAGACGTTCACTAGCACTGGTCTAACAGCAGCATATATTTAAAAGCAAAATGAGAATCTGAAGGGGCAGTTGTTTGCTGAGAAATATAAAATATCTTGCATATTTATGGAAAATCTATTATGAAACCACTATCAAATTTGCTATAATTAGCGTTTCATAAACGATGAAAAAAATTAAGATGTGGTACACTGGCAGCACTTTCCAATATACAAGATATTGTGCACTATATTTTTTCTGCTGTATTTATACTGATAAGAATCTGTTTGCACCGTTTTTTTTTTTTTTACCAACCTCTAACAGACCACATGAATATTAGATAACTTTAGAGATGTTGATCAATTTCTCTTTTTAGAAGACTGTACACAAACAGCTTACTTGTATTAAACTGATTATATTTGCAGTGATTTCATATGAATGTTGCATTCAAAATTAGTATAATTTACTGTAATTACTGTAAACATTAAATATAATAAAAAAAATATGATATTCACATAATGAATAAGAAAGAAATTATATGAAAAGTCACACCAGGCTGGTGTGAGCGTAATGCATTATTTTCTTAAAACAGTGAAATATTCTGCTCATTGTACCACAACTATGTTCCAGCAACTTAAATATTTTTTATTTAAAAATGACTTATTTAATGTTTGATATGTAAACAGTTAATTCCTGTTGTCACTTACATTACAGCAGCTATATTAAACAGTTGTTTATTCACCACCTTCTCTGTTGATCGACCAATCATCTCTCTCGGAAGACTAATCAGGAAACATTGTTACAAAGCGCTGACATTTGAGATCAATTTAACAAACATTATAAAAAACATGGTTAAAAAAATTTGAAAATCACATTAATGTGATTAAAAACAAATGAATGTATATCTTAGGTGAACAACTCTTTCTTTAATGATGCTGTCAAGTCTGCCATATAAGCCTATGTCATTGAGCTGAACAACAATGTATTAGAACTGGTGCATTAAAACATACCTTTGATTTTAAATTACAGTAAAACCTAGTGTATTTACCATAGTACCATGCTGTTATGCTGACTCTGCTCGCTACTGTATGAATATGATGATTGTTTGTAATATATTCTTTGCAGCCTTACAATGTGCTTATTGATTTTCACCTCTAGTTACAAACGTATACAAGATACAGTGGAACCCACTTATCTCGACCTCGGTTAACTCGCCAACCCTATTAAGTGGAACCGCCAAATTCTCGCTTTGTCTTAGCATTTTCTAATCGGTTATGTCGATTCTTTCACCCTGCTTCTTCTCCCGTGCGTGCCCCGCCCACACAGAGCTCCTTGCAGTCATGCTGATCACTCACACCTGACTCTCATTCACTCACTCATCCCATCTCCTATTTAAGCCCCTCACCTCCACACACTCGCGGTCGGTTATTGTTTGTGCATGATCGTATGTGTTGGTTTATGTCGGTCTGTGTAATCGCGTATACGTATCCCGCTACGTACCCTTCTTCTCGGACTCCGCATTCTCTCAACGGCACCCCGGATTACCCCCCGATCCTGCTGTTTTCCATGTTCACGCTGTCTGCACCACGTTTATCCGATGCTGCCCAGCGCTGATCCGTGGATTCTCTACACGAACTGTCTCTGTTTTCACAGAACTTCATGGACCGTGCTCCCGGAGCGCACCACTGGATATTACTGCTTCGCTACAAGTATTGGTGGATTATCTCCTGAGTATTCTCAATAAACTTTGTTTGCGTTTACTTCGGCTTCCGCCTCCTTATCCGCATTACAGGTTATCTCGATCCGTATGACCAATCAAACAAATCGCGGCAACGCTGTTGTGTAAAAAAACCTCCTAAAACACGTGCATGTAAATTCTCATTTAATAACGCACATCATGTACATAAAATAATTTCAAGCACGGTAATATATTGCCGCCATTTTGGTTTTCGTTTATCTCGACGCTTTTTGGCGTCCCCTAGGCCCTCGACATAACCGGGTTCCACTGTACATAGGTTCAATAAAAATAAATAATGTCTAAAAACTTAAAAACAGACAGAAGATTACAGCAGTTTAGATTTTAGATTTAGATTTAAGGAAGATTTAGAAGATTTAGATTTAGATTTAGATTTACATGATAGATATTTTAATGATATACAATGTCTTGTGATAGCTTACTTAATAAGCTTACTGCATAAAATTGTTGTTTATTTGTATTAAAATAGGGAACAGACATAGATCAAAAGGAAAAATCATATAAATAGAAATATAGAGAATTAAATATAGGATATGATGGAGACAGTCTTGCTGTTTCCCTATTGATTTTGGATGTTGTCTATCCACTAGAGCTCTTTGTGTTTTAAAAGAAGAGAGTAAGTCATAGCAACAGTAAGCAGACATATGGAGGAAGTAGAAAAGGTTGTCCTGTGTCTAGCATTGAGTGTTAAAAGAATGGATGCAATGTAGACTTTATTGATTAAAATGCATGGTTCTGTGTAGCTATGTGTGTGGTGTGTGTGTATTATAAGATAAGATAAACCTTATCTTATCTTATCTTATCTTATCTTATAATACACACACACACACACACACACACACACACACACACACACACACACACACACACACACACACACACACACACACACACACACACACACACAGTATACTTTTCTAAGATGCCATTATGAGCATCAAATTATAAAAATGTATTAAGTAAGTGTACATTTTTTAATACTTACAAACTTAAAAAAAAGTAGCTGTTGTGGCATTAGGAGCAAAAGTTATTAAATGTTAAAACTGATTTGTTTACATTTTGTTTAACAAATAATTTTTTTTTTAAAGTAACTACAATATTAATGGCAAATTGTTAAAAATTATATTTACATCACTGGACAACACCCTTATTCAGAGCGACTTTTATCTCACTTACACAACTCAGCAGTTGAGGGTTAAGGGCCTTTCTCAAGAGCCGAGGAGAAAAATTTGTGCTGGAATTTAAGTTCATGACCTTTTGATCAGAAGTCCAACATCTTCCTGTATAATCAATATTTGTGACATATCTCTCACCGCTTGATGTTTATTAAAAAAAATAAATAAAAAAAATAAATAATATGCTCATAATTCAATGGTACCTGCAATTTCACACACAATAGTTGTTGCTGTACAGTCAGCTTTTCAGTTTCATAAATTGCATTGTAAGTGCAAAATCCATCTGTTTGCATTGACACTGTCACCTTTAATAAGAGGAGCACACACTGCATATTCCTTACACCAAATCATTATTTGTAAATTTACTTGCAGGTTTTCAAATGTCTTTGTATGCTCAGTCACTATTATACCGCAATGAGTATGTGTATGTGTAAGTCTACATTAAATAAATATGAAGGGGAAGGGGTGAATGTAAGAGTCCATTGTGAAAAGGTTTTAAATTTATGTCCAAAAACAGAAAAAATAACAGTTCAGCAATCAATGTGTGAATATCTCAGATGAAATCTGAATAAAAACCTAAAAAGACACATTGGGCCTTTTAAATCTGGAAACATGTCAGAGTGTCACCTGAAGGTGACAGCACTGAGTTCACACTTGATCTACTTGCTCTTCATCTGTTGTTTGCAGCATTGGAGCAGGATAAACGTAAAACAGCTCAGTACTGTGGAAAGTCAGCCAGAGGAAAGAGCAACCAGCAGTCAGCAGCAAAAAACATTTACAAACTGAACATCCAAAACTTGGCCTTGACCATGATTCATGCTCATGTAGCACTGCAGTGCCAAGATGAGTCCAACATTAGTCTGAGTGTGTATGTATCTGACCTTTCAAATACAGCTAAGCTAAACCAACACAGTTCCCCTGTGGTTCCTGTTGACTCACTCACCTACAACGACGCCAGAGGAGACTGCTCATCTGTTGTGGTGTTCATTCAGAGCTGGTACTGCTAAGCATTTAGAAGACAGGAGTCTTTAGAACTAGATACATGGTCGGATGAGCCAAAAAAAAAAAAAAAAAAAACTCTTTATAAATCTTGCTGTGCACACACACACAAAGCTTCACCCAACAGCTGAGCTCTTTAAAAATGTTTAACTGCCAAAATATACATTAAAACACCAACACTAGTTTACTTCTATTAAGAAAACCTTGTTAGCAATCATCTGACTGCATTGTGGGAGAAAATTACAGACCTAAATGTTGCTCTTTTTCCATCAATTACAAACAGAATGATTAAACTAAGAATAAGGGATTTACAATAAAAAATGGTAAAATAAATATTTTACTAATATTAGAAATACAGAAAAATAAACTCTCTCCCGCATTCAATAACTTGATCTGATGGAAATGTACCCCCGGTGGGAGTCCAGTATATCAGAGCATCATGCACACACACACGCACACACACGCACACACACACACACACACACACACACACACACACACACACACACACACACACACACACACACAAACACACACACACACACACACACACACACACACACACACACACACACACACACACACACAAATTCACACAATTATTTACACCTAGGGAGAATTTATCTCATACAATCTGCCTACTTGTGCATGTTTTGGGCGGTGGAAAAAACCCCCCAAGGTTATGAAGATAATTAGTTTTAGATTTGTTTTAGATTTGTTAGATTTGTTTGTTTTGTTTTAGATTAGTTTTAGATCTAATCTTCTAGATTATCCTTTGTCCATTTAGTGTCATAAATCTCTCTCATAATCAAATAATCCACTTATTACGTCTCTTCTATCATTTAATTATTTCTATAGTACACAGAGAGTATATGGTAGATGCATCACAGAAACCTTTTAAGATTTTCATTCACCAAATTACTTTTTTACTTCCATATTTTCCTGAACAGCTTGCCTTTAGGTTACGGTTCATATAGGCTTTTCATTACATCTTTTGCGGTGGAGTAGCAAGAGAAATATGCAAAGGCTGCTAATCTTGGACCAGCTTGAGCTGAATTTTTCAATTCACTTCGAATTAGAATTAGAAATAGAAGAATTGGAAAAATCTAAGAATTAGAATTAGAATTAGAAAAAAAGTAGGAAAAACAGAAAACCTAAAGTCTATTTAACTAAACCTACCTAAAACTATCCAAGTGACCTCAAGGAAGTGGAATCTGTATGTGTTGTGTGATTACGTTCCTCATTAACTTCTAATGAACTGAGCATAATTAAGCAGTGGAAATGAGAGCGCTGTGTTAAAAATTTTAACAACAGTGCAGGACAGACATTAAGAGTAGGTGAAGCGATTTCCGATTATGCTAAAAGCACAGTCTAGTCTCTGAGGATGTTGTGTAGCATTACTGAAGTTACACAATCCCTGCATCAGAAACTGCAAAAAGAGCACCGCTTCCATTGAGGTTTTAATGTTTGTAGAGATGCTGCTTTAATCTGCTCAGATGTATGAAGAGATAGAGAGAGAAAGAAGGTCTGTCGAGGTTCACCGCTTGCATATTTAAATCCCTCACTGCAGTATGTGCATATATTTATGTGTAGACGTATGTTTTATATGCGCAGCCATGCCTATGCATGCTACATTTTGAGGCCCCTTTGCTGCACTCTCAGGTTTTTGCCCTTTTGTTAATCTAAATCAGAGACCTAAAGCTTTTAACAGCATTAAAGCTGACAGCTTAGCATGTCTGCCCTTATTTGCTATACATCCTTTAAATCTAGTTTATACCCATTTATCTCACTTTGTACCAAAGTGCGGAATTGTTAAGTCACTAGAAATGCTTTAACTTTCTGTAACAGTGTCTCTGACAGTATGAAAGATTCACATTAAAGCACCCCTTCTAATATATATTTGTTTCTTTAGAAACAGCTTGTTCACAAGAAATTGTACAGCGGGTGCTCCAGATAAGCTAATGCTTTTTATAAATGCTTTTTTTCTTTTTAATTATCATTGACTTTTTATTTATTTTATTTATTTATTTATTTTTTATTTTTTTTAATTTTTTTATTAAAAGACATTTTAGACACTGGAAAGTCTTTAGTACATATGCTTTCTTTCACAAGATTTTTGTTGTTTTTATTTTACTTACATAAGAGAGAGAGGCTGATGAGTGAACAACTGTTTATAGGTGTCTCAATGGAAGTAATAAGAAGCACTGTTTTCTTAAAGTCTCACGTCAAAAATTTAAAAGTGTCAATGATTAATATGTCTAAAATTGTTAGCAAATTGTTGTGGTATTAATGAAAAAAAAAAACACATTAAAACAAAACCATTACTCCAAATATTATTTTTTTTATTCATAAATGGCCACATCACACCATCCTAGTGTGTATTATTTTCATAGAACAGTATTGCCAGTCATGGATTTTCCTTAATTCTATGTCCTTTATACTAATTTGAACAAACAATGCACTAATATCTTATGAAAAATTTAGTTTTGTTAAAATTGAACTGGCCTGTATTTAATTAATGTAAAGAATCATTAAAAAGTGGTTGTTTTAAGTACATGACATATTACAATATTAGTATATTACAGATTCAAGCCTAAACACATAAATATTTTAATAAAAAATCCATATCTCTGCTATTCAGTCTTGTAAAATATAAAATACATCCTGCATACAGTTACTGAAGCTACACTATACTCAGATTTAGAATCTTTTATGGTACTTTGGTTGCCACTGTGGGCTTCCCTTAAAGACTCATGGAAGTGTTTTAACAGAAAAGGCTGTGGGTTACTGATCAGAAAGTTGCTGTTTGGTCCTCAGCACTGTCAAACTACTACTGATGATCCCAAGGTTCTTTACCCTATTTTTCTCCAGGGAGGGATGGATGTATCTTAGTTGACCCTGCAGTTTAACCTCAGCTTAAGAAGCTAGAATATGCAAAGAAATAAATTTGACTGTGCTGTATTGTATATGTTATAAATAAAGGCTTATTCTAAAGGCTCCATGATAAACCCTACATCAGACTGACTTTGTATTGGTTCTGGATGAGCCATTTTAAAGGTTCTGGATGGAAACCCTGCTGTTTTTGCCTATATTAGTGTATGAGGAACCACCGAAATTGTTTCCCAATTACTGTAGCCCCTAGTGAAGTCTTAAAAGATTATATAACAGCGTTTTCACAGAGAATCCTTAAAGGTTTAATGTATTAACCACAACCCAATGTAAATGTTGGCCTATTAGCTTCTGAGGGAACCCTTAAAGTTTTGATGTTTACCCCTACAAGAGTGTCATTTTGTACCTATTGGCCTCTAGAGATCCCCTAAAGACTCTTTATAGAACCCTGTAAGTGCTTCCATATTACCTATCAAAAGAACCCTTACATTATATAGTGAGTGAAGAGTATACTACTGAGAAACATCTGACAAGTGTGTACTTGTGTAAAAATTTATTTTTTCCCTTTAATATGTCTACATAACAGCTCACCACCGGACTAAGGAAATAATTTTCTTTGTCTCACCGTGGCAGCGCGGTATCAGGCACAGACTACAATTATTTTTCTCCAGCCTTGCTTTCAGCACCACCTGATTTCATAAAGAGCTCTTCTCCCTAAAGGCATTGCTCAACCATCCATTGCTAGCATGTTTTAATGAACATTAAAACTGTTACACTGCATCATATTATTAAACTCACATTAGCACTGTTTTGTTGCTCTCAGTCTTTCACAACATTCAATCGAATTATTATACTTTAAATAGTGTACATATCTGGAACAAATACCCAGAGACACCACAGTGTTTGATTTGATGGATGATTTCTATTCGATGTCTTTTATTACTAATCAGCACAATGAAGCAGGTTATATGAATCATGTGATGCAAGGCAAGTCAGTGTGAAACACTGTATGATCATCTTGAGCAATAGAGTAAACACTGAAGGTAAGCTGCAGCAGTGCATGCAGATTAGGATGTGATTTTTCAGCCAAGGAGATGACAATTGGGGTTGGTCTAATGGGACAGTGAGGGAGAGAAAGATCAATCCCTCTGTATGTACAGAGACCCATACCGTCTGTCACTGGCCCAGCTCCAGCTCTCTCTCTTTCTCTCTCACTGTATCTACTCATCTTTCTGTTTTCCACATTTTGTCTCTTGTGTATATTTTTTTTTATATGAGATGAAATTGAATTACTCTGTCTCCATTTAAATTTACATCTTCTGTCTGGATTGCTTCCTTAGCTTCAACTCCATGCATTTAAACTTGGATTAGCTAGCCTGACATCTGACTGCTGTAGCACACTTAAAAAAGAACCAGCTCAATACACGTAACATTTTCCTGTGTTGTTCATTATTTTATACAACAACAACAAAAATAAATAAATAAATAAATAAAATAGAAATACAAGAAAAATGTCATGGCATTAAAAGATTGTACTTCTGCATGACATTTCATAAATTATGGATTGTTCATGTTTTGATGTTATTTACTAGAAAGGGTAGGATCTTAGACATTTAGGGTGATTTCCGTAGCTTATTCTCTCCATTAAAGCCATCATCAGTCAATGTCAATGATGTAGTTTAGGCTGAACTTTGTGTGTATACTGTGTTTATCTATTTCAACTGTACAATTGTGCAAAGTACACAATAAAACTTATAATTTTAACGATCTGTGATGAGTTTTTTTTTTTTTTTTTTTTTTTACAAGATAAGTGCAAACACAGGAAGTGGTAGCTCAATGCAATAATAATAGTCAGTTGGGTGTGCAATAACATTTGTATTTATTATTGTAGTCTGACTTTTTGCCATCTGCCAACATTTACCTCAATATGTATACTTATTTATTCTTATTTGACTTTAATCTTTAATATTTTAATGTAGGCAACTGCAAACAAACTATATATATATATATATATATATATATATATATATATATATATATATATATATATATATATATATATATATATATATATATATATATATATATATATGATAACCTAGGACCACATTAAATATGAATTTAATAAACATAAATTTGGCTGCATATAGCAAAGTTGCACAAGCATTTTCCTCCTCTCTTAGTTTTCTGCCTACAAATGGAAATATATGCTGTATATATTTACTGTATATGTACATACAGCGGCAGATGTGGCGGCAGCCTGATAGAAACACTAGCAGTAGCATTGCATGTTTTAGCAGCCTGAGCCTTCTTGAAGATTTCAGGATGCAATATGCAGTGTAGATGAGCACCTATCCATATGCAGGCACACACACACACACACACACACACACACACACACACACACACACACACACACACACACACACACACACACACACACACACACACACACACACACTATAATGGAACTAAATTTTCAAGGTTATGATCATTTTGACTTTTCGAGAATCCCCTTATCCCATGTTTCCGCACTGAAGAGATTATAATTTAGATGGATGGGTTCAGCATATGGAACAGCTGTCACTAATCAGACAGGCATCAGCAGGATGGATAAGTGAAATCATGATGAGTGGAATGGGGGTCGGGAGCGAAGAAGAGATAGAGAAGAAAGTACAGAGGAAAAATCAGGGGAGATTTGCAGTTTACTCCAGGACTTATGTACCGTCTGTCCATCCCATCTGTTTCCACAGCAACTGCTGTTAAAACCGCAGAGTTCAGGTTTGTTGAGAGGCACTTACTGCTGTTTCATCCCATATTTAGAGCTTTCAGCTAAATGCTCTTCCTGCAATGATTGCCATTTTTATGAGTTTAATAATGCAGCACATCTGCAATTGTTTATCACTTGTACATCTTTTTCTTTTAAAAGTGGGTATAAATGGACGAGGCGTTGATTTCAGGGGTTTTATCGTTTCATTTTTGCTAGTTAAGTGGTGAACGACATTGCATGTTTTGATTTACGCACTAAAAGGGGAAACATATTCAATATTCATATTGATATTTTTCACACTTGATTGCTTGTGTGTCTGTGGTTTGTCTATCTTAGTGAATGAGTATTTATTGATTTCCCTGTCTTCTGTATATTTTCTTTGGCAGTCATAAGGACTGAAAGTTCTCTGCTGCAACACAATAGTGATAGAGTTGCAGCAGGAGGCATAACTGACTAGTGACTTGTTGCCAGCAATGTTTAATGGGTGTGCAAAACCATATGGCATGCATGTTGTTGTCTAGTGTATTTTCCTTGTAATGTACAGATTTCAGAGTCCATGGAGCCACTTTTGAGGCATTGTGTTGTATAGGGTATTCTGTGTATTACTTTGTACTGTGCTAAGAGGCAAACAGTGTTATACCATGAAAAGAAGTCATAAAATGATGAACACCTAGAAATAAGATAATTAAAAATATTAGCCCCATTCCTATTCCAGAGGGGGGAAAAAAACCAAAAGTAAACTCACATCAGGATTTATGATGATATGAACAAAACATCTTTAGAACAAGATATAATTAGTGGGTTGAAAACATTTAATGTTGTCCTGGTCTCAGTCTCAGACACTGTAGAAAACATTATAAAGAGACTACTGTATAATTACCACAGTGTTGCCAGGAAGCTGTTTTTGTCATAGCATTATGTTCATAATTGCTTCCTCCTCACATTATACTAGAACAACAGTCTGGGGTTGGTCATTGGTCTTTGTCTATGAGAACAGCTTTGTTTTGGGCATGCTGAGTGATGGAAACTGCTGACTCCATAATAGCAGTTAGAAATGTGGCTTTTGAAACAATTGCTGTGTCACTGTATGTATCAAACTCTAAGCAAAAGGCTTCAAAATGCTGCTTTAAAGTTCATTTTTTTATTGTTCTTGGTATCTAAAAAATTTCATGGTCAATACTATGCTTTCTTAGGTCAAACGAGAAAATATCAAACTTTGCATAAATATTGCTAGAATTGGTGTTGTATGTTGTAATGTAATCAGACACATTATCTTTAATTTAAAAATTGTTTATTATTAGTTAATATATACTTTAAATGTTCCAATAATCTTTTAAACTGCATGCACTTTATGCCTATAAACTAATCAGGATTGAGGAACTCAATCTACAACCCCAAATCAGAAAAAGTTGGGACAGTATGGAAAACGCAAATAAAAAAAGAAAGTAATGATTTCTAAATTTACTTTGACTTGTATTTCATTGCAGACAATATAAATCACAAAATATTTCATGTTTTGTTTGGTCAACTTCATGTAATTTGTAAACATACATCCTTTTCTGTCATTCAGACCTGCAACACATTCCAAAAAAAGTTGGGACAGGAGCAATTTCGGGCTGGTAATGAGGTAAATTGGATGTGATGTGAAACAGGTGATGTCAACAGGTGATTATTTTTATGATTTGGTACAAAAGCAGCATCCAAGAAAGGTCTAGTCCTTCAGAAGCAAAGATGGGCAGAGGATCGCCAGTTTGCCAACAAATACGTGAGAAAATTATTGAAATGTTTAAAAACAATGTTCCTCAAAGAAAGATAGGAAGAGATTTGGATATTTCACCTTCAAAAGTGCATAACAAAATTAAAAGATTCACGAAATCTGGAGGAATTTCAGTGCGTAAATGACAAGGGTGCAAGCCTAAGCTGAACAACCGTGATCTTCGGTGGCACTGCATCAAGAATCGTCATTCATCTATAAGCGATATCACCACATGGGTTTAGGACTACTTTGGGAAACCTTTGTCAAGTACCACAATACATAGTTACATCCACAAATGCCAGTTAAAACTGTACTGTGCCAAAAGGAAGCCGTATGTTAACAGTGTCCAGAAGTGCCGTCGACTTCTCTGGGCTCAGTGGTATCTGGGATTGACCATCACACAGTGGAAACGTGTACTGTGGTCAGATGAATCAGTATTTCAGGTATTCTTTGGGAGGAATGGACGCCGTGTGCTCCGGACCAAAGAAGAAAAGGATCATCCAGACTGTTACCACCAACAAGTCCAAAAGCCAGGGTCTGTCATGGTATGGGGTTGTGTCAGTGACCTTGGCAAAGGTAACTTGCACTTCTGTGATGGCACCATTTATGCTGAAAAGTACATAGAGGTTTTGGAGCACAATATGTTGCCTTCAAGAAGACATCTTTTCCAGGGACGTACATGCATATTTCAACAAGACAATGCAAAACCACATTCTGCACACATTACAAAGTCCTGGCTGCGGAGGAAGAGGGTACGGGTACTTGACTGGCCTGCCTGCAGTCCCGACCTGTCTTCAATAGAGAATGTGTGGCGCATTTTGAAGCGCAAAATGCAACAACGAAGACCCCGTACTGTTGCCCACCTTAAGACTTGTTTGCAGGAAGAATGGGACAAAATTACACCTGAAACACTTTATCACTTGGTGTCTTCATTCCCTAAACGTCTTTTAAGTGTTGTAAAAAGTAATGGCAACATTACAAATTGGTAAATTCTTTACTGTCCCAATTTTTTTTGGAATGTGTTGCAGGTCTAAATGACAGGAAAGGATGTATGTTTACAAATGACATGAAGTTGACCAAACAAAACATGAAATATTTTGTGTTCGTATTGTCTGCAATGAAATACAAGTCAAAGTAAATTTAGAAATCACTACTTTTTTTTTATTTACGTTTTCCATACTGTCCCAACTTTTTCTGATTTGGGGTTGTATTCGGGAATACAATTTCTGCTTTAGTTTATTGTTGCATTCTTTTGCTGCTTTTTTATATTGGCTGTGATCTTGCTGAGGATCAGCATGTAGTGGTAGCTATGATTTTTCCACCTCATGCAATAAAAAAAAAGATCTGCTTTAGGAAAGAACTAGAAATGTTACTGTATTTACTGGAGATTTATGTGTTACTGCTTTCCCACAGATGGTGTTCCTCTGAGTGAGCTCTCCTGGTCATCCTCTTTGGCTGTGGTGGCTGTCTCTTTCTCTGGCCTCTTCACCTTTATCTTCCTCATGCTGGCCTGTCTGTGCTGCAAGAAAGGAGAGATTGGATTTAAGGTGAGAATATTGTCAAACACCACCAACTAGCTCTAAAATACGAGCAACGTTTAAAAAGCCCTATAGTAAGTAAGCTAAGTAAGATTAATCTGTTACAGGAAAACCAAACATGTGGAGTTGTGTTGTATGTAATAAGCAAGTCAAGGTCAGTCCATATGTTTCTAGCAGGAAACTATAACAGATGCAGCAGCTTTCTGATAGACTAAAGATAAAGTGTGAATTTCTCAAAATGTGGGTCACAGCACTTAGAGTGGGTAGGAGAATAAAAAGAGAAGAGATAAGAGAATGCATGCTGAAGGCAGAACATGAGCTGAAGTTAGATAGAAGAAGATAGAGCAGAGAGAAAGAGCACCTGGTCATCAGTAAATACTCTCAAGGGATCTGTGGTTAACATAGTTTCTCATACACAGCTGAAAAATACATAGTTCTTTTCTCCCGCCATTCAGATTCTCGAATTCCACCTATATAGCGTCAGTGGGCTCAGGAAAACCTCAGCAGTTGCTCCCTGGTCATGGCAGGCTGATTAGAGAAAATGTGATTATACACAGTGGCCAGAGCTGACTAGAGAGAGAATACAGACTAACATGAACATGTACACAAGCAGACGTACATAAGGTTGTTTGCAAAAGAATTACATTCCCTAAGAGCAATTTAAGAAGATACAGCATTTATAGCAAAAAGGCACTCAGTCCCAGAAATGCAAGTTGTATGGAAGATTATGTGCTTTATATAGGCAAATGAGTAAAGTTCATCCACTGAAATAGTCCTAGGGATCGAATTTAAATGGATAAAAGAATGGGTTAGATGGTGAAACCATACAGAGCTTCTTATTGATATATTCGTTATATCTCTTGTAGATAAATAGAAGAGGAGGTGCATTTTATTGGGATGTACAAACTTATGCACTCAACTATAAAAAAAAATAAAAAATAGACTCTCACAGTGTTTTATAAACTTAAATACACACGCACAAATAGATATGATGTGGTGAGTAGAACAGTGAGCTGTGTGTGCGAGACATCTGGCTTACACTTAGAGCACCTACTACCCACATACTGGGTGTAACAGTAAATGGAAGTGTAACCTTAGGGAGAAAGGGATACATAAAAAGACGGAGAGCAACATGGAGGAGGCTTCTTGTTGATTTTGAAGTGGCTCTACAATAACACACTCTCTAAAAGTTTGATTGTGTGTATGCGTATGTGTGTGTGGAAGTGGTCTGCTCTACAGATGTGAAAAAGGGTGAGAAAGGAAGGATGGAGAAAAAGAGAGTGATGTCATGGGCTCAGAATGTAAAACTTTATCCCTCCCCCTCACATTTTGGCTAGTGTTCTCAGCTGCTGCTGTCTCTTTTCGCTTTGGACTCTGCCCCTCCTTTCATCCATTCATCCGTCCACCCGTCCGTGCACTCATACATTCATCCGCCTCTTAATCGGTCTGTCTGCCTCTCATTTTCTTTTTCCCGCCCACATTTCCTGCTCTCCTTTCCCGCCTCACCCTGCATTCCCTATAAGTTAGCTGCACAATATCATCCACATGGTGACTTGTTCTTTAGGGCGCAATTATGCACCTCTCTCTGCTACGTGGTCTGAACTGTATGGTTTTCCGGTGCTATGAATGTGCTGACACTGAGCGAGCTTCAGCAAGGGCAACTGGGTCAGAAGTTATTAAGTGATGGTGCAGAAAACAATTCAGGTACCCTCTGGGGTAATTGTAATAGTACTGATGCACCATAAGGAACCCAGTTCCAATAAGTGGGCTAGCAGTAACGGGGCAAGGTAAGCTTTTCAATTTTATTGAACTCTTTGCTTTTGTTATTATGAGTACTTTCACTAGTTTTTGTAAAACACTGCTGAATACAAAAGCTTTTCTTTAAATTGGTGATGATTTGGGGGTAAATTTATATTAATATATCTAAACTGAGATCTAGTAAACCAAGCCAAAAACATTAGATAGATAGATAGATAGATAGATAGATAGATAGATAGATAGATAGATAGATAGATAGATAGATAGATAGATAGATAGATAGATAGATAGATAGATAGATAGATAGATAGATAGATAGATAGATATGTGAGGAAGATAATGTGTATGCATGGATGTGGCTCTTTCTTTTCTGTCACATGTCATTCCATACCCAATAAATTATGCACGGGACACATGAATGCTACATTGCTCTCGTAACGCTGAGGGAGGAAGTAATTACATTTTTAACTAAATTAAACTGCTATAACACTGAGATTTGACCATTTGTCAAACAGTACTTTAAACATTTCCACAAATATTTCCACAAGCACATAAATGTATAATACTAAACTTAAACAATTGTAATACTTTTCATATATTTCAGATATTGCATTCCAGTGGTAATTGCATTAAATACATGTATCCATACAGGTCTTAAAGTGAATTATATCATATAGATAGATATATATTGAGTAAGTAAATTCAACAACAGACCTAATGAGAGCGACTAAAACCAACCAAGAATTTCTACACCCAATTTTCTGGCAACCAGATGGTCTTGTGGAAACTCTGACCTCTTTACACAGTGACCCATTACTACTATGTATACTGTAACTCCCAGGGTGTGTAAACTCATACATAGATCCCTAGAGTACCGTTTTATTTCTTCTTGGTCTCAGCTTTTCTGTACATCCTGCCCAAGAGAGAATATGAAAATCACAGCAGCTGGGAATCTTCATACTAAAGTGACTGCACACACAGATATTTATACAGTATATTTATACAGTACATGATACAGTACTTCATGGCTCATTTTGTCTGAAATATTTAAACATAGACAAGACAGATTTGTTTTTGTCCACAGACATGTAAATTATAATTTGCATGTCAGTGAAAAGTGAATATAATAGATACTGAAAATTCCACATATCAAGGGAGTAAATAAATAAAGGATGGAAGAAGTTAAGACATTTGTTAAAGTATGCTGAAATAATTGTATCATATCTTAAAAAAATTACATATTAAATGTAAAAAAACATAAAGAAAAGATAAAGACACACTTACATACACATCCACTGTACCGTAATCTATCTATCTATCTATCTATCTATCTATCTATCTATCTATCTATCTATCTATCTATCTATCTATCTATCTATCTATCTATCTATCTATCTATCTATCTATTTATCTATCTATCTATCTATCTATCTATCTATCTATCTATCTATCTATCTATCTATCTATCTATCTATCTATCTATCTATCTATCTATCTATCTAATAAACAATTCTGCTGCCATGCAATTATTTATTAGTCTTAGAAGTAAGCTCTAGTTGCTAAGCAACATAACAGGCAAAGATTATGGCATGTGGACAGAACAATAGCTCAAGTGTAATGGTTTTATTGGTATGAAACCAGGCGCATTAGCACAGAGAATTCAGGTACAGTGATTCAGTCACAGGCTCATGCGTGTCAGACATTTTACAACTTCACACAGCTTAGAATTTTAGAACTGATTCAAAATAGATTTTCATCTAAACCCTTTAAAAAACAGTAAAAAAGAATGATATCATTTTTGTGCATAATAAAAGGATTACGCAAAAGAAACAGCTTCCAGGCATAAAAAAAGACACGTCTCAGTTTTGACCCATATGCACATAATTAGGCTACGAATCCCTCAAGCTATTTTATTCTGTCGCTCAGTGTCTGACTCTCAGTAGCAGAAAGATTTCCTGCGTGAGAAATTTCCTGTGTCACTTATCTGCATGGGACTGGTGAGAGCTTTCCCATAAAGCTTTTCATTCATCAGGAATTAAAGTAAATGTGATTAAATGAATATTTGATATGAATTGCATTGTTTGGTGATAAGCCTTAATTCAACTTATGTATTGCATTATCCTATATTGCAAAAGAAAATAAAAGAAAAAAAAAAAGAAAAAAAAGAAAGGCATTTAGCTAATTCCCTCTAGGGGAAACAGGAAAAGCAAGGAATTATGCTGAACACTGAGGGTCGTGTGAAGATGAGGACCGTGGTGTCCCAGAGAGGACTGTATGTACGTGTGTGTGTGTGTGTGTGTGTGTGTGTGTGTGTGTGTGTGTGTGTGTGTGTATATGGAACGTATACAAGCCTCTAGGTCACTCTTTTCCATTTCTTTAACCCCAAAACCCAGAAGTCTTTTATGACCTGTGGTTGACTCTTTGAGTGCATCTGGAGAAAGCTTTCAAATTTTTAGTGACCTGTGTTACCTTATTTATTTATTTATTTATTTATTTATTTATTTATTTATTTATTTATTTATTTATTTATTTTTTAAAGATTAATGATAATTACTGATAGTGTTTACACCTGAATATATATATATATATATATATATATATATATTTATTTGGACACAAATATAAAACAGCTGTAATTGGACAATAGACTGCACTGTTGCTTTTCGGCCGCTGTTTGTTGAAGCATCATGTGCTCATGTGCAAGAGTGTAAATGAAACACAATTCTGAATTTGAAAAAAGACGACTGCTGTTTGTTGAAACAAACAAACAAAAAAAATACTAAAATTTGCGAATTTTGTAAGCAAAACAAAAATGCTATTCTAATGGATTACACAAAAAGAAAATTAAGATTTTAAATGAACATTTCTGTTGTAGAACATTTAAGGATGATTACATTTTAATGAGTATAAATCACTGCATTATTACCTAGAACAAGCACTGGGGACTTATGGCAAAGGCTGGCATATTTAATTTAATTTAACTTTATATTTAATTTATCTTATTTTATTTTTATTTTAGTTGGCATGGTAATATTTGTAAATGAAATATGGGGTGGCATAAATATGTTTAAAAAGTCAGATAAATTACATCTCTTTATTAATAGTAATCCTGGTGGTTTGATTCAGAGCAATGCTTATAAACATAATAATCATAATAAAAACCTTAATTTAAAAACTGCATGTTGTGTTCACTTGCATAATCTTTGACTAATATTTAAATCAGTGTGATGATCTGAAACATTAAAGTGTGACAAACATGCAAAAAATTAAGAAATCAGGAAGTGGCAAACCTTTTTTCACATATATATATATATATAACTTATGTAAATAACTGGTGTTACTGTCCAAATTACAGACTTCCCAATGAGTGTTCCTGTTCACATTACAGACTGTTCAATGACTGTTACTGTCTGTCTAAATCATAGACTGTCGATTGAGTGTTACTGTTTATATTACCAACTGTCCAAAGAGTTACTTTTAAATTTACAGATTGTCCAATAAGTGTTACTGTCCGAATAACAGGCTGTACTGCGTGCTAATCTGGTTCATTTAAAACAGGCAAACGCTATATTTAAAATATCCTGTTTCATTTGGGTCAAAACTATCCAGTACAGAAAGCGGGTCACTGTGGAAAATATTACAATAGTGCATAAATTAGTTTATATAAAATGCATTTTTTTATTAAATACATCTAAGCAAATGTTTATTATATACTCTACAGCCTTATAACTATATCATGGACCACCTCCGCTGGTCCCTGTGTTTGACCTCAGCTGTTTGCCCTCTGTGTATGCTGCTGGTGTAGGAGTTTGAGAATGCAGAGGGAGATGAATGCGACATGTCCACGCTGGCATCGCCGGCCTCTGCTAGTAGCCCTGATGTCTACGTCCTGCCACTGAGTGAAGTCTCACTGCCTGTCTCCAAACAACCCAGCCGCTCAGGTGAGTCACGTGCATCCTGCTTTTAATGGCAGCATCTGTGCTCACAAAGTAGAATAAAGAAAAAATGTAATAAAAATAAATGTATGAACAAATAGGCTTGAGCCAGCATTGATTTTTTTTATCAGAGATTCAAGATTTAAGAGACTTGTGTAAATTGTCCTATAAAGCATAACAAATGCACTCTTAATAAAGGATTTTTTATTTAGGGTTTAGATACAAAATGAAAAAATCAATTAGTTTGTTCTGAGCAGAATCGACATTCAAGTTTTGCTTCTTGCATGTCAATTTTAACATAATATTCTTAAACAAGTTATAACAAAATAAAAAAGTCATTCTGTTTTTTTAATAATGTGTTCATACAATTTATAAACCTATTTCATATAAAGCTGTGACTGTACTGATAAGGACATGCATGCACAACACCACCACAAAACACACACACACACACACACACACACACACACACACACACACACACACACACACACACACACACACACACACACACACACACACCTATCCTGGTTATTATCCTGATATTACAATGGAAATAAATCAGTCTTCGATTTAGAAATTGAAAAGACATACACCTCTCTCAGCATGTGTATCTTTATAAAAGCCATAACAATAAAATCATTGGCCAGAAAACGAGCATGAATGAAACACTCACGACAATTTATTTGGTCATTTACTGTGCCACCATTTTCTCATTTTCTTTTGCCGTATTGAAGTGTTTTGGGGAAAAAACTTGAAATAGGGAAATTTGCTTCTCCAGTTTTCTTGCATGCAAAGGTAAAATCATGATAATGAGTGATATGTTTTATTCAAAACCTCTCAGCATTCACAATATGACTAATTAACTGTTTGAAGCTTATAATTTACATTTATGACATTTGGCAGACAACTTACATTTTCCTTAATCAGAGCTACTCAGGTATTTCTTTTCAAGGGCCCCACACTGGCAGTTTTTGTGTGGTTGGGATTTTTTCTTCTAATGACGTTGTGAATCAGAACCAAAATTCTTAAATCTTAACCACTGAGCTACCACTTCTTATTAGTAACATTGAATAGAACAACACTGACTATTCTTTCTGTAAAAAAAACGTTTGCAAGTTTACCCAAAAGGCTTAGACAAATCAAGAAAAAAACCTAATTTTAGCCATACTCATTTAATTAATCTATTTGTGTAATTTTTGCTAATGTCATGACCAATGATTTGTTGTTAAGATCATTTAAAACTTAAATGTATAATGTATATGTATAATGCAAATTTAAACACAATAAAATCTAATACAGTTTTATTACATTCCATGAACTGAAGCTGTTTTTATACAATGAAACATTGAATGAAATCTCATGAGATGTGAAGTTAATCCAAAAATATTTGGGGGATTTTTACTAAGAAAGACACAAAAATATAACACATGAAACACATATAACACATGAAAAGAAAAATCAATCAATATCAGAGATTTCTAATTAATGTTTCTGCTGATTACATTTCCAGTTATCATTTATTGGGGTTTTGTACAATAATAAACTAATTTATTTTAACAGGCTGTAAGACTTTTGCTAAGGATATATTGATTTTCATTTTATTTTATTAGTTGGTATGAGACATACTGTATTTGTGTAAGTGTAAAATCCTGGGTGGCACCCTTATTTTGAGAAAAAATAAAAGATCTGTGTACAAATATTTTGTACATTAAGTTAATAATGTCTCTTGCACAGCTATTGTTTAATCCAGAAAAATGTAAAGCAAGAGTTCTGTTATGTCACATTTTTGGCATTAACATGTATATCTTTAGTCAGAGCAGCTCCTTCAGCAGATAGCAGAAGAAAAGTGTGAGAGAGTTGCATTTTGAATGGACCCTGTGTTTATGGCTCCCTCATACATGTCTATTCTGTAATCCCTCTCTGCTCATAACTCTCTCTCTCTCTCTCTCTCTCTCTCTCTCTCTCTCTCTCTCTCTCTCTCTCTCTCTCTCTCACACACACACACACACACACACACACACACACACACACACACACACACACACACACACACACACACACACACACACACACACACACATTCTTTCCAATAAAACATCTGCCTATTGCATAATGCCGCCCCTGCAGGCCTACATAAATTCTCTTTGGAATCTTTGGCATTCAAAAGAGCATTTGTAAAACCAGTTCATAGAAAATATTTTTCTAGTTGTTTTCCTCTGTCTCAATGGTGTGATCTGTATCTAAGAGACCACATAAGAGTCCTAGAACATCAATTAGGCAAAGAAAAAGTCACAGACCATACAACTAATTTATAATTAAAGGTTTAATGTGCAGAACTGACATTTCAGCCTTGTCATTTCTTGCTTTATGATCGATGTAGCAGATCAGCACAGGCATCAAATGTTCACGTTCATAGTTTTAAATCACAGCAAGCAGCATAGGCAGCATAAGTATTGCGTCACTAGTAACTATTTTAACAATAAAATCTGGATGACTATTATCAGAAATAGTGAATTTAGGTGTTCTGTCTACATTTTATGCCATGAGATAACAGCAGAAATAAAAAAGGTCTGATAAAAAGAAGAGGTTGATAGATACAGCCTTGATAAATGAATGGAATGCATACAAAGTGTATTTGCTTATAATATATCTCCTTAAGTAGATTGTTTCATGTGACTTAGAATATATGTAATTTGTGCAATATGAGCATTGCTGGACTGCTGATGCTATGTGAGGAGTGGTAGCAATGATGTCACTCCTGTAGGGACGGCAGGACTGGGCTGATTTATGACCTGAGATCTCATAAACACTTTTGTGCAGATAAAGCCGGATTTGTTCCTTTAATTCAGCCTGTTGGAGCCAAGGAATATTCTTTTATCCTGATTGCTCCATGTTTTGTTGTTGTTGTATTTAATTGGTGAGTATGATGATTGGAAAGAGAAACAGAAATGCATCTGTGTGTAAAAGCGTTTCACACCCTAGTGTCTGGAAAATGATTCGATTACAAACACACCCAAGCACAGCTGCATACTTTAGGGACCACAATCCACACACAGGCATACACACTTGCTTCATGTGTAGAATCTACGGAAACAAAATGCCACTCCCATACAATGTGAAACACAGACACCGCAGCATAAACGTGCATTTGTGTTTATATCTGTGTGGGAGAAAATGTCCCCCAAATGATATATTTGAAGATCTGTCAGTTTAGTCCTTGGTTGAACCTTTTTCATGGACATTTTTAATATGACAGAAACTGCAGCTTTTAGCCGAAATGTTTAATTTTGTGAAAATATTCAGGTGCATAGCATCAATTAACTAGAATATTAATTTTGCTAATTAAAGGTCCTCACAAAGATCATAGTATAAACGTGTGTCTGTATGCATTTTCTTTGACCAGTCTGGTTAGACATGTTTGATTTATTCACTAGATTCATCAATACCACCAGGTCCCCTGGTGGTCTAGTGGTTAAGATGCAGCGCTCCCACCGCTGCGACCCGGGTTCGATTCCCGGTCAGGGAACCATCCCCAGCCACTCTTAGTGCCGGTCCCAAGCCCGGATAAATTGGGGAGGGTTGCGTTAGGAAGGGCATCCAGCGTAAAACATGTGCCAAATCAAACGTGCGGAGGATCCGCTGTGGCGACCCCTAACGGGAGAAGCCGAAAAGAAACTTTATTCATCAATATAATACATTTTATGGCCATCTATATACACACAGAAAGACACACTACCTCATTTGTGGTTACACACATTTACACGCTCACTTCAAGCAAAAAAAGGACCTCCCAGCAATGCATTAATATTAATAACACATGCTGTTGTGTAATGCAGATCTTTTTTTAATTATTTATTTAATAGATCCATGTGCTATTACACAACACATGGGTGTGAACTCCTTGAAATCAACACGGGGTGTTTTCTTGTTTTGTCAAGAGTCAAAAGATAACCAGATAAACAGAATAATGTTATCTGATGGCATGGAGAACAGTCTTCAAAAAGTGTGCAAACCATTGATGATCATTTATGAGTAGACATTCTAGCAGCAAATGTTTTTAATGTTTTGACACTTTAGTAGACATTTGTTTACCCAACATTGTTTTTTATCAAATATTTTATAGAAATAGATATATTTAATGTAAATTATACAATATTCATTACTGTGCTTCAGGCTTGTCAGGTCTGTATCCCTGTAGCCATTTACAGCCATCCTAAATCATGCATTTAACATTTAAGTGGTTATTTTTCCAATTTCCTAAATGGTTTTGTATGATTACCCGTGTGTGGCTGAAGAAACTGGTTTGTATGCCTGATTTTTAGTAAGCAAAACCAGACAAGTTATTGTATTTTCAGAAAACACAAATGCTGTATATTTCACTAAACTGGCATGAAACTGTCTCCTTTACTTTCCTTCTACAAAGCCAGTTTACCAAATGTGGTAGGTAGAAACAGTCTGCATAAAGCTGCCTAAAATCTTGCTAGCTAAGTTTTATTTCCTCACACGGTGCATGTCAAGCTTTGAGCTTGCACGTATTTATAACTTTCGTAACTCAGGTTTGAGATATTTAACCAAGGTTTGAGGTGTAAAAAATACATAGTTCAGATACAATTAGAACACACCTACAGTTTTTGTAGCTATACATAGTAGAAAAAGTCACACTTTTAACATAGGAAAGCTGCCACATTTGTGTGGTTATAAGTGTAGAAAGTAGACCATAAACAAAGCATTATGCAATGTGAAAAACAAATATGTAGAACAAATATTAGTAGCTCAAAAAATAGCAGAGTTTCTCTAGAAAAACATAGAACCTGGCAACAATGGCAACATTTATAGCAGTACATCAGCTGAAAATATTAATTGTGGTTAAGTAAAAGCCACATCGATGATAAATAAATTAGTAGCAATTTTTTTTCTATTTTGTGTAGTGTCAAACAAGTCACCATTCTACACTAGAGGCACTTCTTCATGCTGTCAGACATGCCAGAAGGCACAAGGGCTACAGTTGCCCCACCCTCATCAAGAATGCTGAAGCCATCTCAGCCTAATAGGTTTGGAAACAATACTCTGAGTGTCTCCCCTGCTCTTGAGGGTACCAAGCGGTGGCAGAGGCAGGACAAAGACCCTGATTCTCTACAGGGAAAGAGAATGACTGATGACTGCTCACTGGAACATGACATGGGCGTAAAATATGGATGTCACAAAGACGACACGTCACACTTTCACAAAGATCCATCTGTTTAATGGAAGTCAGGGAAAGACAGAGATGTTGTTATGTTACTAGTGCTAGAGCTGCTGAATTAGTTGGTGCTGGTTGATTGGGCAGGATAAAGATGAGAGACACAGCAGAAAACCCTTCAGTAGCAGTTCCAGGAAGCTGAGAGCATTTTCCACAAAACGCCGCACTGCCTATTTATATCGTCAGTTTAAACAAAAAAAATTAGAGTAGTTGACTAAAGGTGAATGACTGCAATCGTTTTAGCAAAAATAGCAGTGTGTTTTTGAGTGTTCTGATCGTTTTGTTTGCAGTTTGAGATTTTGCTTTTGGTTGAAAAGAGTGTCAGCATTTTGGAGCCATGGCATTTAATCAGCCTGAGTTAAAAGAGGGAATTTCTCACACCTGCAATCTCTTCAGCTCTGTGTTGAATAGCTCAAAGGTCTTAGAAATACTAAGAATTGCTTGTTTAGGTCAGATTTTTGGAGGATGATGATGCTATAAGGAAAGGCTTTCTTTGCCGGGATTGTGCACTTCGATAGAGACAGACATTTGGTAATTTCCAACCTAGAATATTACGTTCTTCCTTACATTTTACTGCTAACAGAGGTCTCCCTTAAATCTTTGCTAATATTCACTCATGTATTTATACATAACTGTTTTTCTGTTTGTTACTGGATCTGCAGTCCAACTCCTGAAGTCCACAGATGCGTCTCACCACAGTTTGCTCTACATTAAAGAGATTGGGCATGGATGGTTTGGCAAGGTAAGCCTTATTTATTGTTTATTAGTCTAATTGTCCACCTGCTGTGCCGCAAGCAGACGTTAGCACAAATCAAACGTTTAGTGCCCTTCTGCTTAACGGCTGCACACTGATACGAGTCATGATTTCTGTTTGATACTATCGTCAAGGGACAAACACAGATTTGACTACTTTTTATGTTATTTCTGGCTTTAAAAGACTTTGTTTATGCTCTCTTTTTCACTGGAAACCTTTGGTAGCAGCTTCTATGAAGGGTGGCCACAATGGACTTTAATAACATATTCATAAGCAGTGCAATGAAGTACACTGCCTTAAAAAAATTAAGAAGCAGGAAGGAGCTATTTCAGATCTGCTTTTACTAACCATTAATTCATGAAATATAGCATTTTATTCTGTTGGTGATTTTTACTTCATCTGCTCCTGATAGAATCGTGAAATCTTGAATTCAACTTTTGCACTACAAAAGTTTAGAAAATGCAATTCAAACAAATCAATATAAGAAAGAATATTTGTCAAGCCAAGTGTAGCAGCTTGAATCATTTTGGTTAAATTAAATGGGTCATCATATTAGCATTTATAACATTATATACAGGGTTGCCAGCAATTAATTTGGTCTGGTTAAGCATGTGATTACCAATGTCTTGTTTTAAAGCCTTTAATCATAATGAAATCGTATCAACTTCCATTAACAAAGGCAAGGGCAAACAAAAGGAAAGTAAAAGTGCAAATGTACAGAAAAATCTTCAGTCCATAGAACCACATTTAGTGTATGATATATTGCTTTTTTGAGTTTTTGAGAAGAAAAGGAACCATTATTGAGTGGATAATGTTTTACCAGTAGAAATACTTGTGCATCACAGTGAAATTGTTTCACATGTAAAGGATGACAAAACATGGAAAACTTTCATGTGGTTTTTGGCATGTAGTTTGTATTGGAAAGTTTGCGGAGAACTGGCAGTGTTGACTATGTTTGACTTCTACAATTTGTCTTGAATATGTGTAAATGGCCATAGTTTGACATAGACTGATAAAATCCAGGATCAAAGTAATAATAATAATAAAAAATATTATTAATGGTCTTATTTGTCTTTTGTATAAAGATACTGTAAATGAAGTTGCAAAGTTATAACCTAGACCTTTGATAATATCTCCAGATTTATGCAATGCTTATTAGTATGTTACAAAGTACTCATGTCAGTTCCCTTTTCAAAACTGGAATAATAATCTTGTATATACAGTGTACCTAATAATTTCATTCTCATACTTTCTCTTTCTCTGTTTCTGTATTTCTATACACACAAATGCATATACATATACACTCCTTCAATTTGTTCCATTGACTGGGTATGTCCATGTATGTTTGTGTGTATGTGTATGTGTGTGTGTGTGTGTGTGTGTGTGTGTGTGTGTGTGTGTGTGTGTGTGTGTGTGTGTGTGCGTTTGTGTGTGTGTTTGTGTTTGTCCTTGTCTTGTCTGCATGAACAATGTCCTACGTCTTGTGTATATGTATGTTTGTGCTTTCACACATCCTGCTTTTCCATCCTTATTAAGGTAATTTGTAAAAGTATTAAAATAAACAAAAACAAAAAAGATTTTATATTTTTATTTCCCCTATGTTCATTCAAATGTGTGCGTGTGTGTGTGCTTTATGTATGTATGTATGTATGCATGCATTTGTCTTCTCTGTTTGTATCTGTTGTTATATGTGTTGTCCATTTCTGGTGTGTGTGGGCATTTTTGTGTGTGTGGGTGCGTGTGTGTGTCTATGTTGCGTACATGTGTGTGTACCATGGGTCCACAGGTGTTGTTGGGGGAGGTAACCTCTGGCCTCAGTAGTACTCAGGTGGTGGTGAAGGAGCTCAAGACAAGTGCCAGTATTCAGGACCAGATGCATTTCTTGGAGGAAGCACAGCCTTACAGGTAAACAACAAACAAACATACTGCATTGCATTACTTATTTATTATAGTGCACTGCATTACTTGCATGCAGTGTGTCTGGAAATTACTTTGGTTTGAGAACAGTTTCAGAAATATTCTCATATTGTGTTTGATTTGACTTTTTTTGTGTCGGTAGTGTACTCACTCTATGACTTCTCTCATGTTTTAGATCACTACAGCATCCTGCTCTAGTGCAGTGTTTGGCTCAATGTACCGAAGTTACACCCTACCTGCTGATCATGGAGTTCTGTCCTTTGGTGGGTATTCGAGACCCAGCTGATGCTAGAAATATCTCTCAAAAGAATGAAAAAGAACAAGACAGGTCAATCTAAACTACAGACATATAGATTACAGTATATCATGTTTGAAATGTATTGCTTTAAAAAAAATGGCCATGTTTTTTCAATATGCATTAGCAAAAAAGAAAAACAACAAATGTAAAAAAAATAAAATAAATAATCTCATTAAATATCAGGCAGATATCCTTAACCAAACAAAGAAACAAATACATCAGAAGGTTGAGGATAAGGTGTTTACTGAAACAGGATAGATAGATAGATAGATAGATAGATAGATAGATAGATAGATAGATAGATAGATAGATAGATAGATAGATAGATAGATAGATAGATAGATAGATAGATAGTATTGGTGTAACGGTACAATGGATGTGTATGTAAGTGTGTGTTTATGTTTTTTTTTATGTTTTTTTTACATTTAATATGTAATTTTTTAAATATATGATACAATTATTTCAGCATACTTTAACAAATGTCTTAACTTCTTCCATCCTTTATTTATTTACTCCCTTGATATGTGGAATTGGCAGTATAAAGCGCTAGTGCTTACTGTTTAGCGACTAATGCTAGCAATATAGATTCTTTAACATTAATTTTTTTTTACGGTACGAATACGTGTACCGCTATACCACTGATAGATAGATGGATGAATGCCTGGATGGATGGATGGATGGATGGATGGGGGAATAGATGGATAGATAAGAATAAAAAAAAGGAAACATTCAGATAAAACAAATAAAATGCGAAATGTGAAGCCATTGCCCACTGGTGGGTTACTAAAACACAACAGATTGACATTGTTACCTACTTATATCTATATTTTTTACACTGATACCAGTTCCTGATTGTGTTATTCATGCTCATATTCTCTGTGTGTATACTCTCCATGGTAACAGGGTGATGTGAAAGGTTATCTTCGTAGCTGCAGAGCCACAGACACTGTGACTCCTGATCCTTTGCTCCTTCAACGAATGGCTTGTCAGATCTCTTCTGGTCTTCTGCATCTCCACAAACATGACTATAGCCACAGGTGGGCTTCCAACTTTCATCCACTCAGATTTGGGAGACACTTAAATCTACAACCTGATCCAGGTTGCTGAGTGGTTTGGATAAAAATTTAACAAGTCCAAGTACATAATGCTCAAAGCATTATAAAAAAAAATATCATAATATCAGATAGATTTTCTAACAAAACTGCTCAGCTTTAATTTTAAAGGCACAATAACATTTAGAGAGGCTGCAAACTAGATATATTAAATTATATATAGAATTGGAAATTGGATCTTTTGTGCATTTAATCTATGTTTTAGAGTAAGGTGTAGAGGAAATTTGAGGGGCAATGGCTGATTATTCTATTTCCTGATTCCAGTGTGACATGTTCTTGGTAGCTTCCTGTAACAATATCCTGATGCTGCCTGAGTGTGCCTCTGCTACTCCAGCATCAGTGATTTTGTTGCAGGGGGTTACCACAACTTCATGAAGACATGATTTTTCCTTTTTTTCTCTTTTTTTTTTTTTACATCTACTATCAATATGAAAACCTGAAATATGTTTGAGATTTTATTTCTGGCCTTTATTTTGAACAGTGATCTTGCTTTGAGAAACTGCCTTCTGACATCAGATGTTACTGTCAAGATCGGCGACTATGGCCTGTCTCACAGCAAGTATAAGGTATGTGTATCACCTTCCTGCTGATATAGTTATAGACGTGTTGGAGATTCTTACACTGTACAACATAAGCAATGTGTTAAAAAGTAAGAAAAAGAACTTAAAATGCATTATAGATGTTAGTACTAATGGACTGATTCTTTAATAACTGATGACTTCTAATCTGTTCCAGCACTCTAGGGTTGCAACACAATACCATTATTCACATCTATTTAGTGTTACAATTATCTGCAGCATTATTAAGGCTTTTGAATGAAATTGTCTATGAAACATGAAGCGTACCAATACAAGTACAATGATCGCATTGTAAGCATGGCTTCTGAATTCTGGCGCTAAAAGTTCAATTTTAGGTACCTTAGTCGAGTTCATTACCATTCTTTATTATGTATTTTTTGCACCTACCCACAGTTCTAATAAATTCGGTTGGTTCTATTTTTCAAATATAAACAAACTTACTGTCCACTTTAAACCATTGGGACTCTTAGTTGGCATCACAGACAGTGATGTTTTTTATTTTTGTCCCCCAGCATCATGCTGTATCTAACCCACTCATTCCCACTCAAATAAAAAAACAAAACAAAAAAATCTCAGAGGCATTTCTTATGTGTCTTGCATGATCATAGTCCCAGTGCACATATAGTATACAGGCTCAGTCAGATAGCTCTTGAATCATTCTGGCTGAAACAAAACAAAATAAAAAGTCTATCTTCTTTGTGCAGATGTACACCACCTGTACACACTGAACAATGTATTTGGTTATATTCCTGCTGCATAGGATGATTACTTTGTAACATCAGATCAGACCTGGGTACCATTACGCTGGATTGCCCCAGAACTGGTGGATGACGTTCATGGCAACCTACTGGTGGCGGACCAAACAAAACAAAGCAACATTTGGTAAGCATTAACTCAAAACTCATTTTTTGGGTGTTAATAATATTTTATTTTTATATTGATCACAGAAGTTTAGACCACAGACTTTAACATTAAGTTGGGGTATTAAAGCAGAGGAAGGGGGTCACAATGGTGTAATGGATAACATTGTCTTAGCATTTTTTAAACTCAGATCTAATATTACATTTTCTTCCCTGTACTGTATCTTGGGTGTCCTCTATGTCATTTTTCGCTCTTTCACAAACAGGGCCAGGTGACTAACAGGTAGACTGCTCATGCTAAATTACCCATAGGTGCGAATAAGTGTGAGAATGTGTTTGTTGTCTCATGCCAGGTGTATTCCTGCTTTGTGCCAAATGTTAATGGGCTCGATGTTGGAATTACAATGTCCACAACTAGGATATAAAATTATCAAAGATAAATAGATGGTCATTTTTAAAGATTTTTACTCTAATTTCTCTCATATATACACACTGGCAGTTCCTGTTTACTAGTAATGTCTTACTCCATTGCACAAGAGCTCTTTTAGCTTACAGCTAATATGTGTGTTTCTTTTTATTTATTTATTGATAAAGCCACCAGATTAATTTGTGCTGCCTATAACAATACACCTTATTATGCTAAGAGGAGCGTGCTAGTTAGCCTATATACAAGCTCACAGGTGCCTGTGATTGGCAAGTGTGACAGTGTTAACAAGGGAAAAAGAATGTCATGAAATCTATTCAAAAATAAAAGCTAATTTTTAAGGCCTCTATGTATGGATGGCTTTAGCCTTTCCCAGAAGTCATTTTTATTTGTGTTTATTTGTCAGGTCTCTTGGGATAACTATCTGGGAGTTGTTTGAGTTAGGAAACCAGCCTTATCGACACTATTCTGACAGGCAGGTCCTCAGCTTTGCTGTGAAGGACCAACAACTTAAACTGCCAAAGCCACTGCTTCAGTTTCCTCTTTCTGATCGCTGGTGAGTGTTTGAAATATCGCATCCAAATGTATTGATTCAAAAACATAATTCTTTATTACGATTTAATAAGAATACAAATCGCATTAAAACACAATATACAGTAATTTGTTATTTAGACACTGTATACGCTGTTTTTTGTCTCGTCTAAAATTTTATTGTATTTATATAACATTTTAGGTATGAAGTGATGCAGTTTTGTTGGCTGCAATCAGATCAGAGGCCTAATGCTGAGGAGGTTCACCTACTGCTCAGTTACCTCTGTGCCAAAGGTGCCAGTGAGGCAGAAGAAGATTTTGAAAGACGCTGGAACTCGATGAGACCTAACATGTCTCATGGCAGTCTGCATGGGGCTGGTCCCCTGACACTGGAGATGCCGCAATCCTTGACAGCCTCATCCTTATTCCCCTTACTGGAGCAATTTTCAGCTGGTGATGGCTACCAGTCAGAGTCAGGGGATGACATTCTCACAGTTACTGAGACCAGTCACGGTCTGAACTTTGAATACAAATGGGAACAAGCTAGAGCTAAACAGCCTTATCCGTCCACATCCACCACTGGAACATTAGGTCAAGGGAATCCCCATTGCCAGGAGGTCTATTACCCTCCAGGAGGTATGGTAGGTGGATGTGGGATTGATGGACTCACCTTAGGGGTTTCTCCCCAATACTATGACCCCAAGCAATTACACACTCCAGGTGTTGTTCCAGTTCTCAGTGCACATAGCCCATCAGTAAATAGTGAATATTATATTCGTATTGAAGAGCCAGTAGAACGAAATATTGAGATGGAATACACAATGTGTTCTTACAGCCCTGAATTTGGGGACAGCAATGGCAGCTTTCTTACTGGTAGTGGAGACTCAGGGGATTGTATAAACTGTCCTTCGAAAAGCAAACCTATTGAAACATACTGGTCAGCTGACATTCATAAAAGCAGTGCCTATGATTCAGACAGCAGTCCAACCATGTCTTTAACAATGGAGCCACTTCTAGGTCAGGTAACTGATTCCAGCCCACTTAGGCCCTGGGAATCAGGCCATTATGTATCATACAAAGACAGGGATGGAGGCTATTACTATGAGCACTCACCACCTCTGGGTATGGATCACTACCTGATTGGAGGCCGGTCAGAACCCATGAGAGAGAGCTGGGGGTCACGAAGCCTGAGACAGGCACTAGGTGAGCTAGAGGAACCCTTGGGGATCTCCACCTCTCTTGGCAGTCCCCCACAGGGCTATGGTGACCCTTACCTAGAGAGCAGCCATGGGTCAGTAATAGGGAAGAAGGTAATTGGAGGATATTATGACATGATGGGCTCTTTGAGAAAGATCATGCCAGGGAACCACTCAGTGTGTATTGACATGGAACCAGGGGGAGCTGTGTTTGTGGGACAGGATGACAGTGATTCAGACGAGGAGGAGGATATATTCATTGAAAGGCAGGCAATGGGCTGGTCCACCAACCACTCAACAAAACATTTAAGTTTGTCTCGTGGACAGTCATTGAAGCAAGATGCGTATGCAGATTTTCATTACACTATGCCAATGACGGATGTTGAGGATGCTTGGCCAGAGAACCACAGTCTCCCATACCGCTCTACCAAAACACATAACTACCTGGAAGGCAGAGCCAAAAGCAACACTTGCCCTGTGCATGGTAGACAAGCATCAGTATCATCAGCAGAAGGCAGCTCCTATATTCATCTATGTCCTGAACCCAGAGAAGCTGAGGTATACCCTGTACCTTGTTGTCAGGCATTGAGCAATTCCCATTTTGTAGATCCTCTTACAGGATCATTAGTAAGAAATTGTTTTATGAATGACCCTATTTCAGACAAAAACACAGGCATACCAAGCAGGAACCGACAGACAGGCCAAGCTGCTCTAACTGCTGGACATATAAATTCCAAATCAGAGACAGCAAAAACGAATCTAAAACAGACCGAGCACTCAGGACTAATTGACACTGGAGTCATAGAGGGAATTTTTAAACAAGACCGTAATGGACAACAAGATGCTAGTCAAATTAACACAAAAACAGAGGTTGTAACCGTAACTCAACAGATGGAGAAACCCCTACCTGAGATCTCTTCTAAAGAGCCTGAATCAGATATAAGCGGGATGGTGGACAGTGGTGTGGAACATGGAAATTTCAGCACCAGCCTGGTGGAAATTGAAAATTGTAGTGATGACGACATCACAGATGTCACCTCTGGGATTTTTGGTGATTTCCCAGGGGATTATGCAGAGACAGCTGACTACCCCTCCCCTTCATTCAAGTCATTGCAAAAGCAAGTAGGTACACCTGACTCCATGGATTCCATTGATTTGCCATCTACTGCAGGCTCCATTGAGACTCTGAGCCCAACCTCTCTTCATCCTTCAAATTCGCCCAAAGCTATGGATAGTGGCTATGACACAGAGAACAATGAATCTCCTGAATTTGTCCTCAAAGAGCCCCATGAACCACAAGAAACCAACACATGTATCCAGCCAATTGGGATGTCAGTTGCTGACTCATGTCCAGTAATGGAATCAAAAGAAGTAGATGGGGCAATGGATGACACAAAACAAGAGGTTGAGGTGGAAGAATTAATGATGAAAACATCTCAGAGCACTGAAAGGCTGACTGTACTAAATGAGAACACCCCATACAGGGATTCTGCTTACTTTTCTGATTCTGATGCAGTGAAAGATAAAGATAGTGATGAAGACAGAGAGAAAGGTATTGATGATCTTGAGAGCAAGCAGGAGAAAGCAATGCAAGCAATAGATCAAAAAACACTATCAATACCTGTGGTAGAACAAGAGAAAGAAAATTCAAATTTTCTGGAGACAGAAGACAACAGTGAAAATATCTACAATGATATTCAGGAAGGGGCTCCAAAATCTCTAGACTCAGAAGAAGATGAAATGGTTTTCAATCAATCCCCTGAACCAATTATAATTTCCTTTATTTCTCCTGACATAGTTGAATGCCCTATAAATGACACTGTCCAGGATGAAGGCTTTGACCTAAATTCTGATGACCCCCCAAAAGTGCCATCTCAGAGTCATTTACATGATTTAACTGACTTGACATTTTCTAATAACACACAAGAAAACCAAACAACAGAGGAAACAGACGGCACCATTATTTTGGAACCACCGAGTTTAGTTGAGGACACTAATGTTGAGACAGGTTTTGATACCTTAATCATTGCAAATGAAGTGAACCAGGAGAAGCAAGTCACTGAAGAAGCCACATCCAGCATAAATCCAGAAGAACTATCAGTTCAGGACAACAATGACATAGTAGAGATGCCTATATCTGATTCAACTGAGACTATTTCAATAGATAAAATTGTCAACAAGCCAGATGGTAATGCAAAACGCTTCACTCGTCCTTCTTCGCCTCCTCCTCTCCCATCGCCTGAGGGACGAGTGTCTCCAATAGAGAGAGAAGCTGATGATGAGGACAGAGATTCAGAGGACAGTGATGAATCAGATGAGGAGCTGCGCACCTACAGTATCCACGAGCAGAGTGAAGAGAGTGATGATGAAATCTTTCCAGTGCCCATCATTGTGAGCGACTGCAGTGATGCACACAAACTCAGAAGCATCCTCAAGATGCCCAGCCTGTGTATCGATAACCTTGGTGATGATTTGGTGTCTAAGAATAAGGTGGTGTCCTTCTTTGATGATGTCACCTGTTACTTGTTTGACCAAGTAAGCAGTAGTTGTGATTTCATTTAAAATTTGAAATTAATATTTAAACCTCACACAGTACCCTTCGCAGTTTTTTTAATGCCTTTTCCACAACACAACTAATGTATTGTGAAATGGTTTACAACATATTTCACTGATATATATATATATATATATATATATATATATATATATATATATATATATATATATATATATATATATATATATATATATATTGATCTAAATGTACTTCTTCAATTATCTATTGCTTAACTTACAGTAGTTTGAATGGATTTCTGATTTTGTTCTCCCACAAAACAGCAAAAAAGTAATGAAAAACATTCCACTTTTCTAGGAAAGTCCAACCGGAGAACTATCAGAACATGCCTTTCCCCTGGGTGGTGAAACAAGGACAAAGGGTACAAGGTGCACAGCATCGAACCTGCAGGAAAAGGCAAATTCCACTGATGACTCTTCAGATGGAAACATTTCAGAAGAGAGTAAGAACACATTTCTATATCTGTAAAGAGATGGTATATTCAATACTGCTTAGTGTCTATGTATTTTCATGATCTCCATTGTGTGCAGGTACAGGGTATGAGTGGGACGATGATTTCTCTTTGCTGCCACTACCAACTTCCTCTAAGGATTCACCCCCAGACATCAAGGCTAAACCAAGCCTTCCACCCAGTGCAACAAATAACAAGCCTGTAGTTCAATTCTCACGTTTCACAGTTTCTCCAACCCCAATTTCACGTTTCTCCATCACTCATGTTTCAGACTCAGATATGGATTCTGCAGGAGGTAAAATGCTTTTAAATACACATCTTTGATTATATTTACATTTCATTATGTTCCTATAAAAATAGTTTTACAGCAGCTATTTTACAAACTTGAAAATGGATTTAATTACTGAAAGACTTTAACTTCAGATGATCATAAAATATCATTTCCTCATAAGTGCAAAATGCTCTGTTTTCCCTTTGACATACAGGAAGCAGTGAGGACGGGGATAGAGAATAAGCACTGCACACCACTGCCATCTATACGGAGTGCTCTGCATGCACCTCTTTTCATTGAAAAAGATTCAAGAAGGTTTGGAATCCTATCAAGGGCAGTGCCTACTACTGTTTGCAACTAGTCACACAATGATCCTTAATGAACCAATTCCAAATGAACACACCTATGAAATGAACACGTTATAAATTGTGAAAATCCCTTATAATACCATATTTGTTAGAACCCTACCTATTTTGAGCTGGTGACAATTTTGAAGGAACTACAGTATATGTACCATGAAGACATGGGATCCTTATGACATTTACATTAAAAACATTGAATATTTTCATGAATTATGGGTATGCTCTTGAAATCAGTGATACAATCAAAAATGTTTTGTTCCAGAAAAAAAAAAAATTGTAAATCAAATCAAGAGACTTTTTTTTTTCAATGACTGTGACTGTGAAGTAATGACGAACTAATGAACAATGTTGCTAACAATGATTTATGGCACTAAATTAGGAGAAATTAAGTTAGCTTATTGTTTGTAAATGGATGATGTTACATTTAATTATGAGAAAGGAAACTCACGTTCTTTTTACATTCTATTTATTTGATAAGGCATCAGAGCAAAAGCCTTGTGCCTATGTCACCTAACAGAAAACTGGCAGACTTTTCCAAGCTGCTTAAAGTTTTGGGAGGGAGGAAACACATAGCTGCCTTGAGTCAGCCATCTACTTGTAAGTAGCAGATTATACAGGGTCATGAAACATCATGAGACTTAGACCAGCTGCTTTATGTTAAAATGTTAAACTTAAAATAAGATCTCTAAATAAAATGTGTCTTTTTCATTGGTTTAAATTTTTGGAAAGTCAATGTTTGCCTGGTTGATAAATACAGTTCTACGAACTACTATTTCAGTATTTACTTATTATTATTTAAATTTCAATTATTGTCAGTATCATGCAAAAAAAAAATTCATGTTTTTTTCCAAAAACAATGGTTTCTCACGTCATACTGTCTACCCTGCCTTGGTTAGGTTAAAATAACCTCAGTTCCACAATGCAATTTAGCAGTGTAACATAAAAACTTTATTTAGTTTTATTTTGGCAATAGAACAAGAACTGCTTTAAAAATCCAAAAATAGGAAAAGGCAATTCGATCACTTTCAATGCTTGAAATCATATCATAGTCCAAGCAAATGGACCTTTTAATACTTTAGACTGTAAAACATGCTTTTTATGATGAGCATGTATACCTGATGCTGTACATGTCTGCTACATTATGAGGACCAGAGCTGGGATGTGTAATGTTTTTGTTTTTATTTATTTATTTATTTATTTATTTATTTTAATTGTTTTATTTGATACTCAATTCCTGTCTTGTCACTTTTGAAAAATTTATAAAGAAATAGAAGAAAGAAAAACATTCTAATGGCAATTAGTGCACAGCCTATGGACAAGTATTATTATGGTTATTTATTAGGATAGACAAAAACTACTAAAAAAATGTACTGTACTTATTGTTATGTTACAGAATTTCTGTCCAATACAAGTTTCATTTTCTTGTGAACACTGTTGGGGAGTGGGGGTAAAATAATTTTCTCTCTAAATATGAACTCATTTGACAAGGTAAAGAGGAATTCAATGCACTCTGAAAATCTCTGTACTCTGGACCCCAAGCTAGAAGTGGAAAAAAAAAAGAAAAATACCATCCTAACTATCCTCTCATGTTCAATGTTTGTTTGCCTCTTCTGGCATCACTGTTCTAAATAGATTAGCCTAGATTGAACTAGACAGCAATCTGTACTATTTTTGTATTATATAAAACAGTTTTAAAATCCTAAACTGTATTAAATTGTTGCTGGACTGTAAGAGTTTATCATATATATATATATATATATATATCTGTTGCCAAAGAGAAACATTATAGTGGTACACCTGGGGTTGTTGGCTGAAATTACTGGACACTGACAGTGCTTGATAATCATAGAGTAATGGACAGTGTTCTTGCTTGTAGTTTGTGACTGATTCATATGAAATCCAGCACAAACGGGGCCTCAGTCATTAGAATACTCATGAATCTGTGTGAGATTATGGTGATTTTTATGGTGAAGGAAAACATATTTGGTTGAATGATGCTATTGAGTAGGAATCTATAAAGATATAAATTGGATAAAGTTATATGTTGTGTGAAGGTTTCCATAAATATCTGTCCCTCTTGGGTGTCAAATGAACAAAAAAAAATAAAAAATAAATGAATGAATTGTTTGACATTTCTCTTTGGTGCTGAACTCTGAAAGTATCTATCTGTTAGAAGTCACCATGCACCAACTTCAGCCACTAGACACAGCAATCAAGCCATAATCAAACGCTCCTTGTTAAATTCCAGATGTAGCATGGAGCAACGAAACAAGAGAAAATCTAACAGTTTGTTTTAAACTACAGACACAATAATTGAGCAAAATAGAGAAAAGTACAGCCTTTCTTTAAACCCCAGTCGCAAAATCAAAAAATCTAAGCAATCTGTCTGGTGTGGGTCATGGACCGTTGTGGGGCAGAATGGTGGTTGACAATAAAACTAAAAAAAAAATGTGCTCGGTAACCTGATCTTATTAGCTGCTTATTCTTCAGTCCACTGCATAAGAATTCTGAGATGCGTTAACACTCTTCCTGATCTAGCACAAGTACATATAAGCATCCTGAACTGGCAGAACAGCACCAACAATGCCTACACAGTATTATGTAATTCAATTGATCCACTCCTGCATTTTCTGAAACCCAAGTTTGTGAGAGTAATGTAATGAGAGGTAAGTATACATAAAAAATAACATGCTCCCCAAAAAATGTTGATCTAATTTGTGATTTGGACAAAACTAGCCGATTATTAAGTGCTTTCTGGGCCTGCCTGCCAAAGACCTGTCAAGCAGGTGGCACAGTGTGTTTGGACCAGCCTCCAGCAGCGGCATCTGTGCCATTCAAACTTGCGTTCTTGCGTTCAGAGATGTTAATTTTTTTTTCTTAGTATGGGGAAGAGCAGCTGAGCCTTTTTTCTGTTTATTTTAATGCTGCAACATGGGCTCAGTATGTGTCTGTGCTCTTCACAGATAATCTTACTGTGACCGTGCATTGTAAGAGTAAAGAAGTAATCAGCAGCATCCTAATAGCCTGCTAGGCACACTTATCACATATCTGTCAGCTTTAAATTCAGTTAGGACATAATGGCCCAGCAAAAATTCTCAGGTTTGTAACATTAGGCCTTGATCATGTCCACCATCCACTACCATCAGGACCTGATAAAAAAAACAGCTTGTCTGAAGTATAAAATGCTGAAAAAGTTGAAAACAGGAGATGAAGAAATTACCTATGATTACCGTTTGCTCTCTGTGCACACAGCAACAAAGAATTTAAACTATATTTTCAAAGAATAAAGTATATGTCTGACTCGCTCCACTTTGTTAAACTTCAGGCAAGACATAAAATGGAACAAAAGTGACCTACTTTAATAGGTTAGCCACAAATGGCCATGAGTCGACAACCTTTTTTTATTTATATTTAGCAGGGCACACAGAAATACTGCTTTGCTTTCAAAGGAAACAGTCTGGTGTCCATTCTGTCTGGGAACTATAAATAAATAGAAAACAATGTTTCTCTTTGCAGGTGATTAATTTATTTATATAATCCAATACATTATGGTTTTAAAATATTAATTTTGTGTGACAAATGAGAACTTTTACAATGTGCAAAAACACTGAAATTGTATTTCTATTTCTACTTCTAGCGTGAAACACAAAAACAAGACAGGTAATGGCTACATTCAATTCATTCAAAAAGAAAGAACAAGAAACAATAAGATTGGCAGGCACAAACTATACAAATACAGTTATCCATTGTGGGATTGTTCTGTTTATCAATTACAAGGATGCAGACATGCACTGCCAATCAAAAGTTTTTGAACACCTTCTATTTGAAGAGTTTTGTTTAATGCAACAATGAGTGAATTGAGAAAAATCAGATATGTCTTTGGAAAAGGGTGAAAATGTTTTATCACTTAAAGCAGGCACTTGCAGCACATCACATATTTCTAATTACATTTATGTCAGGCATTTTTAGGCTCTCCGAATGAGTCTGCTTTAAATTAAATATGACTTTAGATTCCCCTTAGGAACAGTTCTACAAATATTTATACAGTATTTATTTGCCATTTTTGTGTTCAAAAATGTTTAACAGGCAATATGTGTTATCTGTACAATTGAATTATGCTATGAGGACGTGATACACTATTGCTAATACAGTTTCATTATTCATCATAAGCGATGATGACGATGATGATACGGTTCATCTGGACATCTTAACAATATATGTAATGTTATATATATATATATATATAGTACCAGTCAAAATAATTTTCTATATTATCATTATTTTCAACATTCTAAATTAATACTGAATCAATTAAAGAAATGATGTAGTACACAACTAGAAATTTTAAATAACTCAGAATATGTTTTAGATTTTAGATTGTCAAAAGTAGCTACATTTAGCTTTGATGAAAGCTTGGCAAACTCATGCCATTCTCTCATCAGATTTACAAGGTATTCACCTGGAATGGTTTTAAATTCACAGTTGTGCCTTGTCGAGAGCCTTCTTAAAGGGAAAGGCTTTAAGGAGTAAAGGGTGAGTTAAGAGTCAATAGCCCTATTAGGGCTACTACAACTACAGTCCAATCCATATAATGGCGAAAAACACTCAATTAAGTGAAGAGAAAAGACAGTCCATCATTACTTTAAGAAATAAAGGTCAGTCAATCCCAAAAATCTCAAGAACTTTAATGGATCCCCAAGTGCAGTCTCCAAAACCATTAAATGCCATTATGAAACAGGCTCTCAAGAGGAATATCCCAGGAAAGGAAGACCAAGATCTACCTCTGCTGCAGAGGATACATTTATTAGAATTACTAGCCTCAGAAATGTCCAAATGGCAGATGTATTTTAACATCCATTGTTCAGAGGAGACTGCGTGAGTCAGGTGTGACTGCATCATTATGGTTGTCATGCTTGAATTGTAGAAAATCTACTATTGTTTTCAGAGAACAACAAGCAGAAGAGGCATGCATGGTATTTTATAGTTTGGATGTCTTGAGTATTAAATGGACACTGTTAAAAATAATAAAAATAAAGAAAAAAAAGTGGAAAAAGTGTGTCCAAACCTTTGAACGATACTGTATGTATAACTTTTAAATATAACTTTTAGCGACATCATACATATATATTAGGGCTGTCAAAATTAATTTCAAACGCAAATTCATTTTAACGGCACTAATTTTATTAATGGGCGATTAATGCAGCCCACATTTCTGTCTGACCATTTTTATAAAAAAATATAAATAAATATAAAAGAGGTGAAATTAAAACCTTCAACGCAACGCAAATTTATTTACCACGTCCTTTCTTTAATCAGATATAAAAAAAAACTTTCTTCACTGACACAATTAAAACAACCTGAATCTCTTGCTCCACAGACATAATATGTATATAATAATAATAATAATAATAATAATAATAATAATAATAATAATAATAATAATAATAAATAATAATAATAAATAATAAAATGATTTAATAAAAATAATTATTAAATATTATATACTATATATAGTATATAATTAAATATTATATACTATTCATATATGAATAGAGAGTGAAAATGTTTACTTTCAAATAAACCCATTCACATCGAAAACAATTATCCTTTGATTATGTAATCCGTATAAAAGTTAGAAGAGATTCCATTTCTCCGGTATCACCTCATTAATCATCCATGTTGAAACATAGCAAATCTTTTGTGTGGTTTCCTGATGATTTACGTGATTTAAAACACTATAATTACCTTAAAACCTTAAAGAATATGTTGTCTTAATGCTCTATGTTGAGTATGGTTTCACTAATAATAAACATACATTTGCATAAATAATCAAGTTGTGATTAATCACAAGTTAAATGACCATCATGTAAATTAAATATTTTCATCAATTGACAGCCCTTAAACAGTATGGCCAAAAGTTTGTCAACACCTGAACATACAGGGATGTGTATGTGCTTTTTTAACAGCCCCTTCCACATTTAGTCACCATTTGCTGTTATAATAGCCTCCACTCTTCTGTGGAGATGTTCACTAAATTTTGGAGTGTGCTTGTGGAGATTTGTGCTGGTTCAACCACAAGGGTGTTAGCAAAGTCAGTTCCCATTGTTTAAGTGAAGGAAAAATCTAATGCTATACACTGATATACAATTGTGTACATCTAACTTCATGGTAACAGTTTGGGAAAGAAGCACATATGGTTGAAAAAGTCAGATGTCCTAAAGGTTTTGTTCATATAGTCTATATATTTATAACAAGAAAACATTTATGTATATTGCTAATCTAATTAAATTTCTATTTTTTATTTAATCTTATGTTGTACATTTGTTAAAGCTCATTTCTAAGGGCACCATTATAATTTTCTGGCTGTATTTAATGCATGCATGCGTTACATTGTTATTGCAAATACTACGTTAAGAATAAGAGTTATGATAAATTTTATGATAGATTTCAGCAGAGAACTGGAGAAAAATGTCTGGAATGGACTGCTTAAATCATTGAATAAAATTTTATCACAAGGAGAACTTATGATTACAGGAGGCAATGCAAACCTACTGCTTAATATTATTATTATTATTACAAATCAAAATAATAATAATAATAATAATCATAATCATAATCATAATAAAGTTCCACTGATGTAAATACAATCCCAGTTCAACCAGTGTAACCCTTGCATATGCAAACATGTAGTAGCTTTACTCAAAGGTCTCTTAATTATTGCCATAGTGTTTGGAAAGAAGGATTGTAGATGTCTGTCCTGTAGAAGGACGTCCTACACGGTGGCCAACTTACATCTATGCTTGTGGATGAAGATGCTGTGGCACCGTCAGGACATGAAGGTACTGAAAGGATCTGGAAGTCTACAAACACAAACCACAACGTTGACTGTTCAGTCTACAGAGGAACATACTGTACCACATGGAGGTGCTTAAAAGGCTTTATATATGCTAAAAGCAGATCCAATGAGCCATTTGTTTCATTTAGCATGCAAATTAAAATTTCACTGAAGAGTTTAAAAATGCTATTTAACTTTTTAAAAATAAAACATGATCTGCATAATATTTTAGCAGTAAAATAACTGATTTTGCAAGCAGCTGCAATGAGAATTATTAGCAATTCAGGGAATATATTTGTACAACAATCTCTTATTTTTTAGCTGAATCAAACTTTTGGTTAAATATTTGATGGTTCTAAGAAAAAGTTGCACAAGTTTATTCCTAAGATGAAGGACACTAAGACATTCTAGGAATTTTATTAAATCTTTATGTAAGTTGGGTGGAGAGAGATGAAAAAGGAAGCCAATTAACTCCATGAGTAATGGTCCATGAAGAAAATCAAACTGAGGCAATAAGTCACTTACATCATTATTGCTCATTCAAAAGCGGGCAAATTCAGGGCCCATGCTGAAAGAATAAGAAGAATTCTTGTGTTTAAAAACCTGTTTTAATAAAAAAAAAACATTTATAACCTTGGATCTAATTAATTTCACATCTTCTACAAGTGGTCAGGATCAGTAGACATACATAGGGTACACATAGATTTAGTTCAACTTTACATCAATGCCATCTATGTAGTATTTAAAAGTATGACATATTGTCTTTGTATGGTAATAAAAGTTCTCATTATTCAATAAGAAAGGTTTGCAGGAAAAGAAAGCCAAGCGTGGACCTGCAGCTCCTGGAGTAAAAAGTCAAGGACCTTATTAAGACTTACATACAGGAACATTACTGTGTGTTATTGTGATTATCATGTGTGTATTAATGAGTAAAGAAATACAGCACCTCTGTTAGATAAGATTCTTGAAGAGCAAACTAGCAAAAGGATAAACAAACAGACAAAAAACACAGGATACATCCAGGAGAGTCTTATATGTAAGAGTGAATTGCATATGACAGGGAAGTAAATAAAGCATATTAAAGCTTAACGCATACTTCACTCACCACAGACTCTATCCTTCCCATTAGACACATTCATGACACTTAGGACTTCAAATAGGCAGGTAAGAAATGTTGCTGCTTTTCTCAAGTAAATGAATATAGTTTGTCCAAAAACGGACAAAATATTTGGACTAGGTTGCCAGGCAAGGTTTAAAAAAGTGTGCTATGGAAACAATCCTGAGAAATCACAATATTACACTAAACTGGCTTTTTCAAATCTGCTGTGACTATTGGGACACCTGGCAAAAATGAATCTAATATGTGTGGTGGCCTGGGAAAACCCTTCACGTATACTGTATTTTTGCCCTATATTTTTCTAAAAACTACAACTGCAAATATGCTTCTTGTATCTCAACCAGGAATAAGTATACATTCCTGGCCAAAAAACTGTAAGCATGTAATAGTCTTTAAAACAAATCTTTGATCAGGAAATTATACAATTAATCAAACAAACAGATAAAGAAAATTAGTTAACGATAGTTTTGATTACATTTCTTAGCCTTATGGGAAAAGCTTTTTTTTATTTTATTTTTTATAAATAAGAGTCTGTGTTATTCCATTCATGTTGATGACTTCATCAGTTGTCAACAGTAAATAGTTGAGTAGTTAAATCAATTACCAAGACTTTTGTGTACAAAAACACCATATAAATGAATACCCCTGTTTCTTTTCTTTAGAGTTTAACCACACTTCACTGAAGCAAAAATAAATATCCACATGTTGGCATGCATTTGCTTACTTTTTGCCAATTTTTGACTAAAGATTTGCTTCAAGATCATTAAAAGCCTGATAGTTTGATAGTTAAAAGGGATAAACTTGAAATAACATGCAACAAACTTTAAAGCACCAAAATTATACATTCTTTTCTACAACTTTATAATTTCTTTACCTCTGTAATGCTACCTTGAGACAATGTCCTTTGTTATATGTGTTATACAAATCAAATTATATTGGATAGTTTGACATTTTACGGTTAAAGTCAGGTTAGCATGAAAAGAGAAAGGAGAATATTACATCTATCTATTTTAGACTGTCCATTTCACTATGATATGTAGCATTTCAACAACTCGATCCAAGTGTGACAATCAATTTTTGGGAAACTTCCTAGCATTATGTTTGAAGATACAAAGACAAGGTCTAGGCAAGACTTCATGTTATATGGTTATACATTATATATGGTTTAAATCTCAGAGCAAATCACAGCAAAAAATTTTAAAAAAGTTTTTTCAGAAGGGTTTCCCAGATTGACACCCATATTGCAAAGTTGTTAAAACGTTTTCATGTATGACATTATTTCTAAACTTTATTACACAAGTGTTGAACAATTTGTATAGCAACAAGCAAACATGTTTATGAAGTCATGAGTTCAGACACGAGGTAAGGCAGCTTGAGGAATGACTCCATGCTCTCGTCTCAATACAGTTTTATTCAGGTTTGTGAAGTAGAAAGTCACCATACATTTTAGGTTATGCTGCAACATTACACTGGAATTGTTGTTCCCCCAAAATGCATGCATCTATATACACAGTATATTCCCTCTGTTTAATATTGAGGGTTTATTTATATGATATATTTATATATATACTTTTTTTTTCTTTTTTAGATCTTTACATCCAAGTATTAGCATTCCAAAGCACAAAGACAGAATGAGTAGATCAAGTGTATCCGTTTGGGCACCAGGACTGAGGAGAACGTGGCAGTCATGCCTCGGCTTTATTCTAATGCAGAAAGAAGAAGCACTGGCAGCTTCCAGTCGTTGACCCCTTACTGCTTTTGTGTCTAAATTTATCAAAACAGAGATGGACAGGATTGGCAAAAAAGGAAAGCAGGAGCTTAGATTTGTCACACACACCGAAAGACAAATGGATAGGTGATAGGACAACAGGAAAAGAGAGAGAGAGAGAGAGAGAGAGAGAGAGAGAGAGAGAGAGAGAGAGAGAGAGAGAGAGAGAGAGAGAGAGATACAGCCACTAAAAGAAATATATCTTGTGGGGAGTTTTTCCCGATACAGAGAGTTTTCTCATGTGCAACACTTTACATCAGCATGTATAATCATGAGATGGTTCAAGCATTAAATTTTGCAGCAAATGCAAGACAGTGTGAGAGGGGATCTGGCAAACAGCTGCAAGTGAATGTTCTCGCTGAGGGCGAGGGCAGGACTTTAAAGATGCCCACAGTGCTAATGATCAGAACAGTGATTTAAGATGCATAGCTCATTACTTGGCTACTCGGTGCAACAGATAACAAAACAGGCGTAACATAATTTTTCATCAGTTTCTCTGAAAGGGAAAGATGGGGAAGAAGGATGCTTTTAATTAACAACACAACCTCATGTGAGCTAAGAGCAAGCTAGAACACCAAGGAGAAGTCTAAATATGACTGAGTTCATTTCACAGCATCAAATAAACAGAACATCACAATCTACTCATCATTGGACTAGCTTTGAATTATCTCAGCAACTGCCAGTATTTGTATTCAGTACAGATTAATTTCAGCACAGAAGGACAAGTACATGTTGGTATTAATTAAAGTAAAAATATAACAAATCATGAGCACCATTGAGAACCTTGAGTACATCTTCAGGAACCACTTTGTGTAACTATGGTGGATCCAGAACCTGTCCTACACTTGTCCACATTAGGTTGACATACAAACAAACTCTGTGCAATTTATAGTTACCAATCCATCTGCTAGCATGTTTTTAGGACATTTGAGGGAACCAGAGAACTCGCACAGAATCAAACCAGGGACATTGGAGCTGTGAAGAAGCTACACTATCAATGTGCCACTACTGTGTCTTTTTATTGCATCTACAAATATAATTTAAATATGTACAAGAAGCATAGCTTATTGGTTCTTAATTGGAAATTTAATGTTAGCTTATTTAATAAGAAAATCTATGTTTTCATTCAGGAGTGCAGTTGGTATGAAGTGAGACAGTTACAGAGATCGATCTTTACTTTTATTCCTGTGATGTGTCTGTAATGGGATTTTGGGACTGATATCATTTAGAAGCTGTCAGACTCAGACCCTTGGACATTCTACACATTGTTTCAAAAACAGCCATATGGATACAGATATAGACACAAAGACACAATGTGCTAGCAGTTTCTTCAGGGATTTGGTAAACTGATGGGAGCACAGATGAAGAATGAGCTGTCTGCTACAGAACATCCTAAATGTTAAGTGCAATAAAAGAAAAAGAACAGACTTTGGCTGACTGTGAAGATTACATCAATTGTAAAGACTTAGCGTAGAAAAGCTTATTTGTTTGAGAAAGTAAAAGAGCTCTTTCATTAACCTAAAATGTAAAAAGTTAAAGCGTTTGGCAGCCGCTCGTGAGTGCAGCCTCATCTGTACTCCATTTTTAGATTTTGGACCCATTTCTGTAACCCGAAGAATGTGCACTTTCAAAATGCATGAAAGAAAAGCAAGAGTTACATATACAATTTTTTGAGTCCATTTCAGTTAGCGCATTAAAAATAGACCCGAAGTCCTCAAAACTGAAGGGTTGTGAGAACGATCAAGCCAGAGTATTCTGCATTTCTGTTCCATGGAGATTTACTGAAGCTAACAAGTGGTGTGATAAAAGGGAAAGGGGAGGTGGGTGTTTCTCCTCTTCTTTGGTGGGTGAAAAGGTGGATGGACGAGTAAGGGAAACGACCGAGTGAGGGAGTGAGGGGAGAAGGACGGATGGTGTCTGTGTGTCTGTCCTTTCACACTGTTGAAATCAATTTGACCTCGGAACTGTGGAACAAGAAGAGGGAGAGGCTGCCATGTTGGGTTTAGACACACAAACACAACAAGAACAAAGCAACACTGCAGGATGAACACAAGGAGCTTAGTGATTGACATAAAGGTACTGCGGATTATACCAAGTATGCCAATGCTAAATGCTGATGTAATTAAAGAAATCGCTAAACCAGCAATGGACTAATGTTTGCAGGCAATGAATAAAAGCAGCTAAGCTAGCCACCATTTAGCATGGAATCATTACATAATGTTAATTGGTGGCCAATGGCTTTTACTCATCATTAGGTTTTTGTTTGTTTTTATTCTCACGCTAATGGTAGTGGAATTGGTTTCTGTCTGAGGTGGTATTTTTCCCATACAGCTGAGATTAAATCCTAGAAGTAGCAAAAAGGTAGTACTCCTTGGTGAGAGATGTTTTAGCTATTATAAATACCAGTAAAACCACTCGATAGATTGTAGTGCTCCTTGTGATATCTGGCAGGACGAGGGGGTACGGCAAGTTCAAACTATTCTCCTGGCTTTTGTTTCTTGTACCTCTAAAGAATTTAAAAGCTAAATGATGTGTTAGGACTAAAATACAGAAGACCAACATGGAATAAGCAAAAGCAAGGAGCAAAAACCAAACACAGAATGAAATGGGAGAACGAAACACACAATAAAGCAGAGAAATATAGAATCCTTAAAAAAAACGAGGTATGAATTTAAACCCTGTAGTTTGGCATGTATGTCGAAGTATGGGGAATTTGGCCATAGATGAACAAGAACATTTCTACTCTGCTAAAAAAAAAGAACAACTTAGACTTATGCTGCATTCATGACAACTGTTCTCCACTCTGATTTGGAAATTCCCAAAGAGTTCAAGAGCAAACCTTCCACTTTGTATGTGATTATATAAAAAGATTAAAAGTTGAAATTATATCCCCAAGCACACAATGGTCAGTGTTTAGCTTGTAATGTTGTGTTTCACTGTTTTTCTTCCTGACTATTTAAATCTGACCGGTCAGGCTTGTTTGTCTGTACTACTGCCAAAGCAAAGCCTAAGAAAAAAATTCAATGGAATATACCAATATATTGGTTTTAATCTGTTAATATTTCTATGCTAACAACTTACACTTATACTTGTATTAGGAATATAAATTAGCCTTCCACATTAACAGATTAATCTCGATATTTCGGGGTTTCTTGTGAGGAGACATTAATGAAAAATTTTATGGAAGGAGTCTTAAGCATTAATCCTTTGGAACATTTTTGTTGCAACAACTGCTTTTTTTTGAGAGAGCAAAAAGAGAAAAATTGATGTTTTCAAGAAAATGTGATGTTAAAACTTAATTTCTTGTTCTTACTGTTTTTCAAAGTCATGGATCTGAATCGTGGAGAAGCCAAAGCTTTGAAAAGCAGACTTTCCTGTCAGAAGTCAGAAACATCCCAGTTAGTCATGACTGTAGCATTAGATATTTAGCTGTTCTGGAGCACTTCAGTTAAGGAACCAAGTCTTACTTGTTGTTTGTGTGTTACCAGTATGTATTATAGTTGTAATGGTGATGACCTGCTCTGCAGTACCAAGCTGTTGATTTATTTTTTTTAGCAGGCAATTATTAGTCTTTTTTTTTTGTATGCACGAATATGAACTTTATTTGTGTGACACCGTCGTCACATGTAACTAAATATAATGATACAATGCTTGTCATCTATGGGAGAGGAGTTTTTTTTTCTGGAAATCACAATGGTATATAACTATATGGGGTATGTCTAAGGATTTTCAAACCCATTTAAACAACAGGAGGTTTGCCCTCCGTCTGTCCATCATGGGTTTGGGTGCACTGATTAGTCACCCGCCCACCTGATCAGGTTTTAGCCAAGCGCTCCTCAACCTTCTACTATAGATGGCCACTCCAGCTGCAGGTCAAGCAGACAGAAGCTGTTGCATGCCACATTCATAATAGTTTGAATGATCTATGTGATAATTTAGTTGTAATACAACTAAAAAGTCAATTTATAATAGAAAATGTGAAAATGAAAAATAAAAAAGGTTTAAACAGAATTTAAAACCTCCCTAATGCATGATATCATTTACTGATCCAACAATTTGGCAATAAATCAATTGTTTAATAAATGGGCTATGATTATACAATGTAATATCTGAAGGTCTTACCTTGTTGGGAAACGGGCCTCGTAGCTGTCAAGCCCTTGCTGTAGGAAAATAATAACACTGTGTCACTGATCTGCATATTGATGCTGAATAAGAAAACAGCTAGTCTGAATCTCAAATCCTTAGTCTTCCCTTTAAATAGGACGTTCAAGTGTATGAGATGCTGAATGACCACTAGGTGGCAGTAATACTGCGTTAAACAGGCATTACAAATTGTGTTAAGAGTGTACTACTGATGAAGTCAGGCCAGACTGAAAAAGCTCGAACACAGTGTACAGTGCTCATGGAGACACTGATGTAAACCTACAGGGTGTGGTACATTTAAACATTTAATCATTCCTCTGTCAGGACGAAACAATCAGAACATATACTACATGTCAAAAGTTTGAAAGAATGAAGTGTTAATGAGGTTTAAAGTTTTGAATGCGTATAATATTACTCTTACTATAATACATTATATTAGGACATTTCATTCTCTCAGCTAAGTCTAAGCCTCCTTACACACACACACACACACACACACACACATAGATACACACACACACACACACAGATACACACACACACACACACACACACACACACACACACACACACACGCACACACACACACACACAATACCGAGGGTAATGTTCTGAAACGTCCTTTATGCTAGCTGCTCTGATGGAGCTCATCCCACCTGGGTTGTGAACGTGTGCAGACCAGCTGCAGCTTACTTAATTTATTTTCTGTCTAATTCATTAAATGCTATAAACATTTCTGAAAATGTATGTACATGCATAACCTGTATGTACACTGAAATTAGAAGGACTGTTTGATTTAAAGGTCATTTTACTTAATAAATTGAAATAAATCTACATCTGTATATAATTAAATTGACTGAGATACCAATGTATAATGAATACTGATCTCATAAGTAACTAAATGTATGAAGTATGGAAGCATGGATGAGTGCAAATAACACAGTATATTGGTTGTGTGTGTTGTGTGTGTGTGTGTGTGTGTGTGTGTGTGTGTGTGTGTGTGTGTGTGTGTGTGTGTGTGTGTGTGTGTATACCTGTGAGAATCCTGGTGTTGCCATGCTAAATGTTCTCTGATGTCTGCCCAGTAAGGCGTTCTGTGCCATTAGCCGAGAATTAGAGCTGTAATCGGGAGACGGAAGGACCACCGATTCCCTCTCTAGAAGATTTCCTGTGCTGGAACTTCTACCATGCTGAAAACTGAACACACAATTTATATTAGTCAACTATCAAATTATATATACATATGTCAAATTAGTGATCTATACAATGTAGATAATGAAGTAGAGGGTCTAACCACCCACTTCAAAGATACACTATAAAGACAAATGTACTGCGACACCTGACCTTTCCAGCTATATGTAGTTCTTCTTCATATTGTTACTACAAAGAAGAAAAATTGTATAGGATGTCTTTGGATCTGGTAGCATTATATTTTCCTTGCACTTGGACTAGAAGACCCAAACCTGTTCCAGCATAATAATGCCCCTGTGCACAGTGAGATCTTCATGAACATACAGTCTACATGGGTTGGAGAGTGAAAGATCCCAAATTTCCACAAGCACACTCTGAAATCTAGTGGAACATCTTCCCAGAAGAGTAGAGTTTATTATTACAGCAAATAGAGACTAAATGTGGAAAGGAATTTTCCCATTAGGGGTCGTCACAGCGGATCATCCGTCTCCATACCCTCCTGTCCTCTACATCTGCCTCTTTCAAACCAACTACCTGCATGTCTTCCCTCACCACATCCATAAACCTCCTCTTTGGCCTTCCTCTTTTCCTCCCTCCTAGTGGCTCCATCCTCAGCATTCTCCTACCAATATACCCCATGTAGGGACATGTCCAAACTATTTCAATCTCGCCTCCCCTTACCTTGTGTCCAAAACGTTCTACATGTGCTATCCCTCTAATAAACTTGTTTCTAATTCTGTCCATCATCGTCACTCCCAACGAAAACCTCAACATCTTCAGCTCTGCTACCTCCAGCTCCACCTCCTGTCTTTTACTCAGTGCCCCTGTATCTAAACCATACAACATCGCAGGTCTCATAACAGTTCTATAAACTTTCTCTTTCACTCTTGCAGATACTCTTCTATCACAATTCACTCCTGCCACTCTTCTCCACCCACTCCACCCTGCCTGCACTCTTGACCCCAGGTACCTGAACTCCTCCACCTTCTCCACTTCTTCTCCCTGTGTTCCTACTGCACACTTTACTGCTGTCACACTGTCCTCATACATGTCCTGCACCACCCTCACATACTTCTCTGCCACACCTGACTTCCTCATACAATATCAATGTTCAAAAAGCACATACCAACCACAAACTTTTGTGCATATACGTTAGCACCATATCAATGATTTCTCCTAAAAGTATATTGAGTCATAATCGATCATATCTCTTCAGTTCTAATTTACAGGCGACCACACATTTTTGTCTATATAGTGTATTTGTGACTTTATTTATTGATGTATTTATTGTTTTACCTGACGCCGAGTCGGCTGCCGTCTGTCTCGGGAATCACTCGGGTGTAGGAGAAGGGGAACCATCCTCGCCTAGTGTAAACAAATACCAGCACAATTTGTGTGAGAAATATATCCTTAACCATATTAGTCTTTGATTTATTGAGTAGAATATAAACCAGCAGAATAAAACTGCTGAATCACTGCTTTAGTAAGACTTTCTCTTTTGTCTTAGAAGGAGTTTTTTATAAATAATAAAGGCTGTAGTGTTGAATTTACACCGAAGAGTGGCAAATTTAATGCTTTTATTGACAGAGTTTACGATTCCCCAGTAAATACGACTAAAAGGGTTTTCTTTTGAGTTAATAGGGTTTCTGTACGAGTGCAGAGAGTTTGTTTAAATAATCATTTTTTCTATTCTAGTAAACAGTAAACAAGTACTTTATACAGTAAACAGGTTATACAGTTTTTCTGTTTGACTACATTTCTTTGTTTAAATAAACATATTTTCAGAGCAATGTGCCTAAATTGTTTCAGATATGTGCCACTCACATCCTCGTCTTCTCACTCTCTCCGTAGTGCCACCCATCCCGAGCCTCGGGCACCAACAGTGTGATAATGTCGCCTTCAGTGAAGCTGAGCAGTGTGTTGTTTTCTCCAGCTGAGTGTGAAAAGATTGCCTGGACACGGGTCCGTCCATTCCTCTCCAGACCAGCTGCAACTGAGCTCGACCTAGGCAGTGTCTGCGTCTCTGCTGTATTCAATGATAGAAGAGTTTGAGGTATAGTAACAGTCGCTTACACTATGATAGAGCAGTTTTCACTGTGTTAACTATGGTATTAAACTATAATAAAGAATTATTCTATATTTGATACATCTGTAAGAACACACATTGGTCAAAATATTTACATATACATATATTTATATACATATTTTTCTCCTAGATCTTTGCTGTTAAAGCATCTGAAAATACCATCAGACACCAGCTGTGTCCTTCACCCATTTTCCTGGCTTTTTAAAGCCTGTCCTTTCTATTCCCTCCAGCTCTGGCCTGTTTTCATTAAGCATGTTTGGACTCATATTGCCAGAGTGCAAAAGAAACTGTCTTCTAATGAATAAAGAGAGAGGGAGAAAGGGTAGAATTGCTGCAGACAGCTACCTGCTTTTATTTGGAAATGATATCTGTCCTTAGATATCTCATCCAGTTTAAGGTCTAGCCAGTGGCTGGAGATAGCTAAAGCCTTTCCTTTAGTATGTGTAAAACAATCAGGTTAAAAAGAAAAAAAGGGTTTTCAAAAGTCTACATGTGCTTACCCAGAGTGCTCTTGCTCTTGGTGGGTGCCACTTTGCGGACAGGCAGTGTGTTGGAGTAGATCTCATTGCTTTGCCGGTGGACCTGTGTTGAGGCTGGTTTGCCCTGTGCAGCTTGGCTATCTATCCAGTGCTGGTAGTCCTCTCCTCCATGTGCCCCAGGTGTTCCATTCAACATTGGAACACTTTCCATTCCCATCATTCTCTGAGGAAGGCAGCAGAAATGTGCCAGGTCATTAGGGTCCTTTATTGCCATCAGCATTTTCTTATTTAATAGCTTCTGCTTGGTTTTAGATCTGCTGACATTTGCAAATAAACATCTTCTGATATAGAACATGTCATCAGAATTGTTAGATGTTTCGAACTGTCCAGTTTGTCTTGTATCTTCTATAAAAGACGCTCCAATGAAGTCGATATACTACGACAGAGAAGTGTCTTCGTAATTTATGCAGGAAGACTGCTGTGGGCTGAAATTGTGTGTCAGATTTAGGGATGATTTAAAATACAGTGAAGAGGGAGTACATTTTCTTCTTTGTTATAACCCACTGTAAGTAAAGCTCCAGGGTTAGTTTTTACTACTTAGAAAAGAAGCAGAATGGATCCCCTTGGCTGTTCTAAGTAAAACTGGGTAAAAGTTATAATTTCACTATTTAATTAAGTTGCCTCTAAACCATTTGAGCTATTCGTTAAGGCCATAAAAATTTCTTGTAGGTGCAGCAAATTTTGTCTTGGTTCTCTGGTCTTCTCTCACCTCTCAGAAAATGCTGGCAAGTGAATGTGGTACTTTAAGTTGCATCTAGATGTGTGTATATGTGCATGGTACTTCCAAATTGTGTTCGAGCCTCACACCCAGAGTAGACGAATGAATAAATAAATACATAAAAAAATTAATACATGAATAAATGAGTTTAGACAGACAGAGTCCAATGTTCAATATCTATGTTAAAAGGATCCTCATTATATATATATATACACACACACACACACACACACACACACACACACACACACACAAGTTTTTTTTTTCTTTTCTGAACAGTGCTACAGTATATGATATAGCACATGTGCAGTTCTCACTCCTATGACACTATGATTTGACTATTGTGCAACATACTAGAATAAACATTAACTGTTTCCACCAACACCAAAGATTTTAGTATTCAAACCTATAAAATGTCCATTACACCAGGCAGCTGGACATATTACGTGTACCTCGTTTGCCGGATTTGTCATGTTTTCCTCGAAAAAGAGTCTCTATTATTTTACTCTATTAAGTCATGAAGTTAACCTGGTCATAACCAATTTGAGCCATGTCCTTCACTCACCTGTTGGTTGCCCATGAGAGCAGCCAGTTCAGGTGAAACAAGTAAAGGTTTGGCTCCTGGTATGGGATCTGAGATCACCAGATTAGATTTAGGGGCATGCTGTTGTCCGGTTCTCAGTGCTCCCCCCGAACTCATCTGCTGTGCAAGAAGGACAGCTCGGTCTGGGAGTTTATGAGGGTCAGAACATGCCTGCTGCCACGTCGGGATCTTCTGCATCAGCAGGTCTTTTCCCTGAGCACACACACAAATGTTTTCAGTTTTTGCAAGTCTATCGTCTAGTGGGAGGAAAAGAAGTCTAACAGATACAGATGACCCGCTTTATTCACAAATAATACACCAAAACAACCCCAAAGGAAACTTTCCTTCTATAGAAAAAGTCCTATATACACACACACGCACACGCACACGCACACGCACACACACACACACACACACACACACACACACACACAGAGCCCAAGTAAGGTGCAAGCGTGCTTTACTCCACATTGATTAGGGCCTTTGATACAGAGAGAGTGATAGAGTGATCCCTCTTCCCTACTCTCAATTACAAAAGCACAGACATCTGTCTCTATTATACTCCTCTGAAACACAGAGGCTTTGCTCTGCTGTGCTACTTTAAAGCAATGAAACATCAATCTAACACCTTAAGACCTGCTTTGTCTGTTCCCACTCCACCTTCTCACCACACACACACACACATATTCCCACATACACACACACGGCCAGATATCACTGCATTACCACACACTATTCTTGGCCCCAGGTCCCAGTTGGGCACTGAGACAAGCAACTCAGAGCTCAGAAGCACAAACTTGCCTATGCTGCACAATGAGAGGAAAATTGGATTTTTGCAGGTTGCCCATAGTGCAGGGACGTTTAATTAATGCCATCTTTGTGTGCAGTGCATAAATGGGAATAATAACGCCTGTCGAGTAACTCAGAGCACCGGCAACCTTTTGCAGCTGCCACCTCCTTTAAGAAGCAATGTGCAATATTTGGCATCCTCTTTTGCCTGTGAAGTCAGAATCACAGTGAATTCACTGACAAATCCTTCCCTACTCATAAACCAATTTGTACTACAAATTAGTTGTTAAACTGAATAGGCATATGTTATTCGGAAAAAAGAGGAATGTGCGCATTAGTAGGATACGATTACAGATATAAAGAGGGGCACCTGAATTTTCCCCTGCATTTCTTATAATATATATCGATCCTTCCCTTTGCATTGTCTTTTTATACTCAGATCTATTGCAGACTTTTCCTCAATAGCTCTATTTATATTTATATATTCAGTTCCGGTCGAGAAATTAAAATGTAAAGAGCAGAAAAGAATATTGAGACTTACAGTGAGAAAAAATGAAATACTGACAGCAGACTTGCAGACAGACAGACAGACAGAGAGAGGAACAGAGAGAGCACACCTACATACTCCTTCTATGAGTCACACTCGAAAGGTCCTCCTGCTGAGGCAATTATCACCCACACTGCCAGCCTGGGCACCCACATGGGCACCTGCAGAGGGCATCGTGACAAACCTGGCCAGGGCACTAATGGCCACTTGTGTGTGTTTGGAGAACAACCGTGCAAGGACAATGAGGGAGAAGTAGGACTTGGTGATGCTAATGTTTAAAATTGACATTTTGACGTAATTGTCCAGAGCGAATTGTTTTGTAGTCTATATTAAAAAACTAAATCCTAATGCTAGTTTCCTGTGGCAGGAACTAAGAATAACAACAGTCTAAAATCCCTTTCAGGGAAAAATCTGTATTATGGTGCAACATATTATCAAAGTTATATCACAATACAAATATCATAGCTATCAATCTTTTACAATAATAATAATCGTCTCTGTTGTCACTAATGCTCACTACCAGAACTTCAATATTTTCACAAAAAGAAAGTTTCCCCATTGACTTCCTATTCAGATTATACAAATCATCATTGCCTCTAGGACTGACATATTTAGTATAAATATATTACCAAAAGATTGTGGTACAAACAGTCCTAATTATGGAAATCACATTTATCACTATACATTTATGGCTGTATTGTGTATATATAATATAGCTTCCAACCTAATTATACAGCATCTTATAATAGCACTGGATTCAGCACATATTATATTGCATTGTATTTTTTCTTCATAAATATATTGTGGGTGACAGTTAATTGTGCACACAACTTAATGTAGCCACAAGATACTAAATCAAATTCACAGGGATGTAGGCTCTTACATCATGCATCTAATTGGTTATTTTGGGTTGATAAGTTAATAAAATAATTGCATCAGTTTTGTTAATGCGATGCCCTCTGCTATAAAGAAAACATGCTGACATTTTGAAGGATAAGCTGACCAAGCATTTGTCTGCTACATTTAATCATACATTAGGTGGCGTTCAAAACTGCATCTATTAAAAAGTCAGTCCTAAAGATAAGCAATGTCTCGGATTAAAACTTTTTTGGACAATAAAAAGAATCACAAGAACCTGAGACAGGTAAAATTTCAGACTGTACATAGCATACAATAAAATGTATAGCATTTGGAAGATGTCCTTATCCAGAGCAACTTACAACTAAACAGTTGAGGGTTAAGGGCCTTGATCACCACCTCAGTGGTGGTTTGGTGATGCTGGGATTTAAACCCATGACCTTCCAAACTAAAGGCTTAACCACCTAACCACCTCAACCTGAACATAGTGATAAAGCATGTTGTTAGAAATATATCCTATGAAATATAACTATTAATTAGTGTTTGTCTCAAACACGCTTTTCAGACATGTCTTATCGAGAGAAATCCTTCATGCTGTACCCATTATTTGCTTGGTTGGCCTTGGTGGCAGACAGTGATTAACCACCTAGTAGTCTGAGTGTGTCAGCCGTGGGCGACGGTGTGGAGATCCAGAGATGATGCTGTCTCTGTGGGAAGATGGTCTGTTCCTAAAACGGTACTTTGTTCCTGAGACTTTTCTGAACTTGGGACTTGTACAAAGAGACCTAAAGGGGGTGTGCTGTGTGTGTGTGTGTGTGTGTGTGTGTGTGTGTGTGTGTGTGTGTGTGTGTGTGTGTGTGTGTGTGTGTGTGTGTGTGTGTGTGTGTGTGTCTGTGTGTGTGTGTGTGTGTGTGTGCACTAGTTCATTTTTATCAATAGAATCAAAGTCATTATTATTCTCTCCTCTTTTTCCTTTTTTTTCATTTCTTATTATTTATGAAGAGAATAAAGAGTCTGGGATGTGCCTCAGTTTTCTATTCAGCCTCTCATCCTCCTACAACCCCGTTATGTTCAACCTCATCTCAGTCAAACACAGTACAGTCTCTATCAAACCATTTCGTCTTCCTACGCATTCATGTGCACTCTTTCACTCTCTCATCTATAGGGTTTACTGCCTATCTGCTATGTTCTTGCAGAAGCGGGACACACTCCCTCACTGTCTCGTCACTCGTCCTCCTTCACACACCTTTCCTCCCACCACTCTGTCAATCAGTGATACAGCAGAGTGGGCCTCATACAAAATAGAAAAAAGAAACCCATTCACTTAATACACCCCCTCCACACACACACACACACACCACACACACACACACACACACACACACACACACACACACACACACACACACACACACACACACACACACACACACACACACACCACATCCGTGCTCATCAATACTTCACAGCTCACCCTTATTCCCACACAGTCTTTATAACACAATGTATGTGTCTCATAGCACATTGGCCCTGGCCCATGTCTATTCATCTGCTCTACCTAGTCTTTAATTAAATCTCATGCTCAAGATAGGCAAGTCCAGGAATATAAATCAGGAGCTACTGAGATTCTCAGGGAAACAAGTTTCATTGTGTTAATGTAGCCATCTGTCAAAATTTCATGTGCAAACAAAACATCACATATGCAGACCATTGTAAAGCAGACATTTTCACATAATTGGCAAAGCACATGCTGCTTTATAAAATGTTAAAGAGAGGGGATTCTTAGGGCTGAAACAGCTGATCAGTGAGTATAGTTTTCTCAGACCTCCAAACATTCAAGAATACCTTTTGTACATGATGAAGAATAATGTAAAGTATATAAATGTGCTTTCAATGTGTTTAATAATGTCTACTACCAAGAACCGTTCTTTTTCATTACTCAGTACATTATTTAGAAACTCTGCCTTCAGTCAATGTACCTACTGGTATACTTTTTAATTTTTACTAAACTACCACCACTTTAATATATTATTTACAATAGAAAAGATTTATGAAATGGTATATATATATATATATATAATTCTTGGTAGTGGATCCTGTTAATTTGTATATATATGTTTTTTGTAGCAACCTAAATTTTAAATTTTCAATGATTGCTGGTTCACCCTCAACCCTCAAGCGTCCCCCCCCTCTCTCTCTTTTTCATACAGCAGAAGCATGATGTGATGAAAGCAAATGGACTGATGGAACATTCCTCACCTTGGTGTGGTAGGTGTTGCTGCTCTTGGCTACAGCGCACTGGCGGTCCACCAGGAAGCAGAACCTCCTCCTCTCCTCTGTCAGGGCGTTTTTGTAGCCCTCGGCGATGTGGTGGTCCAGCTCGCTCTGCTTGCTACTGATGGCCTCCACATACTGAATGAAGGGAAGGTGGAGTGAGGCCAAAACAAGACAGTCAAGCCTGGCCTTAAGCTTTTTCTCAAGACAGGCTGACAGGAAACTCACACTTTCAAACACCATTCATGCAAGCTTGGTGGTACCTGGCAGTGTGAATATGCAACATACAGCATTCCGAAGCTAAATGAGCCACAAAGCTGGAAATGGATGCATTCAGTGAGCATGGCTAAATATCAGATGACCCAAAAAAAAAGAGGTTAAGTTGCACTGATGTCTTCAATAGACTGTTTAACTTAATGGTCAAATATACAGTAGGGTATGAGGTTTTACATAAGTAATGAAGATAAAAATGTGACACTTCTTTCCTCCCTCCCTCTTTTTGCGCTCTCTCTCTCTCTCTCTCTCTCTGGTGTCTTAATTTATGTTACAGATTACTTAAAAGATTGTTTGACTAAAAATCAATGAGTTTGATCCTGTTTGGTGATTTTAATATATACAGCACAAAATTAAGAATGGACATCTATTCTAAACTGTATTAGTTATCAATAGTTCTGTCTGGAGTTTTATAAAACATTAGTACAGGTACCGGTATTGGACTTTTGCCTTCTCCTGTACATTGATGACGTTTGGCAGTTGATTGTTATTACTAAATATGTACATGTATGCAAACTAACTTTGAAGCTACAGTGTAATGTCACTTTGTCTTGTGTTTTCAGTCAACTGAAAATGGAATCTGAGGGAAAGCCAAGCTCCCTGCTACTCTGTTGGCCATAGCTCCATGTCCTTCAACAAGGACATGCCACAGCGGTGTATTCCAGCAACACATGCCCACATCAACAGACACACACTCACACACATATATACCTCACCCGAGCCAGGTGTAAGGCTCATCCTGAGCCAGGTACTTGTGTGTGGAATATTGTGATTTCCACCTACCAAGTGTTAATTAATAAAGCGGACTCACTAAGGTCACTAAAAATAGTTAAAGGTCATCATTATCCCCATTAGCCAACACAAAATCTAAGAGATCATAAATCTAATAATTTGTATTTGCTCCCATATTCAATATGTAATATACATACAGACTGTGCAGATTGGGTAAACTTAAAAAATAAAAAAAATAAAAAGTTTTAAACTATCAGTTGTGTTAGGGAATGTGGGGTGAAATATTGATGTCATAGCACTTTGAGGAATTTCCACACATGATTGTGACAATGCAGAAGCCATCATGGTACTTATTTACACAACAGAGCATGACAATGCCAGTCAGGATACTATTTTATCCTGATCTGTAGCACAGTTTTAAGTAAACCACACCCATTTTACTTAAAGTAATAAGCATACACAAACAGAGAAGTAACCAAACACCGATATCCCTGCCTGCAAATTATTTGCCTCCATTGAAGCACTGTATTTTGGATAAGTTTCACTTCCACTGCATTTAATCCAATGTATCCATTAAAAAGCAAGTCAAAGTGATTTCAAGGTCTGTTGTCAAATCCTTAACCCAGTATCTGATTAATACTAGAAATTCACTACAAAAGAAAATCTACCCGTGCACATCAGGGTATATTAAGGTTAATTTTAGTCTTTCACAAATTGTCTATACAGCTGTATAAGAATGTAGATCTAGACAGACGAACTCAGGTCAGACTGCTTGACATTTAGACCCCACTAGGGAGCAGCCAATCAGAGTGATTTAAAATACAGTAAATACACATATCACCATCACAGCAGAGCAGAGCACAGGCTCAAATTAAGAGCAAAAGGCTAATACAGTGTAAAAAACAGTGAAGAAGCAGAACTAGGATGAGGCATCCAAAAATGAAATTTAGGAGTCGCTGTAGAATGGTCAGTGCTATGCTGGGTGCACATACTTTCCACTAAATTGATGCAATAAGGTTTTGATCCAAAAAACTTTGATTTTTGAAGCTATTGAAATGATAATAACATGAATTTAAAAATTTAAAAATACAGACAAACAATTATTACATATACTGTATATAAATTATCAAATAATGTATAAAAAAAAATTATATATATATATATATATATATATATATATATATATATATATATATATATATATATATATATATATATATATATAAATTCTATATATATTATATATTATAAATTAATTAATTTGAATCAAATATAATATTTATCGAATGTTTAATGAAAATAAATAAACTATTTCAACGCAAAAAAATTAAATAAAAAAGTGTACAATTCTGAGCTATAGATAACTGACGAATTGAAATCTTTGTACTGTTTAATAATAAGCATCTAAAAGATCTCTCAGTCACAATTTTTAATGATCTGTGAAATAATCTTGAATGATAATATGCAACTCAGCAAATGCTTTACACACTTAAAAATGCTGAAGTAGCTTTTTAACTCACCTAGTCATCTTTTAATATACACAATTATATGGAGGATGATCCTAGGCCTCTGAAAAGCATGATAAATTTGAGTGTGCTTAAGTGATTTTTTTATTTTAAAGCAAGCACATAGCAAATATTAAGACTTAAATCCTCTGGAAAATCTGAGCCTTTGGCTCTAAACCTCAGTCTGCTTTGTTATGTTTTAATTGTGATAAACAGTACAAGATCATCCAGTAAAGACATTTGTAAATAACGTGCCTTAAGCTTGTTTCTTATAGATTACCGAGGGTTGGGATGAAAGAGAGAGAGAGAGAGAGAGAGAGAGAGAGAGAGAGAGAGAGAGAGAGAGAGAGAGAGAGAGAGAGAGAGAGAGAGAGAGAGAGAGAGATATCAGTGGCATTTAGTCATTACATGAGGAAAATGTTCTCTCTCTCTAACACACACACACACACACACACACACACACACACACACACACACACACACACACACACACAGTGCAGATTGTAAATTTATGCAGTGTAACTCAACTGCAAGTGACATACAACAAGTTTAAAGGAAACATGAGCCAGAGAGACATAAAGTATAGAAAAGGTCTGTGTAAGTCTAAAACAGACACACCCACACTTACACACACTTTGAGGCTTCTCCCAGGGGAAAGATTTTAGAGGTTCTCACCTGCTAATCAACTTAAAATTGCTGGATTTCTGTGAAACAGGAAGCTATTACAAAAACCTGCCAGTTCCAGATATTGATTGGCTAAAGCGTTGCATCACAGATAGCTGTACCACTGTAGGACTCAAGTCCAAGGATCTCTTAGTAATTACTTTATACACAGTGCCCAAACTCCCCTTTCCACATTCTTAACTTTGGCTAGTTGTTCAGCCTTCAGCGACAATTCGAACCAGTAATCACATCTAGTCTTATAGAAAGCAAGCTCCTGTGCATGATTTTGATAAAGCACATGCAAAATTTAAGTGTAAAAAGTTCCACAGACTGTTAATACTGCTATGTAACAGTAGGCTACATATTTGGTCCTGACATAAAGGCTGTTCCATTACAGATACAAATAAACATAATTATAAACCTGCCAAATCACTAGGAGTGCCATGTTGAAAGCCAGACATTATGTTTTACAAAAGGGGCCACAATAGAAATGGAGTTTGGACCTTGTAACACCTGCAGTGTTCTCTCACTACATATACTACACTCATACTCTTTTTTATTTTTCACACTAAGTCTCTACTGAGGATGCAAAAAGCTCAAATTCTATTCCCCAAAGAGTCACACTACACAAAAACCTGAGGGCAAGTTGGCAAACCACATCCTCTTTTCACCTCTATTCTTATATAACATGACACCTGTGGAGTATTTCAACAAGCACCCAAAAGCCCACGGTCTTGCAATAATTTGATTGGACAAGAGTTATTCCTCTTATCCAATCAAATTCCTCATATGTGATAACTAATTTTTCATGGTAAGTTTGCAGTAGTTTATTTTTCCACAGAGCAGATCACTTTCAAGCCTAACAAATAGTTTTTGCCAGCATAGCCCAAGATCAACTAAAAAACGCATTAAATAGAATACTGATCTACATGCTATAAACAGGCTTCAAAAGAATACGCACATTCACGTTGCAAGTACAAATCCAGCTGAGAGGCCAATACACGCTGGATTTAAACCTAGCCAAAACAGGTCAATCAAGCTTTTTTGAAAAAGCAGGACTGACTATTTTCAGTGGGTGGCATCCTTACCTGCATCTCATTATCTCTGTACTTGGAAGCGGTCTTGCTGCCCTGTTGGCTTTTCCGCCGCAGTTTTTTTAACTCTGCCTGGCACTTCTCCAAACTTTCTCCTTTGCTTCGGTGCTCCATCTGGTATTTCTTCAATGCGGCCTGAGGAACAAAACCACAACAAACTCTTTTGATTTTCTTTAAAGGTTAAAATCCTTACAATCCTTTACACTGCTCACACACTTTTTCTTACCTGCTTCCTTTAGGAGTGGGATACTGATAAATCATTTTAATAAAAAGCCTCCAGTCATATATACAGATTCTTCCCATGATTGTGATTTACACAAGTCAGTGTACACTGCTGATAGATAAATATTTAATATATATTATATAATGCCACTGAAGCATTAGTTTGGTCAGGTGCTGATTTAGGTTAAGGAGGCCTGTGGTGCAGTCAACCAAAAGGTGTTCAAAATAGAATTAAAGTCAGAACTTTATAGCAGGCCACTCAAGAACTTCCATTCTAAACCATGCAAACTATATCTTTCTGGAGCTGGCATAGGGACACTCTTATGTTGGCAGGTTTAGGGCTCCTAGGAATTTTAGGGGAATTTAATGCTCCAATTTAAGAAGCACATATAGCTGAAAAAGGTCAATACGCACACACACACACACACACACACACACACACACACACACACACACACACACACACACACACACACACACACTCCATATTTGCTATATTTTATGAAAATATATCTAAAAAGCACAGTTAACTATTTTTATTATACAAAAAGTTCACATGAAAAAAGTACAAAAGAGGTCAAAATTTTGCTCCAATAAGTCATTACATCTTCACAAAATATGTCTCGATCACTGTGTTGCATAATTTAAACTCTGCTTATACACTACCTGAGAGATTATCTAATGAAAACTAAGGGTTTTGGGGAAAATATAAATCTGTGCTGATTTATTCAAATTCACATTGTTACAACTTTTTTTCCATTAGATGCAATACAAGAATGCTGAATGAGATAATAAGTAAAACAAATATAGGAAAAATGGTTAATGTATGCAGCAGTTTTCCTTTGAGGTATGAGTTATGCGAATAATTACGCACTGATTCATAATTTGAAAACTATAGTGTTTATTTAGGAGCAGTTTTATTCTGTATTTTGTGAGCTGGAACTTTAACTATGGACTAAATACCTGATTCAATACATGTCATTTCAGATGATCTTTTTTCCAGAAAAAACACCATACCAATGCTTAGCCATGGGAATAAACTCTAAATGCATTTGTCTCTTTTTTAATATCACCAGAAACCCTGAATGCAGTCTCTCTGCAGAGATGTGCTCTTTGAAGCTGTTACACAAACCCACATAAATTGAACCATCCAGACTGCCATTAAGTGCAGTGCACACAGATAATAAACAGGTTTATTAAATAATATGGTGCAAATAATGTAGCTATCAAATACTAACTCACTGAATCCACCTCATTGGGATAAAATGATTATTGTGTGAAAATATGTTTGAGGCTAAAAGCTATTAAATACCTAAAATGTGATTAAATGCATGTGGGGCACTGTTAAATCATTCTATTGAGCCCATTGCAAATTTGTAATAAAAAATGTCAAAGGAATACTAATTCTCTGAGTGTGGGTTTGTTACCTACATTAAGGTAGCGTGCATCCAGCTCAACCTTCTTCTCCAGTTCTGTGAGGAGCTCGTTGTGGAAGGATTTCAACTAAGAGACAAAATCATACATATATCATGTATATGGCATAGCTGTTTATCTGTCTTTCAGTCTATTATACATATACATGGAAACCGATGAGAGCAACAAATGAGACAATCAACATACAAAGAACACCTTTTCTCTTTTTTATAAAAGATATATACTCGGCTGGGGTTTTGAATATGACAGTAAAGCGAGCTCGCTAAACCAATGTCTGTTGGAAATTTCTGAGAAACTTTTCGATGTACATCACTCCTGTGAATGAAAATTTTAATCTCAGTGAGTTTCTACCTGGTTAAATAAAGGTAATACATACATTTTATCCTCATCAAACCGTTCGGTGAGACCTTATTGCTGTGGATAGGGGTGGGGTCACTCTGCAAGAAACCACTTCCAATCAGAATGGAAATGTTGAATTATAGGATAAAAATGATACTAAAAACTATATTGATTTGAAGGGACTCTTCTCTCCAAGGGGGATAAGTGGACCTACACCATGCCAGCTAGATGAATAAGTGTATATTATACACTTACAGAGCCATAATAGAAATCCACTAATTTTTCTTTAATCATCACCACTCATTGGCTCATTGACTCATTTTAGCACATACACCTTCTATATATTGATATGTTTTTAATTAAAATGACTGCAGCCCATCTACTGCTTTTAACAATTCAATAAGTCCTTGTCTAATCTGCAGATGAGTAAGGGAACATATCTGCCCTGAAATATTTTGGGTTTCACCACATTTCCAGTAGTGACACAAGTCATGGTAGTGAGTCTAGTGCTGGTATGAGTGTATTACAGAGCTGCTGAAAGCACTCAGAGAAGATCAAACGCCTACAGTTGGTTAGCATCATTCTAGGAAAAAATCAAAGCCCATTCTTCTCACCAAGACCTCACCACGGCCTGACATGGACTCACGCAGCCACTCAAGTACCACTATCCTTCAATACTGTAACTAAAATCATAGCAGCTAGGCTTTGCTAAATTAATAGCTACTATAGAGCATTAGGGCCAACTCTGTGAGAAAGCAGATATCAGACAGGTGTACTGGTAAAAGCATCCACTTTCAGAAGGTTCCTGTTTCTCATTGGCATCATTTTAGTTAAAGAAGAAACAGAGCACAGTGTATGTTTAACCTGTGTCACTGTGTGACACTGAGTAGAAAAGCCCCCAATATCTTTTAACCTGAGGGTGGATAATACTAGATAGATATGCAACATTGTTCTGGTGACATTTTGAGCTGGCACACTATTCTCTTTCACTACTGCTGAGCCAGATGAAAGCCTCCAGATAAAGTTCAAATAAAGAAAAAAAAAAATACAAAAATTGAGGGATTTAATGGTGAGTGCACCACAGTGCTGTTGAATTCTTGATTCTAATTGGACAGATGTAGTTTTGCAAGGCTTATTTCACATTGCTATGAATGATACATTATTATAACAATGTTCTTAATTAAAAAGTATTTAGTTAGCATTTGGGGAAGGAGTCTCCAGTGTCAGAAACTTGTTAAGTTTTCTACCAGGAGAATTAAAATGAAAGACTTTTCATATTCTTTGTAACATTCATTTATAGAACGAGGCTTCCATTCATTTAATCTCCATTAAAAATAGATGCAATGGAATGTATGATGTGCTTTTATTCCATATACCACTCTAATTACCTATGACAAAATAAAGGACAGTGATACACACCATGTCTTCCAACTGCATCTGGATCTGTCTGTGGACTTCAGCCATCTGAAAGAGTACATCCCCTACACAGTCAAGAGAGATAGGGGAAAATGTGTTAAAGCCCTGATGTGTATGTACACATGCTGGAATATCAACATGCAGTAACATCATGCGAGTACACAGCTGTGTAACACAAGTATACAAAAAGAGAGACAAGAAAAGGAGGTAGAGAGAGAGACTGATCGTTAAAGAAGTTGGAAATTATAGATGAAAAATGAACGACAGACAGCAGCGAACAAGCACATATCAGAAAATGGAATCAGAACATGTATGATAATCATAGCAACAGAAGCTTATTGCAGTAGCTGGAATAAAAAAAAACAAAAAGCAGCACATTAATATCAGCAGCACACTGGTTTGCATAATGTGGTCATTAGTCAGAAAGCAACACAGCCATACGACAGTAATACATGCAGCCAGGAGGTGTGTGATCTCGGTGTGTGAGGTATGCATGGTACCTACACGCAGCTTCTTCTGATAATGCAGTGCATTGTAAAATAAAAGGAACAAAAGAGCTGGGTTGAGATTTATACAAAATAAAATCCCAAAGGTACAGTACAGCAATACACTTGGGGACACTATGAAGGTCAAATGTGTCCCCCAGGGAAAATACAACAAACACATTGAGTAGTGACACACATCACCCCCACCTATTTCCCTATAATCACAGCCAAATCTGTGTCAATATGGACCAGAGAGGGATCTACCTTAGATAATATCTCTTTTGCAATTTTTAAAATATATTTATTAGACATCCAGGAAGGTATTAAAAAAACGTTACAATGTGAAGTGTCAAATCCGCGAATTCCTGACATGCTACAAAAAGTAATAAGTATATAGTGCTTGGGGAAAACCCATCTGATATCACTGTGGCTAAATTCTTGAAAATTTCCAAACAACAACAAAAATTGTGGAAAGGCATACCTTGACAACTCAGATATATAAAACAAAATATATAATTTACCAAAACGATATAAAAATCTTTAATCTTTAATGAATCTCTTACCTTATCTCTTAGCTAATCTTTAAGAATCTCCTAAATTGAATTTTGTTATCACTGTCATATTGTAAAGATTATTTTAGTTTTTTTTAGATTTATTTAGTATTGCTTGGTGTGAATTTCAGGTTTTGATTTAGATGTTGGATGACATCATGAAACAGACATAAATATTTCAGTTTGAAGTAAATTCCTGCTTTACTTGTGTTGAAGAAACATGCAAAAGAGAAACATAATTCACTTCAGGCATGTAGCTTTCTGAACTATATATAGCAGAAAACATCAAGATGTTACTATGATGAGGGTTTTTCCAGGACACCAAACATACTTTACACAGCATACTGTGTTAAAAAAGGTATTAAAGTCCTGTTCATGTTTCTTTTAATGGTTAACAAATCTGTTCTTCTAAAGTTGTATGCTCTATAAAGAGTCATTTAGGATTCCCCCACTGAGTAAATCTTTTTTTTTTAAGGGTTAGAGATAACCTTTTAATAGACAGCAATACATATTTAAATAATTACCCAACATAATTATATATTTAAAAAAAATCTCAGCTCAGTCAGAGCTCTATTCAGCAATTATGACTGACTACACTAAATATCACCAGGGAGAATGTATACAATACTAATCATGTCATCATGTTAGAGATACACTACAGCATTAACCGGTGCTGAGCTTTCTTCCCGAGATGATCCTCTTATCCCTGTCTGAGTCCGTATTAACCGGGATTCAGCCAGTCCAACATGATTTTTTTAAGAAACAACCATTAGTACACCCCCCTTGTTCCTTACAGGACAAGGTGTTTACATACATGGCCATGGTGGATAACATGCACAAACACACACACACACACACACACACACACACACACACACACACACACACACACACACAAACACACACACACACACACACACCCATTCGCATCATGAACATGGGCTTTATATCTCTCTACCTTCAATTCCAGGTTGAGTCACAGTGTTTGGTGAGTATGTTGTCTTAGTGCTAATGCAGTAGAGATGTCACAGAGCAGTGTAAACTTAATGCACTTCTACCTCCTGCCAGCTCTTTAGTCCACTTCCAAACCCATTCTTCCATACAGATCAATGCGACAGCTATGCTACTGTCTAATGTGAAAATGAGAGGTTGAGATGCTCAGGGTCACACACTCGCACAGCTTTCTCTCTGTCGGCTTTTATCTGTTTACTCAGGTCTCCTAACACACACACAGTAATTGGAGGTTTGGACTAAGGTCTAAATCTTTCTGAATGTTGAGTACACAGTGCACAGTGGGTTTCATAAAGCATGGCCTTATGTGCCGTTATTATTCCTTTACACCAGGTCAAATCCTGATCCGAGCCTTATAGTACTACACATCTAATCAGCTCTGAAGCTCAGAATAAATCTAAGACAGTGTGTGTATGTGTGTGTGTTCACAGATGAAGTACAGCGTAGAGCTTAGTGTTCATCACGGAATATAAGAAATGGCTTTATGACCAATTCACAAGTCATCTGCCTCACAATTTTAACAGAGCAGCCACAATTCCTGTAAGCATGTAACTTACATCTATTTAAATTCTATTTTTATAACAAATGTTTACTGCTCTCATGTCTCTTTTCTACATTTGTAAGTATTTAGATTGTAATTACACTCACCCCAACCCCTTTGCACTGGTATTGCTGTATATATGGGAACTGGTTTTATCATTGTTGTTCTATTCCCACTGGAAGGGCTTGTAAGTAGTAAGTTGAGCCAAAACACTGAATGAAAAGCCACTTACATTTTTCTATACTTCTGAAAGTGAGAATATATGAACGTTTACATCTTTTTCGATGAACAAAGTTAACAGAGTTACACTGGATCCCTCTATCAGATGCACACCTAATGCGCATATGGGTATGTTTTGAAAAGTTGGAGGAAATTAGGTTATATGGAGAAAACCTTCATAGACATGAAAACATGTAGACAGTCAAAACCCAGAATGAAACCCCGGGACAGATCTTATATCAGAAGTTATAAAATATTATATTAGAGTTGTAAAGATTTTGACTGTTGTGCATTAGGAACTACAGAACTACAAAGTTACTGTTTTCATGTGACCAATCATTATACATCCTTTTGTTATATACAATAAGATGCATAAAAAGGTGCATTTAAATTAGATGCAGAAAAACCTGGGCATGCCACTAGTAGCACTTACTTGTCTTCTTATACTGATCATAATATAAATAAAGATAAAAAAAAATTAATAAAAATTCTGGTAAAAAAGTGCTGGTAAAGAGAAGTTAACTTCCCTATCTCCTCCTCCTGCACCCATGATTAAACTATACACACACACACACACACACACACACACACACACACACACACACACACACACACACACAATAATCAAAAACAGAGGGACAGAAGGTATACAACCTTGTGTACCTTTGTTCATTGATCTTGCCATGCCTGCCTTCATGTTCAAAGAAGCACACTCCAATGTCTTGGTTTCAGTCAGCACCACGGTGATCTAATTCCATTCCACCTGCTCCTCCTTCCCTCCATCCACTTGTGCTCTAATCCGCTTACTGATAATCAGCACTGATCACACAGCCAAGGCTTATGAGGCCTTCAGCATATTGTTGTGTGGGCTTGAAGGGTTGGAGCAATTAAAATCTGAGCAATTAAAGCCAATAGCGGCAGCTGGGCGTTCCGCCAGCAATCGATGGCTGCAGGTCCTCCTTTCTGCAGCGAAGAAATGTTAACTGTGCTTCTTTACAGGCCTTCAAAACGCTTTCAAAAATAAATCTGCTTTTCTAAATGTCCCTTGTACAAAGTTTGCAAAGAAAGAAAAAGACCTGGGAAAAGGAACGTGAGTGGCTTAACCAGAAATAACAAGTATGTTCCAGTTGAAGAAATATCAAATATTTGGTTTCAGCCAGGGACCTATTTAATTGTGAAAACACTCCATGGACCAAATCAGATTTATTTCATAAATACTTTGTATAGATATAATATCTTTGAAAATAGAAGAAATATTCAGTCTTGTAACAAATCGATAAATCATTGCTTTTTAATCTATGTTTCATAAATTCCATTTTGAGTTTCCACTTTCTTGGAACATGTGAACTAAACATAGTTAAATCTCTAGCAAACTGCCAAAAAACTAATAGTTTTGGGCCTAACAGTGAATAGAAGTAAAAATATGGACCAATGCCCAACATTTTAGATTACAAGTAACTGGAATGTTTTCTGGTTTACTCCATAAGTTCCAAATGCATCCACTGAAAAAGCCAACACAGCTACATTTTTCACATCAAACCAAAGCCACTGATGTGAACTTAATCTTACTCTCTCCTGTGAAGCTATGTCGCAGAGGATCTATGCTAACAGAGACCTTGCGATTGGCTAGTGTGGCTTTCATAATTGGAATCAAAAGAAACATCATTCTCAGAGTCTAATATTGAACTTACAAACCCCTTTAGATTGTTGTTGCGATCCTTAACACTTTCCAGACACTAACTATCACCAACTACAGAGAATGCTAACAAGTCCTAATATGATTTTATTAATAAAAAAAAAAAGTGTTGATTAGCGTGTAAAGCAATATAACCCTTAATACTGAATCATTAATATGAGAGAAGGCAGATGGTGCAGAGAAAACTACAGGAGGTAATCTACAACCTCTCATGATGAACCTGATCAGTTGTGAAAAAGGGATTGAGAGACTCATTACTGAGAGACACACAGAGAGTTTTTTCTATAATAAAATGTCTGTTTTTTCTCCTCCACACCCTCTCACACAGGTATGTATTGTTTGTACAGGTATGTACTGTATGCTGCATCTATTTACTTCCCATGCCTTCTGGTTTTCCTGCTTGCTCCTGTTTTTTCTTGATATCATTCCATCCACTTGGTGCTACATTACATAATTTATATCCTTCCTCACCACTATGACCTTGGGTAAAGTAATAAAAGTCGACAGCATAATAATGATGCAGCACACAGATTCTAGTGATAACCATTAGCACCTTATTACCAAGCTGAATCCATACTCACATTAATTTTTTTAAGCTGAATTTTTTTTACTTACTTTTTATTAAAATTTGTATACTTCCTAGAGGGAGAACGTTGTATGCAATCAGCGATGTCATGTGGAGCAATTCAGTACCTTCTTCTAGCTTTCTTAATCTGAGGGAAGTTAGCTTCTACAGCCTGAGGGAAGTTAGCTTCTTCAGTCTAAGGGAAGTTAGCATCTACAGTCTAAGGGAAGTTAGCATCTACAGTCTGAGGGAAGTTAGCTTCTTCAGTCTGAGGGAAGTTAGCTTCTACAGTCGGAGGGACGTTAGCTTCTTCAATCTGAGGGCAGTTAGCTTCTTCAGTCTGAGGGAAGTTAGCTTCTACAGTCGGAGGGACGTTAGCTTTTACAATCTGAGGGAAGTTAGATTCTACAGTCTGAGGGAAGTTAGCTTCTACAATCTGAGGGAAGTTAGATTCTACTTTTTGAGGGAAGTTAGCTTCTACAATCTGAGGGAAGTTAGCTTCTACAATCTGAGGGAAGTTAGCTTCTACAGTCTGAGGGAAGTTAGCGTCTACAATCTGAGGGAAGTTAGCTTCTTCAATCTGAGGGAAGTTAGCTTCTACAATCTGAGGGAAGTTAGCTTCTACAATCTGAGGGAAGTTAGCTTCTTCAATCTGAGGAAAGTTAGCTTCTACAATCTGAGGGAAGTTAGCTTCTACAGTCTGAGGGAAGTTAGCTTCTACAATCTGAGGGAAGTTAGCTTCTACAATCTGAGGGAAGTTAGCTTCTTCAATCTGAGGGAAGTTAGCTTCTACAATCTGAGGGAAGTTAGCTTCTACAATCTGAGGGAAGTTAGCTTCTTCAATCTGAGGAAAGTTAGCGTCTACAATCTGAGGGAAGTTAGCTTCTTCAATCTGAGGGAAGTTAGCTTCTTCAATCTGAGGAAAGTTAGCTTCCTCAATCTGAGGGAAGTTACTAACGTTTCAGTCTAACCAGACAGCAGTCCAGTTGACATCACTGGTTTTACATATTTTATTAAAATGAAAGTTGTTTGCAAAATCACAAGGCTAGATATGTTTGAAATTGAACACCTATAGCAAACCTAATCAGACTCTCTTTTTTGCCTCTTTCAACAAAGACAAGGAAAAAATTTAGCTTTTTACTAAGCATTTACCCTGGAAACTCCTTCCAGTAATGTAAAGTAATGTTATAATCTACTATAAACCTTACATGATGTGAAGTGTCACATATCACATTTCCTCTGAATGTTCTGATAGATAATCATAGAAAATAATATATTAGGAGTGCATTTAGACAGAATCAGGGGTGTTTCATTGTTACAACTGAGATTGATGACTGCAGTAGCACTTACAATAACTGGTAAGGAGGTATGTTGATGAAAACAGATGAACGTAATTATTTTTGTGCACAATAAAACTTTTTCACTATTACACAAAGCTTCCTTATTACAAGTCCTTAATCTGAATTTCTACAAAGCCTCTTGGCTTAATGTGCTAATGTCCAGCATAAAAAGTTCCCACTATATTGAAGCTACCCTTCATGGGATATTCCTAAAATTTAACACTGATAGGATATATCACCATTCTTTATCATTCTGAACTGTTTGCTGTATACAAGAATAGAGCATGTGAAAGCTAAGACACTAAGGTAAGCTGAAACTTGAGGTGGAGTATAACACTAAGCCATGGCTCTAAACTTTCTTGCAGTGAGCATTTTTGCTGGTGAGGCAGGTGAGTGTCCATATGTCAGATAATAGACATGTCAGTCTGGTGTTAAAACGGTGTTTTGCATTTTCACTTGACACCTGTTGAGGTGCAAAGATGTTCAGCAGCACCTCTGAAAAGCTGTGATTACAACATCACATAATTATCTATAAAATTCCCCTAACACTTACTCAACTGCTTCCTGAAAATAGGCAACCTTTAAAAACTTAATTTCAGCCTATTCATTTCTGCTGGCTGGAGACCAGCATTTCCAAACCACTTTATTTACAAATGTGCAAAGGTGGAACATTGTGGATTGTATCTTGAGGTCCACTTCCTTGTTTTGTCCACTGCTTTTTCCTCAAGAGGCAAGTGAAAGGCGCAATACTAGTTTTATATTAGTAAAAGTCTTATAGTGTTATTGTTCCATTGATGTTTTATGTTTGAAGGTAGCAGTACTTATTTATAGCATTTAACGTATTACTTTAAAAATAAAAATATTACATGTATTGTATAGTTTATCATATATTTATTAGATTTATATATATATATATATATATATATATATATATATATATATATATATATATATATATATATATATATATTTGTTTTTGTTTTTAAGACTAAGATGCAGTACTGAGTTAAGAGTTAATTATTGTTAGTAAATAGTATCAATTACCATGCAGATAAACTTGAGTAAAAATTGGTACCAAATTGTTACTTGTCACTGGGTACTCTTTTTGTCCCTTTAGTCCTGAATAAAGCTTTACTCACATAAGTACAAAATATAAACATATTAGAAAGTAAGTGAGTGCTTTGCCCTGATCAGTGTCACACTGGATCCAGATTGTGTACTAGAAACAGTATATCGAATGAGACAGGAGTACACTCTGGATAAGATGCCAGTCCATCATACAAGAAAATAAATTCTTCACAGAAAGTGTTAGTGTGCACTTTCTTCCTGATCTAAAAAAAAAAAAAAAAATACAAGCTCTCTGTATGATTTAACAGAGCATTATGCAAGGCATATTTCATGTGACATTTTCCTAAAGAGGAAGCTGGTCCTTCAAAACATGGCCACCTGCAAGGCATAAAACTTAGACAGAGCAAAAGAAGTAAAACAAAATCCTACAAAACCAAATAAAACTACTTTCAAAGATTTTTGGAAGGAGTACATCATTTTGCGGCTGTTCTCCATGCTGGTGGACATCTCAGCTATTAATGGCTAAAAGAGATGTCAAGAATGACAAAGGAAGTAACTAGTGGGACATGTTTATTCGACTATTAAAAATGCCTATGTGGATGTTGAAGGACTAAATTTGGACTAACGTGTCTATGGTCTGCTATTTTATCTTGCTATTGTCTGTAAACTGCTGATTAGGGATTTTTAATTAGGCCCTTGTTTTGCAGGCATTCATTAGCTAAAGGCTCTCAAGTTGCTTTCTGACAGCACAAGCACGGAGTTTATTTCGAGGTGAACTAATCAGCACTGAGTAAAAATGTTTGCACATAAATATCATATCATCTGTAATTCAGAGGAGGCTGTGGTAGTGCAGCATTCTGAGCTCAGCCTCTATAAAGCACAGTCACTACCCAGGATGTTGACCATATTTGGGCAGAAGGAAACCGGAAGCTGCTTAGTATCCCACACACTCGTGCGGCGAGCAGGAGGCAGACAGTGGAGGCTGGTTCAGGCAACACTGACATCACCAAAAAGCCATTTTAGGACAGTGCTATTGCTCGCTCTTACACTCTCTTTCCCCATTTTGCCTTTCTCTGCGGCAGAACAGAGTGTACTAAGGCGCGCGCATGTGTCTGTGTGTGTGTGTGTGTGTGTGTGTGTGCGCTCTATTTTTAGAGCAGTGTTCTCCTCAGGAAGGCAACGTTCTTGCATGTGCAGGGTGATGAGCGCCGGAGTGCTCCATGCAGCTCTTTTCACACAGCGAGGTTACACAAGGGACAGGGAGATTACACCAACTAATCACAGACTGCTGGGTGTAACTGTCAAGGTTTCTCCCTAACTAATTATGTAAGGGACTTCTGACACATACTGTGCACCGGTATCATTTTTTTACAGGTTAAAACGCTATTGGTTATCTTGAGAAATTCATGGTGTCAATCACATCAGTGGTTCACAGCAACCTCTTGGTCCATACAGCGAATGCAGTATACATTAACAAGAGTAATGAATTCATCAGCATAATGCAGGAACTTAACACCTCACTTAGCATGGCCGGGGCATCGCATTTTGCTAGTACAATCTACACCATTACGATTTTCTTCGGTCTGTTTTCACATCATTCGCAAGTACTCTACATACTGCTATATTTTTCATATCAGTCTCACTATATGACACTTTCTGACTCGTGTAAGGATATTTTAATAAACAAGCTGATGCTTGTTTCCTCATTACTCAGCAGCAGCAAATCCGAGGCTGGAACCTCACTCACAAGCCTCTCTTTTGCACTCTTGAGATTCATATTAAGACTACTCATGATAATAATAATAATAATAATAATAATAATAATAATAATAATAATAATAATAATATTTAAAAGAAGATAAAGCAGAACTCGTGTTGCAGTGAAATATGAAAGTGTAAAGCTTACTATACTCTGAATGGCTGGTATAAAGCACTGTCACTGAAGACTCCTTTAAAAATTAGCTAAAGAAATTTCTTCAACATATCAATCTTCTTGCATGTTCTAATTTTTTTTTACAGTTAGATTAAGTGAATTGGCCACTATTATATCCCTGTGTATTCATCAGTATTATAAAAAAATATACCATATTCAAATAATTGCAATAATTCACTATATAGCTTTAATTTGTCTTGCAACTGGTTCTATTGTCAGAGCTGCAATTATAGATAGTTAAATCAATGCACCCCCCCATATTACTCCAGTAGATTTATCTGTCTTTATATAGCAGCGAAGCTAAAAAGAAAAGGTGTGTGTAAAAGGAGTGGCATCACACGTCTCAGAATGTGAAGACGGAGGAGTCGATTTCTGAGATTCACAGCGTATGGCTTAGAAGTTGACATACGATTCATCAGTAATGTGCCATGTAGAGGTATTTGTAATTAATTCTCCATCATTTTAATTTATTCTCTAGTCAAAGCAGAATTTGTGCACACACTAAAGTACACAAATATATTGTACACAAACAGACGATGGAAAATACTCTCAGAGAAAAGCAGGGGACAAAATGAAATATAGCTTAACCTTACATACAAAAAAACTGCTTATTCGGGCTTTGCAGTCCTTGACACAAACTCAGGCATACACACACCCTACACAAACACTGATCTTCAAAAGCCTCTCAAAATCACTCAGCCTTCTGGATCAGAGAATCACTGTGCATAAGTCTTAGTACAGCATGAATATGCTAAAATGCATTCTTTGTGGATCAATACTTTGGGACTGTGTCCCACCTTGCAGTTCTCCAGTCTCTGCATATTACTGAATTTTAGAATAATTTCCCATTTTTTGCAAGACATTATTGTAGAAACATTCACAGATATCTACCCACGGGCAAAACAGCAAACAAGAGAAATGATGCACGGAGAACCGAGAGAGAGGGGTGTGGCGAATAGATGCATTTTCTTAAAGAGTGTGAGAAAGAGCAGCTGCATCTAAGAAACGGACACACACACACACACACACACACACACACACACACACACACACACACACTGTTTATTAGATAAGCTGCAGACAGTCCTGTTATGCTGCATCAGTGACCCTCAGTGTATTCATGCCTGTCAGCAGTATTAAAAGAGAAGTGCTCTTTATAGCCCCTGTTTCTTCTAAAGATGTAAAAGAAAAAAAATCTACGTCGTTTCACAAGTTATACATATGCTATGTATAGGACATAGATAGATAGATAGATAGATAGATAGATAGATAGATAGATAGATAGATAGATAGATAGATAGATAGATAGATAGATAGATAGATAGATAGATAGATAGATAGATAGATAGATAGATAGATAGATAGATAGATAGATGAACTGTAGTATGTAACACTTTTGTTAACCTATACTACTCTCAAACACCTATATTGTGTGAGTTTTACTGAACAAAACATGTTTGTGAACCTATAAATGAAGCTATAGTTCTGAAAAACTGTGAATCTATCATTAATCTATGCTACTAACAACACACATTTGGGAATCTATATTGAATCTATACTACTAAACACACATTTGGGGATCTATACTACTTATCAACACACATTTATAAAGCTATTGTACTGATAAACAATTTTTGCTATCGGTTTTGGAGAAAAAACTCCTGCCTGACTGCATAAAAAAATACATCAGCTAATCTGATTATAGAGGTAATGATGAAATATCTACAATGTACTAAATAATCATTTACGAAAAAAGACAGCCTGAAAGTCTGCAATAAATAATACAGACAGAAAGTAGACCCCCCCCCAAATTCCATTTTTTCAGTGAGATTTGTTATCAGAATTAGATTTGCTTTAAGAAGCAGGTCACTGCAGAGCTTCCACACAACTACATCACACCAAGCCTTTGCTCTGATATCAATAGATGCTGTGCTGAAAGCCGCCTAAAGCCAATTTACCAAGTGACCACAAGCTATTGGACCTTGAAGCAACCTAATGCAGGTTTTATCTCTGTTCATTTATAAACCTCAAAGCTTATAGCACCCAGTACATCACTGTACATTCCATACCCTTCTCTCAACAATTGTAGTAGAGACCTACGAATTGTACAAATTTCAGAAATACCACACTGTTATGGACCAATTAAAGAGAATCATCCATTAAAGGATAAAATCATTCTTGTTGCTTTAATGGTGTGCTTGATATTTATGTAATGTCAAAGACACCTTGAAAGAACTATGATATTGCAATATGCTATTCTATGGATCTCACTGGTTTTTTTGTTTCAGGCACTCAAAAATTAGTACAGAGCTCAGTCTTAGCCCCTGCCCGAGGTAGTTAGGGAGAAGGCTTGTAGTGTTGGAAATGCCTTTGCAATTTGCCCAACAGGCAGTAGAGGTCTCTAAAAATAAAATCACTTTGTTAACCTTTTTTCTTTTCAATTGGCACACATTCTTTAGATACAAAGCATAGTGTATAGGTGGGTGCTTTAAATTGGCCTTAGATATCTTACAGTCTTAATAATAATAATAAACACTGTATTCTCAAATAAACATTTAGTAAATCTTGCATAGGTCTTTGGCTTGCCTGTCATCAGTGTGTGTACTAATGTACATAGTACATAGTTATAGACATAAAGATGATCAACTACACATCATTTCTAAACAATCATTCAAGGAAACATAAGAAAGTTCTCCTTCAGCTCAAAGTAAAGTCAAATCTAAACCTGTATGCCAGAATGGCATGAGCATAAGCATTTGCTATACAAGTATGCCTTCTGAATAAAACAGCAAACAGATTGACAAGAATGTATGATTTTTGTGCTGGAAAAAGCACACATATGTGAGATTGGCCATGTTTCAGTAGGTCGCACTATCAATTATGAATCAGACATTTTCACACAATCCCAAAAATTAACGTCCTGGTCACTGCATGAGGCACTGCAGCTATGGTCTATAACTCACCAAGGTCCTTAGAGCCGTGACTCTCGCTGGCCAGTTCACCCATCCGGACCAGGGCGTCGAAGTAGCCTTTTGCTGCAAATGTCACACCTGAAAACATGGAAGCATTTGGGACATCAAAAACGGGAATGTTCTAGTTCTCTATGACCCTCGGGCATCCCTACACCCGTAATGGCTTCCTTATCCTATTAGAACAGGTGTGTGGAAAATTTATATTCCATGATGGAGAGGAGCGGCTTGGGATTGGGCTGCAATGCACAAAAAAATGCAGGAATATAAAAGACCAATCTGGGCAGGAGTTACATTTGGCCTGCCACTTGAATGAGCCCCGAGTATCACTTATAGCAACCAGAGGACCGTTGCAGCATAGCAGATATACTGTCTGAATTCACAAGATGGAGAATATTTAAACTAGGTTTTGATAGGTTAACAAGTATAAACATCAGTGTTTAGTGAACATACACCAAGACTTAATTAGGAACAATCATTCGTGAATCATGAAAAAACATATCCAACTCACAGTGTCTCTTGGACACTAATTAAAGCTTCTGCAGTGCAGCATAATCTACAGCGCAATATGAAATGGTGAGTGGAAACAGTGGATGTAGGGCACGCAAGCTCCTGCTTCAATCAGGTACGACTAAAGAGACTCATCATCCGGTGCTGATGCAAAGCGATGACAAGTGTGTTCTGGTTCAGGGAAGATTAGGGGCTGAAAACGAAGTGGGCTTTGTTGCTCCATTACAGTATGTGGTGAAGAGAGTGCTGGGAAAAAAAGAGGATTATGAACAGAGCTCAGAGTGGAGAGACTTTTGCCAAATGCAAATGAACTGGTTTTGAAAAGAGTAAAACAGAGCAACCAACAGGACCACTTCAATCCTCCATAATCATTTCAACCAGATGATGTCTAATGGTTTGCACTATTATTACCATTTACCTTAGTCAAAAGGCCAGATGCAGAAGCACAGAGCGTTAATGGAAGCTGCTCAAATCAAAGAAGCCAGCAACTATAATATGCTCACCTGTAGTGGGCAATCTGCCTCCATCCTGGCCTTGAAACCCACTGCCCTTCACACATTAATCTGATTACAAGAAAACTCCAAAAATTAGCAGATGAGATGGATCATGTGTAGTAAAAAGGCGGAGAATACCGAACAACCTCATTTAATTTCCACTAATCCCATTTGAGCCCATGGAGAAATTGATTCACATTCTTTTAAGTCTTTTTAAAAATATCTGCACTGGTGTATTGGTGGAGGATTTCTGTTCTCAGTCTAGAAGACTTGCTATATTTACTATTCCAGTGAAGAGATCCTTCAACCCACAGTGGCACTGGCCCAGGCAGGGCTGGCATGATGGAAAGCAATTCCCACTCTGGGCTTTGGGACTATTTTTAACACATCAGGCTGCATTGGTACACATACACACACCCGCACACAATCGCACATGCACACAGCTGCAGGGTGAAGTGTGGTGCATTTGCACAAATGAGATTTTATCTCAACTAGGTATATAATGGAGATATTAAATGCAATCAGAGCTTTTCATTAAAATCCATATCATATCTACTGTGGGTCGGCAGTTTCCTTGTAACAGTGAGTACTTTACATGTTAGTCCTACTGTCTTAGCATTATTCAAACTAATTATTGAATTATAATACATTAATCTTTTACAGTACTTAACAATTAGATTTCTGCTGTGGTTTCTGTGATACACTCCCTGTTGTATACACTAACAAGAAATGCACCTGACATGACCTGGAAAAAAAAAACTGCTTGTCCTTGTACTTTTTGCAGGTTTCAGCCATACTTGTCCTGGATACTCAAGTGCACTGTTCCCTTTTTCCCTTCCCTTTTATGAGACTGCACTAACTCACACATCTCAGCCTGGCCTACTTCTGCCTGCTCCGTGTTCCAATTTGCCTTTCCTGTTTCCCAGCACACCATGTGACGACGGCTGCCTCGCCATGACTGTGTCCCCGTGTCTCCATGTGCAAACTGTCCAAATGTCCACTCATACAAAGCGAAACGAAAGACAGAAGTTTATCAGACAAAGTGATGTGATGTTTAATGAAGCCAAGCATGGGTGAAAGGGATGCCAGGGGGTGCAGATGGATTTTGACGAGGAACAGCTGGTGATATTAGTACAACAGAGGAAGCCAAAGTCCCCACACACAATTACACATTTTTTAACATACAGTACATTTAGAACATGTAAACAAGCATTGCATTCTTATATCCAAAACATATGCAGGGAAATCGTGTTCTGTTATGAAGCTCTTGGTCATAACCTCACCCAGAATCCAGCAATATATGCGCTTACCATTCCCATATCAGCTTATACACTGGCACCTGACCGAGCAGGTGAGCTGGATATGGACCTGAGAAAGGAACCACATAGCTGGATAGAAGAAAATTGGTGTCAATGTACTCACTAGAAAGAGCCTTCTCATACGTCTTTCCCATGGCTACAAAGTTCCTCAAGCAGGGGTTAAACTGCTCCATGATTGACTGAAAGTAAAACAGAAGACACACAACATACAAGTAGTTAACATTTACACATAGATCTATGAACAGAGCGAACCATCATAATCATATTTTCACTGAGAATATGTAGGATCCTGAGACATCCTAGAAAATCTACCACTTTGTGATATTGTTATGGCTGTTTATTATATATGCAGGAGATCTTTAACAGAAAAATCTGATTAAAGCACTGATGGTGCTTTAATGTTTTTCTCTTTCCATCTTGTGTTTTTCCTAGAAGTGTTTCTTCTTCTATCCTCTCCTGGTCGGAAGGTCAGGAGTTCAAATCGCAGTGCTGCTAAGATGCCACTGTGGGCCCTTGAGCAAGACCCTCAACTGCTCGGTTGTATAAATGAGATAATTGTAAGTTGCTCTGGATATGGACATCTGCCAAATGCTATTAATGTAAATGTAAGTGGCATTACTGCTTGCCAGGCCCCTAGTGCTAATGAGAATTTGTGACTTGGAAGATATATTTAATATTAAATATATTCACAAAATTATACTGTATTGTCATTACACTAGTGTGTGCAAGTATAATTCAAAGGTTTCACGTGACTAGATATAGTTATAAATGCACTTATTTCTACATGTACTAAATCCTAAAATTACAGGTTAAAAGTATGAAGGTGAAATGAGTCAAAAATAAGACATATCCCTCATTTTTGCACAATAACTCTTATACCACAACTGAGAATAATATGCTTTTTAGATCTCAACACTAACACACATCCTCTTCAATTAATATCTTCATTACTTCCACGTCTTCATTAGCACCTCAATCCAAGCGGTGTCTCATGCATATGTCTCTAACACACACACTGCACTGCAGTCTCTGATTGAGAGCACTGAAGTTCCTGATGATTCACATACACACTCACATTCAGAAGTGGGCACTCAGACACAGAGGGGCTGCTGGGGATGGAGTGAGGAGGCACCAGGGTGCGTGGTAACCCACGTTCCTACGCTGACTCACCCAATCCCACGTTCACAGCTGCCCTTTCGAGTCCATTTGTTCCTTCTGAAATCAGTGCGAGAGAAAACCTCTCCACATTCCATTTGAGCGATCTGATCAGAATAATCTCCCTCTCTTTGAACATCTCCTACTCATAGAACAAAGCATGACCTTTTCCCCTTACAAGTAGTCCTGGCCTCATTTCACAGGCTTTTCTTTCACTGGTCAGGAGGATCAGCCACAAATGAGAGAAAAAAAATGTCATCATGAAAAGAAATTGCAATGCACTTCGAATTAGAGGATTTCAGAACTAAAGCGCAGGAGAAGTTGAGATAAGGCAGCAGGGTGACAAGGTTTTAAGCACAACAACTGTACAACCAACCTGTAAAACAAGGCTAATTAGAGAACGAGTGTGTGAGCATCAAATACTTCACACAGGAGTTATGTGATGTGAAGCTGTTTGGGAACTAAACTGGTTCAATGCCTCCGACTGTTCTACTTCTAAGTAAACCAGATTCAGGTTTTAAAAAAAAAGAGTGACAAAAAGACTCCCACAAATGTGTGATATTGTATAGACTATGTTACAAAAACTAAACAAAAACTATAAAAAAAAAAAATTATTATTATATTATTATTATCATTACTATTAACTGTTTTTTTAAGTCACATGTGGCTTTACAAATATTAAACTTAGTTTTTTTATTCATTATTACAAACAGAGTATTTGTTTGTAACCCATTTGTATGATCCCTTTAATATATAGTATAGTTTTCCACAGAAAACTGCACCATTCTGAACAATTTAATATGAAAAATTAGGATTTTGAAATATGTCTTTAAAGAACAGAAAAAAAAACCTCAAGGACAGCATTAACTGCTGAGAGTGGATTTGAGAAACAGTTATATACATACAGTATGCTATATATTAACAATACACAGTTAAAATCTACACCTACAATTAACGAAATCTAATTAAAATGAAGAAAAACATCATAGAGTCAAAAAAAGGATGCACTAATTCAAACACATAGGAGAAAAGAATCCAGAAAAAAAATGATCGTGGAGAAACCATGAGAAACTCCACTGATGCAAACCAAACCTGAGGAAGAAACTGTGCCACAGCGCCACCCTCGTCTCATCTTCTTATCAGTAATATAATTTATCATCTATTCCACAAAAGAAGCTGAGCTGAGCCTGTGATAATTAGCCTGACAATACTGGCTGCTGGCAGCCAAGTAACAAAGTGCAAACTCCTAAAAAAAGAATGAAACTAAAAATTATTCTGTGAAACACTCAACAACGTGCAGGGGCTAGAGTGCAAGAAATCAAAGATACAAAGACGATGACAAATCAGACTCTTGAGTCAAGCAGCATGTCTTGTGTTACATTCCTGCATGAGCGGCATGAAGAAAGAGATCTAAATTTCATATAATAAGGAATAGAGACACACATACACTCAAAGTTCAGATCAGATCAGATCAACAATTGCCTTTTATTTGCCAGTGTGTGATAACATTAAAAGACAGATATTCAGGAAAATGAAACAAGTATCTTAAATCTTAAAGAAGCTTCTGCTATACATTGTTATAAACCATAATACATTAAATGGCAATTAACTCAGGTGTGCTTTAAAAGTCAAGTATCCAAACGATTGATCTGAGCTTTAGAGCCCTTGAACAATGATCTTTTTTTCTTCTTCTTTTTTCTCCCTAAATTCCTACCAATTTCAACTCTCCTCTGAGCTCTCCCCATCACACAACAGCTACAGAGAGGGAAAACACTAACACATGCTCCTCCTAAAACAGGACAAAACCAGTCAACTGAATCTTTTCAAACTTGTGTAACAAGAGCAATTTGCCCTGTTTCATAGTTATGATCTTACAGACACCCATGATTGGCTAGTGTTGCTGTGATTGACAAGAGAAAGAGAGCAACATCATCCCTCCCACTCAAAGAGCACAAAAAAATTTGCTTTCTTGGCACCCGACCACAAACGGCTGTGGGATTTCTGTTGTGACACTCAGGATCCTGGAATCAAGTCTAATTTGGCATATTTTATCTATGAATAGGTGTGATGTCGACTGACAGCACACATACCTTGTATGCAAACAGAGAATGTAATGAAGCTTGTTTTAAAACAGGTTTTTATCATGTCTATATAAGCTTTTGCTGCCAACTTGTGTCAAAGATCAGATAGTCATTTTGGTCACTGAGACAAAGTACATTTCATTTTCAGGTCTCCTAGCTATACGTAGCAGTACTGCACATTGTGTTTTTAAAATATGATTTTAATATACACTACATAGACAAAAAGTTCTGGAAACCTGACCGTAAGATTTATATGTGCTTTTTAAACATACCTTTTTTTAAACATCCCATTCAGTCAATATTTACAGTTATAATAGCCTCCACTCTTCTGGAAAGAATTTCCACTACTTTTTGTAGTGGATTTTGTTCTCATTCAGCCACAAGACCATTCAAAAAGTCAGGTACTGATGTAGGTGAGGAGGATTGAGGTGCTGTCAGGGTTCCAATTCATCCCAAAGGTATTAAATAGGATTAAAGTCAGAGTTCTATATCAGGAAATCTTCCACCTAAACCCATGTAAAGCATATCTTCATAGGCTGGCTTTGTCACTTGTTACTTTGTGGTAGAACCACATAAAACTGGAAAAGTCAGGTGTAGCACTACTTTTGTTCATATAGTAGACACTTTGATATTTAGTTCCTTTAACTAATGGAAAAATAATTGATAATGTGAACCCAGCAACTCTAATTTGCATTCTTGATGTTCCCAATTTTAACTATAGGACGCTTGTATTGTACTGGATTTCTTTAGTATACATTACTTGCACATAATAGTGAGTTATTTTATTCACACTGATGCACAGTTAGGAAAAAAGAAAATCCTTAATAATTAATTTCTCATATCACCCCATCATAATTCACTGATCACTGAATTTGTTAGCATCCACAGCAGGCACAAATCTAATGTCTAAAGAATCGGTGTTCCATCAGGGCCTGAGGACACTTGGTGATGTGAACACCCATCACATATGCATGCCTCCATTTACATTTCAGATGAGTTCTGCTGTGAGAGTGTGTGCCGCCTCCGCACAACTGCGCCAGCATGAATCCCACCTCACTGAGGTGAAGAAGAAGACTTCCGTGACCATATTTGGTCGTGTCGGAATTCCCCCGCAGTCCTCTCTTTATCCACTGCAGTTTATTCGCATTCTCAGCACGTTCAGGCTGTACCATCTCAGCCCAGCCGGGGGGTTTTTAGATAGAGCCACTGTGCATTTTCAGAATGCAAAGCAGCAGAGGAACCCCATTCGAAAGAGCACGCCGATCCATTCAGAGAAAAGCAACAGTGGCTGGTGTTTGTCGGCTTGAAGAGTGAGACACACACACACACACACACACACACGCACACAAAACATATTGTCTAATTTGCATGACAACAATGATGCAGTAGAGCTTTTGTCAAGTGCTCATGTGCATGCACACGTGATCTGGGTCAAATTGAGAAGTGTGTGCTATCATCCTTCTACGAGATCAGAGATTAAATGCCTTTGCATAGCCTCCTGCAGGCTGCATAGATGCATGTGCAAATCTATCAAACAAACTAAATCCAGCCTTATACTCTGTCTATCAGTAAGAAATTACTTACAACTATGCACTATTTTGGTACTCTTAAATGTGGAAATGAAAAGGGAGAGGGTGGACATTTTTTTTCTTATTTCCTTCAAATTCCTTTAGTTAGTTTCAGACCAGTCATGATAACTTTCTCTCATTCCCTGTCAGTCTTGTCTCTCACATCCCACCTCGCTGACCTTGATTGCCCTGGAAGCTTGTCCTGCCAATCTGCAATTTTAAACAGCACAGCAGTAGCGAGAATAATCTCATCACCGTTCCCTCTTTGCACCAAATTAGTTCCAGCATGGCTGCCAAAGGAGCACATTAGTTCACAGACCAGAAACATTTGAGCCAAAATGTCGCCGGGAACACAAACGAGAGACCTCGGCTTAAGAAAGACAAACACTTCTAAAATAGATTTGTATTTGGATGATCCAAAACAAGCTAGTGTCAATCAGATTTTAGTGGTAGCAAGATTGAAACACAACTAGATCAAATACAGATCCACATTTTTTTCCCATTTCTTCCCAAAGTCAAGCCTCAAAACACAGGGCAGGACAATGAATTCTAGTGCAAGAGGCAGGCTTTTTAGAAAATGTCATTATTATAAAATATATTTGTTTTCCTATTACATTTACAAAGCCAGGGTCATTGTTTTTTTTATTTTGTTTTGTTTTTTATTAAAAAATGCAGGAAGAACTCACATCAGGCTCATTTGTCCATCCATGCAACATATACTATGACAATGATGTACAAACCCAGAATTAATTTCAAATTCAAATCAGCTAAGATCAAACAATGTCTATCATTTGTTTAATTATATCCCAATCAACACTGATCAAATGGAGGCTGCAAAAAAAAAGAGTATTGCAAGGTTGGCTATACAGAGAGATGGAACTCCTGCCTCTCAGAGTCTGTTAAGTTAGATGTTCTGCTGATACTAACAAAATTTTAAAGCCATTACTCTAATAACCAGGGACAAGAGATCTGCAGGATTCCACAAAGCATAGCCATGACATTGTGTTTCTGCATTATTGAAACCAGTTCAGTCTAATAAAATCGGATCAGATGTATGTACTGTATACAGAGTGCACTGAAATCATCTACACTTACCTTACATCTGTTTTTATGCAAACATGTAAAGGATGAGGAAAATGTGGCTTGGCTGGTTGTAGAGTGACATGTATCCAGGCGTGGTGCCATTTAAACCAACAGAATATGTTGTAAACAATAGCAGAGTTTCATAGTTGTTCATCCATAAGTTTAACCACTATATAAACTATTGGATTTACAATGCAGTCACAAACTGAATGTGTTTGAGTGGGGCGTTTGCCATTGGTGAAGAACTAGAGTACATGCTCTAAACCATATATCAGTAATTCTTGGACAGAATGGACATATAGTCTACTATGATGACTAAACCTGCAAGAGCTTGAGCAAATAAATAACACACATTAACGGTGCCAAAAGCACAGCGCTACCATCTGTTAGTAGCAGGGTTTACAGTAAAGTGGGTTAGCATGGTGCTTGATTTAGCTCTTTTCTCCAAGGAAGGTTTTTAAATCCACGTTCGTTACCCTATACTAGTTGTTCTGATTAAACTAATGGGCAAACATACAGATGCAGATGCAAAAAATGCCTTGTAAAACATATATATATATATTCACCATTTTATAAGTCATGGTTCTTTTCTCAAATAACAAATAGATAACGTCCAAAATGTACCGCATTCATTTGGCCCACATGCCCCTGTGGAGCAACAATGATGACCTCATCCAGCTTATGCCAAAACACAACCCAAAACTTGATCTCGATAACATCAGTGTACTGTGGATCAAACATTTCAATCAAGACTTATGTGGTGTTCAAAATCTTTTGAAATCTAAATCCTAAACAATTTCCATCTTTATAAAAACCAACCCCATGTTTGTCTTAACTCAAATGGTTTTTCAAAAAATTATCTGTAATTAGGACCTAGTGTCATTTTTGACATACAGAGATAGAATTTTCATGTAAATAAAATGCCTAAAGTTAAGTTTGTCCTGTAAACTCTAATAATCACCCAAATGACGAGGCCTTCGTATAACTGACAGAAAAAACATAGAAATCCTTGACCAGCTTGTTTAAACATTCCCAAAACCAGCTCTACCGATACCACTCGTGTACATGCTCATACTGTAGGTAACAGGAAGAGAGCACAAACCTGACAATGTGTCACATGCCGTTGATGTTTGCTTTAGAACTGGAAAGTGTACAAACTTTGAGTTTAAGCTACATCTACATTTACTGTAGGTTTTCAGCAAAATGACATGTATGACTTGCCTGGTTTGCATGGCCTGTCTCTTTTGAGATTGTATACTTTAGATGGACTTGTTTATACTTAGTGTCCTTGAGAGTGATGCTTAGCATTTGAACTGCACTTCATCCATTATGCCAAGAACAGTGCTTCTGCTAATACAACATAAAAGATTAGGTCCTTTGAACAAGTGCAGCAAACGAGAGAAAAAAAAAAACTTAAAGCGATTTTCACAAGGATTGGCAACACTAACGAAAGGAGAAGAGATTGTGTCAGTACAACACTGTTACTTTTGATACATACAAGATCGCTTTTCGATTATACACCCCCACTCACATGCACCAGAGGTTGAGATACTGCCTACATACTATGGGACACTGGCAAGGATGGATCCACACACACACACACACACAGACCACAGGACGCCACCAACTCACACTGGCAGATGCAGGCTGAGTCACTTGTGAGCGTGGACAGGAGGCTTAACGCTCAGGGGGAACTGTGAGATTACTAAGCAGCTGCCAGGCCATACCTCTTACACTCTCATACACACACACACACACACACACACACACACACACACACACACACACACACACACACATACACACACACACACACATAGACGCTTTACCTAATTCTGTATATACTAAGACCAGAAAAACATGATATTGTTTAGACTGTATTTGGTTCAGCATCATCTTTCTGTGATGTACAAATACAAAATACACCAAAATTTCTTGTTAGTCTGCAGAAGCAAGACAACGAGAGCTGAGAACCAAAACACTTTGCTCCAGCTCATCCGGACTGGCAGCCTGAAGTGAGGAAATGAAGCATCCTACTCAGGTCACATGGCATCAATTATATCCTTGCTGCACCCTTGTTGTCTCCAACTGGCACTGCCAAAGTCGGTCTCTTCAAAATCCGGTGCCCCATCAAATGGTCAGAGCGGCAACCCTTCACTTTCAAACAGCTCTACACTGTGTCCTTGCTACAGAGCTAAAAGTGACAGGCAATAAACAAAAATAAAACAACCTCCAAACTACCTCCTGTCCACACACCACTTTCTGCTTCCTTCAGATAATCTCTAGAGTTCACTGCAGGCGACCGAAATAACAACACTGAGTTACAAATTGATCCTTCTCCTACTGCCAATGATCAGTCATTACAGTAGCACGCTGTAGGTCTCAGTCAGAAATGTCCACAGGGATCTGTGATGAGTTCCTGTTTGGGAAAGGCACTTAATTCATTCTGAAAAGGAGAAATCACTTCAGATGCACTGGCATCTCTCCTGGTTAGTTATGGTTGCTTCATGCTGATTGAATACACCAGGCTTTCTTGGCAGTAGTAGAAGGAATCTCAGTCTCAGTTTCAGATTCGGTGTATTCCCAGATCTGTGTTCCACTGGCACGTCCACTACTGGCTACAATGCCTAAACCCATATGTTCACCACTCAGGTTTAATTTATCGAATGTGCAAAGGCAAATTATCTTAGCAGTATATGATTTCTGCAGCACTCTGCTGCTTGTGAGGGAAACTGCATTTGTAAGAAAAAAAAAAAAAAAGCCTTAACTTCACTTTCCTACCATCATAAACTTATGCCCTTTATTAACACTACTGTATCTTTTTGCTTTGAGACAATGTCCATTGTAAAAAGAGCTATAGAAAAACAAACTTGAATTTAATTTAATTATTCCATGTGAGTTCCATGTCAAGGAAGTGAAGAACATCTGACCAGCCATGTTTTACATGTGGATGGAGATTATTTCAAAAGCAGAAAAATGCAAACAGAAAACTGAAAGTAAGACATGATCAAAACCTGCTGCACTTCACTGACGGGGATCATAGTTTCATGTATTCTAACAGTCTTTAGAAACAAGTTAACAAATGACAAATTGCACCTTTAAGCCATTCTGGTTGGTTTAAATAACGTTGAGGGAACACTATTGAGCATATCAACCAATGAGCAGAAGAACACAAGTCCAACTTACAAGCAAACTCACCAGCACACCTTTCCCCACTGACCAGCACAACCGGCTCACTCCCCTCTCCGCTTAGATAAAATAAGTCTTTATCATAAGTATCATAAGAAGGTTTAACTTCTCTGATACTTAAGTCCCTACCAGATGTCCACAGGATTGTACTAACAAGCCTCATTAGGTCAGCCACAGGAATTGGGAAGCACCGGGCAATTGGGTTTCTCTGAAACAGCCAGCCACAAGACAGCAGAGAAGATCTATAAGAAAAAACATCCTAAGAAGAAGACTCTGTCCTGCTCTAAGTTCTTAGTCAGTACCAGGATTGGGTTCATACCTGCATTGTCTATCTGTTGTCTATCTGTTTTACATCCTCACCTCCATTCTTTCAAACAAAACAGACAATAGAGAATGGGTTTGTAGCAGAAGCACAGCAAAGCTCCATAACCAACATACACGGTGTTGTCTGGATTACTACAGAAACAACACCTGGAGTACCTGAGATTAATTCGGGATGATTTATAGACCCAGGTGTAAATAACCTGACAGGTGCTATGTGTTCGGTTTGCTGCAGTAGGCTGATATCAAGAAGTGAACAAGTGTCAGGGGACAATACAACAAAAAGTGAATTATAAACTACATGCACATGGAAAAACCTGCATTGCAATAATAATAGTAGTAGTAATAACAATAACAATAATAATAATATAATAATAATAATAATTATTATTATTATTATTATTATTATTATTATTGTTATTATTATTATTACCTCTTGTTCTATTTTCACAAAACACACCAAGACCAGACTTTAGGAACAAGTACTCACACTCTTTCTTTCTATGCATCTCTCTCATTCATTTACTCACCTTGTAGACATTCTCCGTTATGCGGTGCACCTCGTCGGCTCGGGACATTTTGGAGGTTCCGGTCACAACCATGGACAGGAATTTAATTTCCAGTACGAGACAAAGGACGGTGTGAGAGAAGAAACTTCAGCTGTGAGAAAGCAGAAAAGTGAATGGAGGAGGAACACTGCAGTCTGACACTAAGACAATGAGACACTGAGACTCTGAGCCAGAGAGAGTACCGGTCGTTCGGCTTTTATACGGAATTCTCTCTCTGTCTCCCCCGCCCTCTCTCAGCGTGCCCACGCGCGGAGGACAGCCGGTGCGAGACAGATTATGTCGTCACTGAGGGATGCTCTCGCTTCATCCGGAGCTCCGCCCAAAGCTCCGCCCAACAAACCATTCATGCGGAACTGCTCTAAGGCAAATCGTCATCATTATAATCATCTTTTTTCACCTACTTCATCTTTTTCTTCTTTAAATAATTACATATTAAACATTATCATCTCTCATGCTCATCATTTTACCTTAGACTTAATCTGATATATAAAACACATTCTCCAGTCAGGACTGTGGTGTATATTGAAGGTATATTAAATATCTTATACGAAATACACACTCTAAATGGGAGTCCAGTCCATCACGTGGTACCACAGGCATGTACGCGACTGTAATTAATATAATCAGTCTATTCAATGGCTTAGGACAGCATGAACAAGTCTGCATTTCAGCACCCATCACTGAACAGCACCCCGCAACAATGATGGAGTTATACTGAATGGACTTTCGGTGAGGATGAGGATGGGTTCCTTTTAAGGTTTCTTCCTCTATCACATGGAGTTTTTCATTGCCACAGTTGCCACTGGCTCATCCATTATGGATTGATTTATAAGCACCAACATATAAAGTGATATTTTATACCCTATTTATCTCTGTAAAGCTGCTTTGGTACTATGTTAATTACACATCTTTTAGGAAAGTTGGAGAAAACCTGATAACCCTGAGGGATTCCAAATAAAGGACAAGAGAACATGATCTTGATATATCTCCTGTAACAATGTTGTTGATTCTGACTCGGTTCTGCAAACACACTGTTCAGGGAACATTGTAATTTCTCACCTCCGTTAATGGAAATATGGACCACCGCCGATGTCCCTAACTCCTTTATACCCCTGGCACATGTCAGTGTCAGTGCTGAGAATGGTCCAAGTCATATCTGGCCAATAATCCGTGTCGATTTATGAACGTGAAAGCTGTGCACAGACACAGATCGATTACACTCACACATTTATACCAAAAAGTTTATATCCATATCAGAGTTGTAGAATGGACAGTGTCCATCTTGAAGTCAGTAAAATTTCACATTGATAGTTCTTTTCAAGTAATCTTTTTTCATGCTGAAAATGCATGGCTATTGTACAATAGTATATCCTGTATATAATCCATCCTACCCTTCTGTGTACCATTTTTAGGCACGTGGGATGTATCCGTATTACAGTATTACATAAAAATATGTCATGAATAGATTTCGGTGGTGGTGTAGACTATTGTTATAAGAGCGCACCATGTATAGTGATGTATTGTATGGGTTTGGATATTTCGATGAACGAAAGCCTATACCTAAATCTAAACTGTGTGCGCTAGGGGTGTGTGTGCGCGCGCGCGCGCGTGGGCGAAGAGCGGTGCTGAACACGCAACACTCGCAGCACTGCGGATTCCTGGCGGAGGTGGCGGAGTGTGTGTTTGTATGGGAGAGAAAGATGTAGGCGAGGGATCCCTCCGTACTTTTTCACATCATGACGGATGAAACCCACGCAGGAAACGTTAGCGTGGTTTAATTGTGGGTTGCACACACACACACACACACACACACACACACACACACACACACACACACACACACACACACACACACACAGACACAGCCAGACACACACAGACACACACACACACACACACACACACACACACACACACAGGCGTTCCTCCTCGCTCCTTCTCTCCCTCACACACTCATACTTACACTAACCTATTTAAATGTTAGTCTTTTAAATCTAAAAGGGGGCACACAATTTAAAGGTCAAGGAAACTCAGCTACTGTACTGGGCCATCCTGCTTTTGTTAACAAAACGTCCACACACACTCACAAAACTAACCCAAACCATAAGTTTGGAAACCCAAAGGAAACATTTTGTAAAAGAATAGAAATTCTGTGGGGTAGAGCCAAATGTGCTACAGGTCATCCACTTCGATCATTGTCAACCTAATGTCCTGAGGCATTTTAAAGGTCAAGGCAACTTAACTACTGTAAGAGACCATCCTGCTTTTGTTTCCTATCTGGGGCACCCCTCCTCCCCCTCACACCCCTCCAAACACACACAATGAATTGATTCTACATCATTGAACCTGTCTAATCTGAAGTCTGTTAACACAGTGTAAATGACCAAGCTGCAAAATTATGAGGGATCAGTAGCCGGGATTAAAGGTTGTTCAGCTTCGATAAACAGCAGTAAAATCGGATTACGACCAAACCAGTGTTGAATCTGAACTGCTGTGGATGACACTAATTCCATGTGATATCAATGCCTGCCACAGAAACAAACAATGGGACACTTCCAGGACCTAGTGCAAGCTTATACCTTATTGATAATAACACACCGAGAGCAACAATGGATCAAAGGTGATCAGATACCATTAAATGCCTATGGAGTGGTTACGGCTTACAATCATGAGTTTTCCATGATCCCATATAAAGTTTATAATAGTTATTTATTATGAGCAGGTAGAACTCTGATATTTTTAAAGTCAAAATTCAGTAAGAGTTTCATTCACTCTGAAAATCTATTTGGTATTAGACTGGTTGCTTCTCAGGAACAAGAAGATTGACAAGAAATGTACCTGTATATTCAGAATTTATAACAACAATTAAGGTTAAAGCCACTGCTTCTCTAAAGCACACAAACTTACTCAAAAATAATTTCTCTATACTTCATTTTTCAGCAGTAAAACATGGAAGAACCATTCAGGACTAGTCTCTCAGATCCCCCCGTCTGCCCCCTTCCAAAGAAATATCTAAACTGCCTCCACATCAACCACCGACTAAAAAGACTTACTCATGTCCAAAATTATTCAATAAAAGTCCTCGAGAAACTTGTATTAAAAAAAAGACAAACACCCTCAAACTTAAAAACATGGAAAGTCTCCAAAGTATAAAAAGGCTGCTATGCCCTCTAGTGGTGCATAACATCAATCGACAATGAAACCCACAGTAAAATACAATATGATTAAAAATAATTTTATTGTTGCAAAATAACAATTAAATTGAATCATCAAACACTTAAGACTGTAAAGAACTGCTGGAAAGCTCTTAGAGCAGAGCATCTGAGTGTAGTCCAGCACGAGAGATCAATAACAATAGAGGGGTATATATTGGCGTGTCAATGCTGAGGAAAAAACTCACTTTGCGCTTAAGTTTGTTTATTTTCTTTCTAAAAAAAAATAAATTTTAAACCAAAAAAAAAAAAAAAAGAAAGAAAAAAAAGTAGCATCTAAAAGCAGGAACAGGAATTCTTTCTAACCTTCTAATAATATTCACCTGGAGCAGTGTATGTAAGCACCTGTATAGAGAGGTAATAATGTGAAGAAGCTTTAACACAGCCTTTACTATCCTACAATTCTTAAAAGCCTCACATGCAATTTATTACAAGCCAGAAAGAACTGCCTTATAGCTGTCCAGAAGGTTTATATATAGGATTAAATCCTAGACCTTAAAAGTAAAATTTGAAATATCACCTCATTAAAGTTAGAATGTTAAAACAATGATGAAAAAGTCAGATAAAAAAAAAAAAAAAAAAAAAAAAAAGCATTTTCTCTTTAACCAGACAATTGAATTGAGGGTGTTGAAGGGATTTCCATTGGACAGTGCAGTGTAGCAAGAAATCAGCCATCCTAAAATCACTTGTCCATAAAGTGTAATAGGGTCAATTTCATATTAAATTAAACAATAAGTATGAGATAACAATGGAATATATCAGACCAGGAAAAGTACAGAATGGGGTATGAACAGTTTGAGGTTGGGGTTAGTAAGTGTAAACTATACAGCACTGTCCAGCGAAAAAGCCTCGAATGATGAACCGTAGATTTGAGAAAAAGAATCTACTAATGGGCTGTAAACACTGAAAGTTTTCTTGAATGTATCTACAAATTAATTTTCTAGACTGGAGTGTGTTCTCATCTACACCCCGGTTACAGGAACGATATAAAAGTGTGTGGTGCTGCGGCGATGCTTTACAAAGACAGCAGCTCTCTTTCCGGCTTCTTCTTTACCCGCTCCTTCTCCGTCTCTGAAACAATTCCAAAGGGTTAATATCATCATGTATTCTGATTCTGAATGTAAACGTTGTCAAGAAAAGGGGGGCAATTATATGCAGATTATATTTCTATTAAACATTATATGATTTAATTATTAAATTAATTATAAAAAAAAAATTTATTACATATAATGTTTTAGAAAAGAATTTAATGCTTAATTTATAAAAAAACAAACAAACAAACAAACAAACAAACAAAAAAAACAATCAAGTGCGGGAAATCGGTATAGGCAGCAGTACCCATTTCTCCAAACAAAACAACCTGCAGACCACAACAATCAATTAAATAGAAATAAAATAAAAATTTTAATGGCTTTGATCTTTCTTTGCAGCTCGGTACTGGAACATGGCTTGGTGGTTGTCGGACCCCTGATCTAAACAAAGCTTTAAACACATTTAAAAGCAGTCCTTAAATGTAGTTACATTAATGCAGTTCAATAGATATTAATAGACTGTTTTACTCTTCTGGAGCATCTTGTCATTTGTTTTTTTATTTTATTTTAAATATCCATCCTGCATTTTTAAAGCACATCATGGTTCTTCTCATTCTCTTCAAGCACACATAAACTGGCTAGAAATGAATTTGATCTCCTCTACCACCTCACGAAAAACCATTTTCTTGTTCTGACCGGTCCGTTTCAACCCAAATTGACCCATAACGTTGTCAGCTGGTTCATCTAACTCAGCTATAGTTATCCAAAATCTGTTTTTTTTCCGATGGCCACCAACTACAAGGCTGCTGTTGCACAGGGCTAGAGTGTACTAATTAATAAGTATGATAACTCGTTTAAAGTTTTACATGACTCTGAACAGTTTAATAAAGAGGTAATAAAAAATAATTACTTCAATAAAACTTCAGTAGAATAGATACACATTAGAGCACAGTAAAATCCACTTAAAAAAAAAAGCATATTAAGAAGCTGGGGTCAGACTATAGGGTCAGCCACGATACAGTGCCCCTAGAGCACAGTGGGTTAAGTGCCTTCTTCAAGAGCCCCACAGTATTGCTGGGGCATAAACCCCCTGACCTTCTGATCAGTAACCTACAGCCTTAACCACTAAACTACCACTTCCCAATGTAGCCAACATTACATATTGCATGTTTTAATTTCCATATACAGACCCTGCTTGTGAAAAACTGTTGTATGCATCCCAAATGCTGGCAATACCAGTGAACATGATCGAAAGAAAATTGTATGACTGCTAATTTTGATGCAAGAAGGTCATGTCATGGCCTTGTCAGTGCTGTTTTGTGTTTTTCTCTCTCTTTTTTTTCCTTCAATGCGGGTTGGGGGTTTTATTCTGCTGTCTACAGCTCTCTGCTGTCCTGTAGGTGGAGCCCCATGTCAATTCTGATTAAATGGTGTCTGAGAAAGGGAGGAAAACCCAAACCAGAAGAGGTAGAGCCAAAAAAAAGTATAAAAGCAGCACTCTGAAACCCTTGTCAGATGTTTTGTTTGCCTTTTTGACATATACTAGCTCAGGGGTCACCAACCTTTTTGAAACTGAGAGCTACCTTCTTGGGTACCGATTAATGTGAAGGGCTACCAGTTTGATAATGAAATAACAAATTTGCTCAATTTACCTTTAATTATGTGTTATTATTAATAAATAATGATATTCATCTATGTGAAGACACTGATCATGTTCTCACAATAATTATCAACAATGATTTAACAAGGTAGGAAACGGATAGATGCAGCTCATTGGCAAGTGGCGCTAGGTGAGCTATTTCTAGAAAAAGACCCACGGGCGACTCATGTGGTCCTTGCTGTATGCTGTATGCTGACCTGGTGCCATGGGCACCATGTTGGTGACCCCTGTACTAGCTCACTTGGTTTGAGATCAGATAAGACTGTGCTCACAACTACATTCTACCACGTAAGTCTTTGCTTGTCTGGAGACTCTAGGTTAGCTTTTTAAATACAGCCTAGTGTAGTCTCTTATGTTTATATCTTTGGCAATGGTCACTTTCTGTTGCTTTGTTTTCTGTCATTTTGTTTGTCAGTTTTGCACTTGATCACTCAAAGCAATAACAATAAATCACTCCCTAAACTCTGGTGCTATTATATAATTATTTACCAACATTTTGGCCCAAACAAGCCGCAACAATTAAACCGTTATTGTTTTAGCAGCCTCCTCCCCCCTAAACTATAAATTCAAATTAGGAGGCGTGATATTGATCATTCCCAATAACAGCACATCTCTCAGTGGAACATTCTTTATACATAAGGCCTGTAAGAGTTAGAGTGAGAATACACACCATGCTCTTGATCTGGCATTTCTGGCAATTGCTCATCTGGCACCTCAGGAAGCTCAATATCTCCCTTTATAGACACACACACACACACACACATAATTAGACAATGCAAATGGCACTTAGGAAACAATTCAGTTGTATGAGTGGACAGAAAAAATGCAAACCTGAGTGATAGCTTCAAGCTCTGCTAATACAGCGTCCTCGTCCTCTTGTGTCAGAGAGCCTGCCAGAATGTCATCTATTTGCTGCACATGGGAACAAATCCAGGAGTAACACACATTCAGTTACACAGTTAATCTTTAGCTTAGGGGAAAAAGAAATTTCTTACTTACACATTTACTAAAAGTCAGATGTATTATAAAATAAATAAATAAATCTTAAAAAAAAAAATGCTGACCATCTCGAGTCCAAAGTAACACTGGGCACTTCATTTCATACAACATCTGAGCAATAATATGAGTGTGTGATTTAGACACTTACCCTCTGGTACTCAATGGATTCCTGGGTCTCGTCCATGATTCTCTCCACTTCTTCTATGGACATCACCTGCATTAACAAGATGAAGAGGATTAAACCACACTCATCAGTGGCAATATAGTACATCTGCACCAATTACAAATAATGAATAAAGAGCTACATTACAAATAAATACAATCAGAGTAATATGGGTAGGTTAAGCCCCAAACAATAAAAGAAGACTGAACCACACTGGCACATTAAAATAAATTGTTAAAAAAAAATGTATACAAACATACATACCTCATGCATTTTCTTTAAACAGTCGTTGCCGACCTTCAGTCCTTCAATCACCTTTATTTCTATCTGTGCAAACTCAATGTCTTGAACCTGGTGGAAGAAGCAGAACGCGCCCTATGATCTTCTGTATAATGATATACAAAGGTTATGTTTACTCAGATCAATAATACATTTATTAATGGCAAGATGGACATGTTGGTGTGTAAAATAAAGGCATAATCTTCTAAAAAGCATGCACTGAAAAAACCCACAACTTTATGATCAATATTTTGGTTGCTCCCAAACTAGACACAAAATGCACAGATGATAGATGCTGACATTTGCTAGATTCACACAGGAAGTGATAAATAGTGCAAATCACCAATCTCTGTACCAAGAGGTGTCCTATTTTTATCATTGTGACTCAACCAGCACTCTAGAAATCAGCAGATGGATCCATGACCTCTGCTGTCTTCACACGCATTGGTAGCCAGTGTACAAGGTCGTGCCATATTCGCACACACTTTTTAAACTTTGTTGCTAATGTTGTCAACAGTTGCAAACTCTATTTGAAAATGAATAGTCTAGGTGCATTGTCACTGTCAGAATGTGTGTAAACAACTCTTAAGAGCATTGCAACTGACTGAATGCTCAATGAAATAAGCTAAATCTCGTGATCTATTAGAAGAACAACAAACAGTACGACAGCGATGTAAAAATGGGATTTGTGGAAAAGATTCTCCATCTCAGCTTTAGAGAACTCACAAACTGCTTTTTCTCACAAATGTCTCCCCAAATTTGCTCGCCTGCCAAGCCCCATCCACCAGAAAGTTTTTTCACAAACATACGACCCATTAATGAGTGAGGATGAATCCCAACACCTGCTTTCTGCAAGACACATGAAGTCAGCCAACTGCATCATTTCGAACTACTACTAGTACTGCGTCACAAAAGTACACATCGTAACACAAACAGCCAAAAACTGCCAAGTGTTAATTATATGCTATTCCTCCCACTCAGAGATCATGGCCAGTTCTGCTCTCTAGGCTCCCAGCCCCAGATGGCTGCTTCCTGAATAGGACTCAAACTTGCAATCTCCTGATGATACAGCACACCTTTTTTTTTTTTTTTTTTTTAAAGGAATCACTAAAACTCCTAAAAGAACAAAGATGGCTTGATGTTAAACACCAATTTATATAATAGCCAGTGTATATTTTTATTATTTCTAAACCTTTTAACAAACAAAACAGATGCAACTGATCAAGAGTTATAGTGAACATATGTTTTTTACACTCATTCATTTCCACATTTAATCCACTGTCATACAGTTTTTGAGTTATTTACCATGCGTTCCAGGTTGCTTATCTGGTTCTCAGTCTTGTCCAGAAGTTGCTCCTGAAAGCGTTTCTTCTTAAGCAAAAGGATGGCTTTCCTACAAAAACACAAAATGTTTCTGTGACCTTGGAGCCTATGTGCATTTACAATGCATCTAAAGCTCACTCAAATGTCTAGTTCATAGTCTAGTTGAAATACATTTGCCATACAGTGAGCTTGTATGACTCGATTTCTATATTTGTGATTGATGTGATGTATGTCCAAAAGGAATGCTGATTTTCTAAAGGCATGGCCAATCTCAATCCCACTCATTAGGCATTTCTTCTATCATACAACAGCAACAAGGGCTATACCTGTGATTGGTTGTGCCATTGTCATTGATAAGAGAGAAAAGAAGAGCAAGGTGCCCCTCCATTCCTACTCCCTCAGGCTCCTAGATACGAATAGCTGAGGCACCATGGGCATTTAAAGCATTGAAATGACAGCGACATATTTATACTCACTCTTTCTTGCCATCTTTCAGCAGCTGCTTGGCGAACTGTCTCTCCTTCTCCAGCTGCAGAGTAATCCTCTTCTGATACTGCTTCAGTTTATCTCTCTGCTGCTTTAGTTGCTGCACTCAACATGAAGAGAATGACTTAAACACACTCCCTCATAAATAGAAACCCAGCGATTGGGTTATCGTGTAATCCGACGGTGTACTTTCACTCTTTCGCCTCATATTAAAGCAATAAAAGCATTCTGCGGTTAAATAACCGCCCACTGTAGCCCATCACTGTCCATATACTAGGACTACAATAGGACCATGGCTGATGTGATATTATTTGGATGGCTAGCGGTTTTATTTTGTATCATTTTCGATCCCCTTTCCTAATTCACACTACTACTAAGAAGAAGAAGAAGAATAGCTCATCTGCAGAGAATAATCTATCAGTCAAATCAAACCTGGCTATAATATTTAACCAAGAATTATGGTTACAACAAAAGAATCGACAACAGGACAGTGTGAGGAGTTTAAATCATACATTTTACTACAATTTTCTGTTATGGAAAATCCATGTGACATCGGTTTTGTTTAATCCTGTATTTTATATCAGTCATTAATGGTGAAGATAATGGGACGAACATGAGGACTTTCCGATGGTGGAAAACCTCCAGTCACAAAGACAGAACTCATCCACCATAAATCGCTTATGAGTGATAGATTGTTTAGTTTTTTTCTGTGGTAAACGATCAGTTTATTGTAAGGTTGAGGTTACGTGTTTATGTGGTTTAATATTATAACATTTAGTACTACTACTAATAATAATATAAACAATGATACTGCCACTACTTACTACTACTAATAATAATAATTCTACAACTACTACTAAAATAATTACTTAATTGCATTAATTAATTTTTATTAATTATCTATATTTATAATACATTATTCTTTTATAATTAAAAAAAAGGTTTTTTTTATTAAATATTTTATCCGGAACCAACACAAATCAAAACTGAAAGTTAGTTCAGGTAGACCTGCTAAGCCAGCTAAAGAAATAAAAGGGTAAATAATCATTTTAAATTTAAAAGGTGCTAAAATATGGATGTATAAACCCTACACCAACACATCAACCATGAATAAATAAATATATTTTTTTTTTATGACAGTTTAACTCGGTCATTTCCCTCTGAGGGAAGCCACTCCCTGTTTACTAGCCCCATACAGCAGCTACAAAGTCACTACACAGCGAAAAACGTCTTAGCTAAACAAGTCTGAAGACGATAATATCAGCAAAAACTATATAAACCCACTACTAATAATGCATTTAAACAAAATTCTAGAAATAACACATATGTTATAATTGTTTATATAATTAAGTATAAGTATAAACCCCTTTCCTGGTATAAGGCTAGCATGCTAGCCGGTGTTCCTCACCAGAACAGCTCGGTCGTGTTCTGTGACTCGGCTTCGTTTCTTTTTGCCAAAAATATTTCCCATTGCGATGCAGCATCCCGCACTTTCTCCTCAGACAAGGCTGTGTCACTTATTCTCCATCAATATGGCGTTTTTTATTCAGTTTAAAGCTAACTGGAATGCAAAATATGGGCATTAGCGGCGGCCATCAACGTTTGGGATCAAGCCCAATAGTGCCTGAGCCTAGTCTTCAAATGAAAAGTCCCAGACAACTAAAGGAAAAGTTGTCTCTACATGTTCACCTGTATACCCAGTTATTTCTCGATGTGCTGTAATTACTGTAAATTTTTAAAAAGAGACAGAGGAACTAACTTGAACAATCAACATCAAGAAAGTAAACCTTTAACTGTAATAAATACATTTTAGATTTGAGAATTAGAATTGTTGCTCTGAGAGATGGTCGAGGCTATAAAAAGATCAGTAACACCCTAAAACTAATTTACTGTACAGTGGCCAGAGTCATACAGAGGTTTTCCAAAACGGTTGTCCTCGTGCTGTGCATCAGGTGCAGAAGCTGCTTTATAAAACAGACGCATGAGTGCTGAGAGCATTGCTTTAGGGCAAGGGTGCCCAATACATCGATCGCAATCTACCGGTCGATCACAAAGGTAGTGTTGGTAGATCGCACGACATTTAGAAAATAGATATTTATTTAGGCAGATACATTTTGGCTTGGTCATTTTATAAGTAGCTCGCATGCTGAAAAAGTGTGTGCACCCCTGCTTTAGAGGTTGCAGAAGCGGAAGGTCCGCTTGTCAGTGCTCAGACTATATGCCACTCACTGCAACAAGTTTGCATGGCCTTCATCCCAGGAGGAAGCCTCTTCTGAAGCTGGTTTACAAGAAAGCCCGCAAACAGTTTGCTGAAGATAACGTCTCCAAGAGCATGAATTACTGGAACCATGTCCTGTGTTCTGATGACACTAAGATAAAATTGTTTGACTCAGATGATGTCCTGCATGTCTGGCGACGCCCTGGTGAGGAGTACCAATAAAATTCTGGCATTCTGGGCCTGCATGAGTGCTGCTGGTATTGGAGAGCTGTGCTTTATTGAGGGTAACATTGATTCCAACTGTACTGTGACATCCTAAAGCAAAACAAGATGTCTTCCCTTCAGAAACTGGGCCAAACGGCAGTTTTCCAACATAATAACGACCCCAAACACACCAAAATGATGACAACTGCCTTGCTGAGGAAGCTGAAGGTGAAGGTGATGAAGTGGCCAAGTATGTCTCCAGACCTGAACACTAATGAGAACCTGTGGGGCATCGTCAAGGGGAAAGTGAAGAAGCGCCATATGTCAGCTCTGTGATGTTATTATGGAGGAGTGGAAGAGGATCCCAGCAACAACCTGTGCAGCTCTGGTGAATTCAATGCCCAGGAGGATTAAGGCAGAGCTACATAACAATGGTGCTCACACTAAATATTGACACTTTGCACACAGTTTTGACTTAGGTTGTACTCACTTTTGGTGTCAGCAATTTTGAAAATAATGGCTGTATGTTGAGTTATTTCCCAGGAGAGTAAATCTATATTGCTATAAAGCTGCACATTGACTGTGACATTGACACTGATAAGGCATAAAAATATGGCCAACTGCCTAATATTGTGTTAGTCCCCTTTTGCTGCCAAAACAGTTCTGACCCATTCTGCATTAACAGCATTAATTTCTGCAGCAGTTTGATCTACAGAAGCTCGTCTGTTGGATCGGATTTTTTGTGTTGAATTTCCTGTTTAAATCTTTTTCTATTTGTGTGATGTAGTGTTTGTATCCTATGTCAGAATGACACCTGAGGCTAAATAAATGACACTAAGTCATGCTGTATACTGGTGTATTTGTGTGCTGTCAATAAAGTCTGAATATGGTATAAAAAAAAAAAAAAAAAACTTTTCTTGAGTGCGACCATACGTCATTTTAATTAGACTTTTTTTCGATAAATGTGATCAGAGGGACAAATGCTCCAAATAGCTGATCAACACCTGGTTTAAACATTGCTCAATAATTCATCCTGTCTGAAATCACTTGTCATGCTGCAGACTAATATCACTTTACACTGAGATGCCAAAAGGTAAACAGTAATACACACAGAGAGATATGTTTGTCCTATTACTCAGCAGTTGGTGCCTAATAAACTTTCTTGTGTGTCTGTTTTCATCTGGTCTATTTCAAAACACACACACACACACACACACACACACACACACACACACACACACACACACACACACACACACACACACACACACACACATTGCAGAAGGCACTATCCAAAATAACAACATTATAAATAGCCAGTCGACTAGCCAAAGGTGGATTTCCAGGAGCAAAGAGAGCTCAGCATACGCTGAACAAGAAAGAGGAAAGAACGTAGAACACCTTTTAGGAAAACAACAAATGAATATGGCATCTGATCGGCCTTCTTTACCTCCAGGTGACCCTGTTTGCCCAGGGTGTCAGGCCGAGGGGTCACTCCTGCTCCCCTGTGGACACAGCTTATGTCAGTCTTGCTTACAGTTGTTCCAGCTCGAGCTTGGACATGAGCAGCAAAGATGCACTGAGTGTTATGGACGAGAGCTGCTTGACAACGTCCTCAAGGGCCTATTCGACTCCATATTTCAAGGTCAGCCTCGACGGGACAGGACCCAAGCCGAAATGGGACTAGGTTTCTTTGGAGAAGACAATGCCATGGCTGAAGGTGGTAAGGTGTGTACTAGGCATGGTGTCACCCTGACTCTGTTCTGCATGGAGGATGAAGAGCTTATCTGTGATCAGTGCCAGGGAGAAGATCATGAGGGTCATGAGTGTAATGGTACAGAGGAGGCAGCTCAGGAGTGCAAGGTAAGTTAAAAACAATGTGTAACTTTTAAACAGGTTCTCAAATAATTATGGTGCTAATATATAGATGCTTTTTACAAACTGACATCAAAAAGAGGGAGCTGAGGTTTGCATTGAAGCCCTTGCAGGAGAAGCTGGAGAACTTAAACACAGCCAAACAAATCTGCCAGGAGACAGCAGACCACATCAGGGTAACTGCTTACATTTGCTTCACTACATTACATTTACAACATTTGTAAGACACCCTTATCAAGAGCAAAATACATTTATCTCATTCTTACAATGGAGCAGTTTTTGGGATAAGGTCCTTGCTCAGGTGACCAGGAGTGGCAGCTTTTCGTAGGTGGAATTTGAACTCAAGATCTTTAGATTCAAAGTCCAAGGCCCTAACCAATAAGCTACCACTTCGCTACTAGCAAAGCTATTTTATTACCCTGTATATTTTACACACTGACTTTAATTCCTACACAGAATTACAGGGTTACAGATTTGGGTCTAGGGTCCACAAATAATAGGTCAGACTGATATTGTTTTCCATAGTGCTTATTCGTTAAGTCATTGAAAGCTAATATTCCTCTTTTTATTTTGCATTTGGGTTCGGTGTTTGAAAATTTACCAAAGTTAAACAGGACAAACTTCAGTCCCTAAAACATTTTGCTCTGTCGTCTGAAGTTTTCACTACTCTAGAACAAATAATCAGTTATAAAACAGTCGCATGATTTTATTCAGCATGTAAAGATTAAAAAATCTATTAACTGGTTTCTAATACTTATACACATATTTAAATACAGTTTGCATAAAATGTCCTTCTAACAGTTGAAAATATCTTGAATATTGTAAACATTTTGAGGTATTTCCCAGTATAATATTAAAATAAATCAAGGATATTAATTATATATTCAGACATGTTTACTAATTTTAAGCTTTCAACATTTTTCATCTTTCAACTTTTTGTATTGGCAGATCAAGTTGCCTTTTCTCTATGAAAAAAAAGATATTCTGCAAGTAGAACAATTGTATTTCAAAGTTGAAATGAGTTCACATTGCTGGCAATAGCTTTTAATAATCTTAAAAGTAAAAGTTCTTGATAGTAACCTTACAATAAATCAGTTTGCCTATATACTTTTTTACCTAATAGGATGTAATTGTTTGCAGTGCCAAAAAATCATAGCAAATAAAAAGAAGATCTTGAATGTAATTGAATATAGGCAAATAATCTGTGTGTATATCTTACTGTAGTACTTTAATGATAGTTTTAAGCATTTACTTTTTACTTTTTCTAGATAGAAATAAAACAATCTGCCAATAGAAAATGCTATTTGAAGCTTGAAATCTATAAAACAAATCTACAAATAGGTTTAATAATAAATAATATTGAAAACAATTATCTGCGAATATTAGTATATTAGTTAAATTTTTCACTAAAATTACCAAGATAATTTCTCTGTGAATATTTTGGTCAGTGTTTTTTTATCCATCCATCCATACATACATATAAGTGGATTCATATCTGGAATGGGATGTTTAAAAGCATGTATGAATGTGATTAGTGAAGTGTCCACATACTATATATAGTATCTATCTATTAGAATCTAGTCTATTGTTATAACATACAGTATATTATGTACATTATTTAACTTTTTAATGAATGTGTTAATGCACAACAAAATTTGTGTTGAATTAAAATTTAGGGGTTTTATTTAATTAGGGTTTTATATACATACTATATAATTATATTTACATTATAATGTGAATAAACTAAGATATGCCTGTGAGCAGAGGCAGTCACAGCATACAGTGCAGCTAATAAAGGCTGACTTCGAGAAGCTGCAGCAGTTCCTTCAGGAGGAGGAGGCATCCATGCTCGCAGCTCTGAAAGAGGACGAGGAGCAGAAGAGTCACAAAATGAAGGACAAGATAGACAGGCTAACACAGGAGATTGCATCTTTGATTGAAACCATTAACTCCACTGAAGAGGCCATCGCTTCTGAAGACTTTGAATTTTTAAAGGTAAAGATGATGAGGCGTGATGTAATTTTCACTACTCATGGTACATGAATAATGTTGTTTCACAAGCTTATAGGTAGAGATTTTTTTGGAAAGATAACTGAATTATAATGATGGATTCTCAGTTTAAAATCAGGCTAGAAAATCATTTGAAATATTTTGTTATATTCCAGAACTATAAGAAAGCCTCTGATTGGTAAGTAAACTAAATTTCCCTTGGCATTTCAATTTTCATGTTTTGCAGATATAACATAATTAAGAGACTGGGTTTAATGGCTGGGGATGTGTCTTTAGTTACAGAGTGGAATGCACACCGCCGGACCTTAAGGAGATGAACGGCTGTCTGATCGATGTGGCAAAACACCTGAGCTGCCTCAAATTTAAAGTCTGGGAAAAAATGCAGACCATCATCTTCTACAGTATGCATAGAAAAATTAATGAGGCTATTGCTTGGTATTTTATTTCTGTATGTCTTTTGGTGCTGTTTTTATGGTAAATATCAATATTAAATATTACCATAAAACTTGACAAAAAATACTTCTAATGAGTTTATAGTACAACTGACTGTGATGCTATACTCTGTATTAGTATTTCTAACTGAGGGTAAAGATATAATAATATTCTTTTAAAAGAAAAATAATAATAATAACTGAATAAAATTGTATATTTTTTAATTAAAATGAGATCATCTTAAAGTATCAAGTACTGTAGATTTTTAGTTATTTTAGTGAATTTATATATACAATTATAAACACACAAATAACTAAGGCAACAATACCCTTACAAAAATATTCTATAATGAAATGTGCTAAGAACAAAATGTAGGCTCCTGTTTAGTGGGGGATTTTGAAATTGGCAACCTATGCAGCTTCTCTTTTTTTTAAAAAACAAATCCCTTTATAATCATATGCAACTCATACCTCTTTCCCTGTCAGCTCCAGTGACCCTTGACCCCAACACAGCAGATGTGTGCCTTTCTCTATCTGATGACCTGACTGTCCTGCGCTACACAGATGAAGAGCAGCAGGCTCCTGATAACCCAGAGCGCTTCTGTTACTACGAGTGTGTGCTGGGCTCCGAGGCCTTAGGGACAGGCCGCCACAGCTGGGATGTAGAGGTAGGAGACAGCACCGAATGGGCACTCGGGGTAGTGTACGAGAGCGTGCAACGTAAGGAGTGGTTCCCACCCAGTCCTGACCACGGCATGTGGACCATGTGCCTACACGGAGGTCACTATCGTGCACCGAACTCCATCAGTGAGCCGATCACACTTAAGAGGAAACCACAAAAAGTGCGAGTGCAGTTGGACTGGGATGTGGGCAGAGTCATGTTTTCAGATGCTGCAGATAACACACTAATCTACAAGTTTAAAGCAAATTTCACTGAAAAACTCTATCCGTATTTCTCCACGACGTGTAAACGACATCCCTTGCGCATTCTTGCTGAGAAAGTGTCCGTGTACACAGAATAGACCAGACTGAAAATGTTCAAGGAATAAAATAAAGCCAGAATTATTTTTAATCAGGATTGTAATGAGCATTTTCAAGGAATGGTTGTTCTAAAATTTTGCCACATTTTTACAGCAAGATAAAACTGTATTTCTACATTGATTTTAAATCATATTCTAAATGCTTAATAGTGCTCCTGAAACTCAAGGAGGCTCAAGTTATGCTCAAGTAATATTAATAATTTTTATGCAGCTATATCGTCAGTTGTGCATTAAAAAGGTAAATGCTGAATGTGCATTATTGTAAAGTACTACAGTGTTTGGGCACGGGGGCACTGCAAGCAGGAACTGCACGCAGAATATTAATTTGACTTTATTATTATTTATTATTATTTATTATGCATGGATATATTATGTATGCATATGTAATGCTGTAAACACTATAAATACTTTGCCTAAATGTTGCATTATGTTAAATAGTGTACACTATATGGATAAAAAATATTGGGACACCTGCCTCTTCCAGCCATATGTTGTTCTTCACCAAACTGTAAACACAAATCTGGAGGGACAGAAATGCATCACACTGTGAACGCCATGAAGATATAGTTTACTTAAGTTGGAGTGAAAGATCTTGTGTGGCCTGCTATAGAGCTCTGACCTCAAACCTATTAAACACCTTTGGGATGAATTAGAATGCTGACATACAAATCTTGTGATCAGGTGACACAAACTTTTTGGTCCATACAGTGTATTTTCTTCCAGTTATACTGAATTACTGCCTTAACCATCACAAGTATTATATAATAATATTAAACAATATAGTATCAAAGAGTACTATTTTTGTGTGCTGAAGATGACTAATAACTGTATTATATCAATGTATATAATTTGCGTATTAAATTATTTACTAATTGCAACTCTGGATGAAGTTCTCTTCAATGTGTAAGTGCAGCTAAGGATGGTTCCACATAAACAGAACGAAAAAGCCCTGCGGTTACTGAGCAAGTCAAGAAGTATGAGGATGGATTTGGACTGTAATTAATAAAAACTCTGCTACAATGGTTTAGGACTGCAGATGGCATGAACAGTCCTCATTTAAACACCTATCAGTGAACAGTTCACTGAAAAGTACACCTTCACAATGATAAAACTGTAATGAATGGACATTACCAAGATGAGGATAGATTCTGGTTTTTGAGTTTGGTTCCTTTCAAAATTTCTTACTCATAACAACTCAGGGAATATTTCCTTGCAACAGTTACCACTGGCTCGATAGTAGGGTTTAACTAATAGGCACTAAGATATAAACTCATGTTTTAAAACCTACTTATCTCTATAAAGCTGGTTTAAGACAATGTTCATTGTTAATAGCATTATACAAATCAAATATAATTGAACTGAATTGCATTTATATACATATATATATATATATATATATATATATATATATATATATATATATATATATATATATATATTCATCTATATTTATATATATATAATCTATATCAATTGTATAAACACAGTCAACTTGAAAATCTAACACTATAATGTGACCCTTAGACTATAAGTAGCTATAATGCAAATAAAAACTGGGCAAATGGCCTGTGCTTACACTGGGCTAAACAGACACTTGAGACAAGTATGTCCTCACATATGCAGCTGTCTCTTTTCATCAGCACTTGTGTAATCGGTCTTGCCCTTTCCAAGGACTTTTGGCACACAGATGTGTTCATATCAGACATGGCTGAGTTAGGAAAGTGGGGAGGGGACATTTCAGCTACACAAAACTGATCAAGGAGGTGAACAGCATTTCTATATTGCTTACTATTTTACTTATAGATATCGATATAGATTATATGTAAAGCTTCAATGCATATGCCCAGTTGTATATATATATTTTTTCTAAAAACTAAAATAACAGGGATAAAAAAGGGTAGAATATGCAATGTAAGTATGGAATTAGTCTGTGTGATGAAATTCTAAAAAAGTTTGTCTGTGATTAGCACAAGATAATGAATCTAATTAGTAAAAATAAATGCGTATGGTGTGTGTGTGGAGGGGTTTCTAATTTCTTTTACACTTTTTAAAGGTCCCCTGGTGGTCTAGTGGTTAAGATGCAGCGCTCCCACCGCTGCGACCCGGGTTCGATTCCCGGTCAGGGAACCATCCCCAGCCACTCTTAGTGCCGGTCCCAAGCCCGGATAAATTGGGGAGGGTTGCGTTAGGAAGGGCATCCAGCGTAAAACATGTGCCAAATCAAACGTGCGGATGATCCGCTGTGGCGACCCCTAACGGGAGAAGCCGAAAAGAAATAGTCAATTCAAGAAAGTTCAGCCTTAGCCCTTACATCTTATAACAGACCTGCGTTTGGGCTGTATTCTGTCTGCCTTTGACTTAAAGCATAAACATGTTAATGAAATGCAACAAGCCAGATACACTGATATCATAGCTTATAAGTGGCAGTGGTTCAAACAACAAAACAGTTTGGCTTTTGTATTTATTACCTGTTAAATAATAAGAAATTCATTTCCCCTAAAAACCTGTTTATTGAAGGTTGAACATGTTGAAACATGCACAGTTAAGAACACAGAACATATTTACAGACGGAACACAATAAAAAGTAGAAGAAGAAAAATTTATTGACTGGCTTCCTGACTGGCTTGACTGGCAGTGATCGGAGCATCACTGATTTGCACATTTTAAACAAAAAATCTAAATAAATAAATACAAACGATCCTGACTAGTAAGGTTTGTGTATTTTGGCTATATAAAAACGGCCATTTGTAATTGAGGCCTTTTCAAAAGTAAAAATTAGAGGTTTACATTAAAGTCGATAAGACAGTAAGGGATAGGAAAAGTTATGTTCTTCACAGTAGCATGTTAAAAAGCACCAAATGTTTCACAATCGAAACACTAAAATGACCAGGTTGATGCCCGCAGGTGGAAAGCAATGACTCTTCTTGTGTAATGAATTACAGTCCACTCTTGCTTACATGTTGCTTTCTTTGAAAAATAAGGCCTTAGATATTTAACACTCAACCACTAGCCTATTAGCTCTTTATTACTTTACTAATATATACACCTAACTACACCAAATCTATCTTTATTTCAAAGCTAAGACAATCTATATGTAGCTTGTTTAAAGTACACACAGACACGGACACATGGCCCCTCTTAGAAAAATCCAGTCTTAAACCAGAACACATCAGACAGGAAAAGCACTGTTTCAAAGGCAACATAGGATGTCATCCATACAATTCAGTATAATACAGACAATACAATCACTGACTATTCATTTCCATCACATTATGAGTGCTACTGAGTGTGTAAAAGCTGTATAAGGTCTTAGTACAGAATAGGGAATGGACATTCTGGAAAATGTTACATGCTACTATGTGGGACTTTGCAGTTTGGAAGTGAAGTCGTAGTAAGGTTATGAATTAAATGTTGCTTGCATGATGTTATTGTTATATAATAAACTGGAAGCCAATTGTGGATATTTGCATGTTTTTCTTCAGTGGACACACCTCATGAGAGGGATGTGATGTTGGATTTGCCTCCAGGTGGCGCTACAATCCGCTGTGCTGTACGCCTGGGAATGTGGTCATCCATCTGAGTTCCTTTGTTAGACAGACAAAGTTAGTTAAAGTGCTAATGGCCTAATCAAAATTCAAAGCAGGCAGAATTTATAGTTTATTTGCAATTTAGAGCTATTAATGCAGTGTTCAAAGGGACATGAATGCCGCTTGTAAGTTGCATCAATCTATAGTCTGGGACAGGTCTTACCACAGTCCTATAAACTTTCCCTTTCACTCTTGCAGATACCCTTCTATCACAAATCACTCCTGCAACTCTTCTCCACACACTCCACCCTGCCTGCACTTTTTTCTTCACTTCTCTAACACACTCTTCATTACTTTGCACTGTTGACACCAGGTACTTAAATTCATTGCCCTCCCTCTCCTTCACACACATGTACTCAGTCTTACTCCTACTGACTTTCATTCCCCTTCTCTCCAGCGTGTACCTCCACCTCTCCAGGCTCTTCTCAACCTGCTCCCTACTCCACCACAATTCACAATATCATCCGCAAACAACATGGAGACTCCTGTCTAATCTCGCCCGTCAACCTGTCCATCACCACCACCAACATGAAAGGTCTCAGAGCCGATCCCTGATGCAATCCCACCTCTATCTTGAACCAGTCTGTTGTTCCTACTGCACACTTTACTGCTGTCACTCTGTCCTCATTCATGTCCTACACCATCCTCACATACTTCACTGCCCCTTCTGACTTTCTCATACAATACCACAACTCCTCTCTCCACCCTGCCATACGCTTTCTCAAAATCCACACACACAATGCAACTCCTTCTGACTTCCTCTATACTTCTCTATCAACATTCTCATAGCAACTAATGCGTCTGCAGTGCTCTTCCTTGGCATAAAACCATACTGTTGCTCACAGATGCTTACCCCTTTTTTTTTAGGATGACTTCCACTACTCTTTTCCATAACTTCATGGTGTGACTGATCAATTTTATTCCCCTGTAGTAACTGCAGGTCTGTACATCTAACTTATTCTTAAAAACCGATACCAGCACACTTCTCCATTCCCCAGGCATCCTCTCACCTTCCAAAATCTTGTTAAACAATCTGATTAAAAACTCCACTGCCATCTCTCCTAAATATCTTCAATTATCTACGCCAACCAACTTCCCACTCTTCATCCTTTTAATCTCTGCGCTCACTTCCTCCTTACTAATACTATCCACTTCCTTCTCCATCTCCACCTCTATCCACTTCCTGCTCGATCTCCAACTCATCCAACATTCTCTCTCTTTTATTTACCTCATTCATCATACACTCAAAATACTCCCTCCATCTTTTCAACACACTCTCTTCACTAGTCAACACATTTCCATCTACATCCTTCATTGCTTTAAGCTGCAGCCCATCCTTTCCAGCTCGGTCCCTCTGCCTGTCCCATCCCTCTTTACTTGCTGCCGCATCTCCTTGTACTCCTGCCTACAATTCTGTTTCACCAACCTCTTTCTCTTTATGCTTTCCTGCACTTCCTCATTCCACCACTACGTCTCTTTGTCTTCCTCTCTATTTCCAGATGTCACACCAAGTACCTTTCTAGCTGTTTTCCTTATCACTTCTGCAGTAGTTGCCCAATCATCCAGCACCTCTTCACCTCCACTGAGCCCCTGTCTGACCTCTTCCCTGAATCTCACACTACAGTCTTCCTACTTCCGTTTCCACCATCTTATTTTTTTCAGTTATCGCTCTCCTCCTCATATTTTTCACCTCCAAAGCCATCCTACAGAGGACCATCCGATACTGTCTACCTAAACTGTACACTGCCAACACCTTACAGTCTCCTTTCAGGTTGCATATCCTTCATTAAATGTACATATCTATTTTTCTTTGCTCCATCATATCAGCTACCTCTCTCCCTCTACCAATCATAGTACCAACATTTAAACTGTCCACCATAAACACCACTCTCCTCCACTTCTCCTTTCCCTGCTGCCTCTGTAGACATCTTGCTCCTCTCCCTCTACCCCTTTGGTCAACAGTAGCCCAATTCCCACTGGTACATTGTTGGCTAACAATACCTGTGGTGGTCGTTAGCATTGTGATCCATATATTTTTTTGGCACATGTTTTACACTGGATGCCCTTCTCAACGCAACCCTCCTCATTTATTCAGGCTTGGGACTGGCACTAAGAGTGCACTGGCTTGTGCAATGATAATGGCTGGGTTCTGTTAGCTCATTCATACCTCACATTAATCAGGTCATAAAAAACTATACACGACATACATTTCCTACACATGGCAGATGCCCTTGGTGCGACTTACAGTTATCTCATTTATACAGCTTATCTGGCTCAAGGGCCCAGCAGTAGCAGCTTGACCCGCAAATCAGTAATCTAACAGCCTAACCACTCACATAGTATCAACTGATCATTTAAAAATTAAACAAATAAATATACCACTACAGGTTATTAGAAGCAACAAATGTTTGTGGGCAGGGTTTACCAGACAGGCTGAATCCTGATTGGTGCAGGTTTCTAGCTGGCCCCAATACACTCTTCCCTGGACAAGTGGACCCCCTGGTGGTGGGAGTCGGTGGCACAGATTTGGTCATGCTGATTACATCATGGACTGGACCATCATAATTGCCTCGAGGAACACCACGAGCCTCTGCCATCTGCAACATATTTCAAATGATCACAACACATACATCACAGACTTGAAAATCTGTTAAAAATAATTTTTTGTTTTTAGGCTTTTTTTCCTTGAGACAAGGTCCATAATAGAGCAACAGTTGAGTTTAGCCTTAAAAAGACAGAGGTTGCCAACAGCACACTTGCACAATCACATTTGTTCATTTACAGTGTATCTTGTTTAAGCACAGAAACTTTGTCTCAGAGTCTTGTACCCTGCTCCGGGCTTTGATCCTCTTATACACATAGTCTGGAAAGGCTTTTCTTGGGACAAAGCGGCCTGAACCCTCCAGCACATCCAACTTGCCATCCTCCAGAACAATACTGCCTTGGCTGATGACAACCATGGGAAAGCCCTTGCACTCCATGCCCTCGAATATATTCATCTCCACAGTCTGCAGAAAAAATACACATACAGAAATCATAAAACTACAAAATTCTTAATTATAATTTTTAAGTGGTAACTGAATTTGGATGCTTCACTTAGGGTCATTATCAGATTGATAATTTACCAGATTGTGAGTTTTGGCTGAGATGGTTTTGGTCTCTTTGGTGTTCCAGATGACAAGATCAGCATCTGAGCCCACTGCGATTCTGCCTTTGCGAGGGTACATATTAAAAATCTTGGCTGCATTTGTGCTCGTTACTGCCACAAACTCGTTCTCGTCCATTTTACCTGTTGCCTGGAAATCAGAAAACATCAAAAACACTACTTTTACATGTATACTAAAAAAAACTAAGAAAGACTTCAAAAAGCAGCACAAGTACTACGCCCATTGAAAATGCCAAAACCATAAAGACAAATAAGGCCAATTTTCCCCAAAACAATTATGAAGAATAACTGCCATAGGATGGCATTAATTATATGCCAGTCATAATATAACTAATAAGATCTATAGAAAGAAGCAAAGGGAAAGAAAGAAGGTGACGCACGACAGCCTTATCCCAGATTATGCTCATGCGTTCCTCGATGCCATTGGTCCCTTCAGGAATGAGTGTGAAGTTGTCTTTTCCTACAGCTTTCTGAGCAGTGGAGAATGTGCAGTGAGCGCTGGCTGAAACCTGAAGATCTCCACTGCAACACAGTTAGGTCATCTATTAACATCACGCACAACATTCACAAACTATCATTAAATTAATTTTTATTCATTCTCTGGTACTCCCGTTGCTTGACTTACCAGGACAGCATGGAATTGAGGTAGTCTGGGGTTCCCACATCTGGATTAAGAGGTGGAGACATGACAAAGGCAGCAGCTTTGGCCCAGTTTTTGCTCCAATAGTGTGACCCATCTGTTCCAAGACTAGCTGCAATTGGCTCTCCATAAACGACTATGCCTATTAATTTAAAAGCAAATGAATGAATCAGTTTCCTTCATGCTACTTTACTTTACACCTTCCAATACCGTTTTTCTAACTACTATAAGATTTTGTACCCTTTTTCCTGGCTTTGGCAATGATATCAGCAGCATCTTTACTCATCACCTTGGTGATATAGAGAGGGCAGTTGGCCTGTTTAGCAATGGTGATGGCTCGATACACAGCCTCCGTCTCCACCTAGTGAATCGAAAAACTTCACAATGAGCAAGTCAGGATGCGTTACAGATGTGTTTAAAATTCTTAGATGAACAAGAAATGAGGTGTAACCAAGAACACTCGGAATACATGTACCTCCTCTGGGTGGCTTAGCACATGTCCTTCAGGGCCTGTGATCCCCGTATCCAACATCTTCTTCTGCTCCTAAAAATCAAACAAACATATTGTATGAAGGATTTTGAATTTGAGCTGTTATATTTTCCAAGTAATCTGGCCATTACCTCTTCAATAATATCCCCATTCTCAGCATGCACTTGAGCGATCGCACCCAAATCTCTCAGAATGGAGAATATCTCATACATCTACAGTGAAAACAGAAATCACTTTAAATACATAACATTTAAAATTTTAATAGATCATGACATGTCGCATTAATCTATATTATGACACTTACCTGTGAATCTGAGCTCTGATACCTGTCTTTATAAGCCATGAAAACCAGGAAGGAGTTAACACCTAAAACACACAGATAACTATGTATTTTATATACTGAAGATTTATTAGGAATTAATACATTAATTAAATGAATTCTTATTGGGGGAGTTGTTAAATCTCAATGTTATAAAGGTTTTAGGCAAACAAACTCATTATTTATGTCAGATAACATCATCTTTAACCAGAGGTGGACTAAGCAAACAAACCATGTACTTGAGTTAAAGTAGAGACACACTAGGTAAAATGTTACTGCAGTAAAAAGCAAAGTGCTTCCTTTCAACTTTAACTTGAGTAAAATAAAGTTTTTGCCTTTAAATGTACTTATGTATTCAAAGTATTATGTTTTAGTATGGCTATAATGTTCCTATTATAATTTTTATCACAAGACCCTTTGTTTAATCAATATACTCTAATGTTACTCTTATACAAAACAATCTATGAATATAATTAGATTAATTAGTCAGTGATTGATATCTATTAAAATGATTATAAGCCCAAAAACGTATTTTCAACTACTAATCGTGCAAAAAAGGCCATGGGTGTTGTGGCAAGTCAGAGTCAGGAGTTTCTTCCATCATTTATTACTCTTTTAAAATGTTCTGCTTGCTGTTGAACTGACATTGAACTATAAGTTAAAGTAAAAGTCTCCCCAAATTAAAATACTTCAGTAAAATACAGATATGCAAAAGAGCTACTTATATACATTAACAAATTACATTTACATCATTACTGCGCACCATTGTCTATAGCACCAAATCTCCAGAAAATTAGATATAATACACATCATAGATGTTACAGTATTTAATACTTAAGTCCTGATAATATTAAATATGAAACAAAAACTTACCTTTGTCTTTAACCAAAGATTCAAGCTCCTCGAACAGTCCCTCATGCCAGCGGGTGATGTCCATGTGCAGTGAGTAATCACAGCATGATCGCATATCTGCTGTATCCCTCCACTGGTCATAGGCATTCAGCAAGCTGATGCCAGGTTCAGGAACAACATGGTCGACTGCATAGAGAAAGACAGAAAATATACTTGACTGGTGTGCAGTGCTATTATTTGTCAGTAATCATAACGAAAATGGTTGTACATTTTATTTTTTAACATTATAAGTAACGTAGCAAAGTCAAGTGCAGTATTTTCAGTTATCGAATATAACTAAATATGTTTAGCGTAATAATTATTACTGCCATTCCCATAAGCAAGATATACAAATGACCTCTTACAGAAAAAACACCTGACCAACAATTATTATTATTATTATTATTATTATATCTGTTTTATATAAAAGCAATTGAGATAAAAAATGTTACTATAAAGACTATCTCAGTGTCTCTCTACATCCAGAGGCACATTTAGTCATTCGTGAATCTAAATTACACAATGGGGGTGATTTGAATGTCTGTAGCAGGAGAGGAGTGGAAAAGGATTACACTTTTAGACATGTGAACCTCATGATTTAATTAGAAATGACAAGCTTTCACACACACACACACACACACACACACACACACACACACACACACACACACCCCTCCTATTCCACCACTAAAATCCTCACTATTCTCTTTGTTTAGTAAAAAATTCCTATAAAAGTCCCTCAAATTGTATTCGGTCTCTTATTTAACCCCTAATGATTCTCTTTTCTTTCTTTTGCACTGCAGTTGCATTTTCCACTTCCTCAAGCATAACTGTTTTGCCACCTATGATCCCATGTCTTTCTTTTTCTTTCTAACCATCCTGATAATTCCAGTCGCTATAAAACCATGCATTAAATTTCATACACTAATATTGTACTATGTTACTCATACAGATTTAACCTACTGATCATGGTGGTGCCTCCTGCCAGGGCAGCACGTGTGCCATGGTAAAAGTCATCAGCGGGCATCATTCCCAAATGGGGTGCCAGAAAGCTGGTGTTCACATCAATGCCCCCTGGGATAACAATGTGCCCATAAGCATCCACAGTTTTCACCCCACTGGGAACAATTAGGTTTTCCCCGATCTGCCTGAATTACACAAAAAAGATTTAAATTTACACTTACAATATTCATATGACATCCTGACCCAAAGTGAGTTATAAAGGGATTTTTAATACTGATTCAAAATGGCACTAAACATTATTGAGATATTGAGATACTAAACAAGGTTTTTTTTTATCAGAACTAAAATAAATGCTTAATTATGAATGAACTATCAAAAGAACAGGAACCAAATACCAGCTTTCTATTTATGCTGTTATAGTTTGGTTAGATTCTCTCAGATTAACAGCCCAATAGTATTTTAACCATACAGCATACAACAATCCAGTAAATGATAGTATTCATTTGTAATTAATAGTAATTGAAGTAACTAAATGCCTATAAACTATATGGTTTTCATGTTTATTACAGTGTGGTAATAAATATATTTTTTTGTGTTATTTTAAGTGAACTGAAATAATAAAAAAAATCATAAAATAAAAAGTAACAGTTGTTATTTGATGTATGCTAAAACTATTGGAACATTATTGTTTTAGTTTAAGTTTCAATTAACACATTTGCACAGAGAAATGAAAACATTTTAAGACTTCTGGATGCAATGGCAATAAAAAGATGTAGATAATAAAAAGAATAAAACCAGATAGTAATTAGGTTATACTGTGTATTATTGTTTGGGCATATTACAATATGTCTAGGATGTCTCTATACACACACATCTGCAAAATTTATACTTTTCAAATAGATTTATATATTACAGCATATATTAATTAAGTATGACGCATGGAAGAATTGAGAAGCTTTGAATTAACATTGCATTGGACAGAAACACACCACACCCAACACTTGAAACAAAGTTGGGAGTGGGGCCTGTTTTTGCAAAAAAAATTGGCATCCTGTAGGAGATGAAAAAAATAATAATAAAGAAATAAATAGTTAACGTTTTTACATTTTGCAAAAACATTTTCCAGAAAAATAATACTTTTATTTATGACAGACTAACAAATAAACAGGCACATAGTCATGACACTGAAGCCAATGATATTAAGTGACAATTTTATTTTATGATTAAATCTTATCAGAGATATAAAGTTCTTAAATTGTTACTAAAACAACGTTAGTGCATTTATAGAAAATGAACACATGGCAGAGGTAGTCGGTATCACTGTGGGTGTGTCGATGGTTAAGCGCATTGCTAATCTGCATATTCATAGAATTTATATTATTAATGAGAATTAAAATGTGGCTATTTGTACCTTTTGTACAATGCCATATGAAACAATTTTATATTCTAGACATTAAACTGCTTTTATACTGCATATTAAAAAAGCTTTTACATTTTAAGTTTCGTTGCAATTTAAACACACATGATATTTCTTTATGCAAGGCAGAATATTGCACAAGTATATAAAGACCTACTTGATGGCCCCATCCTCGATAAAGATATCAGCGTAGAATGACTGGTCATCATTCACAATTTTCCCTCCTTTGATGATGATCTTGTCACTCTGCAAATTGAGAAACACATCAAGAAGCATGTATCAGATTTCAACCATTGAAAATACTGAAATACTGTTTCTAACTGACTCTCTGGTGGTCATCTTACCACTTAAAACAAATGCTACAAAGCTGCTTTTCCATCCACTCTTTGTCCACAGTATCTCATTACACTCCATGATGCCATTCATCAGCACACACCCCTGCATTTGTCTCTACACTCTGCTCTCCAAAGAGTGCATTAAGCCAATCAGCTGTGAAGACTACTTCCTGAACTCAAGCAGATTTATTTGCACCCATCCTTCACTGTATGCATCTGAACATTCTCATGCCATTATTAATTTTGATTAAACAGATCATGTTGATAAAGCAATGTAACACAACCATGTGCACATCTCCATCACCCTCCTGCAGCTGGATGCATGTAACACACAGGCCCTTTTCATGCTTCAAGCTCAAGACAAAAAAAAAGATATTCACACATTACTGATTGATGAAATGCACTATATCATAGATGATTTCATATCTGAAAATGTTATAGACAAAAATGCATGCCTACTGTATTTCCAACCTTATATATTCTGGAAAACCTGGAAAGCTAGATTTCCAGGCCACACACTAGTCTCGTTTTAGATTTTTTTTAAAGACAGGAATTAGGACGTGTGTGCGTCATTTACAACACAGACCAGATGAAAGGTCCATTTTATATAATAATGTTACTAATAAAATAAAAAAAGGCGCAAAAGCATGACACAGTGATGCCCTAGAATGAACAAATACAAGGAAACCCGACATGGAAAAACGGAGAGATTCCCCCAGGAAATACCCGGGGAAAATCTTTTTTCGCCCAGACGTTTAATATTAACCAAAAGCACACCACTTATGCATTGTTCTTGACCTGTCTGTCAGCTTGTGAAGGTTTAGACACACACTAGATGCTAGAGACTGTATAACCGGCGCCATCACTGCACCCAGATAATAAAATAAGCCGCATCCTTCCACACCGCCGCTGCTTACCGTAGCACGGGAAATGTTCTTCTTGCCTTGGAAAGACATAGCCATATGGAAATAGAGAGGTTCTGGAGATTAGATGAGTGTGTGTTTTGTGTGTGTGTGTGTGTGTGTGTGTGTGTGTGTGAGAGAGAGATCACAGTGCAGTAAAGCAGCAGGGATGGAGTCGGGGAGCGGTGCTGTCACTTTCAGTACCGGGCGTAGCGCGGTGTAATGTGGGATGGAGCTGAACAATGCGACCTCCCTCTATACCCCCCTACACACACACACACACACACACACACACACACACACACACACACACACACACACACACACACACAAACACCCCTCCTCCCTTCAAACATCCTCTTTCATCCAGACACCATCTGCTTACTGAGTATCGCACCCTGCTGCCGGACATCCAGCAGACCACTTTTGGTCTCTGGAGAGTTATCCTGTTTATTTTCTTGCATGTATTTTATATATTTACCGGAGGATAATAGGTGATAGAAGAGGTTATGTTACTCTAGGCTATATAGCATACATAATACAGTATATACCCCCTTATTTCTAATTGCTAAGTGTCAGCACATTGCTATGTACCAGGCATGTGGTAATAAACTAAAATTAATAATATTCACAATCATAATAGTTGAATTGTCTTAGAAAGTTTGCCAAGAGCAACAGCATTTTCATTTCTTGATTGTGCTTAATTTTTATTTTTTTTTTGTCTATTTCCTTTTTACATTAGGTCATAGTAGGAAAATGCATAAATAGATATATAGGTAGATAGATAGATAGAGAGAGAGAGAGAGAGAGAGAGAGAGAGAGAGAGAGAGAGAGAGAGAGAGAGAGAGAGAGAGAGAGAGAGAGATTAAGGGTGGCACAACCAGTTATTAGGTTTAGGGGCAATTAATTTTTCATAGTTTGACAGCTTTTTTCGCTTAATAATTTAAATCATCATTTAAAATTTTAAATTTCAATTTGCTTGTATGATCTTTGTGTAATATCAACATTTGCCTGATAAACTGAATCATTTAAGTGTGACAAAAAAGAAAAAAGAAAAAAAAAAATCACTGTTTACAATAGTGCAGTCAGGTAGAAAAATCTACACATTAAGGTGCATAAATGAGGTGATTACATCTTTTTGTGCACTGCATCTAATCTTTGCAGATTTCGATTTGTTTGCTGATTAGTTGCTCAGAAGCTACTGATCCACACAGAATGAAAAATTGCATCTAGCACCATAAAGATGTTCTCTTCTTGGACAATGCTTGAAGGTGCACTGTAATTTCAGAGACGCTTCTAAAAAAAAACCTAATAACTAAACTAAATAGAAAGCAAACCATTATTTAACTAGCATACAGAAAATAGATTAGTATTTGGTTCTAAGTGATATAAAGCAAAATATGCTGTAATTATTTAGAAATGGAATAACAGTTTAAAACTGGTGATTGGAACCTAGATGACCACCATTTAACTACCCTAAAAACACACACACCTGATGATTACTATTTGTGTAAATGAAGCACACACAAATACTAATAGCTAACATACATATATACAGTATCTACATCAAACATATCAAACAATAAAGAAACAAAACAAGTACAAATAAACTTTATACATCTTTGTCTTACCTTCTGGGTCTCTTCACACACCTGCAGATCCTTTAATGTGTGTGTGGGTTGATCGTGTAAACCAGAGGACTCTGTTGCTTCAGATGTGGATGATGGCATGTGAGCACTGCTCTCATTTACAGTGTGCAAATAACATTTGTTTCCAATCTGTCTTCTGGCAGAGCTCGGGCTAAACGATTCGAAATTTAGAGTTTTATTTTCAAAAGCACCCTCTACACAGCAGAACATGCCACCTAACATGACCCGTGGTTTGGGACTACTTGAGCCAAGCCTAGAAAGCAGAGACCGCTGCTCAGTGTCCTCATTAGACAGTTTCTTCTCAGCCATCGCTTTCAGGTACAACAGAAATGACAATTCCTGGATAGTGGAATTAGACAAACCTAAAGGCAGTCCTAAAGATAGCTATGAAAAGCTGGGTCAGTCTGTAGTATGGGTGCTGAGGACACTGCTCCTCTGAAATGAACACGTCCCCTGAGGAATGAGGACACCCATGGATGCAGACACACACACACACACACACAGAGTAATTTAATCTATTTTGACAAAAGTAGCTAGTTCGGCAGAATGCCGACTCTATAGAGGAACTTTTTTTAAACAATTTTATCAGCACTTAGTCGACTATAGTGAAAGAATCACTTAAAAAAAAAAAAATGTATAACCATCATCCACCTTTATCTAGTGTTCCAATGCATGCTTCCAATGAAACATTTGAAACAGTTGTAATGATAAGGTAATGATCTACAAATGCAAAAAGATATCTTCAGGACACTTCAAAAAATATCTTCTGCAATCCAAAAGATATCTTCGAAAATACAGCTGAACAATACCCCAAAAACATATGCAAGAAAATTATGAGCTAGCTGAGTGAGCTATACTATCCAAACAGCTTTTTATTTCACAAAAAGAAACAGCTAGCATTAAATCTAGCTTTTTATTTTGTTTTAGTAGTGATTGCCTTCAGTTGCAATAATACTCTATCAATGTATGTGCTACAACAGATCATTGATAACTCCGAAAATAATGTGTAAGGGACATCTTTGCTAGATAGCTAACAATGTAGCCAAAAGCATGCATAAATTTACAAGGGTTAGCAAAAAAAATCCTAGCAAGCTAAGTTTTTACTGCTATTAATAGGCCTGTTTACTTCAGCATAGCTCAAAAACAAGATATGTTATCTAACAATTGTGTAAAATGTTGTTCTTGGCATTTAGAACATATTTTGGATTAGTTGTGTCAACTGTAGACATATACTATCTGGACAAAGGTTTGTGGAAACCTAACCATAAGATTTATAGTACTTTTTAAAATTCATAATCCATATTTAATCCTCATTTGCTGCAACAATAAACTACACTCTTCTGGGAAGATGTTCCACTAGATTTTAGAGTGTGCTTGTGGAGATTTGTGCTCATTCAGCCACAAGGGTTTTAATAAAAATCAGGTACTGATGTAGTGTGAGGAGACCTGGGGTGTAGTCAATGTTCCAACTCATCCCAAAGGTGTTCAATAGGGTTGAGATCAGAGCGCTATAGTAGGAGAACTTCCAAGCAATAACTCATCTATATATAAACTTGACATTTCCATTTACTTGGGTCAAGTTCTTGATCACTACTTTCTTAATGACTCAATGTACTAAAATCTGCTCACTAATTAGAGAACAAAACATATAAAATCTACACACTTACATTTTTATTTGCAATTAGATTTCTGCACTGTATAATTCCATCAATATCCCAGTGTTTTATTTTATTTCCTGTCACACACTAAAGGCATGATTTTCTGGGTTTCTTGCCTGTCTTACTCTTTTATTTTAGTCGTAGTCAGTCCGCCTGATTAAACTCGCTCACAGTTTGAAGCCACTGACACAGTTCTAAATGCCTGAAGGTCCAGACATTTCACAAAGCCCTACATTTCAACAGACTACTTCTACTCCTCCTCCTACTTTCTTGTCATCTTTTTTTTTGCTATTATTGTTATGCTGACATAAAGGGTCTGGGGTCTTTTTAAATATGGGGTTAACAAAAAAAAAAGAAAGAAAGAAAAAAAAAAAAAAAAAAAAAAATATATATATATATATATATATATATATATATATATATATATATATATATATATATATATATATATATATATATATATATGTGTGTGTGTGTGTGTGTGTGTGTGTGTGTGTGTGTGTGTGTGTGTCTGTGTGTCTGTGTGTATAGTTTTATAGATTTTAATTTCTTTTGCTAATACAAATAACAGAAAATCAGATTGGTTTGCAATGCACAATTCATCTTTTATTTATTGTATTTTTTTTTTTTTTTTTTTTAGATTGCAATGGGTCTTAAATTCTCAATTAATCTTTTTATATATACTTAAAGCGAAATCAAATAGATTAACTTATTCTAGCTCCAGCATTTCCACACCTAAATATTTAACACTGAAAGCTATAACCTAATATATATTAAGGCAGTGAATTAATAAAGGTCCCCTGGAGGTTACGCATCAGACCCAGTTAGGTCAATGTACATTAATATTATACGCAAAAATATGGTAAGGAACAGATGTAGTGCCCCCTGCTGATCAGAGGCTAAACTGCACCTTCAGGCACTCCAAACCATATACAGCCTTATCATTCTGTTTTCTTTTAAATTCACTTCTAAATGTAATTCTTTTAACCATCCCTCAACATGTTTTAGGATTAAAAGTGTCATTATAAATTATACTACATATAGATATTTGCTGGTTTATTATAAATGTCAAGGCAATGTTTATAAAAAGGATTTGATAAGCATAGTGCAGTTAGAAATACTGAGGGAATCCAGTTGCTGTACATTTGACAAAAGCATTGTGTTAATTTTGTATTGAGAATGCGTTTTCACAAAGAACATGACAGGACAATGCCAATTTTCTTTTGGGGATCAGGAACTGAATCATGATCTGAATGCTGTAATTCTAAAATATCCACAGTCTCTGGTTTAATCCTGAGATAAAGTTACTGACTGTGTGGAATCTCATGTGTTTGAATTTTCAGTCTCCTTTCACATTCCCAATACATGCCAGAAGGTAAAATCCATAGGTCAATGTGTGTATGTGTGCATGATGCCCTTCTTAAAGCATAATCCCACTTCATGACCAGTATTCCTGGCATAGGCACTGAAAACAAATTCTAAAGATAAATGAATGAATGAATGAATGAATGAATGAATGAATGAATGAATGAATGAATGAATGAAGGATAGCATATGCACTCATTTAGCCCCTGTATTGATGCTGTGCACCAAACTGAACTGTATCCTCATTTTGCCTTTGTCTGCATTCCCTCTGTTAAGACCAAAAATCTTATTAAGCTTTCCACATCCAAATCTATAATTACAACTGAAATTTCTTCTGTGAAAATTAGTCATTTCTTCACCAGGACTCTACGAGAATTTTTAAGATTAAAGAATGCACGTCCTTGTCAGTTTGCACTTCTCTTTTGAGAAATTTATTTAAAACACAGTCCATTTACATAAAAAAAAAAAAAATTTAATATAACCAAAGGGTTTTGGCTTTCAGTTCCATTAGGTAGGGTGCGTGCGTGCGTGTGTGTGTGTGTGTGTGTGTGTGTGTGTGTGTGTGTGTGTGAGTGAAAGAGAGAGAACAAGAGAGAGATAATCATGGTTGTCTAGCTCCACCTGCAGGCACTGGTATGTGTGCCACAGGGAACTACACTGACTGAGTGTAAACTGTGAGAGGGAAGGATTTAAATGTAACACCGCCATTCCAACAGGCTTCCAAAGGGAAGCAGCTTCCAGCACCACCTGCTTAGCAGGGAAAGGAAAGCACACTTCAGTTTAAGACTCCTTGAATTCCACACGCAAGAAGTCACACAGAGCAGAGGCCGAAGATCAGCAGGATTAAAAACTCCACTGGAGAGAGACAGAAAAAGAGAGAGAGAAGAAAGAGAGCACCATATTCCTCTAGTTGTAGGCCCCAAATGAGACGCTTGAGTCCAAGCTGCGAGATCAGCTTTAGTCCTAGATGATCACTGGAACTTCCAGATCACACAAGCTGCTTACGGATCTGTTGTTGGCCTTTATTACAAAAGGCAAAAAGCAATCTGGAAACCTGTGAACTACATAAGAAGAATAACATCTCATTGTAATGAGATAATGGTGTTCAACCTGTTTTATACAACACATTTAAATTATTAATAATAAATAAAAGTTGCCTGGATTGTGGTCACTGCATACTCTAACTTTTATATTTTAACACAGCCATAATATCCGGTTGCCGCCTACTTTGGCAGCAGGTATCCATGGTAATTCTAAATGCTGGAAGCACTGTGACTGTAGCTTAAGGTACTTAAAAGTAAACATCACCCTGAAAGGTACTAAAATATTTGTGATGTGCTCAGCAATTGTGGACCGAATTAGTTGGCAGGTGATGTAAATCTTCATTATTAATGTGTTTCACTCTTAGCTTCTACAAAAACTAAAAACAAGAGCTGCATTCCGACTTGCCTACATCTACTTACATATATTTACAGTGTGTACATTTTTAACTCATCTTAATGTTAATTATAAAAATAAATACGTTTTCCAGGGTTTATATTCCTGCGATGTGTTTGTTCTGTTGGTACTCACCATTTCTGGTCTGTTGGAAGAATTATGACCAAAGAATAAATGCTAAAGAAAAAAACAAAAATAAAAATAAAAACTGAACAAAGAAACAGAAAAAGAAAATTAAAACAGGAAAAAAGAAATAAATTGGGAAAGTCAGAATTTTAAGACTTGTTTAAAATTGCTAATTCGCACACAAACCAACACATATGCACTATTACACAAACAAGCACATGTACTATACATCATACCTTTTCTTCCAGTTCCTTGATCTGCCGTTTTTGTCCCTCAATCCATTCTTCTAGCTCTTTTACTCGCTGTGTAGGAATTAAAACACACTGTTACACTGTAGACCTCTTGTAGTTTATTCATGTACTTATTAAATGTTTTTCAACAATTAACATTCCACAATGAATTCCTTCTGGACGGGGATCCAAAATTTAATGAAATCTGGATGTAATAATAAAAAATAGAAAAAACAACGCTAAAGTAAACAATATAAAATTATACAATTCAGTAAAAAATATATTAAATGTAGTTTATAAGATTTTTTTAAGCTTATCAAAGAAAAGACAATATATGGATTCTTTTTCAACACAGCTAACTTTCAGAAAAAGCAATCAAACACAGGCGGTCATGTGTCATGTCCCAATTTCACAACCTTATGACAATTTTTGTCTATTTACCAGTTTTTATCATAAGACTCTTATTTAATCAACTTAGTTTGTCAAAGGGCTTTAATGTTACTCTCAGCACACAGGTCTAATAATAGAATGATATTCATGAGTTAAACACTGATTGATATCAAATAAATAATCATGAACCCAATACCTTCTTTTCAACTACTTCAATGAAATCACGCAATTAAGGCCACAGATTCTGTGGGAAATTAGAGTCAGAAGTTTCTTCCATCATTTACTCCTCTCAAAATGTTTTGCTTGATGTTAAACTGACACTGAACTGTATGTTCATGTTAAGTAGATACCATCAAGCAGAAATGGTGGTTCTAGCTTTAATGATACCCTGGGTGAACCACGCATGTCTCCCACATTGATTAGTTTCAGCTTTAAAAAGCTCCTCTCTGCTTTCGTTACTGTCACTGAATGAGTAAGACATGTTCTCAGAATAGTCCACAAATTTGGATACAATTCTGAGAACTCCATTTTATGTATAAAATATCACCCTAAATGCATTTATTGCACAATTAAATACACATCATTGTGTACAGATTATTAAATCAAGAAACATACAACTCCTTGGTTAATTGTAGCCATAATATACATACAACATCTACTGTATATCCTTATCATATGTCTTTTAAATGAGCTATTTAAGACCAGTGGGACACGACGCAGATAAAATGCTCATGTGTGCGGGTTGCACAAAAGAATAAAAGAGAATAAAATCCCACAAAATGAAATTGAAAATGAAAATACTAATAACAAATAAACTGTGATGTATCTACTGCACAAGGGCAACAATGGCAACTAAAATAAAATTAAAAAAAGGATTTACAAGCACAAGGTCGGACACGAACTCTTGCGTGGTTCATGCGCGGTAGACTACTAGAACACACTGAGGCACAATGTCTGAAGCACAAAGCAGAGGTGAATCACCGAGTGATACAGATATTACTTTATTATTAAAGAAAGGAACAGACAACATAACAAAACCCTGGCCTGTTTTTTATATAGTTTCAGATGATGTTTTATGTTCTAAAAAGTGCCTTGTACATCATTTACACAAAAAGTCAAACTCAAATAAAACCAAATGTTTGTTTATTTTCTGTTTATTGTTTTATTAAAATTCTAATAAGAAGCAAGTGAAACTAATAAAAGCAGAGTAGAAAAAAAAAAAGCAGTTTGAAAATAAATTTTACCTGCGAGCGGTAGCGTGGCAAAACTGAAATATTGCAGGTGAGAGTGGGAGAAAATTATTTTTTTTGCAGAAGCAGGTGGGAGCGGGACTGAAACATTTGTTCCATAGAGGTCTCTACACTGGAGAGTCCCCTTACTGAACTGCAGTGGTGAGCCGTCAGGGCCAGCAAGGCTTTCTCTGTTGGCCTAAACACTATCAGAACCACTGACCTACATTTAGAACCTAAATTCTAATATTTGTTCAAGAAAAATATATTAATTTAATCCCAACAGTCTATTCTCTATATTTTGTAGCGTTGCTCTTGGCTGCACTGCTTCCAATACGTGTATGTGTATGTTAGATTTTTTTGTCCAATCAGATTTCAGCCTCTATGTGCTGCCATGTCAATCTAATCTGCCCAGGGCCTTTACAATCAGTAGCTGGCCGATGTACCTTAGACTATATTAGCAATGGGTCTGTTTCTTTAACCAATCAGATTTCATATTTGCCTCACAGGGCAGCTAGCTGGCCCAGAATAGCATCAGCATTTTTCCGTCCTCTGATTGGTTGGTCAGAGAGAAACTGTTACAGCCAAGTTTGACTGGCAAAACACGTCTGTAATGATCTGCACACTTTAATACATCTGAGTGAGACTTTTTTTTATGCCCACAATGGCTGACACAAAATAAATTTATTTAGTCTCGGACATACTTAAAAAATACATTTTGAAGAAAAGCTAGATATCGTAAGTAGAGGTCGGCTAACCCCGAAGTTTGTTCACCACTTCCAGACCAGATAGACAATTTTGCAGAATGTTTTGAACAATGGAGATTGTCAGTAAAATTGTGGAGGACATTATGATGCTCGTGCAGCAAGTTGATGACACTTTATCGATTAAGGTAAATGTATAGGAAATCAACTCTTTCGCAAAAACCTACATAGCTACTGTTATCGCCATGACACGAACATCTCAATCTTGCTCTTGCGAAAGGTCAATTTTCTTACACAAGCAATTCCTTTTGAAAACTGTCTGCAATATCCTTCCATTCAGTTAAGTTTTTATCCACTCATAAATTAAAAGAAAGGACTGATTTTGTAGTGTAGTTGAGTAAAAAAAGGAAGATATTTGACTACAAGTCAAATATCTTACTTTTTTTACTCAACTACACTACAAAATCAGTCCTTCCTTTTAACTGTCCACCACTGCTATTGACATTGTGGAACAAATGATCAACCGCACCACATTCAGCAATGAAAATGAGCAACCATGCACCCATGGCAAGAGGAGCTCTTGAGGGTGATGATGTAACCCAGGACAACTCAATCAGAGAAGGACAAGAAAGACAATCAAATACTAATCCTGTCCACCTCAGCCCTCCTCTCTTTCACCTCAAATATATTTTCTGCTGTGATTACCTGTTGAGCATGCTGTAGTAACTCCATCCTTTCTCTGAGTATCTGAGAATCCTTCTCCCGTAATTCACTGAGCACCTGCCTCTTCCACTGATCGACAGCTCTCCTCAACGAGTCACGTTCCTCCTCAGTCAGTAAGTCAGACACTTTAGCGCCTGCCTCTTCTTGCTGAAGCGCATCAAACAGCATGGCCTCCAGCTCCAGGATCCGCTGATAGAGGACAGAGAGGAGAGACAGGATGGATGTGAGAAAGAGAAAGAAAGAGAGAGAGAGAGAAAGAGAGAGAGAGAGAGAGAGAGAGAGAGAGAGAGAGAGAGAGAGAGAAAGTGACGAAGTAGATGAAGAGAAGAAAGAATAGAGAAAGATATTACAGTGAATAAACAGGGAGACATGAGAATACAAGAGATTGAGAGACATAAAGAGAGATAGAAATATAGATAACAAAAGAGGAATAGGAAGGGAAGTGAAGAGAAGAGAAATGAAAGGAAGAACAGAGTCATACAAAGATAAAAAAAAAAACAAGTAGGAGGGATGAGGGCAAATTAATAGACAAATTAGAGGTGGGTAGAGTTCATACACAGTGCGAGGAAAAACAGTGAGAGAACAGATGTTGATAAATAGTTTAAAGAATGTGTGTGTGTGTGTGTGTGTGTGTGTGTGTGTGTGTGTGTGTGTGTGTGTGTGTGTGTGTGTGTGTGTGTGAGAGAGAGAGAGAGAGAGAGAGAGAGAGAGAGAGAGAGAGAGAGAGAGAAAGTAGGGTGGGGGGGGAGCAGCAATAACCATGCAGCACCAGCAGAGGGCACAAACAGACAAAACTTTTTAAATATTTTTTTTTACATTAATTACAAATGACTAATGTATCTATTTTTAACACGTGATGTGATTATCTAATTGTTTACTGGGGTAGACTGCAGTGCTGCTTACCTTATTAGCTTGATCCATCGACTGCTTTCTGTAGTCCAGTTCATCATCTAAATATCCTTTCTGTTTACTGAAAAGCTCCTGTAGATGAGACACGGTACATTTAAACACCAGAAAACAAATCATTTACACTACAGACCAGCAAATATGATCATATAATATCTGTAAATAATATACAACCTGTTCAGCTCGACACTCTGAAAGAAAGTTTAATTTATAATTCAAAAACAGGTTGAAATCGGAAATTATTGGAATCCTTCAAGTTTATGGTCAAAAATAACCAAAATTAATAAAATAAGATTTTTTTAACATTATTATTTTCATTCTCCAAAATTGTATTGTTGTCTTTGACCATATGGTATAAATATCTGATTGTGTAGACCTCACCTTAAAAGTACAGTGAAAATCAAAACGTGCATGATTATGGAATATTACAATAATTCTTGAATTAAGTGAATAAACAATTTTTAGGATTATTAAATGAAATTCATATTTTGGGGTGCATTTTCCAAGTACATGCACTTACCTTCTCACGTTCGATGTCCTGCATTTTCTGCTGTAATCCTGATTTTGTCAGTTCAATGTGTTCCAGCCACTGAAAGAAAAAAAGTCATAACATTAAACTTTAAAAAAAAGTATAAATGAAAAGAAATATGTACAAACTGAGAATACACACAGTACCTTTTCTGCTAATGTTAATACTGTCCTGGCATGGATGATGGCCACTTGCTCCTCATTGCTCAGATTCTGGATAACAATGGATCAGATATGAAGGTCAATTAGAATAATAAGATCCATTTGTACAACAAACAGCTCGCCGTTTTTCCTCAGCGTCTTTAGACACACACAGTTATGTATGAAATGAACATACACTTACGGCGTTATCCCCCAGAATGTCCAGTTTCTTCATCAGGTCTGTGATGATGATGTCCTGATAAACAGGAGAAAGCATTACAGCACAGTTCTGAGCAGAATGTCTAAGAACCAGTCAAGTACTGAGTAAAATAAATATTACCCACCACAGGCATAAAACATGTTGTTAGTTCAGTACAAAAACTTTAAAATTAGATTTGTGCGATTAAGCCAACCAACTATTTTCATTCATGGTTCTTACTATAATACAACTGTTTTATAGCTTGTAATATTTACTGAAAGAGAAGCAGATTTTTTTTTTCGTCTTGTTACCTCATGCCCCTTTATATACACGATTTATCAGTTTAACAAAAACAAAAAAAAACTGTTTCCCCATTATTTTTCTTGAAAATTGTCACATTAATAATTTGACCATACCTATGTGTATATCTGTTTCATTATTCCATTAAATTTTTTTTTTTTTTTTTAATAAATAATTGTATATAGTGGAAAATACCATATGAATCAATGATACATTATGCATGTACTCATTTGGTAGATCTTATATACACAGCCTTCATAGACAGTGCTACTGATTAGTCTTTTTACTTAAAAAAAATAAATAATTCAAATGTAAATGTAATAATAAATTGTTCTTAATTCATTATTAATGGAAACTCACTGTGACGCCCTCAGCCTGAAGGTACACCTGCAGTGGACTTATACCCTCTGAGAAGTTAACGTTCTGGAAGTTTATGGCTGGGGATCTCCTTTCCCTTTCCTACAGAACACAACCAAACTCATAATCAGGGAAGTTCAGCTCACAATTATGATATTTTTTTTTTGTGGGTTGGGTTTGTGTGATCTGATAAGAAATATCTATAGAACGATTGATCAAAGTTTTGCCAGACTTACTTCAAGTTCAAGAATGCGGAACTCCAGGAGTTCATTTTGGTCTTTTGCGTCCTGAATTTCGTTTTTGAATCGCATCTCTTCTGTCTCCATATGTTTCAGCTGAGGGGGAAATATAGATGTAAGTGTTTCAGAATTCTGCTGAGTCATTGGTTGTGGAAATAAAGTTTGACACATAGACTATAGAGGTCATGGCAGTGATCGAGCGGTGAAACTGAACTAGTTCTCTAACAGCATCTTGAAGTAAGTATTTTAAACATGTTTAAACCCATTGTTTCAAATTGTCTAATCAATGCTATTAAATGTATTTTGTATGTATCATTTAAAGATGATTAGCATGGTGTTATGTCATATTCAAATTAGGCAACTTGAAAAGGTTTCTCAGGCTGGTCTATTTTTTATATTCAAAGCTCAATCAATCAATTAATTAATTAATTAATTTGTTTATTTATTTACATTGCCTCTAGGCTACTGTTTTTTTACACTAGCATTTGCCTTTAACAGCCTCCACCCAAAAAAAATAAAAAATTAAATAGATGTGAAATATTTTTTTCATTTGCTGTCAAATGTAATACAATTTAAGATGAAAAAGTGAGAAACAATTAAAAAATCAAATACAGTTAGCAAATTATAGGTTGAACAGACTAAACCTGAGAAATACAGGGTACTGCACTCATTTTTGCGCATTGTGCCTTGTTCTATCACTAGCCACTGTTGTTATCATTATTACAGCATTCATTTAAGATTTCAATGAACTGTTTTTTCCCTCCAGTTTGCTTGAACGTTGAATTTAAGAAGCAATTTACTCCTAGTCTGTTATTTGCAATGACAAATGTATTAACCTATAAACTATTCTTTATTTTAACTAATCTAAAAGAATGTACTGAAGAAATGTAGTCGAAATGTTAACATGAGAAGATTGTTGTCAGTTTGTCAGCCAGACATTACCTTCTTATATGGTAACCTGATCATGAGATTCATTCAATGCAGATGCTATATACAGTGTTTAATTAAATCCCCTGGAGGACAGACCCCTGAACCATTTCACTGGGAAAAGAGTGCTGTCCTCAGCAATTGGAACTTACTCTGTGAAGTTCTTTCTGTTATGAAATACTTAAAGACAGGGTTTATTTCAGAAAAAATCCTATTTTCTTCTATCACTTGTATTATATATTCATGACAGTGTTTACTTCTGAAAATAAAATAGCACACTCCACGCATCACACTAACAGCTTGCTCTTTAATAGGGCTTCAGTCACGGTGTGTCTTCCTGGCATGAAGAGAGGATGTGATGAGAATCAGTACAAACACATACAGTATATTCCCACATCTTGACACTACTGTGCAGACTGCAATGCAGATGTGAACTAAATTTTGATTCAAGGTGAGCTTTACAGCAATACTACCAGGATTTCTACATACACTATATCTTTATGCATGTCATGTGTGTGTGTGTATATATATATATATATATATATATATATATATATATATATATATATATATATATATATATATATATATATATATGCACTGGTTTTACATAACACACCTTCTCAACAAGCTCTTGGTTTCTCTGGTATAAGGCCTGCTTCTCTTCGATCCACTTTGTATCCTAAAAGACATAAGAAATGTGTTAGAATGCAAAATCATAGCGATAAAATAACAGTAATAATGGAAGATCTGGAAAAGCTAATGTGATCTGTGGCTGAATCTTTACAAAACGTTTTACAAGGGTATTCGGGTTTTCCTGCATATATATTACATCTGGTAAATGTACTTATTTTACCACAACAATAAAAATGCATGTTTACTTTGAAACCTTTCTGCTAAGATCAGCCAGTGAACCGTCACTGTGTTAGAAATACTGTATTTCAAGCCACTTAAAAGATATCTAAAAAAATGAGTGTGGGGGCGAATTTGAAACCAATTCTCTCGGTGGAAAATCTCTCCTTGATTGCAGCCATTGTGGCCATGTAGTTGAAAAGACTGGCACATGTTTGAGGTGCTGCAGAATTACCTGGCCTTGCTGACTTAATACACACTCCAGGTCTGTTATTCTGCTCTTGAAGCGGTTCAGCTCTGCCTGCATCTGCTCTCGTATCTGCACAAGACAAATAGTCATGTCACTGAAGGATGCGCTAAAAATAAAAGCCTAAATTTATTTACTGTAGGCATCAACAGTCTTGCAATAATGCCTAATCAATTTACTCTAGGGTCCAAACAAAAGCAGGAAATAAATTCTCTATAAACTATAGCTCACATTGTAGTACTTTACCTTGACTTCCTTTTCAGCATCAAAAGTTCCCCCGACTTGCTCCTGAAGCAGGGCATAGGCACGCTGCAAAGCCTGGTACTCCATCGTCAGCTGACGGAACCTGAGCTCTGTCTCCTCTTTAAGCATTCCCTACAAATGTCATGAGTGCACTCATAAAAATAATTAAACACAAATGCACAGTCACGCTTATCACAAAGAAATGTTTACGCATGCACAACCACCTCTTCATCCATTAGATCTTCATCAGGAGTACAGGGCGTTCGGTCTGTATGGTAGGACATGGACGAGCCATCAGAGTCTATAGAGCCTTCTTCATCATAGCCAAAGAATGTCTCAATCACTGGCTGCAGGAAAGGAAGAAATAACAAGAAGCACAAGGATCCCTTACTAAAGTATATTTCAGAATGTATCCTATTTGATCTAATCTGGCATTCTGTTTAATTCTCTCTTCATAAGCAAGTGTATAGAAATTACTTTCCTTGTTGTTAAGCTGCAATGCTTCTAACTCAGGTACACAGTACATACAAACCTTGAGGCTCCTTCTCCTACGTGTTGGGTCCTGCCTCCTATACCGGAGCAGCATATCCCTCTCCTAAAAGATGAGAAAAACAGGAATTACAGCCTAATATCTAACTTCATAGCCTGTGTTTCCATAAAATGTAAATTTCTTGCTAATTGAATATATTTAACTAATAACCTGATTGTATTCTTATTCAGTAAATCATCACTAGATCACTAATAAATAACCTACATAACCTGGTAAAAATTAAACGATCCAATCAAAGCTGATCCAATGCTTCAGAGGACAAAGGGATGTGTTGTATTGCTAGATTTATACAAAAAATATTAAAAGGAGCATTATGTTTTCCTGGCCACACTCAGATACTGTCAGGGATCACCCTGCTTCTTCTCCGGTGCGCGCCCCGCCCGCCCGGAGGGCTTCGCCATCATACTGATTCCACACACCTGTTCCTCATCACCCTCACAGCTATATAAACGCATCACTCACACCACTCCGTTGTCCATTATTGTTTGTGTTTGGACTCTGAGTGTGTTCTATGTTTTCTACGTTTGCTTTTGTTTAGTGTGCATTAAAGTCTGTTTGCTGTGCCTCGGCTTCCGCCTCGCTCACTTACGCCTGACAGAATAACGGACCGAAAGAAAAAAAGAGAGAAAAGGAAGGAGAACCTCGAGATCTTTGCCCCGCGCTTACCTCGCGATGGAGGATCAGGCAGTCGCCGAGTCTTCGCCGATACAAGATCTCATCGCTGCGCTCCAAGCCGCCTTCCCATCCGCGGCGACTCAGCAAAACCCCCCCGCGCTCACCAGCAGCCCCATGGCGCTTCCGGCTGCGTTTTCCGTAAAGGCATCAGAATGCCGCGGCTTCCTGTTACAGGTGAATCTCTACATCGAGATGCAACCACAGCGTTTTCCTACAGAGCGGTCGAAGGTGGCGTTTTTCATCTCCCTCCTCTCCGGGAGAGCGCTGGCATGGGCACAATCGCTGTGGGAAGCGGCCGGCCCGGTGACGCACTCATACGCCCGGTTCACCGAACACTTCCTGGAAGTCTTCTGCGCCGCCTCCGGGACTTTCACCACAGCCGACCAGCTGCTCAGGTTATGTCAGGGAAACGAAAGCATCACCGATTACAGCCTCCGTTTTCGCACCCTGGCGGCATCTAGTGGCTGGAACGAGTCAGCGCTACTGGGAGTGTATCGGATGGGTTTGAAACCGGAGATACGGCAGGCAATGGCCATTCATGAGGATTCGGTGGGGTTGGAGAGCTTCATCCAGAAATCGATCGGGCTCTCTCAGCGCCTAGCGGTGGAGGATCTCACTCCACACCCACCGAGCTCTCCACAAGGTACATCTGCTGCCCCGGAGGGCGAGCCGATGCAGCTAGGATCACAAAGGCTGTCCAGAAGGGAGAGGAATCGCCGGCTCGCAGCCGGAGGATGCTTGTACTGCGGAACCTCGGGGCATTCCATCTTGCAGTGCCCCACACGCCCTGCTCGTGCCGCGGTGAGTACTGTCGAGTTACCAACCGACATCTCCTCTCTCCCCAAACTCGCAGTGTCTCTCATAACCCCCACTCTCTCTATCTCTGTGCATGCCCTAGTCGATTCCGGCTCAGCGGGGAACTTCATCTCCCAGGCCTGCCTCGACCGACTACGCCTCCGCCGAGAACGGGGCTCCCAGGATCTAGCCATCCAAACCATCCAGGGAAGGCCGCTGGGTGAGGGGTGGGTGAAGTACTGCACGCCGGAGATGACTCTACAAGTGGGGCTATTCCATCGAGAGGTGATCCGGTTCCTGGTCTTGGAAAGATCCACAGTCAGTGTGATCCTGGGGAGGCCCTGGCTGCAGAAACACCGGCCTAGATGCTCTTGGGACCCCTGTGACATCCTGGAGTGGAGTCCCCGCCGTAAGGCACACTGCCTCTCACATCTCCCCACGCGAACCCCTGGAGCCGTGATCGGAGCCACTTGTGTGGAGGAAGCCACAACCGCAACCCCTGTGGAGATCCCGAGAGAGTATAGGTCGTATGGTGATGTGTTCAGCGCGCAGGCCGCCACCCGTCTCCCTCCTCACCGACCTTGGGACTGCTGTATCGACCTGCTGCCCGGGGCAAAGCTACCCAAGGGTGGGGTGTATCCCCTGTCCGTTCCTGAGCGCCAAGCCATGGAGGAGTACGTGCAACAGGCGCTTCGTCAGGGGTTCATCACGCACTCTTCCTCCCCTGCTGCGTCGAGCTTTTTCTTCGTGGGAAAGAAGGATGGAGGTCTGCGGCCCTGCATTGACTACCGCCAGCTAAACTCGCAGATCGCACCTCTTCCTTACCCCCTCCCACTCGTGCCCGCAGCTCTGGAGGACTTAAGGGAGGCGCGGGTGTTCTCCAAGCTTGACCTCCGGAGCGCCTACAACCTGGTGCGCATCAGGAAGGGGGATGAGTGGAAAACAGCCTTCATCACCCCCTCGGGCCACTATGAGTACCGGGTCATGCCATACGGCCTCTCCATCTCTCCCGCCATCTTCCAGGGGTTCATGAACGAAGTATTCCGGCCTTTCCTCCAGAGATTCGTCATGGTCTACATCGACGATATACTGATCTATTCCCGGGATCTGGAGGAACACCGGCGGCACGTGCGAGCGGTGCTTAAAGTACTTTGTTCCCAGCATCTCTACCTGAACCTCTCGAAGTGCGAGTTCCACCGCCCTACCATCCACTTCTTGGGCTACATCATCAGTGCGGAGGGTATCCAGATGGAGAGTCATAAGGTAAGGGCGGTGAAGGAGTGGCCGGTTCCGGAATCTATCAGGGAGCTCCAGCGCTTTCTAGGGTTCGCCAACTTCTATCGCCGGTTCATCCAGGGCTACAGCAGGATCACTGCCCCACTCACCTCGCTCCTCAGGGGAAAGGCCCGCACCTTGAGGTGGAACCACGAGGCTCAGGAGGCCTTCGACGAGCTTCGCCGCCGTTTCTGTTGTGCCCCGGTCCTGCGTCACCCCGATCCCCGGAAGCCTTTCGTGGTCGAAGTGGATGCCTCCTCGACCGGGGTAGGGGCCACCCTGTCACAAAGATCCGGGTCTTCCCCCCAGCTCCACCCGTGCGCGTTCTTTTCGCACAAGCTATCCACCACCGAGCAGAACTACGATATCGGGAACCGCGAGCTCCTGGGCATCAAGCTGGCCCTAGAGGAATGGAGACACTGGCTTGAGGGAGCCGAACACCCGTTCACGGTGGTTACCGACCACAAAAACCTCCAATACCTATGGGAGGCTCGGAGGCTAAACCCCCGACAGGCACGCTGGGCGCTGTTCTTCACACGGTTCCGCTTCCAGATCACCTATCGAGCCGGGACCCTGAACGGCAAGGCCGACGCCCTTTCCCGGATATACGGGCCAGACGAGCCTGGCGAGCCTGAGCCCATCCTCCCCCCCGCACTCATCCTGGGGCCAATCGTCTGGGAGGTCGACCAAGAGATCGCCTCCGCTGCTCGCCGGGCGGCGGTTCCGGCCGGGTGCCCAGCTGGACGCACCTTCGTTCCTGCCTCGTGCCGGCACCGTCTCTTTAGATCTGTTCACGAGGGACCAGGCACCGACCATCCAGGTGAGAAGCGGACCATCCAGATCCTCCAGACTAAGTACTGGTGGCCCGGCGTGACCCGAGAAGTAAGGCGCCTCGTGGAGGAATGTCCGACCTGCGCAATGTCCAAGGTCCCACGCCACCTGCCGGTGGGAAAGCTGATGCCGCTCCCCTTCCTTCAGCGTCCCTGGTCGCACCCGGGGATTGACTTCGTGACGGATCTCCCCCGGTCAGAGGGCCACACCTGCATTTTGGTGGTGGTAGATCGCTTCTCTAAGGCCTGCCGATTCATCCCCATGAAGGGGCTCCCCACTGCACTCGAGACGGCGGAGGCTTTGTTCCATCACGTCTTCCGGAACTTCGGTCTCCCGGAGGAGGTCGTGTCGGACCGGGGCCCACAGTTCGCGTCTCGGGTCTGGAGGGCTTTCTTCCGACTCCTGGGCGTCTCGGTAAACCTCACTTCAGGATATCACCCCCAATCCAACGGCCTGGCGGAGCGAAAGATCCAGGAGTTGAGTCGCTACCTGAGAACCTATTGCGGCCAGGATCAAGAGGACTGGAGTAGGTTCCTGCCCTGGGCCGAATACGCCCAGAACTCGCTACGTCAGGACTCCACGGGGCTCACCCCATTCCAGTGCGTGCTGGGGTTTCAGCCACCCCTGTTCCCTTGGTCGGACAAGCCCAGCAGCGTGCCCTCCGTCGACTACTGGTTCCGGGAGAGCAGTCAAATCTGGGAGTCAGCGCACACCCAGCTGCGTCGAGCCCTCCGCAACACCCGCCAAAACGCTGACGCACGGCGGCTGGACGCCCCCCGCTACCGTCCTGGGGACCTGGTGTGGCTGTCCACCAAGGACCTGAAACTCAAGCTGCCCTGTCGCAAACTGAGCCCCCGGTTCGTAGGGCCCTTCTGGATCACCGACCAGATCAGCGCAGTGTCCTACCGGCTCGCACTGCCGCCGAGGTATCGTATCCATCTCACATTCCACGTGTCCCTGTTGAAACCGTGTGCCTCTTCTGTCTCTCGCCCTCCAGGTGGCCCCGTAGCGCCCGACCAGCCGGAGTCCAGACGGCGCCGGGGTCGCCTCGAGTATCTGGTGGACTGGGAGGGGTTTGGCCCGGAGGAACGGTCTTGGGTGGCCCGGCAGGACATTCTGGACCCGGCGTTGCTGGCGGAGTTCCGGCTCAGGGCGTCTGGTGCCGCCCCCAGGGGGAGGGGGTGGTGTCAGGGATCACCCTGCTTCTTCTCCGGTGCGCGCCCCGCCCGCCCGGAGCGCTTCGCCATCATACTGATTCCACACACCTGTTCCTCATCACCCTCACAGCTATATAAACGCCTCACTCACACCACTCCGTTGTCCGTTATTGTTTGTGTTTGGACTCTGAGTGTGTTCTATGTTTTCTACGTTTGCTTTTGTTTAGTGTGCATTAAAGTCTGTTTGCTGTGCCTCGGCTTCCGCCTCGCTTACTTACGCCTGACAGATACGTTAAGCTAATGTGTATATTTATAACGCAAATGTCTTTATGCTTTGAGAAATGAAAGACTGTGTTTTATATTAACGCTCCTTCCACAGTGAATTCATTACTGATGATATTTTTGGCTTGAAAATGTAAATGTTGTTTCACATGTAAAAAGAAAAGGATAAATATGGAAATATAGCTTTAGTAACCGCCGTGCCGTCGTGTACTGTGTGAATGTTCCTATGTTGAAGTGCAGATGATCTGATTAAACAACAAGTCAAGAATTTACAGTCTATTTACTTTCAATCATTTTATTCTTACTGACTATCAGGATTATATCCACAAAACAGGGCAGAGATAAATACAATATAATACAATAAGACTTTATTATAATACATTTGCGCCAGATCTCACAAACCACTTTAGGAGGTTTGAGACATGCATAAGCCAAATGTTAATTCAATTCAATTCAAGCTTTATTTACAGAGCACCTAACAACGACAAGGTAGAACCTAGGTGCTGAACAAAGTGCAAAATGCAATGTGCAAATTAAAGTAATCAAATTAGAGTTAATATAAAAGTAATAAAATATAGCAACATCATAAAAGTAACTAGTAGGAACCAAAACAGAGGAAAATAAAATAAGCATTAAAAAACAACAAATTGATATATACGTTAAAAAGCAGAAGACTTAGCACACCCTCTACTACAAAACTAAGACTTTTGGTGAATAAGTATGTCTTTAGTTTAGCTTTAAAGGTAGAGAATTGCCTTTCAGAGGTAAGATCAGGAGGCAACTTTTACAGATTTTACAGACTTCTTTATATATAAACTACTATTTAATAATAACTATTATAATATATTATAATAATAATAGTAACTATTACAATTAATGTTTCTCTTCTTAAGACTGGTTATTAAACATCTGTACTTTATTTGAGGCTTTCTTTTAGCAGCAAATGCAGAATATCTACATTATACAGAATATTCTGGCGAGAGAGTTGTGATTGAGATGTTTGGTCATGTGCAGAGAAGGAACATGGGGAATAAGAAGAATAAGGTAGAAGAATGCTGAAGATTGAGGAAAAGAGGAAAGCCTAGAAGAAGGTTTATGGATTTGGTGAGGGAAGACATGCAGGTGGTTGGTTTGAAAGAGGCAGATGTAGAGGACAGAGTGATATAGAGACGGATGATCCACTGTGGCGACCCCTAACGGGAGCAGCCGAAAGACAAAGAAAAAGAAGATCCAGTATATTCTAACACTAACACTGTTTTGTTTTTTAGCATGAAAGTTCACCAATAGTGTATTTAACAAACATTAACTAACAGATCTGACAGCCTCATCTCATGCAGCCAACACTTTGTGTTCAAGACAGTTTGTGTAGTGAGAGCTATCTAGTTTGGATCATCAGAGCTATTATCGTTAACACTACAACTATTTTAAAAATTCAGTACAGATAAACACGTAAGTATGTGAACACCTGACCATACGTATATGTGCTTGTTGAAGATCTGATTCTTCCCAAAGGTGTTCAGTGGGGCTGAATACCTCTGAACTTTGGCAAACACCATGGATGTTGCTTTGTACACAGGAACATTGTCATTCTGAAGAGTAATATCAATGCTACCATATACAAACACATCATATACAATTGTGTGTCAAACCACACAGTGTATTTACTTACACATGCCATCATGCCAAATGTATGTATGTATGTATGTATAATTAAATAATGCATATATATAGGTTTTAAAGACAGAACTTACTATTACATTTTTGACATATCCAGCAGTTTCAAGTGCCTGAAAAAAACAACAATTGTCAAATGATTGTGACAAGCAATATAACACATACGATATATACGAATATATGATTACATGCGAATATATGATTACATGCACATTATCAACTTGTGCTCCAGAATATATGATTACATGCACATTATCAACTTGTGCTGTTAATATCATGAACAGCAGCTACGCTAATTCCTCTCCACTGCTTCTCTTTCTCTCCCCATCCCGAGGCATCCTGAGGTTTGGCCAGCTCCAGTCACGTCCCACCTCGTGAAGATTATGGACCTATGGATGATCATGGAGAAGTAGATGCCGAGTGTTTAAAGGCCCTGGCATGAAGAAGCTGATGCTGGATCTATGATGATCACAAATTGTTCTGTATTGTTGAAAGATTTATGACCAAACTCTTGATGTCACCCATATGAGGATGGGTTCCCCTTTGAGTCTGGTTCCTCTCAAGGTTTCTTCCTCATATCATCTAAGGGAGTTTTTCCTTGCCACTGTCGCCACGGCTTGCTCATCAGGGACAAACGCACACCATTCACCTTCACTGTTGTTTTCTGTAAAGCTGCTTTGAGACAATGTCTGTTGTGAAAAGCGCTATACAAATAAACTTGACTTGACTTGACTTGACATACATCTGATAAAAATTATATCAATCTTTCTTTATCTTTGAAAAGTAATGTAATTGACATGATATCTATTTCCACAACAATGCCCTATTCTAATATAATCCAATAGCTGTTTTTGTTAACCTGCAACATTTCTAGGCTGTCTGAAAGCAAATAACCGCACATATTGTGGGAGTAGTAGTAGTAATAGTTCTTAAAAGGTGTTTGTGTGTGGGTGGGAGAAAACAGGAGAAATAACAGCAGGCTATACCTTAGACAAATCGTCAATGATGTTTTGCTGCTCAAGGACCTGAAGCCGTAGGAACTCCATCTCCCTTTCCTCATGGCTCTGGTCCAAATCATTCAAAGAGCTCGGCCTGCGCAGAGTCCCCACCTTCTCCCTCTAAAACACACCATACACTGCAGTAAGCAACTAACACACACCACTCAACATGTACCACTGAACATGAGCATAACATTATCTAATAGTAATGCTTAGCTACTACACTGTTAGCAGCTCAATATAAGTTTTTTCATAATTTAAATTGTTTAATTATAAGAATTGTTAAAGCTCATTGTTAAGCTGCATATCTGTTTAATTGTATATCTTACGACACTATTAGCTTAGCCCCAGTCAGCTTAATGTTTAATGAGAGCATCATATTAAACTGTACAATATGCAATAATTTGTGTTGCTACATTAGCCAGCTAGTTTTATTTAATGTTTTACCGCAATAAGACTGTGTTCATGATAGTTTGTTTAATAGCCACCTCATAAAAGGAAGATAGCTGTAATAAATTGTATTAATGCTAATTTTAACTCCTAAAATAGCAAGTTTATTTTCAGTGTTGCTGACAGATCTGACATATACTGTCACATGAGCTAATTAATGTGCTGCTAGTGAAAAGGTCAGGTGGAAGTCTGTATGAATTTCTTCTTGTTCTTTCGGCTTCTCCCATTAGGGGTCGCCACAGCGGATCATCCGTCTCCAAACTACTCTGTTCTCTATAACTGACTCTTTCAAACCAACTACCTGCATGTCTTCCCTCACCACATTCATAAACCTCCTCTTTGTCTTCCTCTTTTCCTCCTTCCTGGTGGCTCCATCCTCAACATTCACCTACCGATATACCCCATGTCCCTCCTTTGCACATGTCCAAACCATCTCAACCGTGCCTCCCTCACCTTGTCCCTAAAACGTCCTACATGCGCTGTCTCTCTAATAAACTCATTTCTAATCCTGTCCATTGTCATCACTCCCAACGAAAACCTCAACATCTTCAGCTCTGCTACCTCCAGCTCCACCTCCTGTCTTTTACTCAATGCCACTGTCTCTAAACCCTACAACATCGCAGGTCTCACCACAGTCCTATAAACTTTCTGTTTCACTCTTACAGATACCCTTCTATCACAAATCACTCCTGTCACTCTTCTCCACCCGCTCCACCCTGCCTGCACTCTTTTCTTCACTTCTCTAACACACTCTCCATTACTTTGCACTGTTGACCCCAGGTACCCTCTACCTTCTCCACCTCTTCTCCCTGCAACCACACCACTCCACTGCCCTCCCTCTCATTAACACACATGTACTCTGTCTTACTCCTACTGAATTTCATTCCCCTTCTCTCCAGCGCATACCTCCACCTCTAAAGGCTCAACAACCTGCTTTCTACAATCACCACAAATCACAATATCAACCACAAAATATATATTAAATATATAATTCACAGAGACTCCTGTCTGACCTCGTCCATCAAACTGTCCATCACCACTGCAAACAGCAAAGGGCTCAGAGCTGATCCTTGATGTAGTCCAACCTCCACCTTAAACCAGTCAGTCGTTCCTACTGGACACTTCACTGCTGTCACACTGTCCTCATACATGTCCTACACCACCCTCACATACTTCTCTGACACACCAGACAAAATCCCAATGCAACTCCTGACCTTCTCTACACTTCTTATATATACATTCTTAAAGCAAATATTGTATCTGTAGTGCTTTTCCTTGGCATAAAATCATACTGCTGCTCACAGATGGTCACCTCTTTCCTCAGCCTGGCTTCCACTACTCTTTCCTATAACTTCATGGTGTGACTGACCAACTTTATTTCCCTGTAGTTACTGCAGGTCTGCACATCTCCCTTATTCTTACAAAATGGTACCAGCACACTCCTTCTCCATTCCTCAGGCATCCCCTTTCCATCCAAGATCTAGTTAAACAATCTAGTTAAAAACCTTACTGCCACATTTCCACACTTCTACTGGTTTGTCATCTGGTCCAAACAACTTTCCACCCTTTCCATCCTCAGCCTCACTTCCTCCTTACTAATCCTATCCACTTCCTTACTCATCTCCATCATATCAGCTACCCCTCTCCCTTTACCAGTCTCCTTTCCCTGCTGTCTATGTAGATGTCTTCCCCCTCTGCTTCTCCTCCTTTGGCCAACAGTACCCTAATTTCCACCGGTACCCTGTTGGCTAACAATACCTGTGGCGGTCATTGGTAACCCGGGCCTCGACCGATCCGGTATGAAATTCTGGTTCGTGATCTGCATATTTAAATTGGCACATATTTTTATGTTGAATGCCCTTCTTTACACAACCCTCCCCATTTATCCGGGCTTGGGACCGGCACTAAGAGTGCACTGGCTTGTGCAACCCTAATGGCTGGGTTGAAGTCTGTATGTATTTATGAGTACCAAAACCAAAATACTAACACACATCGTGCATATAAGGCAGTTCATTCTATTATGATATTAAAGCATTGATAACAGAACATTCATATTGAAAACGACTGATGAGAGCTATATTCCAGTAAAAGCCTATTTAGAGTACACGGTAAAATTATAATATTGGTGGTGTACTGTGGTTGAATATGGGCCATTAAAGCTGAAACCTAACAACATTAATAAAATTAAGACAGAAGTACAGAGCACAGCAGGGTCTCTGTTGTTGAGCATGAAAACCAGCGATCCTTTTTAGCTGATGTAGACCAACAGACAAAGTGACACATATATATATATATATATATATATATATATATATATATATATATATATATATATATATATATATATACAGTGAGGAAAATAAGTATTTGAACACCCTGCTATTTTGCAAGTTCTCCCACTTAGAAATCATGGAGGGGTCTAAAATTGTCATCGTAGGTGCATGTCCACTGTGAGAGACATAATCTAAAAAAAAAAAATCTAGAAATCACAATGTATGATTTTTTAACTATTTATTTGTATGATACAGCTGCAAATAAGTATTTGAACACCTGAGAAAGTCAATGTTAATATTTGGTACAGTAGCCTTTGTTTGCAATTACAGAGGTCAAACGTTTCCTGTAGTTTTTCACCAGGTTTGCACACACTGCAGAAGGGGTTTCAGCAAACTCCTCCACACAGATCTTCTCTAGATCAGTCAGGTTTCTGGCCTGTCGCTGAGAAACACGGAGTTTGAGCTCCCTCCAAAGATTCTCTATTGGGTTTAGGTCTGGAGACTGGCTAGGCCACGCCAGAACCTTGATATGCTTCTTACAGAGCCACTCCTTGGTTATCCTGGCTGTGTGCTTCGGGTCATTGTCATGTTGGAAGACCCAGCCTCGCCCCATCTTCAATGCTCTAACTGAGGGAAGGAGGTTGTTCCCCAAAATCTCGCAATACATGGCCCCGGTCATCCTCTGCTTAATACAGTGCAGTCGCCCCGTCCCATGTGCAGAAAAACACCCCCAAAGCATGATGCTACCACCCCCATGATTCACAGTAGGGATGGTGTTCTTGGGATGGTACTCATCATTCTTCTTCCTCCAAACACGTTTAGTGGAATTATGACCCAAAAGTTCTATTTTGGTCTCATCTGACCACATGACTTTCTCCCATGACTCCTCTGGATTATCCAAATGGTCATTGGCAAACATAAGACATCCCTGGACATGTGCTGGTTTAAGCAGGGGAACCTTCCGTGCCATGCATGATTTCAAACCATGAAGTACTAGTGTATTACCAACAGTAACCTTGGAAATGGTGGTCCCAGCTCTTTTCAGGTCATTGAACAGCTCCTCCCGTGTAGTTCTGAGCTGATTTCTCACCTTCCTTAGGATCATTGAGACCCCACGAGGTGAGATCTTGCATGGAGCCCCAGTCCGAGGGCGATTGACAGTCATGTTTAGCTTCTTCCATTTTCTAATGATTGCTCCAACAGTGGACCTTTTTTCACCAAGCTGCTTGGCAATTTCCCCGTAGCCCTTTCCAGCCTTGTGGAGGTGTACAATTTTGTCTCTTGTGTCTTTGGACAGCTCTTTGGTCTTGGCCATTTTAGTAGTTGGATTCTTACTGATTGTATGGGGTGGACAGGTGTCTTTATGCAGCTAACGACCTCAAACAGGTGCATCTAATGTAGGATAATAAATGTTGGACATTTTAAAGGCAGACTAACAGGTCTTTGAGCGTCAGAATTCTAGCTGATAGACAGGTGTTCAAATATTTATTTGCAGCTGTATCATACAAATAAATATTTTAAAAATCATATATTGTGATTTCTTCCCGTGGGCTCACCACCTGCAGGAGGGACCGTTAGGGACGGTGCTGTGAGGATTGGGCAGCAGTCGAAGGCGGGGGCCTGCTTAGACTGCTGCCCCCGCGACCCGAATTACGGATAAGCGGGAGAAAATGAATGAATGAATGAATATATTGTGATTTCTGGATTTTTCTTTTTAGATTATGTCTCTCACAGTGGACATGCACCTACGATGACAATTTCAAACCCCTCCATGATTTCTAAGTGGGAGAACTTGCAAAATAGCAAGGTGTTCAAATACTTATTTTCCTCACTGTATATATATATATATATATATATATATATATATATATATATATATATATATATATATATATATATATATATATATATTTGTATATAAATGCTATTAGATGAAGCTGAAAACACAAAGCACCATTTCTATATTCTCCTGCGTGACGAAGCGTAGTTTGTTCTCCATGCGTCTGAACGCGTGAGCCAGCTCTTCGTTCTTATGACTCAGACGCCTGTTCTTATCCAATAGTGGTTTATACTGGCTTTCTGCCTCACGGAGACGCTTCAGCTGTGGATTAAAAAAAGATCAAGAATGTACATATAAGTTTGCATGTACATGCATAATAATAGCAACCTGCATAAATGGTGTTATATAAATAATGAGCAAAATGTAATGGCGGTTTTTCTAATTATTCAATGGCAGGTTTAATACACTGAGCTCCAATCGTGTCCGAGAAACATGATTATGTATCAGTGTTGTATCTCTGGGAATACATTCCCACTTTTGTCAATTGTATCATCATATTACGCTTGCATAGGCATATTTTTATCCTTTTATAGGTTTTAATATTATGGTATGTGGCATTGGCAGATCAGTGTATTTAGGAGACTTGAAGTAAAGCCTGGCTCAAAGCTTAAATTCAGAAGATTGTTGTTTCCAATTAAAAGCAGGATGACTTACAACATTTTCTAGTTTGATCAACAAAATCTGATGTTCCAGTTATTTATTTCCCAAATGACTTAATATTTACTAGCATGCTCTGACCCATTACATTTTTCAATCTCAGTTAATTCCAAACTGTTTAATATCACATCAGCATGCTCAAAAGCATTTATTCATCTTTTAGGAGAATAAAGAAGCCGTTACCCACCAACTCATTACGCTCCTCCGAGAGAAGAGCATTGCGGTCCTCTAGCTTGCGAATGATGGCACTCAGCTCAGCAATTTTTAGCTGGAAACGACGAGCATCCTTTTCATCCAACTGCTGTATCTGAAACACAAACCGACTGCAGAGAACTGGAACTAAACCCTGGAATATCATGTACAGCATAATCCTACATTGACAACCTGCTCTCAGGCTTCAAACATCCCACAGCTGATCAGGAAAGTCTATAGTTTAATATATAAACTTTAACTATAATTAAATGTTTACAAATGTTTTAAACAGTGACACAAAATGTATGATACATCTGAAATACAATGCACTGAAAGGCCACAGAGAGCAAATCCACTAACAGCTGCAGATGAATAAAATCAGATAAAAATAGACACCACATAAACAAGTAAAAGCAGCCAACTGTACACATTTAATACAGCAAAAAATAAAATAATATTAGGGTGTACGGTAAAGGTGTAAACATGAATGTGTGAATCTTACAGTCTGAAATGTATAAGATGTATGTTTTCTCATCTTATATTCTTTTAGCACTACCCAGGTGATATTTCATGCAGTTATCACTTTATGGCAAGTGTGAAATAAGACATCTGTCTTGGGGCTCACCACGAGCTTAGCTTTGAAATACAGTGTACAAGTGCAAGAATGAACAGTAAGAGATATTGTTTTAACAATTTATTAATGAGATTATAATTAAATATAAAATTTTGAAAGATCTCAATTATACAGAATATACACTTTGAGAGGCTCATACCCAGTGCAGGAGACAAACTATTAATAACTTATGTCTATATCATTTACCAAAAAAAAGCATGTGTATGGGGATCATTATTGGGTACAATTAGGGGTTTTTTGTACAGACAAAAATGCACTGAGCTTCATCAGCCACAAGGAAGCAGCAAAATTGCAAATTCAACAGGTTCAACCATCACACATTTTTTATTTTTTTGCTTTGCTTTGATTTGTTTTGTTTTATTTATGTCTAGATTACAGTTAATCCTAAATGAAAAGATTAATATTGTCTATGATGAGTTAATTGTTCATACATGTATTTTTTATTAATTCATGTTTTTTTTTATTTTTTTATTTATGTTCACCCACTGGCCAGCTCTCCTCTATAATACATCAACTACCAACCAGAGCAGTACAGGCTATCACATGTTTCCTCCAAGACACGTGACCCCAGACAACCACAATCTTTTTAAAAATGCTGCTCTTGCTGCATCACAGGGCAGCGCAACACAAATATTGAAGAAAGCAATACTCATGCTTTTCTCAAATCACAGATTCCAATGATTTGCTACTGTCTCTGTGATTGACACGGGAGAAAAAGTATATAATCGTTCTGTTCCAGAAAACAGGCCAATACTGATTCTTTGGTTGCGATATGTTTTATTTAATTAGCAGTTAAAATATAGATTAATCTTATAGATAAATATAGATAATTTTCATTTATCTTTACTTATGAAACCAATAAACAATGTTTTCTGTGCTAAAGTTAGCATGGTGTACTGTGTATCAGTTGTTTTTCTGCCATAGCATTAAGAACAAGCGTTAAGAAGTTACGAACGCATTCACATGCTAGGATTATGCAACAAGGGTATTAAAAAGAAATAGTTTAGAAGCTGCATTAAAGGGTTTAAATAAAATATATATTTAGCAAAATAATAAATAAATTAACAAAGAAATACATTAGCCCAGTTTGGCACAGACCAATCTGTTAGGTTAACATTCAGAGCTGAAGCCAGTAATAAAGTAAAGAAAGTGTTTACAATGAGTACAGACAGGGATGTATTTGTCAAAATGATTAGTTTTCTTCTGAAGCAAGTTGTGGTGGTGAATGTTTCCTTGTGTGCTGAAGTAACACTATCCAATCCGAAGCAACATCATTCCAACATTCTCGAACAAATGCCAAACAATCTACATATTATATATTATATATATGTGTGTGTGTGTGTGTGTGTGTGTGTGTGTGTGTGTGTGTGTGTGTGTGTGTGATTATGCTGTCAGATACTGTTTATGTTAGATTTTTTTCTATGTAACCATTAAATGACGAAAGAAGAATTGATGACATCTTCATGTATATACTGTTACATTTGAGTGGAAAGCTCACATTCCAGGCAATATAGTGCCGGCCTTATATTTTCAAGTGTTTTTTAAGAAGAATGTTGGTTTAGTGTGGACTGAGCCTTAATGTACCAATCAGGAATTCAGTAACAAGCTTCATTTCTTTGCCACCAGTAGCTCTGAATAACCATCAATCAATGTGCTTAGTTTCAGCAAACAATCCTTAGGCCCCACAATGAAAAGAAAGGGAATCAGAAAATTCAAATTAGCTATGTTTTTAGTTTCCTATTATTTCATAGAATCACTTGCAAATATTAAATAAATTATCGTAATTTCCGGACTATTAAGCGCACCCAAATATAAGCCGCATCCACTGAATTTTACAAAGATAAGCAACATAAATAAGCCGCACTTGTCTATAAGCCGCAGGTGTCTACATTGAAACTAATAAACTTTACACAGGCTTTAATAAAAGACAGTGTCTGTTACACTGCTTGTATCTAAACAGTAGCCTACCAAGAAAGTCATTGTTCACTGTCTTCCTCCTTCCTTTCACAACTATTGAATGATTCGCATTTCCTGTTGACAGTCCGAGTGAGCGGCAGGTCAAACGTCAGAGGAACCTCATCCATATTTATGATGTGGTGCGGCCCGATTCAGTGGGAGCGCATCTGATTTAATATAAAGAGTTTCATTGGTTCACCTGAACCTGTTCGGCAATTTCATTGGTCTAATGTTATGGGGCTCAGTTTTTTTGGCATGAAGTTTGTGAAACCGGGAAAAACCCAGGAAAAATCCATACATTAGCCGCTTCGTTGTTTAAGTCACAGGGTTCAAAGCGTGGGAAAAAAGTAGCGGCTTATAGTCCTGAAAATACGGTAATATAAATAGGATAAAATTATCCAATTGAATTTACTTTCTTTGGTATCAAATTAAATATAGCCAGGTGATTTCAGGACTTTAGGAGTTACCCAGAAGGCCTTATATGGAAAATCATTCACCATATTTAGGAACATAAAATACAACATATTACATACAGTATATGGACAAAAAGTGTGTGGACTCTGACTGTAAGTTTCATATATGCTTCCTGAATATCTCAGTCAACATTAAGTTCCTATTTGCTGTTATAATAACGTCTACTTTTCAGGGAAGAGTGTTCCAGGACTGTGTTCCTGGAGATTAATAAAGTCAGGTGCAGTGATTCTGGAACAGGTTTAGGTCTCCTAATTCAAGTGAAGGATAAATGTAAAATTCTACCACATAAAAGACATTCTATAGAATTGTGTGCCTCCAACTTTGTGGTAACAGTTTAAAAAAGGAACCACATATACTTCTGTCCATATAGTTTATGTGACATGAAAATTTAGCTGAATATAATAACTTTTTCTTAGACTGAAAATATACATTACACACTTTAACATGTAAATAAAAGCATCATTAAAGAATATCAAGTCACAGAGCTACTTCCTGACTGGATGCCTTACTGATTTTTCTACAGCAGGTAGGTGCAACATTCACCAAGAACTCATTATTAGGTGGGGAGTGAAATTTGCTTACAGGGTTAGCTGTGTTGTCTGCTGTGTCTCCTGCACCGGGTGAAAACGAAACCTCTTTCTTTGGGCTGAGGTCTCTGATCACAGCCAACTGATCGCTTACAGCCTGGTTCTGCTGCTGCAGCTTCCGAGCTTGAGCCGCCTTTACACCCAAGTCTCTCTCCAGACTGAGCACAGTGCGCTCTTTAACCTTAATCTCATCCATCTACAGGACAGAACACAGTATAGTCATGCACACACACACACACACAGAAACACACTGAGATAACTCCTTCATGTCACACAGATGCTTCTTGGGCTTTGTGTAATTCTGGCCAGAACACTGTGATCTCAGTGTCTCTCTAAACACACACAATTTCCTCTTAATGTCCTTGTACAACCTTTCATTGGCATACGTTTCATCGTGGTGACCAACCAAATGTCCCACACACTGTCTGCCCATGTAATGCGGCCACCATGGCAACACCGACATTGGCCTGTGGTAGGCTCCACCCATTATAATAAGCAGCAACAAGATTGAGCAGTGTGTTGAATTGCAGCACAATTATGATATTCACATATGACAAAGGAAAAACATGCTCAATGATAGCATGACTGCTGTCTATCAAATTAGAAAAGAGGAATTGCAAAAGCAAATGTACATTCCTTCATGAAGTATTTAATGCAGTTGAAATCATTTATTTCGACAAAAGAAAATGATAACAGTAAAAGTGAGAACTTTTAAGAAAAACAAACCAATAATGAAGCTGAAATAATTCTCAGACAAAGGTTTCTGAATCTGTCAGCCCATAGGAAACACATGTTCATCATGGTGCCACATATCATGATATCATGCAGGTGAGGAAAAAAAGCAAATCTACAATAGTAGATACTTTACAATAATATACTTCTCTCTCTTTTCCTCTTTCTCTCTCTCTCTCTCTCTCTCTCTCTCTCTCTCTCTCTCTCTCTCTCTCTCTCTCTCTCTCTCGCTCTCTTTCTCCCTCTCCCTCCTACACACACACACCCAGACACACACATGAGCAAGAAAAAATTACTAACACTTACAGTGTCAAAATCTCCAGTATAGAAAATTTAGCTTTCAAAGCATGCAGTCAGACTAGATTTGAGGATGATGAGTGAGTGAGTGAGTGAGTGAGTGAGTGAGTGAGTGAGTGAGTGAGGGAGTGAGGGAGTGAGGGAACAGTCCCAAAGACATACATATAGAATATGTACACACAGACACACACACACACACACACACACACACACACACACACACACACACACACACACACACACACACACACAAATTAGAATTGGGTAGATAATGGGATTCAGCAGGCTTGGGGTGCAAGTGCTCAATCATAATCTTAAGATTCTTATCACATGCAAAGGAAATCTTTACTATGACATTTTACACATTTCAGCTCTAACAAAATTAATTATTCACAGCAGGGCCTTAAGATAAAACCCTGGTGTTTAGGGATTAAAATAAACTTTGGAGCTTGTTAGATCCGACACCTGGTTGTTTCCAATTTATTCGAGGTAAAAAAATAAAGAGTTACAGAATCCATACACACAGCTCAGTCAAAAGAAATGTTTTTTTAAACAAATGCTAGTTGACTCAAGTCTCAATACCTGAACCACTGCAGTATTCATTTGTTTTTAGGTGTTTTCTTCTCATCCTTCTCCATTGAACATTTTTCTTATTAATTAGATTTTTGTCACCATTTTGGTCAGGATTTTATTCCACCTTTATGTCACATTACTACAGTTTAATTACAATAGTATAATATACAATGGTTCTATATGTGGTGTAGACAATATCTATAGCCATTTGTCCTGAATTTTTTTGCATTCTGTTCAGCAGAAGCTTCTGTCACAATTCCTTCAAAAGCCATCGTGTTTCAGTAAAAGCCTTGTCCTGGTCAGGGTTGCCAGTGGATCTGGAGCTTATCTCGGGCAGAGTAAGTGTGAGACAGGAATACAGCCAGGATGAGATGGTCGATTGCATACACACACACACACAGACACACACACATAATGACTTTGCATTGACAGATTAGGAGAATCATTGAACCTGACTGCCCACACCTGTTAATTCATTAGATTTTCGTTCTTGTTATTAGTAAACATTAGCAAACAATGATTTTACAAATGTTTTTTCACACAAATACCAACCAATATAATCAGACTGGAAGCAGATTAGTAGAAACTGTAGTTTTCTTGCCCAATGCCTCAAATGATGATACCTGCTGACAAAATGAATGATTTCCAACTCTCTCTCTCTCTCTCTCTCTCTCTCTCTCTCTCTCTCTCTCTCTCTCTCTTTCTCTCTCTCTCTCTCTCTCTCTCTCTCTCTCTCTCTCTCTCTCTTTCTCTCACATTCCCTCTTACTCTCACAAAAAAAAACACATGCGCACGCACACTGATCACTGTGGTAACGAATACCCTGGGCGTGTTGCTATGAGTCATGCTGAGAAGCAATAGTTAATAAATAGTTAACACACACACACACACACACACACACACACACACACAGAGAGAGAGAGAGAGAGAGAGAGAGAGAGAGAGAGAGAGAGAGAGAGAGAGAGAGAGAGAGAGAGAGAGAGATTCGAAATCGCTGCTCAGATATTAAGGGCTTTGCAGTTACTAACACATGCTACTACAGCCATAACCCTACAACTGACATGTTTCTGATATTTCTCTGTTGCTTTCAATTATGTGTAGCAACAGTGCACTGTCCTTAAAAAAAAACTGTTAGACATTTTTTTATCCAATTAACATGCCTCATAACACATAAGATGTAAAAAATGATATAAAACATACACTGATCAGGCATAACATTATGACCACCTGCCTAACATTTTGTTGGTCCCCATTTTGCTGCCAAAACAGTCCTGATCTGTCGAGCATTAACAGTATTAACGTCTACAGCAATCTGAGCTACAGTAGTAGTATTTGAAAAGAGAATTCAAATTAAACTTCCTGAAAATTGTAAAATAAAATATATAATATTAAACTTTTATCTCTAGTACTTTAATCCATTTGATCCTTTGTTTTGCATTTTTGTGTACTTTCTGAAATGAGCTTTTCCCCCAGCTTTAACAGTTAACTCTCTTTTATTAAAAGGAAGCTATGTGGTAATTCAGTGAAAAGGCACCTGAAAGCTGTAAAATACGACAAATGGCTTAATTAATACTTAAACCTCAGGCTCTATTAGCACTATTAGTGAAGTATTTAGTATGTACTTTTAATTTAGACAAGCAGATTGATGCCTGTCTCTTCTTGTGCAGTCTGATCTCCGATACAAAATTTCCTAATGGACCAATTACCAGCTGAATGCACAAACTGTAACTGAATGCCAGCACTGCCTAGCAACATAAAACACTGCACAGCTCCACCAGTACACCAGTTTTAGCTGTCGGAATGAGTGGAGGAGAGTGGCCTGGCCTTTATCCAACCGTGAAAGGCGGGGTCATGCACAGCAAAGCCAAGAAACCACAGAGCTCAGTGGCTCTCTCTGAACAACACGTTGTTTTAATGCAGTTCGATGTCCTGCAGAACACTGGGTGTTAGAGTAGAGATAATGAAGACTGAAGCTAACTAAAACCCAAAACATTTGATATAGTTTTATGTTTTATGTACTATTTTTTAACGCTCTACATCCTTTTAACCCATGTAAAGCATGTATCTGTTTAAAAGGAACATAACCGCATTCCTCTATGAATAAGAACACAACAGTAAAAATCCCATTGTTGATAAGTTCTGACAAAGCAAAAAGAATGCACTCCTGTAACCTACGTTCAGATCGAAAAGAAGCCCTTTTTAGGCAGAGTTCATTTTTCAGGCATCATCCGTCTCAGCGACTAATCCAGTCACATCTGTCACTCACCAGAGTCATTTCTTCTAAATTTAAGGGCAGCTTAGTCACAATCATATGTGCTCAATGAACACTCGTTGTGAAAACCGACATTGTGGATTGGTGACTCAAAATATTTTATAATTCATTTCATAAACCACATTTAACAATTTGACCCATAGGGCTTATCAAGCCATGATGGAAATACATTTTAATTTTATTAAGCATCTTATAAAGACTGAAGTCTTTAATGCCATGTGACCAATAATATGCAAAATGAATTTCTTTCCACAGATAATGTGAATGAATTGAGGTTACAGTGAAACTGTGAAATACTGCATTATCCAGCTTCCTCAAATAGGCTACATCTCCAAAACACATAGCTCAGCATGTTGATGCTGAGCATCAAACAAGTTCATCAGCTTTAAATTAATGCAGAAGCACACCATGTGTAAATGTGATGCTTGTTCAGGAGTCAGCATTGTCTCCAAAACATGCCCTCACGCACTTTCCATTAGCTAGCATTCTCTTGTTGATAGCAACAGTTGCCACCCATTCATCAAGCTCTTATAGTCGCAAATTTCTTTGGATGTTCATTTGTTAATAAATACGTTCATCTGGTCTGGTAGTGTATACACATGGTACCATGGTACACATTACAACAAAGTACCATGCACAGACACCTATTTACTAAAATATTTTTAGGAGATGAGAGGACACATGAGAACCCAGAGGAAACTGGTACAGTTCTGAGGAGAACATGAGTACTGTGTTATAGCTAACGCTGAGCATGGTGGTGCAATGAATAACACTGTCACAAGATACCTGATTTTATTCTGAGCTTGAGTTACTGCATGTGGGGAGTTTCACATGGGTTTCTATGTGTTCTGCTTAGTAGATCTGTGACTATAAATTGCATCTGAGTGTGAAAGAGGGTGTGATTGTCTATGTTAATTGTGCCTTGCAATGGAATGGGTGTGCCATCCAAGTTGTATTCTTGCCTCAAACCCAGTATTCCCTGAAAAGCTATTATTATGGAGAGTGGCGCTCAGTGCTTAAGGCTCTGGTTTACTGATCGAAAGGTTGGGGTTCAAGCCTCAGTATTACCAAGCTGCCACTTTTGGGCCCTTAAACCTTGCTCCAGTATCATCTCTGACCCTAAAACCCTAATGTTTAATGTTCACTGTGATATAATGTACATGTGACAAGTGAAAAGCCCCTTTCCCCAGTAAATGAAAACGAATGAATTATGCATTAAAAGAAAGCAAAAAATTGACAATTACATTTCCTTATGAAATAAGAGAAATATATGCACAATATCTCAAAACACTTATAATCTATTCTGTATCTTTTTTTAATAATCAACATCCATTTCAATTGTCACTGTCAATTAACATTTAACGCATTCCTTTCTTTTCCACTTGTTTTCCACTGAGTATGTTATTTATTTTATTCATTTTGTCACCATGTCCTTTATATAGGAAAACAGAAATGTACTAGTAAACACTAAACTGTTACATACTGTGCGAAAGCATTAAACGGGAATTACTGTCTATCCACTGATCTATCCAGTAATGACGGGTCGTTCATGTACAATTTATTCATTCTGAGCGTGTCTTTATTATAAAACTTTCTTTCGGCTTCTCCCGTTAGGGGTCGCCACAGCGGATCATCCGTATTCATGATCCGCATGTTTAATTTGGCACATGTTTTTACGCTGGATGCCCTTCCTAACGCATCCCTCCCCATTTATCCAAACTTGGGACCGGCACTATGGCTTGTGCAACCCTATTGGCTGGGGTAGGGATCGAACCCGGGCCGCAGCGGTGAGAGCGCCGCAATCCTAACCACTAGACCACCAGGGAACGAGCTTGTTTTTAATATGGTTTAGAAAAATGAGTAGTCTAAACGCGTGTTTCGTTCATTTTTTACTGGACGCACATACTGTAAGCAAAGCATCACAAAATCTCTGTAGGTTCTGTACAGGAAACAAAATTAAGTTTACATCTCGAATAGTCCGAGTCGTTCGTTCTTTTATCGCGTGACTCCTATAAACGCTATGCAATGAATTACAAAGAAAACAAACAGAATTGAGTAGTTTATCTCTGCTCGGAATTGTTTTCTTTTGTCACGTGACTCCCATATACGCTTTGCAGTTCTATAATATAGCTTAGCTTATTATCACCTTAGTCAAAGTTCCTGTATGTAGACATGTTTGGGGATCTGCTTATTGAAAATGTCAAATGTAAAATGTAAAACATTTTCTTTTATTTCTGGTCAAAGAAACTAAATGACTCAAAAAAATAAATAAATAAATAAAACGATTCATTCATTTTGATGAATGAGATTCAAAGAACAGTCACTTGATCCGATCTTCCCATTACTACTATCCATCTCTCCCAGCTCTGGGTGGCGCTGATTTCCAAAAGGATGATGTCATTAAAATCTACCGAGACTACTGCAACATTTTCTGCATGTCCTGCATATTTTCCTTTCTCACCTTTTCTTGTTTTAACCACTGTATTTATACCACTGTACTTTTTTTTCTCATTTCCCCCTGGTCCTAAACCGTAATAGTTTTCTGTAGTCCCGTATTTTATATAAAATAAACTTTGGATAAAAAATTATGCAAAAATGAATTGAATCATTTATAATTGTAAATCAATTTATTTCTTTATAGTTGCTTCGTGAAAAGATCTAAAGAAATAACATTATTAATTAAATTATATTGAATATATATCATTGGGACAGAATGACCGATATGCAAAGACACATTTTCCCCACTATTTCACCATTTAGTCATTCTGTACTGACTGTAGTAATGCGATTAAGAGCACAAACTCCTGCCCTACTGCTGTGCTAAATAAAGAGACCCACAGGACAGGAGTTCTGAGGATCGATAACACAAACACGCAGCAGCAGAAGCAGCAAAGGACCTCGCAGCTCATCCAGGCATTCTGCTGACCCAACAAACAGCACAGCACATCAACAATATCACATGATCCATGCTTCAATCAATCAATTTCTAATGGGAGTGTGTGTCATTGTCATGCCTTTGGGCCGACAGGTCTAGACATTTCATCGAGAAGGACACATCTTGTTGGATGAGCTTATAACAGTGATAATAGTGTTGGAAGGCTAAAACGATTCCTCAAGTAACTCGAGCAATTTGAATACAAAAAATCAGGCATATTATTTGCCTCAAAGCTTCGTTTAGTACATTAAACTACACACAAAGCATTATGTTTTCCCGCAAAACATTATTACTGACACACCACCCACAAAACTCTGAAGCGTTTTGGACAGGTCATAGTCACTGCAGAATAAAAAAAATGGAGGAATGCGGAGAAAACACAGAGGTGAAAATTCATTTGGAAGCCCGTTTTGAAAAAATACATGAAAAAATAATTTGTTCATTAAAAATATTTCTCACAATTTTGACTTTATTTCTCGCAATTCAAATTTTTTTTCTCTCGCAATACCGACTTTTTTTTTTTAGCCAATCGGGCAGCATCACCACCTCTGTAGTGGCAAGTTTTACACATTGAAAATTAAACAGGCTACAATCAATAGAATCGCATGGTATTAAACTAAGTCTCTGATCCCTGGAGAGAACTCTCTAATAATCAGCTCTGGAAGAGAGGGAACAAGACAGATGAAGCAGATGAGGCCTCGTTTATACACCAACAGCTTAAAACTTCAGGCCAACAACATGGTCACCGGCAGATGCACCAGAAATTTTGGATGTTTACCAGAAATAAAGTCAGAATTGCGATTTAAAAAAAAGTCAGAATTAGGCCGGTGACCATTTATTTATTTGGATTCAAGTTAAAGAAAATGACAGAAAGTTTCCAAAGTTTGGGATCATTTGAAACTAAAACATAAGGAAAACAACATACAGTGTGTTTACTTTTTTTTGAGTGATCCGAAATTTATTTTGTATATTTTAATTTCTGATTTTTTTATTTATATATTTGTTTTTTGATGCGGCCCGGGTTCGATTCCCGGTCAGGGAACCAAACCCAGCCATTAGAGTTGCACAAGCCAGTGCACTCTTAGTGCCGGTAAGAAGAGCATCCAGCGTAAAAACGTGCCAAATCAAACATGCCGATTACGAATACAGATGATCCGCTGTGGAGACCCCTGATGGGAGAAGCCGAAAGAAAGATATTTGTTTTCACAGATATTCTGTTATACAGTTTCAGCAATAAAATGTACATTTTTCTAAAAAGGAAACCAATTACTTGTTTATTTAAGAGACCTGTCTTTTTTCTCTTGTATATTTAGTATTTTGCTGCAATTAAAAAAAAAGTACTTCTGATCTGATTACTGGATTAATCGTAGAATAATCGTTAGAATACTCCATTAATATAAAATAATTTATTTTTACAGCCCTATAGTGTTGTGATACATTGAATAATGGCTGTACTGCTGTACTGTACTGCTAATGTAATTATAAAGACATCCCTATGCTCATATCAGACTCTAATGTACACAATATACACTATACTGACAAAATGATGTGACACCTGATTTTTCCAGCCATAAGTGGTTCTTTCCCAAATTGTTACCCAAAATCAGAGTCACACAATTGTATATGATGCCTATGGGTATGGTAACATAGATGTTTTCCCTCAACTTGAACTAGGAGACACAAAAATGTTCCAGCATGACAATGCCTCTGTGCAAAAAAAAGCTCCAGTATTATATAGCTTATATGGGTTGAAGTAAAAGATCTTAAGTGGCCTGCTATAGATCTCTGACTGCAACCCTATTGAACTCCTGCTCATTGTTCATCAGTTCCTGACTTTATGCCCTTGTGGCTAAATAAGCTCCACAAGCCTATTCCAGAATCTAGTGGAACATCTTCCTAGAAAAGCTATAATAAGCAAACTATTAAAATGTCCTAAATGTGCAATGGGATTTTCAAAGAGCACAGAGATCTTATAGCCAGGTCAATCTTTTGTCCATATAGTGTGTGCACACCTGATTGTCACTTATATACTTAGTATTAAATAGTACAGTATACTGTAATGATTTATAATCCCAGAAAAAGATTCTCTTTGCAGTCTTGTTCCTCTCAAAGTTTTGGTTTCTTCTCCCTCATTGATGATAATCATTCAAGACAGATCAGAGAAGAAGAATAAAAGAAATAGAATCAGTAAGCAGTTCACTGCCTCATAACGTTAAAGAGCGTTCAGACATCCCACACAAAAATATAAAGCTCAAAACCTGTTCTTGCAGAGCCAACATTTTGTTTCACCTTTCAAACCACACAACTGTGGTTAGAACTCAGATGTAGAAAACAACATGTCCTGTTTAGACCAGGTTCTATTGCGCATTATGTGCTTACATTTAGTCTACCGTAATTTCCGGACTATAAAGCGCACCCATATATAAGCCGCACCCACTACACTGAAACTAATGAACTTTACACAGGCTTTGATGAAAGACAGTGTCTGTAACACGGTATAACAGGTGAAATATGTTGTGGCTCCTTTAAGAGCAGAGCGCCATTTTGGGAACAGCCTGCCGCCACATTTTTCCGCTATTACTGCATGTGTGCAAGACCAAGGAATATGTCCTTATTATTTTCTGATGGTCATTTCTAAGTTTCTGTGACTAACCCGTAACGATGTTGCCAAGAAAAATAAAAAAGCATGAGTTTTGGAAACCTGTCTGTGCTTATATGATTTCTGTTGCAACTGGAGTTAGTGAGTGAGCGGCAGGTCAAACGTCAGAGGAACCTCATCCATATTTATGATGTCTTGCGGCCCGATTCAGTGGGAGCGCGTCTGATTTAATATATAATATTAAATAATAATAATAATAATATATAAAAATCTATAAATTAGCCGCTTCATTGTTTAAGCCACGGGGTTCAAAGCGTGGGAAAAAGGTAGCGGCTTATAGTCCGGAAAATACGGTTAATATAAACCACAAGGTCTTACACTACAACCTGTCTCTATATACTAATCACTTTATTGTTAATGACAGCCAATGTCAGGTGATGTTCTGGCTTTCTAGGTGCTAGGCAAAGTCTTTTCTATGCAAAAAAAGAAATTTAATGGATCATGGGTGTATTTACATGTTATAAAAAGTTTTGTAGACACCTGAAACCACTAGGTGAAAAAAGAGCCTTAGAGAATACAATTATAAAATCTATTAAGAAAAATACACTGGAAATAAGGAGTGCACTCAGAAAACTAGTTTAGCTTGACTTACTATACACACGACTTTCTCAAAGAAACCAAAGACACACGTAGAGATTTGATCAAATTCAGACTAACACTGAGTTTAAGTGTGTAAATGTGATGTTGGTCTTGTATATCAGATTGTATAGAGAATAGAGTAATAGCAGCACGCACCAGTCTGCGGATTTCCCTTTCACACTCCTTCTTGATGCGGTTGATCTCCTCTTGGTGGAGGTGGTACACGCTGCGGATCTCGGCGGCTTTGATCTTGTCGGCCTGCAGTGCTACATTTAGTGCCTCCTCCATCTGACGCTTCAACCCTTTCAGCTCGGAGATCTCCTGCTGCAGACGTGAGCGCTCAGCCTCAAAGCCTCGACGTGCCTCTTCCCGAACCTCCACCATCAGAGCCGATTTTACCTGCACATACCAAATACTAATTAGTAATTTTTCCCTTTTTCGCTTCTATTTACATTGAGGTACTGTTATGTGATTGTATATTGTGGCATTATCCATGAAATCATTTCTTATGAAATCATTAAAATGTGCTTTATATTTCCAGGAAATGTTTACTTTTTGATTATGGGCTTAGCCTGAAATGTGCAATTTGTTGTCTAAGTCATTGTGTATAGTATAAAAAAAGATTTCTACCATGGAAAATTTTGTTTAAAAAGTTTTGTTTATTCTTATTACTAACCAAATAATTATACAAATAATTAATTTAATATTGTTTTACAAACAAGATTTTAGATGGTGAGAGGATGCCTGAGGAATGGAGAAGGAGTGTGCTGGTACCAGTTTTTAGGAATAAGATGAGATGTGCAGACCTGCAGTAACTACAGGGGAATAAAGTTGATCAGTCACACCATGAAGTTATAGGACAGAGTAGTGGAAGCCAGGCTGAGGGAAGAGGTGACCATCTGTGAACAACAGTATGGTTTCATGCCGAAGAAGAGCACCACAGATAAATTATTTGCTTTGAGAATGTTGACTGAGAAGTTTAGAGACGGTCAGGAGGAGTTGTATTGTGTTTGTGGATTTGAGGAAAGAGTATGACAGGGTGCCGAGAAAGGAGTTGTAGTATTGTATGAGGAGGTCAGGTGTGTCAGAGAAGTATGTGAGGGTGGTGCAGGACATGTATGAGGACAGTGTGACAGCAGTGAAGACAGACTGGTTCAAGGTGGAGCTTGGACTGCATCAAGGATCGGCCTCTGAGCCCTTTTCTGTTTGCAGTGGTAATGGACAGGTTGACAGACGAGGTCAGTAAGGAGTTTCTGTGGACTATGATGTTTGCAGATAATATTGTGATTTGTGGTGAGAGTAGGGAGCCTGGAGAGTTGGAGGTATGTGCTGGAAAGAAGGGGACTCAGTAGGAGTAAGACAGAGTACATGTGTGTGAATGAAAGGGAGGGCAGTGGAGTGGTGCGGTTGCAGGGAGAAGAGGTGGAGGAGTTCAGGTACCTGGGGTCAACAGTGCAAAGTAATGGAAAGTGTGTTATAGAAGTGAAGAAAAGAGTGCAGGCAGGGTGGAGTGGGTGGAGAAGAGTGGCAGGAGTGATTTGTGATAGAAGGGTATCTGTGTGAGTGAAAGGGAAAGTTTATAGGACTGTGGTGAGACCTGCGATGTTGTAGGGTTTAGAGACAGTGGTGTTGACTAAAAGGCAGGAGGTGGAGCTGGAGGTAGCAGAGCTGAAGATGCTGAGGTTTTCGTTGGAAGTGACGAGGATGGACAGGATTAGAAATGAGTTTATTACAACGCATGTAGGACGTTTTGGGGACAAAGTTAAAGAGGCCTGATTGAGATGGTTTGGACATGTGCAGACGAGGGACATGGGGTACATCAGTAGAAGAATGCTGAGGATGGAGCCACCAGGAAGGAGGAAAAGAGGAAGACCAAGGAAAAGGTTTATGGATGTGGTGAGGTAGGACATGCAGGTAGTTGGTGTGAAAGAGGCAGATGTAGAGGACTGGGGGGTATGAAGATGAATGATCCGCTGTGGCGACCCCTAATGGGAGCAGCCGAAATAAGAAGAAGAAGTTTAAAAAATCCAATGAAAAATAGTCAATGAAAATTATATTCCTATTAATGATTAATAAGTAATATTAACTCATTATTTAAACTCACTTTAATAATTATCTTATGCAGCTTAATGTCTAAAAAAAAAAGGAAAATTTAAAAGGCCTTTAATTAATTTAGGCTCATGGAATAGATTGCAACCTAGCGAACCAGTGTTGATTTTTTGATAGAAATTGCAAAGCACTTGTGTACGTTGCAAGGGAGCACAAACTTTTGGATTAAACTGGAATCAGAGCATAAACCTCTCCAAACTTCAGCACTGTTCAGTTCCCCTTTGCATTAAGCATCATTTAATTTTTAAAATAAGATATAAAGTAAAAAATATATAACTTTTGTACCTATAAGTTTTTTGTTAATAAATATATATTTAAATGTATATATTCAAGTTTATCCATATCAATATATGTATATATGTCATTTCACATCTAGCTTCCTATTTAAGTGAGTATATAAACAATACATGGTGCATTGTAGGTCTGTAAACTTTTCCTCTAAGATCTCTACCTTGTCTGTAGAACCATCTCGGAGCGCATTCACAAGGGCCTGAAGTCTCTGAATCTCTCCATCCTTGATTTTAATGACCCGTAGCAGCTCAGACTCGTGCTGGCGCAGCAGTGTTTCCCGAACAGAGTGCAGTTCGCGCAGCTTCTCCTCATGTAATTTGGCCCGCAACTCGCTCACCGCTGCTGCAGACTTATGCTGCTCATGACGCACCTCCTGCATCTTTTCCCTCTCCAGCTTACTCACCTGTGAAAGAGGATTAAACATCAGGGTTAAAATCAGTAATATTTGTCATAAATGATACATACGGTATAAATTAAATAGATTACATAAAATAAATGATTGAAATCAAAATCAGTTAATTGGGACTTTTTTCAAAATAATTGTGTGTTTAGTGCACTAGAGCATACATACACGCACACACACACACACACACACACACACACACACACACACACACACACACTCAAACACACAAACACACACACAAACACACACACAGATATATTAGTACACCATTAGTATACCATTGTGTATTGTTATTGTAAGTGCAGATCACTTTAGCTATATGTTTTATTACACAAAACAAAGACCATGCAAGAAAACTAAATAACATGAAACGAAGTCATAAACATAACCTGGGCCTGAACCTGGGCCTGTGCTAAACCAACAAGAACAATGAAAGACCAATGTGAGACAAAAAGTGCAGCTAAAGATAAACTGTATATACAGAAAATGTGCTATTTTAAAGACTGTGTGATTGAGGTATAGGTGATCATACCTATAATCCTGCTAATTGTTTAATCAAAATGAACCTGGATGATCTTAGCTGATAATGTTCCTAAGATGTTATAAAAGCTCTGCATTTGAAGCCACAAATGAGAATCCTTAACTATGAATGGTAGGTAACAAAAAAAAAAAAAAAACAGCCCAAAAAAATAAAAATCTCTCATCTATACCCCCCGTGTGATGTGTGACAAAGGCCTATGAGTCATTCAGCACCTTTTTGTCCACATGGGACACAAATTGCACAAAGTCTGCAGAGTCTGTGTGTAGGTATTTTTAGAGCAGCTATAGAGAGTAATTGGGGTCTGCACGATATGTAGCAGAGTAAGCAAATGGAGCGCTCTAGTGAGAAAGGAAACCCGAAGCTGAGCTAAAATATATGCCTTTAGAGAGGACCAAGTCATCGATCAGATTAATTCTTCTTCTTCTTTCAGCTGCTCCCATTAGGGGATCGCCACAGTGGATCATCCGTCTCCATACTACCCTGTCCTCTATATCTGCCTCTTTCAAACCAACTACCTGCATGTCTTCCTTCACCACATTAATAAACCTTCTCTTTGGGCTTCCACTTTTCCTCCTTCCTGGTGGCTCCATCCTCAGCATTCTTCTACCCCATGTCCTTCCTCTGCACATGTTAAAACCATCTCAATCACGCCTCCCTCACCGTGTCTCCAAAACGCCCTACATACGCTGTCCCTCTAATAAAGCTCCCCCTCCAGTCTTTTACTCAATACCACTGCCTCTAAACCATACAACATCGCAGGTCTCACCACAGTCCTATACACTTTCCCCTTCAACTAAATTGAACCAGTCTGTCATTCCTAATGCAAACTTTACTGCTGTCACACTGTCCTCATACATGTCCTGCACCACCCTCACATACTTTTATGACACACCAGACTTCCCCATACAATACCACAACTCCTCTCTCGGCACCCTGTCATACGCTTTCTCTAAATCCACAAACACACAATACAACTCCTCCTGACCTTCTCTATACTTCTCAATCATTATTCTCATAGCAAATAATGCATCTGTGGTGCTCTTCCTCGGCATAAAACCATACTGGTGCTCACAGATGGTCATCTCTTCTCTCAGCCTGGCTTCCACTATTCTTTTTTCATAACTTCATGGTGTGACTGATCAATTTTATTCCCCTGTAGTTACTGCAGGTCTGCACATCTCCCTTATTCTTAAAAACCAATACCAGCACACTTCTCCATTCCTCAGGCATTTTCTTACCTTCCAAAATCTTGTTGAGCAATCTTGTTAAAAACTCCACTCCCATCTCTTCTTAACATCTCAAGCTTCTACCGGTATGTCATCTGGTCCTACTGACTTTCCACTCTTCATCCTCTTAATAGCTGTTCTCACTTCCTCCTTAATGTTATCCACTTCCTGTTTCACCATCTCCACATCAACCCTTCTCTCTCTCTCTCTCTCTCCTTTTCCTCAATAATTAGCTGCTCAAAATACTCCCTCCATCTCCTCAACACACTCTCCTCACTAATCAACATATTGCCATCTCCATCCTTTATTGTTCTAACTTGCAGCAAATCCTTCCCAGCTCAGTCCCTCTGCCTGGCCAATCGGTACAAATCCTTTTCTCCTTCCTTAGTGTCCAACTTCTCATACAGCTTCTCATATGCCTTTTCCTTAACTTTTGCCACATCCCTCTTTCACATTTTCTTTTATTCCTGCTTACTTTTCTCATCTCTCTGCCGATCCCAAATCTGTTTCACCCTCCATCAGATTAATTAAAGAAAAAAAAAATATTGAAAGTCATGGGAAGACAATAAACATGCTGTAGAGAAGTTTAAAAATGTAACGTGTACAGTGAATGATTACTTAGCCATAGTGCAAGCTTAATAAAAGTATATAAGGGAAAAATAAAGAAAAACAATGAAAGAAGCAAAAAAACAACAACAACAACAACAAAAACTAAACAATAACACAAGTCTGGTTGCAGGATTCCATGTTTTGGTTCTATTGAACCCTCATGAAATTTGCATTTCTAATATAAAACCTGCACATAAACAGTTTTTTTTTTGTTTGGCCAAAGCTGCATACTACTCTTGAATAGTAACAGTGTAAAATGTAATGGAAAAGTGTGTTGTGGTTTTATTTCGACCATAAGTTTAACAAATTCAAGTAAAAACCCATGTTCATAGCTCAAAAAAGATCAGGCCATTCTTTTGATCTTAATTTTGTCTTTGTTGGTTTTAATGTATAATTTATGCAAAATAGTTGTATGTTTAAATTGACCTCACTAATCAATAAAACAATATCACAATGTTAAAAAGAGAACTTCTTTCTATTATGTTTTTTACATGTTTGTTTTACAAATACAAGGTAGTTTTAAAAAGTTTTGAGACGGATGTTGCTAACTGGTGCTACTCTGACCATGTGCATTACTCGGTCTGCGATTTTATCAGCATGATATAAAACAGCATGATATGAAATATAAAATTCTGCATGAAACTGGGCAAATCTGCCACAGAGACATTTAATATGAACTACGTTTGACAAGCAATGCTGTAATGAGTCGTTTGAAATCAGGAAGACCTTCAACACTTCAGAAATCAGGAAGACCTTCAACAAGCTCAACCCCCGAAAATGTTGAAACCATTCAGCAACATGTTCATAATGATCGTCAGAGACCAATCCACATGATCTCACTTCCACACCAACCTTGATCATTAGATTTGGCTCCTGCAGACTTCCCTCTCTTCATGAAGATGAAGATCCAGCACAAAGGTAGTGATATTGACACCATTGCGGAGATGCAGCACGAATCGCACAGTGTGCTTTACAAGCTTAGAAAAGAAGACGTGGCAGGAAAGCTGGGAGCGCTGTTTTGTTGTGAAGGGGGACCATTTCAAAAGTGATAGTGTGTAAACTTGAATGAATAAAGTACTTTCTTGTACACAGAGCAAGTCTCGAACGTCTCAAAACCACTGTGTATAAAGTATTTATTATGAATGATGATGATGATTATTTTTGTTAGTAGTAGTATTAATGTTCAATTTATGAAAAATATGCACAAAGGTTGATGTGAAGGATACATTACTAGTGTTAAAAACAATGTTTACTGTTATATTTTTGTAAGTGTAATGTCAGTGAGACACAAATGGCACCCTAATCAGGGAATCCCCCATGTTTGAAAAAGAGTGGTCAAATAGCTGGTATCTGGCTAGTGACATACATAAACAGTGTAATAACTATAAAAAAAATAAATTAACAATAAAAAAATTAACAAACTCTTACCAGATTTTACAAGATGTTTAAAAAATGTCCTGTAAGTGCCAAAACTACTGTAGATTCCAAGTGCACTATGGAATCAACTTTTATTACTGATGAAACATTGCCTCCACACCGCAAGCTATGACTGGAGCCATGCTGAGGGTGACATGCGCCTCGTTTATCACTACCATACATGTTGAGCATTGTTTATTCAGGCCTGAAACAGAAGAGGCATCTCCACCATCTCCCGCTCCTGTCAGTGTGAACACAATAGCTCTGCTCAGCCTGACTGTCTGGTTTGACAGCAGCAAATCTGTAAAACTGTGAGCTTTGTGCTTTCATTACTATGCAGTCAGACTGCTTTTCTGCTGCAGCTCATTACTTTACACTGCCATAGGTAGGTGTACTGTACTTAGTGCCACAAGATTCAAGCTAAAATCTTGATTCGAGCTAAAGTAATTGCTGCAAAAAGTAATTATTTATCATGAAATGCACTGTAGGATTCTTAATTACAATATTACAGCAGATTTCCAGCCAAATATTTTTTATAAACATAAAGCAAATAACAGCATCTGTCCACAGAAAATTTCCAAAGAAGAGTTTTTCACATATACATTACAGCAAAGTGAAATTCCTAATTCACGTATCCCTGTTTGTTTGGAAGCACAAATTCAGCCAAAATACAGCAACCCTGGAGCAGAAAACATCAAGGACCTTACTCAAGGGCATAACCATTGCAGCTTGGCGATGCTGGGACTTGAACCCCACCTCCTGATCAGTACTCTAGAGCCATAAGCACTGAGCTACCACTTCCCCAAAGCATGTTTTTAACAGGGGGTTATTCAGAAACTTACGAAACCTTGGGAAATAAAAGTATATTGATAAATAGATTTATTAATTTTTTATTACAGTCATACAAGCAACAGAATCATCTTGAAACTGTTAAATTTCTATGTAATTCTGTACAAACCAAGAGCAACACTGGATTGGGATTTTGTATTAGAAAGCAATCATTTCAAATGATTACCTTCATTGAATTTATTGGCATGAGTACTGAGGCCTGACGCACACAAAAGCATTTGTTCCCCACTCAGTTTAGTTTTTATTTAACTTTTGGTTTCACTTCTACAATATAAAATAAAATTCATTTTTAATAAAGAGTTTTGACATTGTGATTTTTTTTTATCATATAGTTGTATATATAGATTTTTGATATTATCTTCTCATTGCAGAAATAGCAGAAAAGAGCTCTGAAGGGTTTGACTATTTGTCTCCCTGTGGGATCCTTTAAAGATTCTGTAAAGAACTCTAATGTGTTTCTCTATTTAAGAGGGCATTCCTGACCTGCAGGAAGCTCAAAGCCCTTAATTATCCAAAGCCCTCACAAATAACCCTCAAGGACCATTTTTTTCAAGTAAACATCCAAAATACAACATGCTCCCAACAAACATTGAAGGATCACTTTCCTCAAACATAGAAATTAGAAACATATTCAAACCTAAAGATATGTCTGATATTGCAAAATTACAATGCCACCTATACTGACTCAAGCTGAATCATAACCCACTGAGCCACCCCATGCATTAGACTTCAACCCACACACAGCAACATTTACAGTGTAAATTGCTAAATGATTTGCTGATAAGTTCCTGGATGTCAATCATTTGGCTCATTTCCACTTTTTTCACAATGGTCATGGCCTGAAACGCTTTAATTACAGCCAGATAAGCCGCACCTGAAGACAATATTCCACATAATCTACCTTTCTCTTCAAAGCATTAGATTCACTAAGTTGCATAATGCTGGTCTAGGACAGTGAGGAAAAGCTTTAGGTCTAAATATGCTACCCCTACGGTGTAGCTATATTTAGACCTAAATATAGCTACCCCTACGGTGTAGCTATATTTAGGTCTAAATATAGCTACACCGTAGGGGTAGCGAGGAGATTTTATGAGGAACAAGCGAGGGAACTTCGCTATGGCTTATTAGAAGGCGCAATAGAATGAATATAGATAAGACAGAAGTGTACAATGTACAATGCATGTACATATACAGCGGTCTATACAATATTATATACGATTATAATGTGGCAACACAAATATGCAATAGTTTATGTAAAGATTTCTGAATCACGTGTGAAATCCGGCCAGTAGGAAAGTCATGACACCGGCGGGCGACGTCACACAAACCAGGAAGCTACAAAATGGCAGAGCAATGGTAACGACATTAGCTTCTGATTGTTCAGGTAAGCGCTTTGTTTGTGAATCTGTGCAGCCATGAGCTTTAAATGCAAGCAGAATTCCAACTGTGTGTTCCTTCTTGCCCCGATTAATTCGGGGGGATACACACACAGCCGATGTGTTGTTTGCTTAGCTTAGGAGCATGCTTAGTCGGTTCGCGAGAGAGTCAACTGTTAGCATTTTTAGCCATGTGGCTATGCGCTCCCATAGAACGCTTTTTGAGGAGAGCACTCTCCCTCGTGGCTCAGGTCCCACTCTCGCAATTGCTGGGAAGCAATGCATTCCCAGCAAGCTGGATGAGCGTTTTCTGCGTCCTACACACTGAGGTTTCTAGGTCCTGGGAGACCCCATATGCGGCACCATTTGCCCCGCATTCGCTATATGCGAATATAGTAGGGTTCAGACGCTCTGGAAAGGGTCAGAAGCTAGCCTTGAGAGGCTGATTCCCCTGAGAGATTTCCTGGTAGATTGGGAAGATCTGCCAGACGTATCTCAGTGGGTCCTGTGTATAATAGAGAGGGGTTACTCGATTCAATTTGGGTCCTATCCTCCCCGGTTCAATGGGTTGTGTCCCACCCCGGTGGGACCCAAGCAGGCTCTGGTCCTGGAGCAAGAAGTATGCACCCTTCTAAGGAAAGTGGCCATTGATTTGGTTCCTCCATTAGTCAAAGTCAGACTAATACAGCCAGTACTTTGTTGTTACGAAGAAGTGTTCGGGGCTCAGACACACTCTCCCAGTTTAAGTGCAGATTAAAAACATATCTTTTTAGCAAAGCCTACACATAACATACGTCTCACATCATAACCTTGTGCTCCAGAACATCTGATCACATGTACATTATCAATTTGTGCTGTTAATATCATGAACAGCAGCTACGCTAATTTCTCTCCACTGCTTCTCTTTCTCTCCCCATCCCGAGACGTACCAGTGCCAATTGGATCCCACTACATGAGTGGTTTTGACATTGGACCTCCTGGAGTGTTAAAGGCTCTGGCATGGAGAAGCTGATGCTGGATCTGTGATGATCACAAATGTTGAGCTCAGTAGCTTCTAGTTTTATAACCATAAAGACTGTATAAGACTGTAGAAAGATCATTATTTATAATCTTATACTCCAGTGCTCATGTTAGTTCTCACTCTCCAGTGTTCTGTATTGTTGACAGATTTATGATCAAACTCTTGATGTCACCCAAATAAGGATGGGTTCCCCTTTTGAGTCTGGTTCCTCTCAAGGTTTCTTCCGCATTACATCTAAGGGAGTTTTTCCTTGCCACAGTCGCCACGGAGATCCACAGGGATAAATGCACACCGTTCACCTTGACTGTTGATTTCTGTAAAGCTGCTTTGAGACAATGTCTGTTGTGAAAAAGCACTATAAAAATAAACTTGACTTGACTTGACTTGACGTCAAGGACGGCAGATTGCAGCCGATCCTAGATCTAAGCTCCTTGAACCGCTCACTCTTGAGGCTCAGGTTCAGGATGCTCACCCTCAAAGGTTGTGTCTCAGATCAAGTCCAAGGACTGTTTTTTCACAATAGATCTAAGGAATGCCTATTTCAACATAGCCATCCTTCCTGTTTACAGGAGGTTCCTGAGGTTTGCTTTCGGGGACAAAGCTTGCCAATACCGGGTCCTCCCCTTCAACCTAGCACTCTCATGCCGCACCTTCACAAAGTGCATGAATGCGGCTTTAGCCCCGCTACGGCTTCAGGGCATCTGCATTCTGAACTATATCAACGACAGGTTGATATTAGCTCGATCAGAGCTTTAAGCGGTCCGGCATTGAGATGTCGTTCTCGCCTGCATGAAGGAGCAGGGGTTAAGACTGAACGCAGGGAAGAGTGTGCTTTCCCTATTACAGAAAACCACCTCTTGGGCGTAGTGTGGAACTCGACTGTGTTTCGGGCACAATTGTCTCCCACCTGGATCGCAGCCAGCTGTGAGGATGGCTGCGATCCGGGCGGGAGACAATTGTACCCGAAACACACTCACTGTGAAGCAGTTCTTGCAGAGATATTAAAGAGCCCAGGCAGATCTGTTTGCCACTCGGGAGACTTTGCACTGTCCCCTCTGGTTCTCTCTCTCTTACCCAGCCCCACTGGGGCTGGACGCAATGGTGCAGATGTGGCCAAAGCTACGTCTGTATGTCTTCCCCCTATCACGCTGCTCCCCGGAGTTCTGGAAAGAATCCTCCAGGAAGGAGTACATCTCCTCCTGGTGGCACCTCGTTGGCCGGGCAGACTGTGTTCCATGGACCTGCTGTCACTCCTCGAGGGACCTCCTTGAGAAATTCTTCGGAATGTTATGGAAGCTAGTTTCTAGCAGCTGGTCTCTCTACTGAGGTAGTTGGGATTTGGCCGTTGTGTTGGCAGCTCTATCTGAGCCCCCCTTCGAGTCCTTGGTCAAGGTGCCCCTTAGGTACCTGTCGGTGAGAACCGCCTTTCTTTTGGCTATATCCTTCCTTAAGAGGGTCAGGGACCAACAGGATTTGTTTGTGGCCCCGTTATTCCTAGAGTTTACCTCTTTCATGGCCAGTGCCTTTCTCTACCCTAAACCTGGGTATGTGCCTAAGTTGCCAATGGTTCCCTCGCGACCTGTTGTACTGCAGGCATTCTGCCCTCCTCTTTTCCTAGCCCAGACCAGGAGAAGCAAAATCGACTGTGTCCAGTGCGAGCACTGGATACATATCTCCACAGGACGAGTCCGTGGAGAAAGTCAGAGTGGCTGGTTGTCTGCTATGGCCTGAATAGTAGAGGTTTTCCTGGCAATAAGCAGACTTTTAGCAGATGTATAATGTATAATGCGTCTCGTTCCCTCAGGGAACTAGGGTTACATACGTAACCTAGAGACGTTCCTCAGGAATATCAGATTTCTATACATACGTACATAGACACACCACACACATGCACACACCATGCATATGTGCACAACACACATGTGCACACATAGCAGAATATAGATGTATGCGTGACAGCAGATAAGGTGAAATGAAGGCTCCATATACATTTTTAATGCCCTACATATCTCTCTCTCTCTCTCTCTCTCTCTCTCTCTCTCTCTCTCTCTCTCTATCTATATATATATATATATATATATATATATATATATATATATATATATATATATATATATATATATATATATATATAAAACACGGATTATTATGACAATACTGTGGCTTTTCCAGTAATAAAAACAGTATAATGATATCGGAAAACACTTACAAAAAAGTACACTGACACCATGATGGAGCTTCTACAATAATTTAAATAATGTAGCTTTAAACACAATACACAGATTAATGCATGGCTGTAGCCTAACCAATATTACTCCCTGTCAACATGTGCATGATTTACATGCATACCATTTACAGTTTTGCAATATTGATCATTTCAAAATTTCAGTGAATGCAAATGAGTTGACCGTGAATCAGTTGCTCACAGCTGTTTACCCCGACATCTAATATTTCAGACCTGTATTTCAAATATCACAGCTCCCAAGAACGAGTGATTTATTAAACATTGATGTCTAATCCTTTTTTAACGTTTCTTTTGAGTTCAATTTTGTGGCTTGATAAATTTTATGATCTTCATTAAGCAGTAAACCTGAGAAGGGTTACACGGGGCACCCTGAAAACACGGGGTAGGACATACCTGATGGGACACCAGTCTATTGCAGGACACCATGCACACTCATTTACACTTTGGGGCAAATCTAGCAAAGCAAGTCCACCTACTGGAATGCTTTTGGAAGGAGTGGGAGAGACAAAATAACACTGATGAGAATTACACCAATGCACACTCAATGCACACTCAAGCACATAATCAAAATATATTTGAACTGTTAGGCAGCAATGCTACTCATTGCATGATATAAATGTATTTTAGTACATATGACTGCAATATTGTAAAATATTTTGCTGGTTCTATCTCTTTGGTCAATTAAATAAATAATAGAGCTGTTCAGTACATTGAACAGATTAAAGATCTGATAAGCATAACTATAAGGGAGAAAGACTATCAGAGACCATCAGACTCCAAAACTATATGAAAACTATACACAACTAAAATCAGTCCTTAAGCAGTCCTAGTAGTAAGCTGAACAAAATAATAAAATGTGTGTATTCAGCATTTAGAGATCAGTAACTTGGTAAATAATTGTTGTTATAAACAAGGGCCCCTTAAAATCCATGCTGAAAATAAAAGAACATTTAATCACTGTTTCTGCTCACCTTGTTCTTCTCTTGCTGCAGTTCGATTTGGATGTCTGTAAGTTTTGCCCTCAGTTCCTCATTGGCTGCCTGAAGAGCAGCCATGGCATCCGCCCGCTCCCCCTTTCCCCGCCCACTGGGTGCTTTCTTGGCCATGGTGGGTGGCTCTCTGCCGGCCGCACACTTCTCAGGGATGACCTGAGGTTGTGAAGGATCCCGGTTTGAATTTGGTCAGTGTTTAGCTACATCTTCCCACCCACCTGCAGATTGCAAAAAAGACATATCACACACTCAACATAGAAGACAAGCTGAAAGAGTTTTAGCGTGTATCTCTTTATAAAATAATTTACACCTAGAGAAATTAGATCATGCAGACCTTGCGTGTACGTTGGTCTTTTAATGTCACTTTTTAATGTCAACTTTAGAGAATCACAAATTTTCCACTTCAGTTTCTATGATGTAATCTCTTTACTTTTCCCAATTTTTTAATTCCCTTCTGAAAGAAAGGCTCAGGATGGTAAGAGAGGGTTTAGGATGGTAAGAGAGGCTCAGGATGCTGACAGAGGCATTTGCAGAATAGTTTTGGAAACAGACCATTGAAATTTTAAATCTCACTATTCGATTCAAATGGTTTGGCAGAACAGGATTGAATCATTATTTACTTGGCTGCTAAACCGCACTACACACATCCTGCTTTTTTTAATACATGGCTTTCAGTCATGCATTAATATTCGCTAAGGGGCTAAAGGTGAGCTTAGAACTGAAGCTTACACTGGGATTTCTCTCCCACACACTAGCAACTGTATGGAGTTTAATAAACAAAGCTCATAAAAAAACAGCACTGATGTTGTTTTTAAATACACATTTTAACACGCTTTTCAGGGTAATGCTTTTTCAGTAATTCTTAATGACCTTAGACAGAAAAGCAATCAGGCCTGGGGAAAAACCTGAAACAAAAAATACTGACAGTGTAATATGAGGACAATGTGCTTGACCAAAAACTGGTCCTGGTGTGAGCTCTAAGTTATAATATAACCATTGACCACCATGCCACAGAGTATTGTTAGAGATTTAAATAGACAGTTTTTGCATTTCATTGTGACACTTCTGCAACACAATGATGAAAATGAAAAGCAATACAGCTGGAAATTATATTCATTCTGCCAAAATATTTTACAGATTGTGTTTCATTGAAAAAGATCAAACAACATGATTGCAATGCGATGGTTTGGCTTTTTCAGCATCCTTGTTTTGTAAACTAAAAAATCAATAACCTCTATGTATTCTGGTTTTACCCTCAGGTGTGATTGATTTTCAATCTGACACATCTTCTCTATACAAAACACACCGCAATGCTGTGCAAACGATATTTGCACGGGAAAAACACAGTACAGTCTGCAATAGATAGGCCTCTGATCACACAACCTAGACATAATTGAGCTGCTTTACACACTTTAATAGAAGAGGCATTAGGCATTAGAAACATGGTCAAAATCACAAATATTTTTTACCTGAAATGGGGTAAAGAAAATATAATTTTAATATAACTATTTCAAAATTAGAAAAAAATTCCACTGTGATCTCCATCATCGCATCACTTTAAAAAGGTCTGAATAAACCCTTATTACTTATTACAGAAACTAATAAAGTATTTTTATATATTTATATTGTAAAATCATTTATTCAAACATAAAAAACAGAAACCAAAAGTAATTTGATATTAATATAGAAAAAGGTCTATATGCACCTTCAATCTAAAACATTTACTAACATTTCACATTAGCACATGCCCACACATTAGCACTTTTGAACTTGCCATATATCACTGAGAAATACTGCACACGAGAAACTAATAAAAGGCTTCAGATTTCATGGCATGATTATTTTCTTGATGTATGCAGTAATAAAACACTTTAAGGGCAGTGGTCACAATAAAAATTTATAAGCATTAGCTTCTAGAAAAAAAACTAAAATCTCGTCACTAATTTCCTACTTGTTTACCAAGAGCCTGATTACAAGTAAATCTAATAAAAGTAAATGTGACTTTATAGCAATTTCAATCCAGTCTGTGTTATAAGGGGTTTTCACTGTGAATATCCAACACTGTAAAATTGGCAATGCTTCGCTTTACTGGAAGGTTGAGACATATGCTCTCTCTGTGGTTGGCAAGGATATGGAAGATATGTCCTATTTACAGAGCTGTAGTTCTCGCCAGTTCGATAATCACATTGTAGCTGTCCAGCAAATTTTTTTTAATAATGTAGTTCAGTACCTGAATAAACATTTTTTCTTTGGAAACTGAGCAGGCAAAATGTGTAATAAAGGATAAAAGTGTGTGTCAGTATGTGTTCAGGAGGAGGTGTTTTATACATATATATATTCTAGATGCTTTTATCATCACAACTGAACAAAATATCTGTGTATTTTTTGTAAAAAAAAATGGTCAAAACAATGTTGTATTAAATGTTATATAGATTTTTCTAGGCAGAGTTGTTCACTTGCCATCTGCAAAATTCAATACAAATGTTGATTTACACAAATTGCTTGACCTTTGTTTATTTATATATATATTGTCTGATTATTCGATTATCAAAATAATCGTTAATTGCAGCCTTAGATCAAACAAAAATAAATAAATAAATAAATCACTTTTTTAAACATTATTAGGACACACGCTGTCCATTATCGCAGACAGTTAAACAGGTAAATATGAAATGTACACTATACAGCCAAATATTTGACCTATGCAGCACCATAAGCATTAACACGGAGTATTCGCTCTGGAAGTCTCCTCTTAGTAACCCTTAGTTAATGTTTCCCATGTTCCTTGGTGAAAGAGGAACTAATTGTCTATAACAAGGTCTGTAAGCTGTACATCAATGCTACAACCTTAGACTAGATAAAATGTTCACTATATGTCCTTGTTGAACGTCACACTTCAGATTTAGATCCATTTGCTGTTAGAGTGATCTTCACAACTTCAGGGGAAATTGTAAATCAAGGCATACAACGCTATCCTATAGAATTTTGTGACTCCAATTATGTGCCACATACTTTTGGCCAAATATTGTAAGAACAATGAAAGTAAAATGTCAGAAATGATTAGAGGTGAAATCGTTTCCCACCACTGCAAAAGCTAAATATGTAGCTCATTCTAAAAAGAAACCAATCTTCACCTTGTCTGTAACAGTGCAGGATTTGAGTTGTATGCGTTTATATACATGTCCGTGGATATTTTTTAAAGCTAAATACTGTCGTTACTAGTGGCAGGTTATGAATTTCCAACCTACGCCTTCAGTGGTGTCAATTCACCTGTTAATACCATCATTATGGCGCCACTGTTATAGAAACCAACAATGTTATACAACTACGCAGTATACCGAAGTACTGCATCACACACAGGTACCTCATACAGTGAGAATGAATGGCATTAATAAAGCAATAAACCCAATGAACACAATTCACTACAAGACAGCTGCACCACTGTACACCAATTACATTATCTCTAGCTAAAGCATCAATAATAACCTTATAAAATGACCCTGGTTTTTCCATGCATTTTTGTGCATTTCTTTCCAAATATTGTGTTTTTTCTGGGGATTCAAAAGTAAGGCAAATTGTGTGTGTTTTGTGCAAATTGTACAGAAAAGAAAGTGCAAAATTATAAATGATTCTTGATTTTTTTTTTAGGTTCAGCATTTCTGCAGGAATCCTGAGTATGAGCAATTCTATGGTCTAGCAGTATGTGTTTAAATGAAATGTATTGTTTAGGACTGTACACTGTGAAAGATAGTTAATAATTACTATGCATCAGTGTTGCACTTTTATTCAGAGCTCATCTGAACTTATTTCACAATGTCTAGCTTTCTGTGAAAAGTCAGTGTTGAAAATGGCCTTTGTGGAATAAACAAACAGCTATATGACGCCTACATGAATATATTTGAGCTTGTGCAATTTGCTTTGACTATGTGCACTATGTGCGCTCTCTGAACATCTAATCAAAGGAGGTGAAAATGCTAAAATGATTGTATGCCTTACAGATGGCCCCGTGGTCACCAACTCGCTGTCTGCTAAACCAACAGCTTGAATGTACTTTAAACTACATTACAGTGCAAATGGTACAGCTGAAATATGATTAGATATAAACTACACACACAAACACACACACACACACACACACACACACACACACACACACACATACATATATATATATATATATATATATATATATATATATATATATATATATATATATATATATATATATATATATAGAAACTAAGTCAGTGATTCTGAGCCCTGCAGAAAAGGCCTTGTTGGCCCCTGATAATTACTGTAAATAGTGCTATATTAGTAAGTTCAAACAATATCTAATTCTTTTTTGTCCCTCTAATGGTTTTCACACTGCTGGCACTAACAAACCACAAACATTAAAACAAAATCCAAATACGCATCTAAAATGAACCCAAGTGCTCTATTATGAAACAGCAATCCTTATTCATTGCATTCAGAAAGCAAAGCTCAGCTCAACTCTGCTTTTTTTTTTACAAATTCATGTATAAAGAATGTAGGAATATTTTTTTAAGGGTTCAAAAAGCCATGCTCAGCGCTACTGTAACTGGCATGCTTTCAAAATGCAAGCAGGAAATCTTCTACATTACAATTATCTCACTTGTTGGCAAGTGGATGTTGACACGTGCTTAATATCTATTATATAATAAATGCATGTGTATGCCAGCATGTGTTTTATGTTTAAGCAGCATTTTTATGCACTGTGCAAACTCATTGCAGTAAATATATTCTGTTGGCCTGATCAGTCTTCCACAAGGCCTTCTTTGGGTTCAGCATTTCTACAGAAATTCCTAATGAATTCTACGGTCTAGCAGTAGGTGTTTAAAGGAAATGTATTGTTTAGGACTGTACACTGTGAACAATAGTTAATAATTAATATGCACCAGTGCTGCTCTTTAAATTCAGATCTTACTCATTGCGGGAATTGCATTGGAAATGCACCATATGATCTAAAACTAATAATAAACATCTGAGTGAAAGCATTTAACAAACACAAAGTTGATGGTATGAAAAGGTTTTCTGTAGTTTATGTAACATTTAACAGAAAACAAATAACAGAAAGTCTTTATGTAGCATTTATAGAAGGAGTCTCAAGAGTCTGCACTGTGTAACAGTCAGTAGGTTTCCCAACATTTAAGAGACTTTAGGTTCTCAGATACAAGTAATGCAGTGGTGTCCTACCTGAATCAATCGACAAAATCATACAGAAACAGTATAACAGAGCACTGCATTACAGACAGGTATCTCGTGCAGAAAGAATTACCAAAGCAAGAAAATCAATGAGCACAATTCAACAAGTTTCCTTTTGAAAACTCGTTTTCTGCAGGCACAGCTGCACCGCTTACATACAGTGGGTACGGAAAGTATTCAGACCCCCTTAAATTTTTCACTCTTTGTTATATTGCAGCCATTTGCTAAAATCATTTAAGTTCATTCTTCTTCCTCATGAATGTACACACAGCTCCCCATATTGACAGAAAAACACAGAATTGTTGACATTGTTGCAGATTTATTAAAAAAGAAAAACTGGTCACATGGTCCTAAGTATTCAGACCCTTTGCTGTGACACTCATATATTTAACTCAGGTGCTTTCCATTTCCTCTGATCATCCTTGAGATGGTTCTACACCTTCATTTGAGTCCAGCTGTGTTTGATTATACTGATTGGACTTGATTAGGAAAGCCACACACCTGTCTATATAAGACCTTCCAGATCACAATGCATGTCAGAGCAAATGAGAATCATGAGGTCAAAGGAACTGCCTGAAGAGCTCAGAGACAGAAATGTGGCAAGGCACAGATCTGGCCAAGGTTACAAAAAGATTTCTGCTGCACTTAAGGTTCCTAAGAGCACAGTGGCCTCCATAATCCTCAAATGGAAGACGTTTGGGACGACCAGAACCCTTCCTAGAGCTGGCCGTCCGGCCAAACTGAGCTATCGGGGTAGAAGAGCCTTGGTGAGAGAGGTAAAGAGGAACCCAAAAATCACTGTGTTTGCTAAAAAACACCTGAAGGACTCCAAGATGGTGAGAAATAAGATTCTCTGGTCTGATGAGACCAAAATAGAACTTTTTGGCCTTAATTCTAAGCGGTATGTGTGGAGAAAACCAGGCACTGCTCATCACCTGTCCAATACAGTCCCAACAGTGAAGCATGGTGGTGGCAGCATCATGCTGTGGGGGTGTTTTTCAGCTGCAGGGACAGGACGACTGGTTGCAATCGAGGTAAAGATGAATGCGGCCAAGTACAGGGATATCCTGGACAAAAACCTTCTCCAGAGTGCTCTGGACCTCAGACTGGGCCGAAGGTTTACCTTCCAACAAGACAATGACCCTAAGCACACAGCTAAAATAACGAAGGAGTGGCTTCACAACAACTCCGTGACTGTTCTTGAATGGCCCAGCCAGAGCCCTGACTTAAACCCAATTGAGCATCTCTGGAGAGACCTAAAAATGGCTGTCCACCAACGTTTACCATCCAACCTGACAGAACTGGAGAGGATCTGCAAGGAGGAATGGCAGAGGATCCTCAAATCCAGGTGTGAAAGACTTGTTGCATCTTTTCCGTACATTACTGTTTTTTCTGTGTATTTTGTGCAAATCTGACAAGAAGGAAAACATAAAAGTATAAAATGCTCATTAAAAAGCTTAACAACTGTTTTGGACTGTTTTGACTGACATTACTTAATGATTTTTTTTTTTTAAGTCTATCTTGTAAATGTCTCTGTAAGCATATCTGTCACCAAATAAATTTCTTCCCCTTTGTCAGCCATTGTGAAATGATAAAACGGCTATTAAATAACCACAAATAAAGATGAGTTTGGGCAGTTTTCTACAGATGAGGTTTGTGAGTTGACTAGTGTGCTCTCCAATCAAATGTTGTGAAAATGCACACACTATTGGATGTCTTCTAGGCCTCAGTGTCACAAACTCACAATCTTATTGGGTAAAAGCAATCAAGCAGCATGAACTGAATGCTGCAATAGCCTGCAGCTGCTGACTGTGAAGGCTCAAGGCAGATAGATACCTTTGACCCCAGCAAAACACTAGCAGCAGTTAAAAAGCATGATGTGTCATTCACAAATAAATTGCCAAAAATGTGAAACATTGATTAAATCACTGCTGTGAGTGTAATAACACTTGTTGGATCATGCTGTTACACTTTGGGGTGGCATTGCTTTGTAAAAGTATACAATCATCAACGGGTCATTAACATCTGGCTATGTACCAACTACCTTCAACCAAGCAAGAGTCATTCCCATCTTGAAGAAACCTGCTCTGGATCCATCAGACATCAACAACTACAGACCGGTATCACTTCTCTCCTTTCTTTCTAAATCTCTGAAACACACTGTTTTAAACCAACTGTCTGTCTATCTCTCACAGAACAACCTCCATGATCCTAACCAGTCTGGGTTTAAAGCGGCCCTTTTGGCTGTTTCTGAGAAACTGCATGCTGCTCGGTCAGCCAAGCTGTCATCTGTACTTATCTTCCTGGACCTTTCAGCAGCATCAAACTAAAACTGATCATCCCAGGCGATTCATCTCCAGGTCAAGATCTCCAAATAACACTTCATGACTTTCTGCTCTCCCCTTTAGCCACTGCTCGTAACCTTGGGGTAACTATGGACAATGAACTGTCCTTCTTCTCACATGTTGCTGATGTGTCTCATTCTTGTAGAATTCTTTTTTACAACATCCGAAGGATTTGACTATTTCTGTCCTCACAGGCTGCCCAGGTGCTTGTTCAGTCTCTTGTGATTTTAAGACTGGACTACTGCAACTCTCTGCTGGTAGGTCTCCCCCTGAACGCTATCTGTCCACTGCAAATGATCCAAAACTGCACAGCTTGTGTTTAATCAGCCCAAGTTCTTCCACACCAACCCACTGCTGCGCTCCCTTTACTGGCTTCCAGTAGCTGCACGTATCAGATTCAAAACACTGATGCTTGCCTACAAGGCCAATGGAAAAATGGACCAGCACCATCTTACCTCAGTGACCTCATCACATCTCCCACTGCACCACGCTGTCTGAGATCCTTCAGCACTGCTCGACTGGTACCACCTTCTCTCAGAATTAGAGGTAAGTACACTTCAAGGCTCTTCTCTGTTCTGGCACCAAGGTGGTGGAATGAACTTCCCCTAGATGTCCGTACATCGGAGTCCCTGATTATCTTCAAGCAACGACCGAAGACCTACCTCTTCCTGAAACACTTAAATTAGCACTTTTCAAGTTTGTGGAATTCTAGGGTTATATTTATATTAAGTTTGTAATCTGGTGTACCAGTGTAGATTTATTCATTACTAGAGATTTAAAGCACTTTTGTACGTCGCTCTGGATAAGGGCGTCTGCTAAATGCCGCAAATGTTAATGTAAATGTAAAAGTGCTGCAACTTTTTATAGTCTAACACAGGGCAGTCCTCAAGATAGAAGACTTTGTGTTTTGCAGTTTCTCAGTAGCATGCAAGCTACTCATTAAAATAAGAGAGACAAAATATAATTGTCTCATTACAATAAGAGAGACAAAATATAAAGTGGTAAAGAAACAACAATTTAAAGCTGCTATGACAGTACATGATGAAAGGAGATTGTTTTTTGGACATATCTTGGTATACAATCTAACACTGCAGGACATGCTGTTATAAAAAGTGTGGTTTCACTGGTGTCTTTAGCAATAACAGCATATTCATGTTGTATTTCATATATATATATATATATATATATATATATATATATATATATATATATATATATATATATATATATATATATATAGTGAAAAGGTGTATCCCATATAGACACTGCACTAAAAGCACATCACATCATTTATTATTATTTATTATTATTATTATTTTTATTATTATTATTATTATTAAAAAGAAAAATAATTATTTGTGGAGAATAACAGGGAAAATGTTGTGCATTTCTTGAATCCAGAAGAAAAAAAAAAACAGTCCACAATACTTAGTAAATCATATTTTGGTTAGAAGAAAGATAATCCGTCTAACAGCTCAGTGGGGGAAAGTCATAATAAGCAACACGGCTCAAATCTCCTTGAAGCCCATACATGTGACGCCTTTTCTTTCAACCCAGAAACCGTGACAGCAAATAGGGACTGCTTTCGAAAACAAAATCATGACTTACTTTTTAACACGTTGTAGCACCTACTGTACAAAGCCCTCGGCTTCTCATTATTGGTCATAATGCTTATGCTTATTACTTACTCCCAACTGAAAGCATATCGACTATTGCTTAATTATGGAAAATTGTTCCCATTACTGAAATTGTGATTATGGAAATCAATTCACCATGTCAACAACAAGTAATGTACTAAAGGCCATTTTTTTCCCAGTCACATTAACCCTGGTAATGGATTAAACACAGCCACAGGGGGGTTGCTATTGAATTCATTCTCTACTTTGAATTGAGAATGCTGTTTGTGTCTAAAATATCAATTCCTCTGCATTACCTCTTTAGGAATCCTGAACAAGAAAGCACTTCCACATTTTCTAAAAAGCAAATGTCATACATTTTATATTATTTAGAGTGTGTAATATGATGCAATATATTTTTCGTATATATTTTACATTTATTGTCTTGCTTTTTGCATCATATTTTCTATTGAATCAAAACCTTTGTCGTAGACAGAATTGATTTTATAATTACAGTTTCTTAGTCACTCAGGAGTGAAAATGTGTGAATCTGTGTGTGTTTCCGTGTGCTCTTCAGTCTCATCTACATGTGATATTTCCCTAAGCAGTAGTGATGAGCGAATCTTAGAAACCACAGCTATGTAACTCGAGTCACACACATATCTGGGCAATTTGGCTGATCTGAGACTGCTTTAGAGAATGATGTTGTAGCTCTTATGTGTGTAGCTTAATGTGAATAACAAGTAAAGAAAAAAAAACAACTAGAAGAAAGAAAGAAAGAAAGAAAGAAAGAAAGAAAGAAAGAAAGAAAGAAAGAAAGAAAGAAAGAAAGAAAGAAAGAAAGAAAAAAAGTTGTCTATAATAGAAATGGAGAATAACAATCATATAGTTCAAATAAAATAAAACAATTATATTTTTTTCCTGTTTTTCAGTTCAACATCCAAGTTCTGTATTAGTTGTTTCCTGCTTTAGCAGCTAAACTGATGAAGTAACATTAAAGAGACGCCTGAAAGCTTCAGAACATTGTCTCGCAAATACCCATTTTGTGCCATTGATTCATTGATTCATTCATTTATTTCCAGTAACCATTTTACCCTAGTCAGAGTAATGGTGGACCTTAAATCTGTAGAAAACCCTGGAATGCTGCATGTGAAGTACAGTACAGTCCTGTTCATTATTCCACTCCATCGTACCATAACATGCACACACACCGGCAGAACTTTCATGCTTTCATACTGACATACATTCATTCACCCCTTTCGGAAATTTTAGTAGTGAATACTCCTATTGGAATAGTTTTGTCAGAAGGAACTGTAGTTTCTTTTTCTTTATCAAGTGCATGAATGTATAAGATCAAGCCAAGTGATGTGTGAAATAGTTTGCACAATCCTACACCATCTCCACTGCAGTTCTACTAAAACACCCTCTAACTTTAGCTCAGACATCAAACAGGTTTGGGCTGAAAACAATATATGGCAAATGAAAAAAAAAAAAAAAGATTACTTTTTAAGCGATGTAAAATAGGAAAAAAGTGCACTACACAAAGCATGTGTGCATGCACATCAGGGAATTGTTTTAAAATTCATTCCCCATAAGCGTGAACAACAGTATAAATTTACGGCTAACAGCCCAATCTTTTGCAGCTAAATGTTTGCATTTTTCCACCTTTTTTTCATCCGCATTCATGAGCTCTTATATTCCAGCTGCATATCATTCCTGACACTTCACTATGCGTCTCTAGCAAAACTGGTCTAATTGCGGCCTTGTGCAGTCTTAGAAAACAGGAAGTAAATTTGAAATCTTTATATTTTTGGTTAAGACGACAGTGTAGGTAATTAAAAATGTATAAATACTTTGAAAAAGCACAGTTAAATGCTGGATAAAAACTGTGTGAAAGGAAACAACATTTAAATGCTGCTTATTAATGCTTATTATCAATCAGATCTCAGGTTATTGATGAAAATACTCCCCTTACATGACTTATTGTGCCTTTTTATATACTTTAGGGCAGTGGTCCCTAAAGTAGGGGGTAGGGTAGTAGGGGGTGGGGTTTTGGGCTGGGGTACCGATTGACCCACGTACCCACGCTGGTCCACGGCCCGGGGGTTGGAGACCACTGCCTTAGGGTATGTAAAAGACAATATTAGTGTAGGACTAACAGCATGGCAAAGCTGTGACACATACACGCTTTGTGTCAGAGTCTTAAATATAAAATGGCTTTTCAGCTTCATCTCTATCTAACACATCTGTCATGCAGTGGCAGGCCATCAGGGTTAGCAAAGCCTTCTCTGCAGGCCTAAACACAGAATCATTGAATTGTGTTTTGATAGATTTTTGTCCATTAATATGTATTAAATTATTCCCAGTAGTCTATTCTCTCCATTTTATAATTTTTCTTTCAGTCGTGCTGCCTCTAGTAGAGTCTATTTATATTAGAGTATCTATCCAATCATATTTCAGCTATCACTTGTTGCCAGGGTCAAAGGAATCTGCCGTGAGGCCTTCCGATTTAACCGTGCAGGGTCCTGCAGCTTACAGTATATGTTACTTGAAGGGTGATGCTTTAACTAATCAGATTTTGAGTTGACAACACCGGGGTCCTCTAGCAGGCATACAATAATGTAATAATTTTCACCTTCTTTTTTTGGATGGTCAAAGAGTGCACTGGTCAGTGCACTCTCTGACACTCACTGTGTCACTCACTGACACATCTGTAGCAAACTTCACAAGCTTAAATATATTCATGGGGATATAATATCTGTTTTGTTTTCATTCCACAATATCTGACAGAGGAGAACAAACTAATTTGGTCAACAAATCCCTTTATAAGGTCATTTAAAAAAAAAAAAAAGCTGAACACTGAGGAAAGCTCGGCAAAAACAGTTCAAAACAGTTGTTAAGCTTTTTCATGAACAAATTATACTTTCGCATTTTCTTTCCCGTAGCATTTGCACATAAACACACAATTTGCCTTAAATTCAAATCTTCTGGAAAAACATAATGCACGGAAAAAATGCACAAAAACACCTGGGGCCATTTTTTTGAGGGTAATATTGCTGCTTCTGTTAGAGATGACATGCAGTGTACTATGGTGATGTATTGCACATACTGTATACATTTTATCTATATTGTTTTTTTTAACATTGGTATGACAAACTTCCTTAAAGCCCAAGAAAGAAATGTTGAGACTAACCAGGGTCAAAAAGTAACCCATCCTTTTTTTGTCAGACTTTACATATAGATATTACAGCGGACGTCAAAGATTTGGATACACTTAGTCTTTAGATTGAGACACGTGCATGTTCCTTTTGTTTCAGTTCAACAAAATTAGGTAAAAGGTAAAAAACACAAGATTCCAAAGAGCCCAAATTTCGGATTTTCTTGCTTTAATAAAACTTGTGTAAGACAGGGAACAGAAGAGAAGATGCTAGCAGACTGTTCACAGCAACAGTCAAACATGGAGGATCAAACATGGAAGCTTAATGGTTTGGGGTTGTTTAGGAGCAGGGAAGTATGGATACTTCTTTCAGGTGAAAGGAAAACTAAACCAACAAGGCTGCCATGCCGTACTTTATGCTGTTATTTTAAACAATGTTTACCACACAACAAGACAATAAACTGAAGCATATGTCCAAGCTCTGTAAGTGTTATTTAGCGAGCAAACAGCTGGCTGGAGGGTTATCTATCATGAATTGACCTTCCCAGTCACCACACCTAAATCCTATTGAACTGCTCTGGGATGAAAGAAATGTCTGTCAGAAAGAAATATACAACTAGCAAAGAACATTATTAACAAGTTTAGAAAGAGGCATGGTAAAAGTATTTTTTAATTTGTGGGGTTTTTTTTACAGTTAGTACTAAGTGTTTTGAACTGATGTTCATAACAAGTATTTTGGAAATAAGATGCTGAGCACAGGACAGTGTTAAAGAGCAGTTCTTAGGTATAATTATTAATATTTATGATACCAAATTTATTTAAAATAAATATTGTCAATATTATTTTGGGATAAAAAAATCTATATGTGTCCGTAGCACATAGGTAGAGAGATATAAATTGTTATACCGGAGGCAACATGTCTGCAATAACACTCTCTCTCTGTCCTCAGTCTTGCTGTCAGTGTGATGAACATTAGGAATGGTTCAGCTCAGTTGAGCTGGGTGTATTTTGTGGATCATTGGCTAAGGTGAAAGGGAAATTCCTCCTGCTATCAGTCTGTTTAGAAAGACCTATAGTACAGCTCAATTACTTAAAGAAGCTGAAATTACAGTTTAATAACCACTAAATACCTAAGACTTTTAGTTATGCTTTTTTTGTTAAGATAGGATGAGAATTAAAATATTAAAAGAATATTTCAGCCTCGTTCACACTAATCTCTACCATTCATGCGTGTGATTATAGAGAGCAAAGATTAAAAAAAAATTATTTTTCTTAACAATTAGTTTTAATGGAGTCGAAGATCAGTTGATCTGTAGAGATTCTTGTAGAATGCATTCCATCAAAGATATTTTTTTCTGTTATTTTTTACACTGAAGATTTTATGATTAGCGAAGTGATATCTCAGTAATTGTACTTTTGATTAAAAGGTCGGAAATTGAAATCTCAGCACTACCAAGCTAACATTGTGAGCGCTTTTAAAAGGTTCTTAACCTTTAATTGCTTAATTGCTTAGCTGTCTGAAATAAGTAAAATAACTCTACGCCATTCTGGACATGGGCACCTGCCAAATACCATAAATAAACTGTAAAATGTACTAATGATTGTATGTTCCTAGTTTAAGGAAGTGAAAGCATTGTAGTTTCTATTGGATGAAGTAAGGATGCTACAAAACCCTTTGGAATAGTGAATACAACTGTAATTTAATTGTTTTTCTTCATCGTGGACACTCAAAAGTGGACAAAACTCGTGCACTCAAAAGTGCACGAGTTTTGGAAACCTGTCTGTGCTTACAGTGAGGAAAATAAGTATTTGAACACCCTGCTATTTTGCAAGGGGTCTGAAATTGTCATCGTAGATGCATGTCCACTGTGAGAGACATAATCTAAAAAAGAAAATCCAGAAATCATAATGTAAGATTTTTTAACAATTAATTTGTATGATACGGCTGCAAATAAGTATTTGAACACCTGAGAAAGTCAATGTTAATATTTGGTACAGTAGCCTTTGTTTGCAATTACAGAGGTCAAACGTTTCCTGTAGTTTTTCACCAGGTTTGCACACACTGCAGGAGGGATTTTGGCCCACTCCTCCACACAGATCTTCTCTAGATCAGTCAGGTTTCTGGCCTGTCACTGAGAAACACGGAGTTTGAGCTCCCTCCAAAGATTCTCTACTGGGTTTAGGTCTGGAGACTGGCTAGGCCACGCCAGAACCTTGATATGCTTCTTACAGAGCCACTCCCTGGTTATCCTGGCTGTGTGCTTCGGGTCATTGTCATGTTGGAAGACCCAGCCTCGACACATCTTCAATGCTCTAACTGAGGGAAGGAGGTTGTTTCCCAAAATCTCGCAATACATGGCCCCGGTCATCCTCTCCTTAATATAGTGCAGTCGCCCTGTCCCATGTGCAGAAAAACACCCCCAAAGCATGATGCTACCACCCCCATGATTCACAGTAGGGATGGTGTTCTTGGGATGGTACTCATCATTCTTCTTCCTCCAAACACATTTAGTGGAATTATGACCCAAAAGTTCTATTTTGGTCTCATTTGACCACATGACTTTCTCCCATGACTCCTCTGGATCATCCAAATGGTCATTGGCAAACTTAAGACGTGCCTGACATGTGCTGGTTTAAGCAGGGGACCCTTCCGTGCCATGCATGATTTCAAACCATGACGTCTTAGTGTATTACCAACAGTAACCTTGGAAACGGTGGTCCCAGCTCTTTTCAGGTCATTGACCAGCACCTCCCGTGTAGTTCTGGGCTGATTTCTCACCTTCCTTAGGATCATTGAGACCCTACGAGGTGAGATCTTGCATGGAGCTCCAGTCCAAGGGAGATTGACAGTCATGTTTAGCTTCTTCCATTTTCTAATGATTGCTCCAACAGTGGACCTTTTTACCAAGCTGCTTGGCAATTTCCCCGTAGCCCTTTCCAGCCTTGTGGAGGTGTACAATTCTGTCTCTAGTGTCTTTGGACATCTCTTTGGTCTTGGCCATGTTAGTAGTTGGATTCTTACTGATTGTATGGGGTGGACAGGTGTCTTTATGCAGCTAACGACCTCAAACAGGTGCATCTCATTTAGGATAATAAATGTAGTGGAGGTGGACATTTTAAAGCAGACTAACTGGTCTTTGAGGGTCAGAATTCTAGCTGATAGACAGGTGTTCAAATACTTATTTGCAGCTGTATCATACAAATAAATAGTTTAAAAATCATACATTGTGATTTCTGGATTTTTTTTTTTAGATTATGTCTCTCACAGTGGACATGCACCTACAATGACAATTTCAGACCCCTCCATGATTTCTAAGTGAGAGAACTTGCAAAATAGCAGGGTGTTCAAATACTTATTTTCCCCACTGTATATGATTTCAGTTGCAACTTGAGTTAGCGAGCTCTCCCTTAACCTAGACAACTAGTTTATCTTTTGGCATCGTCGTGCGTTTAAAAAAGTTTTTTCTCCCGATGCTGTGCAGCTCAGAACAGAGGTGAGGTGCGTTTTTTCGTTATGTCGCTTAGTTTTTTGGCTTGAAGTTTGTGAAACCAAGAAAAACCCAGGAAAAAAATTATAAAGTAGCCGATTCGTTGTTTAAGCCGTGGGGTTCAAAACGTGGAAAAAAAGTAGCGCTTATAGTCCGAAAAATACGGTTGTTTTAATATTATTTAGTTCATAAAAGTTTATCTACATAATCTAATAACTGCATGTTAGTCTTCTTATCTATACAGTTTTATGTCTTCAATGCTGTAAATCAAATATGCAGTAGATAACGATCAGGTTAGATTGTGCTGTAAATAAGTAAAGTATTCCTTTAAACATGATGCTTAAAGTGCAGGAGTTTTAATCTCAGTAGGCCAAAAAAATGCTAATTGAACTGCATGCTTTAAGATATATGTAAATGTCTCTGCAACAGGGAAAAAAAAAAGCATGGCTGTGAAATATAGTAATACATATTTGCAGCCTGATGCAGACTGAATTACATAAAAAAGGGTCTCACCATTTAAAATATTAATAGAGTTGAAATTACCAGGGCACAACACAAGTGTTTCCACAGAAACCTCATGATAAACAGCGAGAGAATTCCCAAAGTGGGCCGGATTGCCAGATTAGTGCTAGTCTGCATGAGACAATTTAGCCACAAAGGGTAATTTAACCCTTTAATCAACTCTAAGCACTGTGACTCAGCATGTTTTGCTTGGGGAGACATTGGTGAGGGCATTTGTGTCGTACTTGTCATTTATAATTCAGATTTAAACACGCTGTACTATGAGTAACGTTTGTGAAAGCGCATCAGTAATTGAGCAGGTTGTGATTTATCCCCCCTCAGAGCCTGGGGTGGGTCAGTGATCATGTGATCATGGTGCTTCCATTCAGATTAATTTATTATGATGATGGACAATGTGCAATAATGGGTACTTTATGTCAGATCTGGGATAACTTTTATGCTGTCATATATTGTGGTTCTTCAGGTGCAAACTGATTTGAAATCAGATCACAGTTTGGAAGTAATTGCACAGCTATAAACATTTTGCACATTGAAATGATAAACTGAATGAATTTGTGAATGAACAAGTTAAAAAAAAAAAAAAACGAGGATATAAGTACAAAAATGCAGAAAATTTTTCTGTTGTGGTCCAGATTGAATATTGTATTAAATCTTTAAATATAAAAAAATATTATAGAATATAAAAAGTTTCTGTTTTAAGTGGTTATATAAAAGTGCCAAAAGTATCTGAACTTCTAGGGATATCAGAATTTGATTTTAATGATTTTTTTTACAGCGAACATCCATGAACATGCAAACTAATTCTAAACCTGAGACATATTTTTCCATCCAATTTTTTACTTTGTTCCTTTAATATTTATGAGCCAAACTCACAAATAAACACTAATCAATACTCAAATCGCACATTTTAAAAGTCTTTATTACAACCCTGATGTCAAACACATCACCGTAATCTGATTAGATTTATATATTTATATGAATAGATTATGATTCAATGACTGAACTTGAATCGAATTATTTCTGCACTTTTACAGCATGTTAACATTAGGATCATAATAAATCAATAAGGCACCAATATGGTTTCACAAAAAGCAGATCTTGACCATAAAATTTATTTTTTTATCAGAGATAGATCATACCAGACAAGCTGACTGAAAAGAAACATCTTTCAGCAACACAATTCAAGCTCATTTAAGACTAGAAATCAACCCAACAGTTTGAGCATCACTCCTGTGAAATGTCTATTCCAAGCTTTTGCAGCTATCTGGTGGAGAATGTCTATGCAGTCCTCCAGGCCTTGATCGAGATCTTTAACAGGTAATGAAACATCTTGGTGACATATGAAAATGCGTATGATCGCATTTAGCTGTAGATATACATGCATTAAAAAATTCTCCTTGAATGCATCCAGAGAACAGCAATAACACCAACCTGCAGAACACGATCCTGATTGTGCTGCGTTTTCAATCTGCGTGCTGCAGCTGGATCCTCAGTCATCCTCAGTGAGTGGAAGCACACGCTCTGAAACAAGAACGGATGTGCTGTCATACGACCCAGAGCTTCATACGAACGTTTCAGCATCCCCCTGTTCTCCTCTTATCGCCTCTTATATCATTTCAGCCATGGTTCTGCAAAGGCGCAAAAAAGGATGGATGCAACTCCAGGCGCCAGCAGGCTTCAAAGCTGAGCCAGGGGACAATGATTCATCAAGAAAGAGCAACAGCCAGGAGGAAAGAGGAGAATAGAAAAAGCAAGAAGGATTGTCAAAGGAGGAGTTTTAGAGTGGATGATTTTTGAAGGAAGGAGAGAGAGAGAGAGAGAGAGAGAGAGAGAGAGAGAGAGAGAGAGAGAGAGAGAGAGAGAGAGAGAGAGAGCAGGGCTGGGCTGGGCGCTTACCATAAACACACCCCCAACCCTGATGGAGCGCAGGATGAAGCTGGCAGCAGAGTGGAGGAGAGGAAGAGAGGAGGAGGTGATGGAGGAGGAAGAGGCGGTGGTTGAATCACACACAAACACAGACAAACTCACACATATACACAGAGGTGCTCAGCAATGTGTCGCAAAACACACTGTTGGGATGCACAACGCTGGGAGCTCAGATCCTGTCATCTCCTGGAGAGCTCAGTGTGTGTGTGTGTGTGTGTGTGTGTGTGTGTGTGTGTGCGTGTGTGGAGAGAACTCATGGCTCTTTTTGCCACCTGCTGGCCAGCACACAGCATGTCACAGATATTTACCCAAAAGTGATTAAAAAAAAAAACTAATCAAATTTAGTCCAACTTATACATGTCCATTATGTCCACACATTTCAGCTCATAAATCTTTTGACGTGAAAAACAAACAGTATGCTGACCATGTGAGCCAGAATTGTATAGCCCTTATATAGGAATGACCCATATAACACACACAGAAAAGCCTCCTCTACTGCAGGTGGTGCTAAAGAGACAATAGATGCACAGATGGCATCCTATATTGTGACACACAATTCGATGATAAATGCAGGACTAGATTGACTAAACTTCATTTTGATCACTGTGCAGAAATAAATATTAGTTCTTTAAACAGAACTATTAATAGATCTATCAGCTAACAGTATTAGCGCAACATAGAAATGATGCAGGATTGGCACATTTCCCAGACAAAACTTATCCACAAACGTTATTTCTTTTGTAGTTGGATACTCATGCAATTGCAATCAATTATTACTGTCAATACATTTTAAATGGGCATGTTATGCTTTATAAATTGTGTCAAGAACCAATAAAAGTAAAACTACATACAGCATTTTATATTTATTTTTATCAAATGCACTACCTGTTTACGCTTATGCTTGAAAGCTGTATTTTGTAAATAAGGGTTTTTTTTTACAAGATTTTGCTCAACATATTCTTAATGGTTCCTGACTTTTTGGAGCCCATGTTTAATAATTCGTGGCTCCGAAAATTTGCTGGTTCTCATTTGGATCCTAATAACAGCAAATTGCGGATTATCTTACAATTGGCAGGAATCCGCAGCGGGACCGAATGTGCAGGAACGTTAGGAACAACATTTTGAATTATGTATTTGGTCAAATACTGTACATTATTATTTTATTAGGTGACATAATGTCTAGATTAATACACTAAGGTACCATAAGGGATGGGGGGGGGGGTATATATTGGACTGAGAACATGCTTTCACAGAAAAAGCAAAGAAAAGCAAAGAAAGAGTTTAGTTTGCCTTGCCAGTAAAATAAGTTACAGTCGTCGTCCCTTTTACGCGGTAGATACGTGCCTAAACCAACTGCGAAATAAAATGTACGTGCTAAATATACGCCACCCTAATATTTTAGTTTTTTTTATTATTTAAGCCATAAATCATCCCCACACACTCTTTAAACAAATACAGAAATCATTACCAAATATATTGCGAGATATATTTGTATATTTTGTGTTAATTCGTAACCTTTATAGTGAGTACTGTACAGTACTGTAGCAGAGCCTATGCATAGTCTCTCTGCTTGTTTATTGGTTGAAGAGTTAAAGATACACGTCACTGCATTATTTATTTTCATTAGCTAAATCTGGTGACATACGTCTTCAACTCTTCTCTTTTTTGAAGTCAGAGCCAATCACAAACCAGATTAAATAAATGGGACATTCCGATTGGCCAGACTTGTTTCTCCAGCTGTATAATGTAAATTTTCAGTAATGACATAAAAGTTACACCAAAGTATTACATCAGTTACTGTCAATTTAACAAACAACGTACATAGAATCTAAATTTAAAATTTTTTTATTGCCAGGTACAGCAAAGGGTTCAGCAAAGTGCACTTTAGGGTACTAGGACTTTGTCTTGGTGTCAGGTGCAAACATATACACAGATATGAAATGTGTACACAATTTAAATGAACTATAATAAATTCAATAAATACGGTATACAGAACGTGGCTTTGCATGAGAAGTTTAGAATATAAAAGTGAAAGTCAATGTCTAAACATATATACAGACACAAAGTATGTACACAATCTAGAATGAAATCAATGTTGAATACAGAAATGTAAGTTTGCATGAAAAGTAGTGCAATTTAGAATGTGTAAATGAAAGAGAATGTCTGAAATTTCAGGTCCTGCTGGCACTTTATTTACAATAATTGTTTAGATTTAGGATTGTTACTCAAACAAGTTTTTCTTTTTTATTTTACATAATGACTTTGAGTATAATGAGATTATATTTGGAAGCCAAATTAATTAATAAGATAAACAAAGAAAAACCTGATAGAAAGATGTTTAATGGGACTATAGCATCAAATTTATCATACTGCTACTCTTCACATCGGTATAAAACTGATATACAAAAGTTTACATTACAAGACAGCGAAATTCTTCTCTATGCATTTCGGTAAGAAGCTAGGCTCAGGCATAAAACTGCAGTGTTAAAGGTTAAACTTAAGAGCCCAATGCATGCCATTTGGCAGTGCAGGAGCTCAATAACCTCAACCGTATGATCAATAAACCAGGTTTTTACATATCTCAACTCATCAGGAAGGCAGGGTCAGAGCACAGGATCGGCTACACTGCAGAGCCCATGTTAAGTGCCTAAATACCTTCTGATCAGTAAGCCACAGCTTCAACCATTGACCTACTACTTATACTACATATAAACGTAAATGCATGGGCTGCGTATACATAGATTACAGCATTGATAGTTTAAGTGAACACAAGTATTAGAGACAAAATATAAAAAAAGAACTAAGAATTGTAATGTTTAATGCTACCAAAACATTTTCTTTAGGTTAAGTGGTATTTTTACTTTCTTACTGCCCTTAAGTACATTATATGTTTATCTGCACTTTGGAAAAACGTACAATTCACCATATTTTTGAATGGGTTATATCTTAATTTTTACTCATACATTTGCAAAATCAGTTCTCACCTCTTTAAAGCAAACACAGAAATTGTGTTACAAGAGAAGACCACGGCTGTAACCCAGTAGTTCTTGTGAAGCTTTGCGTTGAACCAGGACTCTCTCACCATGGGACTGTAACAATACAAAGGACTCCTCAAAGGGCTTGATATGCAGGAGTATGGAGTAGTGAATTGCATAAATAAAAATAATAGAATTAATTCACCATTCTTATAGATCATTGATATTTTTAAGACATATTTAAGCAGGGTATTTGTATATATACACAAGCAAAGGAATGATGTACATCATCCAGCCCTATTTAGGTGAACTGAAAGTGGCCCACTGATATACACAAATGTAAGTACAACCTCACGTTTCAGCAACCATTTTAGTGTATATTCCCAAGGAACAATACTATAGAAATTAAACGTGGATATACTTTATAGTAGTGAAATGTTCATCTTGTATAGCAGTATTGATTTACTGTTCTCTAAACATATCTCAACATACAGCCATTATTCTTTAACTAATTCTTCAACAAATGTGAGTACACCCTAAGTGAACATGTCAATACTGTATGCAAAGTGTCAATATTTTGTATGAGCACCGTTGTTATCCAGCACTGCCTTAATCCTTTTGGGCATGGAATCCACCAGAGCTGCACAGGTTGTTGCTGGGTTCCTCTTCCACTCCTCCATAATGACACCCGATCTGCTGGATGTTAGACTCATGGCGCTTCTCCACCTTCTACTTGAGGATGCCCCACAGGTTCTTAAAATGGTTCAGGTCTGGAGACATACTTGGCCACTCAATCACCTTCACCTTTAGCTGCCTTGTAGAGGAAGCTGTAGGTCGTTTAACTATGCAAAGCCACATGTCATATTCATCATGGTCCTGTCAACTAACCATGATCTTTTGACAATAATGGCTGTATATTGAGTTATTTTTAGAGGACAGTGAAACTGCTATACAATCTGCACATCGACTACTCTAAAATATATCCATGTTTTATTTGTACAGTATTGTCCCTTGAGAAGATATACTAAAATGGTTGCTGAAGTGTCAGGGGTGTACTCACTTTTGTGAGATACTGTAATAAACATTTCCCACAAATTGGTTTTAGAGATTATTTATCTTAAAACAACAATAAAAACGTGACTAAAATGATGTAATAATCAATTCGAAGTGTATTTAAGGTTTCTATTTGTTTACATACAATCTTGAAAACAGGATTATTCCCGTTTGTGTAGGATTAGTCAAACTGGCAACCACGGACGGAGCGCCTAGGTCTTGTAGGCGGGGCTTAAAACTTGTCAGCCTGACAGACAGTAATTTGAACCAATCAGAATACACCAGAAGAACAGCTAACGCAACTTTACGTGGTTTGCTTAGGTTTTTATTGAAGCAACACCAATTTCGTCCTGAGTCACATGAGAACACGTGTGCGGGCTATGCGACATTAAACTCAGGCGGCTAATGCTTCACTTCATCCCCGTGTGTGAACACGACCAGGAGCAGTCTGAGCATTTATTTTACTGTGATTCTGAATTTGATAAGACGGAGTGTTTGAGGTGGGACCTAGTTTATTTCTGACATAATGTCGACAGATAAAGAGAGTCTTCCCGAAGAGAATCTACAAGGTAAGAGAAATAAACACTATCTTTCCTATTTAAATGTTATTTGTTTGAAATAAGACATGATTCGAACCAATATTTTATTGCGTCATCATCGCAAGAACTCTGTTTTCTTTTAAGTTGGACATTTTTTACACACTCACACACACGGATAGCGCAGTGACGTCATGGTTTAAAAACTGTGATGTAACAACTGTTTCGGGTGATACGCCAGTGTGCAGAGTGTACGGATGAAATCTGGCACTGTCTGATGTCTGGTGCTAGAAATCTAGGTGTTTTAACACAGACAACAACAATAACAATAACAGCATGGAGGGAGGAACCTATTTCTCCATACACATTGTGACGTCAGAGAGGCGGCGTCCGTGCTGTCATTTGATTGGCTGAGGAGCATGCCATGACCGAGCAGAGCTATTTTCAGCCTGTATTTACCCCCAGCTCAGACACACTTGTCCTTTGTTATTCTGGTGCCCTTCATCCCTGAAGCCGTATTGTAATACCACTTGTTTATAAGTGTCTCTATATAACAACCCCCCCACCCCCCATTTTTAATAGGATATTTTCCGAAGCCAAGCTTCCAGTATCAGATAGATAGAAAGATAGATTGAAATTTATTGCCATTGCATAGTACAGGTACACAGCAATGAAATGCATTTTGGAAACTCTTTCCCCTATCCAAAAAAAAATATGTCTAAAATGCTAAATACAGAGTATCAGATCAGAAAAAATCTGCTTGTCCTTTATGAGGTTTTGTGGCTTTTCCTGAGGTTATGTTCATGCACATGATGTTTACACACAAAAAAAATTCCGGTCCAGTTTATCAAGGCAATATCAGCCTCGTTAAATACTGTTAAAGACTTCCCGGTAGGTTTACGTTTGTGCTACAGCTAGAATGAGGTTGTTGACAGTCATGTCAAGTGATTACACCAGACTGCAATACACTCTAGAGTTGGTCCTTCAGGGCTAATTTATTTAACACGTAATACGTGATCAGCAGCGATTGTGATTAGAAGAAGCACCTGAAATACAAAAACTGGTGTATTACACATGAGCAAGATTACTTTCTTGATTATTGCAGAGAAAGTAGAAGTAAATAAAGTGAGCCTCTAGCGACCAATCCAAGTGTAAAACGGAATAAAGGAACTGCATGTTTGTGGTTTGGTGGAACGATACAGATAATGGAATGCACGGATTTATAACAAATCATCTGTCAGAAAGTGAGCAAGAATGAAACGTAACTTAATAAAGTAACTTGGTCTGGGTGGCTCTACCTTGAAGTTTTTTGTATTACCATTGAGACAGCTTTTACACCGTAGTAAAAAAGTCATTGTTGTTTCATTTAATGCAGATAAACTTAAAGAGTTGAAAAAGTTTGTGAAACCTGGAAGAATTCGATATCAAATATTTGAATCATTATGATGATTTCCACTTTGTGTGCATGAAGACTGTATGTTTCTTGCGTTTCCCCAAACATTTGACTGCAGCAAACGAGCAAATGTTGGCAATGGTGCTCTTTAGATGGCATTAGTTTAATTCTAGCACATTTTTCTGACCAATAATTTTTTTTCAGACCACTAATACATTCATATTTTGCTATTTTACACCAATGTAGTTTTAAGTGAACAGATACATCATCAGTTTAACTGTAATTCTTTACAGATTCAAAGTGTACTTCTTTGTGCTAAGTGGAACGTATCCACTGCAATTCAGTTATTTTTTTTATAGGATATATGATTCAGGTTTTCATTTACTTGCTAATTTACTTGAATACTTAATGAAATATGGATGATTAGGATTAATATAAGCCACGGCATATTTTCATCAGCACCAGACTGCACTAACTTATTTGTATTTGTGACTGCAGGCTCTTGGGTGGAGCTGCACTTCAATAACGGAGGAGGAGGAACTCCTAAAGCGGCAGTGGAGGATCAGGATCAGAGTTCTGCCCACTCTGGAGACATGGAGAAGATGCTGCTGGACGCTCAGCACGAGTCTGGCAGGAGCAGCTCCAGAGGAAGTTTACCCTGTGACAGGTCAGTGTTTTTTATTTTTTTATTTATTTAGTTATTTTTTTACAAAAAGCTTAATTTATTTATTGTTTATCTGCATTTAGTTATTTTGTGGTCAATTCATTAACCATGCTGAAACCCAAAGATGACCGAAATCAGTCGATTTTTCACAATATCTATTGCTGAAACTATATTACCATGTAGCCTCAAATAAACAGACTACCTTTTAAATGTCTTTTATTTCACCTTTCTAGTCCTCCGAGGCCCCAGACTCCTTTGCACTTGAGCAGAGGCTCAGAGGTCCAGAGCTCAGGAGAGAAAAACAGCTCACAGGTATATTTTAGCGACGGTTGGCTGCACGGCCTCATAATGGAATACTGAATTTTATTAGCGGAGTAAGTGCAGGTTTTGAAATGCACACGTCCTACTTGCAGACCTGCTGATCATACGGTTACCGGGTTACTGTATGACCATCATAATCATTGTATCCAGATGATAAATGTGTTTTCGGTTACTAACCTGTTCTGGTTTGGTTTTAGTCCGATGAAGACTTTCTGGAGAGAAGGAAAGAGGTCGACAACCTGATGAAGAAAAACGCAGACTGGATATGGGACTGGTCGAGTCGGCCTGAAAACATCCCACCCAAGTAAATCACACACATTCCACAGTGCAAAGTTACTAATGGAGAAGCTGGTGTTGGATCTGTAATGATCGCAAATGTTGAGCTATTTTATGAGTTGCTCAGTAGATCCTAGTTTTATAACCACAAATGTCTGTAAAAGACTGTAGAAAGACTCATAATCTTACATTCCAGTGCTCATGTTAGTTCTCACTCTCCAGTGTTCTGTATTGTTCAAAAATTTATGATCACACTCTTGATATCACCCAAATGAGGATGTGTTCCCCTTTTGAGTCTGGTTCCTCTCAAGGTTTCTTCCTCATAATATCTAGGGGAGTTTATCCTTGCCACAGTCATCAGGGATAAATAACCCAGCCATTAGGGGGGCACAAGCCAGTGTACTCTTAGTGCCGGTCCCAAGCCCGGGTAAATGGGGAGGGTTGCGTTAGGAAGGGCATCCAGCGTAAAACATGTGCCAAATCAAATATGCGGATCACAAATGAGAATTTCATACCGGATCGGTCGAGGCCCGGGTTAACAACGACCGCCACAGGTATCGTTAGCCGACAGGGTACCGGTGGAAATTGGGCTACTGTTGGCCGAAGGAGGAGAAGGAGAGGAGGAAGGCGTCTACAAAGACGGCAGGAAAAGGAGCAGTGTAGGAGAGTAGAGGTTCGGGTTGGTACTTTAAATGTTGGTACTATGACGGGTAAAGGGAGAGAGATAGCTGATATGATGGAGAGGAGAAAGGTAGATGTGTTGTGTGTTCAGGAAACCAAGTGGAAAGGGAGTAAGGCCAGGAACATTGGAGGTGGGTTTAAACTGTTTTATCATGGTGTGGATGGGAAGAGAAATGGTGTAGGGGTGATTCTGAAGGAAGCGTACAGTAAGAGTGTAGTGGAGGTGAAGAGAGTTTCTGATAGGGTGATGATCGTGAAGGTGGAGGTTGAAGGGATGATGATAAATGTCATCAGTGCCTATGCTCCACAAGTTGGCTGTGAGATGGAGGAGAAAGAAAGATTCTGGAGTGAATTAGATGAAGTGGTAGATGGTGTACCTAGGAAAGAACGATTGGTGATTGGGGCAGACTTTAATGGGCATGTAGGTGAAGGGAACAGAGGTGATGAGGAGGTGATGGGTAGGTATGGTTTTAAGGAGAGGAATGTGGAAGGGCAGATGGTGGTAGATTTTGCTAAAAGGATGGAAATGGCAGTGGTGAACACGTATTTTAAGAAGAAGGAGGATCACAGGGTGACGTATAAGAGTGGAGGAAGGTGCACACAGGTGGATTATCTTCTGTGTAGGAGATGCAACCTGAAGGAGATTGGAGACTGTAAGGTGTTGGCGGGGGACAGTGTAGCTAGACAGCATCGGATGGTGGTCTGTAGGATGGTTTTGGAGGCGAAGAAGAAGAGGAGAAAAGTAAGGTTTGAAAGAAGAATAAGATGGTGGAAACTGAAGGAGGAAGACTGTAGTGTGAGGTTCAGGGAAGAGGTGAGACAGGGGCTTGGTGGTGGTGAAGAGGTGCCGGATGATTGGGCAACTACTGCAGGAGTGATGAGGGAGGCAGCTAGAAAAGTACTTGGTGTGACATCTGGAAATAGAAAGCAAGACAAGGAGACGTGGTGGTGGAATGAGGAAGTGCAGGAGAGCATTAGGGGAAAGAGGTTGGCAAAACAGAAGTGGGATCGACAGAGTGATGAGAAAAGTAGGCAGGAGTACAAGGAGATGCGGCAGCAGGTTAAAAGGGATGTGGCGAAAGCCAAGGAAAAGGCATATGAGGAGCTGTATAAGAGGTTGGACACTAAGGAAGGAGAAAAGGATTTATACCGATTGGCCAAGCAGAGGGACCGAGCTGGGAAGGATGTACTGCAAGTTAGAGCAATAAAGGATGGAGAGGGAACTGTGTTGACTAGTGAGGAGAGTGTGTTGAGAAGATGGAGGGAGTATTTTGAGCAGCTGATGAATGAGGAAAATCAGAGAGAGAGAAGGTTGGAGGATGTGGAGTTGGTGAAGCAGGATGTAGATAGGATTAGTAAGGAGGAAGTGAGAGCAGCGATTAAGAGGATGAAGAATGGAAAGTCGGTTGGACCAGATGACATACCGGTAGAAGCGTGGAGATGTTTAGGAGAGATGGCAGTGGAGTTTTTAACCAGATTGTTTAACAGGATTCTGGAAGGGGAGAGGATGCCTGAGGAATGGAGAAGGAGTGTGCTGGTACCGATCTTTAAGCATAAGGGAGATGTGCAGACCTGCAGTAACTACAGGGGAATTAAGTTGATCAGTCACACCATGAAGTTATGGGAAAGAGTAGTGGAAGCCAGGCTGAGAGAAGAGGTGACCATCTGTGAGCAACAGTATGGTTTCATGCCGAGGAAGAGCACCACAGATGCCTTATTTGCTTTGAGGATGTTGATGGAGAAGTATAGAGAAGGACAGAAGGAGCTGCATTGTGTATTTGTGGATTTAGAGAAAGCGTACGACAGGGTGCCAAGAGAGGAGTTGTGGTATTGTATGAGGAAGTCAGGTGTGTCAGAGAAGTATGTGAGGGTGGTGCAGGACATGTATGAGGACAGTGTGACGGCAGTAAAGTGTGCAGTAGGTACGACAGACTGGTTCAGGGTGAAGGTTGGACTGCATCAAGGATCGGCCATGAGCCCTTTCCTGTTTGCAGTGGTAATGGACAGGTTGACGGACGAGGTCAGACAGGAGTCTCCCTGGACTATGATGTTTGCAGATGATATTGTGATTTGTGGTGAGAGTAGAGAGCAGGTTGAGAAGAGCCTGGAGAGGTGGAGATATGCGCTGGAGAGAAGGGGAATGAAAGTCAGTAGGTGTAAGACAGAGTACATGTGTGTGAATGAGAGGGAGGGCAGTGGAGTGATGCGGTTGCAGGGAGAAGAGGTGGAGAAGGTGGAGGAGTTCAGGTACCTGGGGTCAACAGTGCAAAGTAATGGAGAGTGTGTTAGGGAAGTAAAGAAAAGAGTGCAGGCAGGGTGGAGTGGGTGGAGAAGAGTGACAGGAGTGATTTGTGATAAAAGAGTATCTGCAAGAATGAAAGGGAAAGTTTATAGGACTGTGGTGAGACCTGCGATGTTGTATGGATTAGAGACAGTGGCATTGAGTAAAAGACAGGAGGTGGAGCTGGAGGTAGCAGAGCTGAAGATGTTAAGGTTTTCGTTGGGAGTGACGAGGATGGACAAGATTAGAAATGAGTTTATTAGAGGGACAGCGCATGTAGGACGTTTTGGTGACAAGGTGAGGGAGGCGAGATTGAGATGGTTTGGACATGTGCAGAGAAGGGACAGGAATTATATTGGTAGAAAAATGCTGAAGATGGAGCCACCAGGTAGGAGGAAAAGAGGAAGGCCAAGGAGGAGGTTTATGGATGTGGTGAGGGATGACATGCAGGTAGTTGGTGTAAAAGAGGCAGATATAGAGGACAGGGTGGTATGGAGACGGATGATCCGCTGTGGCGACCCCTAATGGGAGCAGCCGAAAGAAGAAGAAGAAGAAGAAGAAGAGTCATCAGGGATAAATACACATTATTCACCTTAACTGTTAAAATTCTGTAAAGCTGCTTTGAGACAATGTCTGTTGTGAAAAGCGCTATAGAAATAAACTTGACTTGACCGAAAATAGTCTAAAAACCAATGAAAACTCTATACAATGTAGAAGATACAAAATGATCTGACAGTACTGGTAGGGAACACTGAGGTGGGTTGAAGATCAGTGGTTAAGTTTCTGGGTTACTGATTAAATGTAAAGCTGCCACCTGTGGGCCCCTGAGTTAGGCCCTAAACCCTCTGTGCCCCATGGGTGCTCCACCCCAGCTTCCTAAAATTGCTGGAATACATAAAGAAAGAATTTCACTGTGCTGTAATGTACATGTGACAAGTGAAAATATTTTTTTACTTCCTTTCTTACACTATACAAAAACAAATATTACTGTTATCAACAATTGTGGGTGAGCAGTTATAGGAAAATAACCAGTGAAGGTTTTATAACAACATTTCCAAGAAGGAACAATATTTATTTTCCCTCATGAAATAATTTAGTCTCTTTCTGGTCATGTTTAATGATGTGGAGCTTCTATTATTCCTCGTTATCAGACATGTTATAGCAGTTAAAGGCAGCCAAAACCACACTTTTTATTCAAGGTCATTTTATAGTGTGGGGAAAAGCTTGTTACTAAGAAATTGCAAACTCCACGTTTACCTCAAACATAGCACCTGTCTTAAAAAATGCTAAATTTTATTTTTTTTGCTGGTTTTTACTCCAGTAACAGTACACGTTTTAGGGCCCGATAGTTTAAAATGAATAAATGAAATGCCTTTTTGTTTTTTCTTTCAGGGAGTTCTTGCTGAAGCAGCCCAAACGTTCCAGTACCTTGAGCATCAGGAACACTGGCGTAATGAAGAAGGGAGGAATCTTTTCTGCCGAGTTTCTCAAAGTCTTCCTTCCGTCTCTCATCGTTTCTCACATCCTCGCTGTGGGGCTCGGGTGAGTGACGTCCACCACATAAACACTCGAGTTCCACGAGGCAGAGAGAGAGAAATGAACACCGGTCATCCTGAATAGATTCTCTCAGTCCTAAAAATGTTGAAGAGCACATACATTGCTCTAAAATTTCCCGAATGTATTTAGGGAGGAAAGAGCACACGACACACGTCATTTTAATCTTTATTAAACCTTTCATTAACCTTTATTAAGCGCCTGTGAATTGGGCAGGAGTCGTCCTGCAAGAGACGTAGGATAAATCAGAAATTTTGCAATCAGAAATTTCAGATGGATTCCTACATAGTGAGATTTTTACTCAGCATTATAGACCATAACGTAGTTTCTTTTCGGCTTCTCCCGTTAGGGGTCGCCACAGCGGATCCTCCGCACGTTTTGATTTGGCACATGTTTTACGCTGGATGCCCTTCCTAACGCAACCCTCCCCAATTTATCCGGGCTTGGGACCGGCACTAAGAGTGGCTGGGGATGGTTCCCTGACCGGGAATCGAACCCGGGTCGCAGCGGTGGGAGCGCTGCATCTTAACCACTAGACCACCAGGGGACCTAAAACTTTCTTTTCGGCTTCTCCCGTTAGGGGTCGCCACAGCGGATCCTCCGCACGTTTGATTTGGCACATGTTTTACGCTGGATGCCCTTCCTAACGCAACCCTCCCCAATTTATCCGGGCTTGGGACCGGCACTAAGAGTGGCTGGGGTTGGTTTCCTGACCGGGAATCGAACCCGGGTCGCAGCGGTGGGAGCGCTGCATCTTAACCACTAGACCACCAGGGGACCTACATAGACCATAACGTAGTTAAGTAAGAAATACCCCAGTAATAAATATCAAATTAGCTGTACAGAATAATGGTTCACTTTTTAAATCTCCTAATATATAAACACTGACTACATTGTTTTCCCCATTTATAAATTTTTGCTGGCTGCCCAGATGCAGTCAGTCTCAGCCATCTATCGATCTCCGTAATGTCCACTTTATTGTGTTTCTCACTGCAGTGTAACATTAAAACTGTACCCAGATGCTGGTGAGAGCAATTTTAACCCTGTCCTTTGGGGACATTTTGGTATGACATCCCAATACAGCTTTAAACAGCTATCCAGGTTTATTCAGTGGTGCTTGAGGAATATCCTGGCATCCAGATCAGTAGCCTCAGAGGGTCTCTGGTGATTTAACACTCACTCTGAAATCCCTGCTCACATGCCACTTGCACTGCTAAATCTCCTCCAATCTCTGTTTACTGTCGAGAAAAGCAAAGATCATGTTACTGAAGCTGATGCGAGCATGTTAATCGGGGGGAGATTAAGAGAGATTAAGTCCTGACTATCACTTCACCTCTTAACAAACAGGAGGAAAGCTGACCTTCCAACTGACTTTCCCAAAACCCAAAAGATGACACTACATTTAATATTTTTTGTACTAATAGTTTGTAACACACTTCAGTTGGCTCACATTGGTTTCTCTGCCTGTTTGGCGTGAGCGTAGATCTGACGCTACATAAAAAAGTTGCTTCTTGCCAGGATACGAATACGAGCTTATTTACTAGTCCGTAGCAGCACATGAGACCTTTCACATCCCCGTTGCTGCCCATTAAGAATTTATCCACATTTGGAATAATTAGAAAATTTAAATGAATTTAAATGTCTGAATATTTTGCTATGATGTCACGTGAAGCGTCTTAATATCTTTTTTTTTGGCCACGGAGATGGGTTTAACATTCAAAGTTGGTCAGTTATTATTAAAATGTTAAGGATAACCCTTGAAAAGCCCAACAGGTGGAGTTGTTTGTTGTCCGTGTGTTTCAGCGTGTACATCGGAAGGCGTATCACTACATCCTCCAGCACGTTCTGAGGGATATCCCGCGGCCCAGATCTCGCCGCAGTCACACACTCTGCCACTCACCATCTCCGCTGCTTTGTCTCCAATCGATGCTTCAGTAGATCCAAGTAGGTCAGGGACGCCTGAGCCATTTCCGTCAACGGGTCGTGTGTGCTACGTGATGTAAACCCCCCCCCCTACACACCTCCTCACGTATTCCTCTGGCTCGCACTCTGCTTTTCCCATCCAGCCTGCACTGGGAGGCCATTTTATAGAGTAGCGTTATCCACCTTCATCTTACCATTTCTTGTGCAGATATATAGAAACGGTTTCAAAAGAAACATGTGAATTGTAGATGTAAGGAAGCAGGGGAAAAAAATAGAATATCCAGGAATTGCTAAATGTAGGAAGTGGTTTTGGCTTAGGCCTTGTAAATAGAAATACTTTGGTAATGATGTTTCAATGAGGTTTTTCCTAATAGTGCAAAGAAAACTTGTCATTTGACAAAAAGTAAAGAAGGAAAATGAAATAAATGGCAACATCGGAACAAATCACATTTCTCAGACGCAGGGAATTAGTTATCTTTTTTTGTTTTTGTTTGATCGATTAACTTGCTTCCACAATCCACTTTATAAACTAATCAAAAAATAAGCGAGTGTCATGTGCAGATGAAAGGATACTTGAAAAACGAATAAAACCAACTGCACTTACAGATCACAAAAATCACCTGAGCACAGAGAAGGCGCAATATAAATATACACACACTAGCAACTTCAAATATTCATTTTAGGAGCATAAATGTATTTCTACAACCCAAAATACACTACACATGATTGCTTGATTTGAGGAAAATCAAGCTGGAGTAGAGCTTTGGGTGGAGCCACGAAACACAGACAATCTCAGATACCCTGTTTTGTTCCACATCCTGCGTATGATTGTTGTGTAAAGAAGTAACAGGTCAAAAGTCGATACTCCTCACAAAGCGTATAGGGATATTTAATGTGAGATCATATAATAATTTCGGGTTAACCAGCACCGTGTGTGGGTACCTGGGATTTAGTAGTTTATGTGAAAAAAAAGCTGTTCCTACATCAGGCTTGAATGAAACAGGTTTGCTTTGATATAAGTCAGAAATTGCATGAAGACTTATTAAAACACAGCTGTAGTATAAACGTATCATAAAAGCCAAGTAACCTATGAACTGGATTCCAGTCTTTAGCACATTTTCTTGACATGTGATTGTTACGGTACAAGACTTTTTGCTTTGTTAATTAGGTAATGCTCAGGTAAGCATCTTCCAAGGCCCAAATGTATTCTGGGTAAAATGACAGGTACCAAACACAAAATAAACAGTTTACCTGTTTATATTCCCTTATACACATACACACACACGCAGCGTTATCAGATCCTGCTGGTAACAAGATCAAGTGTTTGGTGTGAACATTGGTGGTGTGGGAATCGATAAGGAACGTGGGAACGGCGCAGCATACCGGCCAGTCTCATCGCTTTCCTGCCGTGTATCTACCCTGGGATGGAAAGTTCCTGAATGAGAAACACACCACGAGGATCACAGGAATGCGTTAAGTCACTAGGGAGACACAAGTGTTGCGTCTGAAGGTGGAAAGAGCCACTAATTGTAACTACTAATCATATTACATACAAGCACAAAATAATCTATTATGCATGTCCTGCACAAAATGAACACAGGCTCGTTTTCCTTTTTTTCCAAAATGATTTTTGTATTTACTCCAATTGAAATGTAGAAATGTCCAGATCTGAACCTTAAGATTCAAAGCTGTGAGGTCACTATAGCTGCTCTGATAACTTTATAGTGGAATAAGGCAAGGAGAAAAAAAGGGAACTCGATGTAATTATGTGCATGTTGTGTAGTGTGTAGAAATGTGACATCCATGTGCTTTTTGTATTTAAAGTGAAAGCCAATAAAAATCAATCTTAGTCCAATTTCGGTCTGTGATTTCAGAACAAAAAAAAAAAAATAAATAAATAAATAAAAAGAATAAAGTGTTGGGCAGCATCCCATACTCAGGTAAACACAATTAAAATTTATTTAACTTTGGTCAAAAATAATCAAACAAGTGTACACTTCCACAATGTTAGCATCATTATTGAACAAAGAACAAGGTCAGACATGGGATGCCCTTTGACCTGTCTGGGACTAGAAATTTGGGAACAAATCGACTGTACAGTTTTGTACTTGAACAGTCTTTTTTTTTGTGACATTCAAATCACGTGTTTCGACAGTGCCAGAGGGAAATCGCGTAGCGTGTGAACCGTGGAACTCCTCGCAGTTAATCCCCGTGTCCTAACATGAGCTGACTAAAAAGATTTAATGCACAAATGTTTTCTTTTTGTTTACATTTACATTTTTGTTTTGTGGCTTATGTTGCGTTTGTGCATCATTACCATGATCATACTGACAACACATGGGCCACTAAATGTTTTACTTACTGAAAGAAAAGCTTCTGTTCTCTCGAGGCACTAGATTCTGCTTTGATGGACCGAATTTCAAAAAGTAGTCTTATTTCTCGTAAGTTGCAGTCATTAGTGTCCAGATACGAAGCCACGTGTATTGTAGCAGCAAATACACAGGAGGATGGAGTGATCTAATGCGTTGCGTGGGTGGGGGAAATCGGGAAAATGTTCTTGGTAAAGGCAGGGAGTGGTGTTAATGATATCTAATATTTACTTACTATGGAGAATCATTATGGGATTCCCCTCTATAGTCATACAGAGATTTAAGGCTGCAGTGTCCCTTTTAAAAAAAAAAAAAAAAAAAAAAAAAAAAAAAAAAAAAAAAAAAACAACAACAAAAAAATACTAGGAGAGTCAGATTTGACAAAACCAGACGTTCGGAAAGCAAACAGCAATACTGACATTTAAAATGGCCGAATGTCCTTCGTTGTACAGTGCAACTGCAGCTTCAAGTAGTCCTATACTGAATATCTCTTTCTAGCCAACTGTTTAGTGACGAGTTTCCACCTGGAAATAAGGATTTTGCCACAATTTAGCCACCACCTGGTTTAAATAAAGTTGTTTTATTTTTCAATAAAAGTTATGCTGAAACAATGAACTGCAAAGTAATTTGTAAGTAATGAAGAAAAAGCTGATGTGCAGGTGGACTGCACCTTTTAACAGCTGGCTAGAAATCAGCAGGATGACTTCACATTTCATCACTGATGCTTTGAATCCACATAACATGCAAACACAGAACATAAAAAAAACCCATACATACCTGCTCATAATGTAAAAAACGCTTTCTCTTTGTAGTTTTGTTACTTTTATTAAGTGGTTTGACACCAGATGGTGCAGATTTTTTTATTTTATTTATATATATATATATATATATATATATATATATATATATATATATATATATATATATATATATATATATATATATATATATATGAAGACAGTCAGTAGATGTTACTATGAAAACCAAATAAAAAAGAAAGGGGGGGTGAAAGAAAAATTTGTCCACTGACCAAAGAGAGACCTGTATTAAGTGCTTAAAAGATAAAACACCAAGGCCTGTGATAAAGGCCAGGGGGAGGAATGTTGACAAACACCACGCAAAAAAAAAAGGGAAAAAAAAAAAAAAAAAAAAAAGTCTTGTTTCTGGAGATTTCCAGGCCACAGAGACGTATGCGTGGTTCTGACTGTGATGGATATGCACCTTTCCATGGTGTGCTCCACAATCTGGGTTGACAATTAGAACAAATTAAGTCTTAGACTTGAGGGGGGGGGGGGGGTTGATTGGGGGACACCCACGTTTGTGACTGCGGAAAAGTCGATTTGGCCTCTGTGTGTGTTTTGTTATTTCTTCTCGGCTGTGTTGAGGATAAGTGTTTGCCTTCTCCTGGTTTTAAGGTGGGTGGGGTTCAGGAGGGATTTCCCTGTGTAAATTCGGGTCAATCTTGCGCCAGGAGGAGCAACATGGTTGTAGCTTCTCTTCTTACTGACTTTAAGAACTAAACTATGGAAAGTACAAGATTTTTCTTTTCTTTTTTCTTTTTGCGTCCTCCGTCCTGTGCCAGGGGGAGCGGGGATTAAGTTAGGAATATTTATTCCGATTCTCTCTCTCATTTCCCATCCCCCATACTCACTCACTCATTAGTTTAGTTTATTTTGTCCTGGAATATATACAGATTGTTGGTGGCAGCCACGGCTATGACATTCTCTTTAGGGTGCCAAGCCGTGTGCAGGATCTTCTTGTTGAAGTCCAGGCTGTCCACGCTGATCTCATCCTTCTTTCTCTTCCCACCTGTGCACACTCGGCGTGGTTTGAGCATGGCCCGCGGTTTGCTGTTCTCACGCGACGCCTCCAGTGTGATGTCACGCCGCGTGTTCCTGTCGAACATTCTGAAGAAGTTGTTGTAGGAGCCAGTCATGATGGCACTGCAAGAGAAAATAGACGCACTGATTTACATTGATATCCATTGTAACATGCAACATTAATATTAATGACTGGTTCAAGACTTGCTAAGTAGCATTAGCAGCAATAAATCGGCAGCAGGAAAATTCTATGGCAAAGTTTGGATTAAAGGGCAAGTTTCTGTACCTGTCCGATCCGTTCCAGCAGCACTCAAACTTGTCAAAAATGCAGTCGTTCTCGTACAGTGAGCACAGCTTGCTACGTAGGTATTCATGTACCTATAAATATAAATAATAAAAATTAAACAAAGGGATTGGCATGTTGTGTCTTGCAACACTGAGGAGTGCTTTAAACCGGTCGGTAGCAAGTCAAGACAAGTACTATGGCATTATGAGTTCTATGACACCGGGTTTAAAGAAACGGGAACATCCATCATTCAGGAGAACGCATGCACTTCAAAAAACGGACAAAATATTAACAGAAACTAGCCTCTGAGTTTACAGAGAGATGTTTGAAAATGACTGTAAATCCTTAATGATAAGGAGTGACATGGAATCCATGGGGACAAAAAGGAACAAACATTTTCATTAAGGTTTGAAAAACAAACGTCTCTGCTGATACGGTTGTATTCTTTAGCCCTTCAGAACAGCTCTAATAACATTACTAAGGACAATCAGTAATCAAAAACAAAAATTAAACAAAGAAAACTAAAGCAACCAGGACTTCAAAAAGAATGCTCCGTGTGTGAGAAATAAGTTAAATTAAAGACATCATTGCCCCCAGCAAACACAACATGTGAAAGATTCAACACAGACATGCACTGCATAGACTGCTCATAGATCTTGCCTTCATATCAGTTCGAGGTATTTTCTCAGCACATATCTTTCTGCTTGCAATCAGTTATTGAGCATCCAACAAAACTTATGCCTGGGTGATAAAGAAATCATTAGATAGGAAAAGGCTTACAACTGCTTAGTCTGTTGAGTTTATCGAAACTGTTTAAGACACAACAAACTGAAACACACTTGAAGTCTATTATTTCACTGTTAGCTGCTCGTCTGATTGCTACCTTCTGTGCTGATGATTCAACAATTAATTGAAAAAGAAATAAGTACAACTCGGTTCAAAGAAAAGATGTCAAATCACTTTAAGAAAGCACTTGTGAATCAAACATCGAGTCATTAAATAAAAAAAACTAAGTACCTGGTAGGTCTCTACTGGCCGGTTCTCCATGTTTAGGTCCCACACCTTCACAGAGAGATAGTCTCGAGTCATCATGTATCGGCCGCTATGGCTGAACTTGACGTCAGATATAGAGGAGATGATTTCGGAGAAGAATGACCGGCTGCTCGGATCTTCAGGTTCTTCAAAAACTGTGGTGGGAAAAGAAATGTAAAAATAAAATTAAGCTGAACTGCAAATAAAAAAAATAATGTTAAAACTTAATAGTTTGGAAATGTATAGTGTGTTTTATTTATGGCTGATGACACACGCTGAATCATTTTCTGTTTAATTTTAACATGTACTTCTGCTTGCTGTTGTAGATCAGCAACTCGCATTAGAATAGCAGGCAGGGTAAAACTACACAACATTAAACAAGGAAATAAGTGATCAGACAGGGTTTTGGTTTCATCTGCAAAACCACTAATATACTTTTGGTTCTAGTTATATTTGTGTTTTGTCATGCAGAGTTTACTCCATGTAAAACTTACTGGCTAAGCAATGAACAGCAGACATGTATTTGCATGTCTGTAGCCACACTACAGTTAAATGACAATCCTGTAGTTTCAGAAATGATCTTTAGCATTATTAGTTAAGCTTTATGCCTTAGATTTTACATAGAATATTTGACTGACTGACTTTGCACAATTTTCATAAAGAATTACCACATCAAAACACACGCACAAAAAAAGATCCAGCCACGCTTCACGTTATAGTCCAGATTCCACTGCAACCCTGGTCCCATAGCACCTATGTTACTATTTACTCACGTAATTACAGGAAAAACTGTTAATTGGCCGAATAATCGAATTAACTGAATCAGACGTGTTGGAAGCAGGGGAGAAAAAGAGGACAAATGCAGGGATTTGAGGAATAGTTTAAGAAACTATGCTACAGACTATGGCCATATTCATGGTGATGACTTGACCGCCAAATTACTGAGATTTCAATCGGATCAAACATCTGCGAGATGTGCTAGACAAACAAGTTCAATCCGTGGAGGCCCCACTTTGAAACTTACAGGATCTACAGCTAAGGTATTGGTGCCAGATATCACAGCACACCATTTAAAGTTCTGGAGGTAATGTCTTGACAGGTCAGAAATATTTTGGACACAGAAGTAGACTACACAGTACCAGACTGGTGGTTTTGATATATTATTGTGGCTGGTCAGTGTATGTGCATTAATGAGCTCTGTTACGATTCACACCAACAGTAGCATCCCTACTGCTAATAATCAATTTAAAGGCAATTAAATGTTTATGTTGCGCACAGCAACGTGGGACACTTAGGAACCAGGTTGTTTGGTATGTGATTTATTTACAGAGGTAGCCCACTGTATATGAAAACTAGATTATAAAGAATCACTTTGGACTTGGCAGTAGCTGGCATTACAACTCTTTATAGCATGAGTGGGCGAATCATTAGACAATCATCTTTGACAATATCTTTGTGTCTGCATTTATTCTAGGGCTGCAATATCTAATTGGGCCGTTGGGCTGCTTAAGTTACATCAACCGGGAGCAGGAGAAAGTGTGTCCCAATTCACAGATGAAGGTGAAACTGGTATAGTTTAATGAAATCCTATTGTGTAAACCGTTTGTAAGTTTGGGACAATCGCACTGGATCGGTATTCTGTCATGACTCGTGAGCAACAGGTTGCGCAATCGGCTCGCTTAAGACATTCTTGATGGATTAAATAAAAAATGGTGTTAAACAAACACTAAATCTAAAAGCAGCAAATAACAGCAGCAGTAAATGATTACATTTTTAGTCACTGTTGTAGTTTTTAGTGAATTATGCATTTGCACACCAACGCATTTTATTATTTTTTTTTTTATCAAGCCCGTTAGCTTGCTGCATTTCTCCATTCCATTATCTTTTTATAGCATTTGTCTACAACAGAAAACTTCAGTTTTCAAATGTGACTTACTACATTAAAATGCTTGTTTTCAATGATTGCATTTAACTAATCAATATAATTTAATTATACAAAATCCAATTAATTATATTCTAAATATACAGTGAGGAAAATAAGTATTTGAACACCCTGCTATTTTGCAAGTTCTCCCACTTAGAAATCATGGAGAGGTCTGAAATTGTCATCGTCGGTGCATGTCCACTGTGAGAGACAATCTAAAAAAAAAAAAAAATCCAGAAATCAATGTAACTAACTAATTTAACTATTTATTTGTATGATACAGCTGCAAATAAGTATTTGAACACCTGTCTATCAGCTAGAATTCTAACCCTCAAAGACCTGTTAGTCTGCCTTTTAAATGTCCACCTCCACTACATTTATTATCCTAAATTAGATGCACCTGTTTGAGGTCGTTAGCTGCATAAAGACACCTGTCCACCCCATACAATCAGTAAGAATCCAACTACTAACATGGCCAAGACCAAAGAGCTGTCCAAAGACACTAGAGACAAAATTGTACACCTCCACAAGGCTGGAAAGGGCTACGGGGAAATTGCCAAGCAGCTTGGTGAAAAAAAGGTCCACTGTTGGAGCAATCATTAGAAAATGGAAGAAGCTAAACATGACTGTCAATCTCCCTCGGACTGGGGCTCCATGCAAGATCTCACCTCGTGGGGTCTCAATGATCCTAAGGAAGGTGAGAAATCAGCCCAGAACTACACGGGAGGTGCTGGTCAATGACCTGAAAAGAGCTGGGACCACCGTTTCCAAGGTTACTGTTGGTAATACACTAAGACGTCATGGTTTGAAATCATGCATGGCACGGAAGGGTCCCCTGCTTAAACCAGCACATGTCCAGGCACGTCTTAAGTTTGCCAATGACCATTTGGATGATCCAGAGGAGTCATGGGAGAAAGTCATGTGGTCAGATGAGACCAAAATAGAACTTTTGGGTCATAATTCCACTAAACGTGTTTGGAGGAAGAAGAATTATGAGTACATCCCAAGAACACCATCCCTACTGTGAAGCATGGGGGTGGTAGCATCATGCTTTGGGGGTGTTCTTCTGCACATGGGACAGGGCGACTGCACTGTATTAAGGAGAGGATGACTGGGGCCATGTATTGCGAGATTTTAGGGAACAACCTCCTTCCCTCAGTTAGAGCATTGAAGATGGGTGGAGGCTAAGTCTTCCAACATGACAATGACCCGAAGCACACAGCCAGGATAACCAAGGAGTGGCTCTGTAAGAAGCATATCAAGGTTCTGGCGTGGCCTAGCCAGTCTCCAGACCTAAACCCAATAGAGAATCTTTGGAGGGAGCTCAAACTCCATGTTTCTCAGCGACAGGCCAGAAACCTGACTGATCTAGAGAAGATCTGTGTGGAGGACTGGGCCAAAATCCCTCCTGCAGTGTGTGCAAACCTGGTGAAAAACTTCAGGAAACGTTTGACCTCTGTAATTGCAAACAAAGGCTACTGTACCAAATATTAACATTGACTTTCTCAGGTGTTCAAATACTTATTTGCAGCTGTATCATACAAATAAATAGTTTAAAAAAAAAAAAAAAAAAAAAAAACTTTTTTTTTTTTAGATTATGTCTCACAGTGGACATGCACCTCCGATGACAATTTCAGACCCCTCCATGATTTCTAAGTGGGAGAACTTGCAAAATAGCAGGGTATTTAAATACTTATTTTCCTCACTGTATATTATATATTCTAATTATATATTCTGGATGCTTATATCTTCACAACTGAACAAAATGTCTTTTTTAAACAAAAATTGTCAAAACAATTCTGTATTAATATTAAAAAGCATTTGCAAGTAGTAAAGCTGCAGTAAATTATACTTTAAAACAGAAGTTACATGTAGTAGACTAATGCTATAAAATGAGGAATGCAGCAAGCGAACAGGCTTAATAAAAAGAAAAAAAAAAGATGCATTGGTGTGCAAATGAATAATCATTAGCTAAAAATCACAACAGTGACTAAAAACGTAATCAGTTACTGCTGCTGTTTGCTGCTTTTAGATTGTTTGTTCGCTCCGTTTTAATTGAATTCATCACTATGTCACCAGAGGGTTTACTGCGCAACCTGATACTCGCGAGTAATGACAGAACAGATCCAGTGCGACCGTCCCAAAGTTACAGTTTACACAATAGCACTTCATTAAACTATACTATTTTTACATGGAGGATTATACAGTTTTTGCTCACCGTGCTGATGTTTTACCTTATTCTGTGACACCAGTGTGTTTTTTCACATGCTCGTGCATCACTGTTGTACCGTCATCCCCACACAAGCTTCCCTTTGCATAACTTCCAGGTACAGTTTTCTTTGTTGCGTTTAATACAAGATGCTTCTATGCCTTGGGTGACTTGGAGGGCACACTTTTTTCCTGCTGCCGGTTGACCCTGTACTGTCCACTATTTACGCAAGCGGCGGTGTAATCTTACCCGCAATTTAAACAGCCCAACTAACTGTTAACTGCATTCGTTGACAACGAATTGCGATTATTTTGATTTATCGATTTGTTGTTGCAGCCCTCATAAAATGTCAAAATTAAAGATAGTTAAACTGGCCTTGCATTTTTAAGTACACTTTTACACAAAGACCCCACATTAGGGTTTTACATAGTTATAGTAAGTAAAACATCAAATTGAAAGTTTTTTAACAGAAACAAAATCGTCTGATTAATCGTTAATGGCAGCCCTAATTTATTAATTACTTAATAAAGTTTGCTTTGAAGATGTTGATGGAGAAGTATAGAGAAGGTCAGAAGGAGTTGTATTGTGTGTTTGTGGATGTAGAGAAAGCGTTTGACGGATTGCCGAGAATGGAGTTGTAGAATTGTATGAGGAAGTCAGTTGTGGCAGTGAAGTATGTGAGGGTGGTGTAGGACATGTATGAGGACAGTGTGACAGCAGCGAAGTGTGCAGTAGGAATGACAGACTGGTCTAAGGTGGAGGTTGGACTGCATCAAGGATCGGCTCTAAACCCTTTCCTGTTTGCAGTGGTGATGGACAGGGGCCGTAAGAGAGTGAAGAAAAGAGTGCAGGCAGGGTGAAGTGGGTGGAGAAGAGTGATAACAGGAGTGATGTGCAGAGGAGGGACATGGGGTATAACGGTAGGAGAATGCTGAGGATGAAGCCCCCGGGTAGGAGGAAAAGAGGAAGGCCAAGGAGGAGGTTTATGGATGTGGTGAGGTAGGACATGCAGGTAGTTGGTTTGAAAGAGAGGATGATCCGCTGTGGAGACCCCTAATGGGAGAAGCCGAAAGAAGAAGATTTACTTAAGAGAAATTAAAAGTGGTTGTCCATTTCCGATATCTTACACATTCTGCCTGCTTTCTATTTTTTTTTTTTTAAACCACCGATATGCAGCATGTCTGAAACTTATGACAAATGATTTCATATTTACATGTAATTCTTCTTGGCCTGGTTAAACTGATTTTCCATGGTTTAGAAATATTACATGAATTCCCTTAAAGCCCTGAACTAATTATAGACCCTAGTAAACAGTTCTAAAGAAATTTGCTGGCTTTTTGATAGTTCTACATAGTTATACACGGAAATAAAATCATTGTATTGCAGAATTTGTTGTGTCTATACAAATTGATTGCCTTTCTGAATTCTGAATCATTGATGTATTAATGATAAAACACAATGGCAATCAATATAATATTTGTTGGCATTTCTATACATTTCTACTCATCAAAGGCTGCAGATAACACTCAATTAAATTATTCAGAACTTATGGAACGGGGTTACTGGCATTAAACAGAGGGGGGAAAATATCACTCCAAACCTTCACTAAGTGGGCCATGGCTTTTAACGCTACTCAGAGAACAGAATAGGGTCCAAAGGGGGCTAGACATCATAGGACTTTGCCTGATTTCAAATGGAAAGCTTGTTGCATCCATTCCCAAAATAACAAACCGCTCAAGCCGAAATGGGCCTTCTATTCATTTCAAAATATATGCCACAAAATTACTCGTTCTTCCAGGATAAAGCACTGTGTATAGCCGAAGAGCCATAAGCATTGTGTACCCCTGAATCCACTGCATTAGAGAAATTACTGATACTGAGCTACTCACATTTGCTATGCCTATCGCAGAGTGCTGCTGCCCGCATGTCACACAGACGAATGGTGCCCTTGCTGCTGCTGTAGACGAACACGTTGCACTGGTGAGGGTGGCATTCGGCAGCCGTGATCACCTCTGTCAGTTCCTCCATGTTGGCAGGCTTTATATCTACAATATCTGAGGAAGGGCAGGAGTAAAGGTACACAACAGCAAATAGAAACAAACAATATAATAAAGACCAGTATTAAGTTCATTATTTCAGTATCAGGATTAAAATTCAATTCGATTTTATTTGTAAAGCGCTTTTATGGGCACCTGAACGCAAAAACTGTTCACAGCAACTGTATGGCAACCTAAATCAATAGTAGCAGAATTTATACTAGACTCTAAATCAATCTTCATGGGTCCTTAGTTTAACTATCACAGTAACTGCAGAGATCTTTAGACTGTTCATATGGAACCGTCCGTCCTAAGAAGCATAAAATAAAATTATGCAATAAAAAAAAAAAAAAAAGCCAAAACAAGCAAAGTGATTAAAAAGGATACTAAAACTTCTATCTGTGATTTCTAAGTGCCATAGGTTTATTCTTAGGTCATCTGCAGAAAGGTATGTTTCATGATCACTATTTACTGAAATGGAGTTGATGTGGTAAGTGTGTGCGTTTGCGAATATTCTGCGTGGGCTCGCCTCCACCATCAGGTCCATAGGCAACAACACGGGTACCTGTCGGGACACAAGACGAGAGAAATACAATTACCAAGAGCCATTAAAGGAGAAGGACATGGACCAAATTTTCCAGATGAATTTTTGAAACATTTATATATAGTCAACAAATATTACGGATTATCCATCATTAACCAAAATTGGTAGCACTGTATTTTACCCATGAGTTACACTTTGTTATACTTTATATATTGGAATAAGTCAATTAAATAATGGTCAGAGTAAGGACAGATGCATGTTACAGTGACTGCTGAATTTAACGCTATACATCATTAATTAATTACTTCAACTAGTTTTTTTTATCTTCTAATGTAAACTGTCCTAGACATGAAAATGTTTTATCTAATTTTAGATATTCATAATTAGGGCCTGATAAACAAAAAACTCTAGGTAATGCTCAATATCCCATGTAGATGCTCGACTTGCCCTAAGTTTCGTGATTCTAAAAGGATCTCTGAGACGTCCGTCTTCGTCTTTCAGATTGTAGCCTTCTGCTCGTTTGTCCCTTTCACTGATCTTCCACAGCTTGATGGTTTTATCTTTAGGAAAATGGAGAGGAAGCGAAAGTATTATAACCAGTTCCTTTATGTAAATGTTCAATCTACATAAGATAATTTAGAGCCAACAATCACAACTGTACCGTTTGTAGAGAGCAGGAAGTGAGCAGCATTCTGCTGTGGTAGCCATCTGATTTTATTGATTTTCTCCTCAATTTCTAAACTTTTCAAATAATCAAATTCAGGTTCGTGACTCTGGAAAGTGCTGTACACGTTGTACTCTCCTCTTGAGAGAGGGCGGTTTTTACTCTGAGAACAGAAAAGGAGCAACAGCTTTAAAAATAAGTGTTAAAAGATCAACCTCATCAAGTCTTGCAGTGGAGAAGCAGACGTAATTAACACCTACTAAGAAAAATATATACTTCCCACTAAATATAGAAATGCAATTTCAGCACGCAATAAAAAAAAAAAAAATCTATATTGTTTTGACAGCAACTGAATAGCCCATGTATCATGGTGTACTCAGAAAAAATGGGAAATAATGAATGCAGAGTAAATCCATGTTGAATATTTGAAAGCGTTATAGCTTACCTCTTGTTCCCGCTGAAATATGACAACTCTTCCACCTTTATCTCCTGTAGCTAGTAATTCCCCAGAGAAGTTAAATTCAACCGTTGAGATAATGTCCGCTGCAATACAAAAAAACAAAACAAAACAAAAAAAAAACCAAGGAATATCAGATTTAGTTATACAGTCAATGAGTGGGTTTAAATAATAAAGTCTGGGGTTTAAAGTCGAGCCTTGACTCAGACTTTCCACTGCTGGCTCTGTAAACCATTCTATCAACTGGCACAAAAGATAAATATTGTTTTCTGGTAAACTTTCATCAAAGCGTTCTATATGTAGAGAAAATTAGTCATGTATTACACACTAACTGAGAGACACCCCTGTAAACACTGTACCACCGTTTGATTTGAGAATTGCACATTTGTATTTCTGCTCATGTGGCACACCTGCTATATAATCCCCTTTAAATGTATTGATAAAGGAATGAGAACATGCTCGAAATTACAACATTAATATAAACCTGTCGTTTGCCTTGCAGCTGGTATTATGGTCATTTGCCTTAATATAAAAAAAATTTTTTTTTTTAAATAGCACGTCTGAACAACCGGAATAAAATCAAAAGCCCCTTTAATGCGACTGTCAAAACAAGGGCATGCTTAAGAACGTAAAGTGCAGTTGTACCCAATGACTTTTCTGTAGAACAGATTCCTGTACACACGTTTTGATTTCACACTAGTTAGCACTTATATCAGCTGATCTGAAGGCCCCTCAGTCACTCTTACCTATCAAAATCTACACACTCTTGGTTTAGTATGCAGTGAACAGCAGATCTCTCTTAACTTTATGACCAAAACGATAAAGGTTACACTCTGTAAATACAATACATGAGTGGTGTTTTTAAACAGGATAGGGATAATAAGCATATCCTGTACAGGGTCCTGTTCAGATCCGTATTTAGCCCTTTAGAACATGTTCCTGGATAAAGAGAAAAATAAATAAATAAGCATTACAAGAGGAACTAAATTCCCAACATTTAGTTCACTGTTAACTGGGGTTAGATGCTGGATTACATTCTCATATTTAAATCTCAAATTGCACACGTTTGTATACAAAATATCTTCAATCTTCAATTCTAAACTGAGTACCTGCTTTAGACAAGCAGCAACACGCAAGGAATCCACATTCCACTTTATGTTCCTTTAACAAGGAGTGCTTACATACGACACGTTTACATCCTTTGTGTGGTTAGTTTCAGATAGAAATAACATTCAGTGAACAATCACCTCAGCGCTTCAAAAACAAACTTTTCACACTGCAAAAAAGGGAATGCTTACGCGTGTGAATGTTGAACATAAGCTTTTGGATACTCAAAGACAATTATACTCTATGGACAATAAAACAAAACTAATTAATATTAGGGTCTACACTTTAGCCTAGTTATTTAAACCAATGTTGATCACATCATAACTCATTTAGCACACCACTGAACTAAAAGCTTAAGTTCTCAGCCTCAGTCTCCTGGTGTGGCTGCTCACAAACTAGCTAGACTATGAAGATTTAAAACATCTTTGTCTGAAATTAAAAAGACATAATGAGGTACATCTGGTTTGCAGATTAAAGCCTATTTACACCTGAAGGGACACTGCTCAAGGCATGGCCCAGCTGCTCCATGATACTTCATACTAGTCACTGCAAAGCAGTTGAAAATATATATTCCAGACAGCACATTCATGATCACTGGGATTGTAGAAATTTCTCACTTCTGAATTCAAGACAGCATTAAAAAAATAATTCTACTAAAACAAAATCTACTAAAGATGGGCGACAAATAGAAATCACCAAAGCTTTAACTATGAATACTTTAGATTACTTTACATTTATATTGGTTAAACCCCCCCCCTTTTTCTAATTAAACACATACATATCCAGAACCTAAGCTAGAAAAATGGAGTGTGTCTGCAGCCTTAAGTGATCAGCTGGTAAATAATCCACACTCCAGAGGAAAGTAATAAAACAGCAGAAAGGCTGAGGTTATACTCAACATTCTCACAGCGCAGAGACGCAAGCGGCATCGTTCACATACCCGCCGGTGACATTTTGTACATCTGGAGGATTAAAAGATCTGTTGAATAGAGGTCAGGGCAGAGCTAAAAAGCACCTCTACAGCATAACAAGGTAAACAATGAAGAGGAGGCGATGTGCAATTTTTTTTAAACTGTGCATTACTCAACAGTGGTTCAAATATACGTCACACCATTTTTGCTGCCTGCACACTACACTGCAATTAAAAAAGCTAAAAGAACAGTCATATCAAAAGGTAACTGAAAGAGACATTAAGGGCACAAAGTCAACTAAGAAACGATATGATCATGTCCATTAAAGACTTCTCTAACGAGAAGACATCAAGTGGTGTTAAGGGGTGTTATTTTGTGTAGTATTGCTTCCATGAATAAAGAAAGGAAAAGGAGTACAGGAACCAATGACAAGACGGAAAGTCATCTGCTGTACCTAAAAGAAGATTTCTCTGTACGTGCTGGTTTTACTAGGTTCGGCCATGATGCTTGAATGCTTCTGCTTACAAGCGATGCATTATAATTTCCATTTACAAAACAAATAAAGCTTAGCAAAGGTACTGAAAGTCATCCATGAGAAGTAAAGAGATTTGTCATGTGCAGAAAGATTCTCTCAAACAAAAGGTTGTGTCCCAAGAAGTGCACTTTATCCACTCTCTGCGCACTTTACTATACATACATTAAAAATAATTTGCACATTATACCAATTAGCAGACAATAATTCAAGAGACATTTATGTCACCAGTAAGTATCCTGGTCATGGTCATGAAGAGCCTACAGACCATCAGGGAAACACTGGGAGTGAAACACGGGGGGGAATACACTCTCTATATAGGACACGATTTGCACCTACCGGCATGTTTTTGGGAAGGGGGAGAAAACCCCCAGTGACATGAGAAGACGTGAAAACTCTACAAAGACAGTAAAGCAAACTAAGGATTAAGTGGACCAGGGACATTGGAACTGGTGTTCAAACCCACCTGGTTCTGGGATACTCTCTGGCTCAACCACAATCATGACTAGAATAAAGCAGTTCCTGATGAATGATTATCTAAAAAAATATGCCCTTTATTTAATCCATTTTCAGTTATTTAGTCACATTTAAATGATATGCAAGTAACCGTTCTTAGTAAAAACGATTATGAAAAAAAATGAGCGAAGCCATGCAGTCCACACAATTAATCCTTGTTTGCAAAACACTGACTCAGCATAATTACAGTGCAAGTTTTGGCAGTGAAGGAAGCAGCAGAATCACGCACATACCCATACTGAAGCACGAGAAGATGCCATTATATATCAGTTGTACCTGCAGCTGTCGCTTGTCTTGCAAAACTGTGACGAGACTTTTCACAAATCAGCCGTTAACACCACCGCTGCTCCGGACAGCCCAGAGAGCAACTCAGGATCAATCTGGTAGTGCTGTGGTCACTCCTCAATGAGAATGTTTAATCTGATGTCTAGGCAAATTAACAAAACCATGTAGCCATTAACTAACCCAAATCCCTCCTCTTGTGCCACTTCAGCACTTCTCAGAATTGATGCAGGGAAAAAAAAAAAAAAAAAAGTAAAAACAAAAATTGCAGAGCTGAAGATACTGCTCACACAATTCACCACTGCAACACAACAACATTGAAGGTAACCACAATGCTGAGGCAAAGACAAACACAGATCAATTTCAGCTGTACCTCGACTGAGTGTTGCATTGCATCACTGATCTCTGCATGAAGATAAAATTAGCGCTCTAACATTAGATCATTCTCTGGCAGCTCCCTAGGAGGAGAGAAACACACCACTGTTCAAACAGACTGATCCGAACGCCGCTAGAAAGATGTGGGAGTAGGATGAGAAAGCAATACATACCCATGGTGGAGCACATCGAGTGGCCATGATAGCAGCTTTGAAGGCTGCAGAGATCAGTGAAGTGTAAGTGTTTGAGATTTACGTGCCTGGGAGAAACAGCTAGAACACTAGCCTATGTGTTAAGCGAGAGCTCGAGGGGAGACGTTCAGCCATGTTGGACAGGTAAAAGTGGGGGAAAAACAAAGAGGAACCCCGCACACAGGAGAGAAAGCCTTGTTTTTATCCTTACACAGATCTGCAGTGTAGTAGAGTGAAACACAGACTAGTGTCATCATATCTGGTACTAAAGCACTTATGTGGAGGAAAGGAAAAAAGGAAGGATCTGCAGCTTTATTGATTATTTTACACATCTATCTGAGCCACAGTAAAGTTTATACAACAGTACTGCATTTAATAAATACTGTCATGGAGAGACTTCCGTGTCATTAGACGTAATCAGTTGCTGTGTGCTAAGCATATGACATTTGTTTACACAATACATCCTTGAATTAAGAGACATTCTCTTGTTTCCAAACTTGAAATTAGTATCAGCAATTACATTACCATTACAAATAGTGGCTTTCAAGTCATGTCTATCATGTGTTAGTGAAAAGAGCTGCAAAAGCATCAATTATTTCTAAAGATTAATTTAAAAAAATATTACAACATCCAAATTAAGCTTGCCATGGCATTTTATTTCACAGAGAACTGCACTCATTAACTAATGTACTGCCGTTTTAAGACCTATTCGTATCTCTTATTTTACTCTTAAGTCATGTCAGAAATTTAAGAGAGAAAAAATACTATTTTACATTTACCTTTTACAAATTGTCTTTTTTGGGGGAAATCATTCTCAGTTACTATCATTACATCATATCATTAACAATCTTCCTGGACTGAAACCTTCCTGACTCCTTAAAAGTAATGTTCATACATCAATGACAATACAATGGATGAGTCCATAATGTGTAAACGTACATTTATAAACAGACACATCTGAAAGATCATTATCCATCCACCGGTCTTGTAAAACTTGAACTTCAGGAAAGCATTTGCTATAAGACACAAGCAACATTTGCTTTAAAATGTGCCCAACATGAGCCTAAGACAATAATGATATTGTGTACCTAATTATTGAAACCCTCCATTTCAGCATACTGGTTCTCAGAAGCCAATTTCCCTAGTGTTCTATACATCTGTACACTGTTCCCACAACTCGGACCAGCCGGTGCAGGCTGCAGGCCTATATACACTCCTCATTTTGGCAGAAAGCTGAGTGTAAAAATATTCCCCTCAGGGGAGAATGGTTCATGTGTGTACAAAAAATTCGAGCTGCAGTCTTTTAAAGAACAACCCATGAACAGTCAAGCTTTAACATTTTGAAGCAAGGTTTCTTATTTATAATGATTTCACACACATTTAACCACTTCAGAGGGAAATCTAAAACTTTTCAGTATCTCATGAGGAAGAACATTTAAACTCCACTGAAAAAGCTCATGCTGCTGGTTTGGCAAAAGAAACCCGGTTGCCACACACACACACACACACCCCTATTGATCTAGCAAACAGGAGGAACAAGCCCTGCATGAAAAAAAGGAAACCGGAAAATGCCGGGAAAACCTCCGGGATAAAGTCTGGCAGGAGGCCAACAGAAACTTCTCTGTTCCCCTGTTTTTCCAGGCATAGGAAAAACAAGCATGCAGCTTAAAGTTGCAGATCAACAAAAAATACTTGCAAGGTATGTGCAATATGCAGCAGATGAAGGAGCAAACAAAAAAGCAAATGTCCGATTAAGAGGCATGATAACATTTACAAACGATGATAAATGAATAGTGCCACTTTTTTGGGAAGGATTTTATGACATCATAGTTAGACATTATGAATCAAATGTACCACAATATTAAAACGTTGAGCAAATAATAGTGTTAATGTGAATCAGAAGAATCAACTAGTATTAAAAATTAGATTGAAATTAAGTAGTCATGAAATTCTGCAAAAAAAAAAAAACCTTACTTATTTTGAGTGGGTCGAACAGCACGACTAATATCCACAACAGTGAATAGAATTTCAAGATACACAAACCTACTCCACAAAAACTAAACATCAGCTTGGGCAAACAAGCCAATAGTTTGTTTTCTGCTTTGTGGGATTTCTAGACAGTTTGCCTGTTGCAACTTAGGCACTGTTTTCTAGAGCAGGTGATTTCAGCCACCACACCTCAGACTGCTATTGTTCCACAGCTGGAAAAGGGAAAAGACAGTTTAACACAAAATACAGCTCTCAAAACGCACACATTACATATACACAAAAGGTATATAGTAGATGTGGACACCTGACAAATTGCAATTGTGGGCTTTTATGAACAACCTATTCCCCATGTAATCCACCACTGTGTTTAATAAACTCCATTCTGGAAAGGCATTTCACTATTTTGTTAAGATTTGTGTCTATTTAGTTCAACAGCATTAGTGAGGTCAAGCAATGATGGTGAGGGAGGATTTCTGGGGTGCAGTCAGTGTTCCAGGTCATCCTCTAGGTGTTCAGTGGGTTGAGGGTATTACACAGGCATACTGTAATGCTGGAACAGGTTTGGTTATCTTAATGGCATGAAATGTACGATTCTAACTTTGTGGCAACATTTTTGGGGAAGAAACATTGGTGTGAAGATCAGGTGCTTATTAGCTTTTCGACATGTGTACATAGGAACGCACCCCAATTTCTACAGCTGCTTATCTGTCGGGTCTCTTACACATTATCTGTGTGCAACTAAATCGCAGCACATACACAATCAAAGGGTTTCTGTCCCCAGTGCTTCTGGAGCAAGGGTGTACATGCTCGGGGTTTCAAAGAGGCAACACTAACACACAGTTGATGTTGGTAAAGAAAATGTATACATGACTACAAATATCATAAAATAAATTCCTCCTCTAAGACTTGTTTAAACAACACTTCATGGTGTTACCACAGCGCATTAAAAGGGACACGTTAGCATTAATTAAACGTTTAGGCAATTCGGTATTTTGCAATAGCACCGAGTACATGCATCTTCTTGCTCCATGTCTTCTTGTAGTAAATACATTAGCTAGAGAACTGGAGAAATAAAACAACTGCTAATACAAGAGTAAAAATCACATAACCTAACTAAACAATTAGTTTTACTGGGTATAGAAACATGTCCTGAGTCTGAACTATAAGCACATTTCTCCCTGTGCACGTTTCCACCCCTGTGTAAACTCTGCAATGTCTTGGATCTTCACAAAAAAAAAAACATCTACAGTAGAACACGCAGCAAAACCCTGCCACTGAAAATCTCAGTGAATTTCTTTGATGTTGCAGGGGTTACTGAAGATGTTGGTGCATTAGCTAGCAACCAATACTGTTCTCGTTTGAAAATCATTTCCCTGTGAGGGTACATTTCTCCACCCTCTTACAATCAGTTCCATTTACAATTCAGCAAGATTTTAAGACCAAGGTGGAACCAACCTGAAACCACCATCTGTGGTGGATTTGGTTGAGAAGCGGCACAAACACAGACAGGCGTGGGAGGCGGCAATAGATACACCAACATCTCACCCCTAACTTGTATGAATTGACAAATAGATCATTCGATTAAATTTTACATGGTGGTCAAAATCAAGAAGTTCCAACTGACCAAAAAAAGTTTGTGGAGAGTTGTCTAAAATCTCCCTACGTGTGAACTAAAGAATGTTGCTCTATGACTGACAGGTGTCCCACCAGGGTAAACTCTTGCACCTTGTGCACAGTGTTACCAGAAACAAGTTGGTGAATGTGAGGGTGTTACTGGCTCCCATCTCAGCACTTTAAGTGACATAGTATGTCACTGTGTGTGCGTCTCTTCTGCACCACCTCACAGTTGTATACAATATACGGTTCACGCTTGTCTTTGCAAACTCAATGCCCTACACACAAGATACAAAGATGCACTGAAATGGCTATGAATGCATCGAATGCACTTTTACACACTCTTAAACCACACAGAGTGAACTGGTGCCACACCAACCCATCACTCTATAGAAAATGGACGAGTCAGAAACTATAAACAAAGAAGAAATTGTGACGCAAACGTGTCTGGCCTCGATCAATGCTACCTTCCCATACTTTTACAGTGTGCAGACTGGTGTAAATATTAAGTAACATAAATGTCATTTATTTTTCAAAAAGCGGTCACAAACAAATATCCAAAGAAATCCACATTAGTGAACTTGGTGCAGTGTCCAAATCATTACTTGCTTTGATGAAGCCATTATTCAGTAGGCTACAATGATTTAAAATAAACTATATTAAATAAACTTTTTGGATAAAAGTATTGGGACACCTACACTACATACAAATCTTATGGTCAGGTGTTTATATATTGAATCACTCAAGGTAAAAAAAAAAAAAAATGCTGACAAACATGCTTCACATTTTTAGTACCAATTCCTCGCTTTTGTTCTCACTCATTGCAAGTGGTTTTCTCTCCCAAACCTGCACATGCACACACGCACAAGCTTGAAAGCGTATGAGCTGTCTGTAGTTACACCATTTATTATATCTTTACAATAGTTTAATACTCAGTACATAACTCTTGCAATAGTATGCAAGTCATGCTGAAGGTTCTGCTAGGTCTAAAGAAATCTTAACACAACACCACTAAGAACATTTTGGTATTTAAAAATATGAAAGCACAGTGCTGAATTCCAGCTGAGCTCACAGAAGGCACTCGATGTCCCAGAAGGCATTACAGTGGATTAGTAACTAAAAGTAGTCTAACGACATTGGGTCTATCAAGCCCCTAGAGGTCCATCAAACAGTCAAAGCATCTGCATTTTTCTCTTTTTTATAATAATAGTTTCAGTAGTGAAGCTTAAGTTCAACTTAGAAGTGGTGCTTAGAATCCTACCAAGTCAGCTACATCAAAACTGCAAAACTCAGGAGCGTCATTTCCACTACTATTACTACTGTATAGTCAATTTATAATATTTCAGATAATATATCAGACAAAATTTCTAAAATGTCCCCAAGTTGCTTGCTGGTGGCAAAAGATAAGGAAACATTTGCCTAATGTGTTTAATACTTAAATAGATTATGGTAATGACAACTTTTTCACACTGAAACATGTCCTGGACTGGACTGTAGTAGGACTAGAACTTCTGACCAGGAAGCTGTAATTCTAATAATAATTCCTGCTTTATTGTGTCAAAAAAGGGGAATAAACAGTTTGGTTAAAGGAATTAGACAATTTAACCCCAATATGAGTCAACTCTCAGGAAAGTTAAACCCATGACCTGCACCCCAGTTAGTGTGCTATAAGAGGGAGCAATGAGACGGCTGGAACCCAAACCGAGCCCAAGAGCTGCAAGTCACTACTTGAGTCAGTGCGCGAGTTACACGACACACCCAGCAACTTAAATAAGAACAGAACTGCATCGATTTTTCTGCTTCGTTTAAGTGGTTGGGATTGATTTAATAACAGTCCATCTTGTAATGTTATTGTTAACTACCAAGCCTCGAACTTGGATTAATGTTATATGAATTGGATGGACAAGTTTGTCTGGTTTACTCTGAAAATCCACCTTACAATCAAATTCCAGTGACAGCTTCTACATCCTTACTTATAGTGGCTGCACAATACACGACTCGCTGAATCGCTCGCACTATGCCACTTTATGTATGTAATCTGTTGGACAGAGATGAACTACACTAAACTACGCCACTACATAGTGATCCTCAAATCAGCAGTCATATGACTGTGACAAGGACAAAAAAGAAAATATGAAAGAAAGAAGAGTTGCAGATGCCGGCAGTAAGGATTATCTGCCCTGCAAAGAGAACTAGAAACACAAAAACACACTGCTGTGCACCACAGAGGAGCCTCGTGTTTTTTTTCTGTTTGATTTTGATGTGCCCAATAAATTCTGTCTAGTCAAAACATTACTGTGCTTGTTTTCACCCCCCTCACCCTCATAGATAAGAAATCAAATTCAGAGAACTGTTGAACATGACAACAGATCAGTTTGATCTTAACCATTAGCCCCATTAGTATGGGATTCAACTTGCACAGGATCCCAACATGTAGTAGTTTAAAGGAGCTCTTATGATTTTATTTAAATCCAAAAGATACATATTCAGAACTTTACTATATATGGAGGAAAAAAAGAAAATGTAGGGTCACTTGAAAGTTTTTTGCCAAAGTCAACATCTAATCATTTTAGTTCTGTCCAGATGCATGTCCATAATTCTATATGCAGATGTCACCTCATGTTATGGAGGGAGAGAGAGAGAGAGAGAGAGAGAGAGAGAGAGAGAGAGAGAGAGATGGGGTGGAGATGCCCGACTGTAGCTAGCTTTTTGCAGGGAAGAAAAAAAATATTTAATGCTTCTCTTTTGCCTAATAAATTTTGTTTTCAAACCGTTGTTGGAACTTTAGTTCACCTCAAACCGAAGCAAGGTCCAGTACCTCTGCGTTTGCCTGAATCTCGAGCACTCTTGTTTAACCACACAGCATTTGTGACATACGCAACCGTAGATTAACTCACCCCTTGTGTAGATGTTTTACGGCTGTCTTGATGTTATTTTTTCACTAAGAAAATGTGCATAGCTGAAATGTCCAAAAATGTATAACAGATTCCTCCCTGATAAATTAGTCCAATCCGAATAGGGCTATTATACCGCTTTCTAACGGTTCCCTCAACCTGGCACAAACTCCACTATAGCTGAACTTACCAAAGCATGGCTGGAAAAGGGAACGTGTATGCAGGAAGACATACAGACTGAATACAAACACACCTGCAAATCATGTTTGCTCTTACTGTAGAACCTGTCTCCAGTGGGCGGGGCATTTATACTCGAGTCCATTTCATTGGTTGAACACAAGACTAGTACAGGATGAGTCATCAAAATTACCATTTCACCCAAAGTGAAATAAAAAAAAAAAATAGAAGTATATAAATAATCTCCAAAAACGTGTCTAGTTGCTCCTAAGTAGCACCATAATAGTGTTTAAAGCCTTAAGACAGAGACAAAAAAAGAAAAAAAAAAAAAAAAAGAAAAAAAAAAAACATGTTTGATTTGAGGTGCAACTTTAACCATAGCAGAGCCAAATCCCAAACAGATGCCTGGTTACTACATATATAATGTATTAACACCGACTTCTGTACACTTTCTAGCAGACTACATGATTAATAAGAAGGCATTTAGGGTGTGCTTGTGTAACGCTATAAGGAGAGGTTTCTTCGCTAGGTCAAGCTGATGCTAATGCTAACTCAGCCCATGCTAAAGCGACTAGCTCGCTGGCTTCGTTAGCATACGAAGCAGTGTGTTTTATACAGGAAGGGAAATCGGGCGAGCTTTATACCTTCAGCCACGTCTTCATCCACGGCTCCCTTTACCTGCGAGAAACACCACTGGAAGTCGTTCCCTCCACCGACCCCTGCAGCCACACACACACACACACACACACACACACAATTGCAGTCAGTAAGCTACATACAACATGAAGCCTTTAAGGAATACATGAGCAAAGAAAAAAAAATATTTTTCCCCAAAGTGGGGAGTTAAAAATAAAAGCTAAAAGAAAATGCATCTCGTTCACACACGTAATTAGCGTAGTTAGCTCTCAGGCTAACCGGTTAGCTACAGCGGGGGTAGGCCGCGCTACTTGGACCAAGTCTCGCCCCCTCCCATTCCCTCTCCTCTTCGCTCCTCTCTTCCCATCCTGCCTCACCTGCCATCGCTTCGTTTCTGCGGAGAATCCGGCGTCGAGCTCACTGACTCCCGAGTTCCGGCGCGTTATAACCCTGCAGCCGGAGCGCGACGCGGCTCGCTCGCCAAAAAAGAAAAAACCGGATCTCGGGTTCGGCGCGAGGACCGCGGCGCGCGCGCAGCTTCACCCCCGTGATTTTTTTATTCCTTCTCAAGATGGCGCACGCCGACAGTCGACATGATGCCGTGACGTCACGTCACTTCGCGTCACTTCACTTCACGGGGCGCTCCTCGGGGAAAAAAAAAAAAAAAAGCGTTGGAGAGAGTCCGAGTGGCGCACAGCCTGCGCCCACATCCGCTCAGACTTTTCCTGTTGTCACAAATATGGACCTTATTGTAAAAATGTAATATTGCCACGTTTTTTGTATATGTATAATTATAAAAATTATAAATAAATATGGACCACATTAAAAAATAGATATTTGATATCTAGATATGCTTTTCTTTAACAAAAATGTTAAAATGCTTTTTCAACAACTTTCTGTTTCTGCTCCATATGTTGTGTCTTATTGGAATAGTTTTGTAAATGACACTGTGGAAAAAGATTTGGTCCTTACCTTTTAAAATACTATATAAATTCTACCCAGTTAAATCTTTAATTTCACATAGATTTAAAAGGACATTGACACCAGCTGATTTTTCTGTAACAACCTTCCTGAAACTTTATTATATTATATTATTATATTATATAACTTTATATTATATTATATTTATTATTATATTTATATTGTAGCTTTTCTACAAAATTGTCTTCTCCCAAACTTTGCTTTTTCTCTCAAACATGTTGTTTTTGTTTTTTTTTATATATATTATCTCACGAAACTGGTTTTTATATTTTAGCAAAATTGTATATTTATATATGTAAATATACTAATAATATACCTTTTTTTTAAAACCTATTTTCATATGTGAAATAAAAAAAAAATTCCGAGTCTATTAAACATTAAAACACGCTAAAGCTATAAAGACATTTAACCTGTTCGAAAAATACAATATTAATGATTTGTGATTTTATGTATTTATTTAATGTATTTATAATGGTGCTCTGTATTTTATTTTCCTGTTTTCAAAATCTCTCTCTTTCTCTCTCTCTCTCTCTCTCTCTCTCTCTCTCTCATATATATATATATATATATATATATATATATATATATATATATATATATATATATATATATATATATATATATATATATATATATATAATTTTTTTATTATTATTATTATTTTTTTTTTTTTTTTATTATTTACTTATTTATTTATTTATTTTTTGGTTTTTTTTTTTTTTTTTAATCGTATGAAATGATTTACGGAATTATGCGCAAAGCAAACGCAGCCGAGATCAGTGCGCTAGGGAGCCTACATGCGTACTCCATGCGTCTATCTTGCGCAGTTTCTTCTTTCCGCAAAACATATTCTGTATCTTCTAGGAGGCGGCATGGGTGTGGAGTTGGGTGCACAGCCTTTATGTCAAATGAAGATGAGTACATTTTGTTAATGTGTGCAACAACACATACTATGGGTTTATAATCACAAGGTATATCTTTATAATCACAAGGTTTGAGCATTCATTCATTCATTCATTCATTCATTCATTCATTCATTCAATCATTCATTCATTCATTCATACATTCATTTTGATTATGTGATTTAGTCTGGTCAGGGTTGTGACAATTCCACAGCCTTTCCTAGAAACACTGGGTTTTGTGTGAAAACAGACTGGATTGGATATGAAACAGTCCATCAGTGGGCGCTATTCACATACAGGTTCACCTACTTGTTTACATGAATTTACTCACGGTGATTTCCGCGTTTTGTCTCGGCCAGGTACGGTGGCCGAGAAGTGCAAAACACATTAACAAATCAGAAAACAAATTAACAAATTAGAAAACACTAACAAATCCGGAAACAAAATAACAAATGCAAAAACAAAATAACAAATCAGAAAATAAATTAACAAATTAGAAAACACTAACAAATCCGGAAACAAAATAACATGCAAAAACAAAATAACAAATCAGAAAATAAATTAACAAATTAGAAAACACTAACAAATCCGGAAACAAAATAACATGCAAAAACAAAATAACAAATCAGAAAGCAATATAACAAATCTGGAAACAAAATAACAAATGCAAAAACGAACAAATCCAAAAACACAACGACAATTCGGAAAAGGTAGGTATAGTTTGTGAATGGAAACTTACCGATCATTGAACCTGTCATTCAAGATATACAGGAAGTATGAAATCTTATCACTTTGTTTTCTTGTACATGTGTAAAGTTCTCTGTTTACTTTAAACTATTTTTTTATTTCGATTAGTGCACCTTTAAATATGAGAAAATCACAGAAGTAAACATTGGCAAGCAAAGAGAGACTGTTGTATTTCCTGTATATCTTGAATGACAGGTGTCTTGTCCAATAATCAGTAAGTTTCCATTCACAAACTAAACCTAACTTTTCTGGTTTGTTTGAAATGTTGCACGAAAACACATTAACAAATCCGAAAACACAACGACAATTCAGACAAACCTGAAAAGGTCATCTTTTTCTGTCATGTCTGACTCCTATGAAGGAGGCTGTCAGGTCTGTTATACATCATAAACATTTACAAGATGTAAGATTTTCTCACAATACAATTACGTCGTAAGAAACCAGGTTTCATGTTTAAATCACAGGAAAACTAAGTCATGATAACGAAAAACAACATTGGTTATGTTGAAATCATGAGAAAATTAAGTCATTAAAACGAGAAAACAATTTTTATTATGACGAGAATATTATGTTGTGATCACAAGAAAACAACTCTTGTTAAGATCACAAGAAAATGAAGTCGTAATCATTAAAAAAAAAAAGGAAAAATATTATAATGCATGGACAATTGGGCCTTATGTTTTTAACAACACCGAAAATTCTAGCTTTGATAACAGCTTAGCAAACTCATAGCATTCTCCCCATATACATGTGTGTTTTATATATATATATATATATATATATATATATATATATATATATATATATATATATATATATATATATATATATATATATGTAAGTATAAATGTATATATCCATATACATAATTAAAATAAATACATTTTAACAGCACTAATCACTCATTTTTATAAAGGTGCGATTAAAGCAGCATGCATTTTTTTTTTTTTTTACCAAATATATATAAAATAATAACTTTAATCTTCACAAGCACACTCCAAAATCTAGAGAAACAACTTCCCAGAAGAATGGAGGTTATTATAGCTGCAAATGGGCTTTGGGTGATGCTCTCTGCTGTATCGTTGTGCTATATATATATATATATATATATATATATATATATATATATATATATATATATATATATATATATATATATATATATATATGTGTGTATATATATATATATATATGTGTGTATATATATATATGTGTGTATATATATATATGTGTGTATATATATATATATATATATATATATATATATATATATATATACATATATATATATATATATATATATATATATATATATATATATACATATATATATATATATATATATATATATATATATATATATATATATATATATATATATACACACACACACACACGCGCATACAAACAAAGTGTGTGAGAGAGAGAGAGAGAGAGAGAGAGAGAGAGAGAGAGAGAGAACTAAGCAGTAGACACAGTGTAAATGAGAGAATGGAGGGTTAGTTGCAGGTTAAGAACATCACTATATTTTAGGTGGCTAATAATAACTGACTTTTAACACCAATTCAGTGGTATAAATGGCAGCTGAATTCCAAATGGCTCCATCTGGGACACAAAGTGGACTACAGAGTGAGGAAGTCATTAAGAAGTCATTTGGAATTCAGCCAAGTATAAATCTTGTCTATTTTATAGGCATACTAGAAGTGTTCCACTGTGTTTGTAGAATGTTCTGCTAAGAACTAATCAATGTGCCAATCAAAGATTTCTTTCAGGGTTAAAAACAGACCTACACTTGTGTAGTGAATGGGATATACTCCAACCAGAGAAGTTATGGATAAATATAGATATATTGTATTTTTCCTTTTGTTTTTGTAGCAGATATTAGACTAAATAATATAGTAATAACATGCAAAAGAAATATTGTGGTGTTAAAAAATTATACTATTTAAAAAAATCTATTTAGGATTATAATATTAATATAGATAGAGAAAATAAAAAGAAGAAGTGTACCTGTAAGAAGTAGCTACTAGTACAAATAACAAAAGATTGCAGGTGAACAGGATTTTGCCAATAATTTCTTAAAGTCTGTATTTTTTATAAGAACATGGATTTAAATTTATGGCGTTTGGCAGAATAACTTACAATTATTTATACAACTGAGAACTCAAGGGTTAAGGCCCATACTTCAGTCAAATGAATAATTTTAATCCCCTTAAACTACAGTGTTAAATTAAATTGCATATTTATAACACTCTACTGAAGCCCAAGGTGTGCTACTTACACATACTTTCTCAAAGTGTCAGAAATGTGCAGTTAGTAAAAACATATAAATAACCTACAAGATCAGAATTACAAATCTAACTTCATTTGACATAATGATAACTGATTCTTCAAGATTGCATCAAACCTATATAATCATATCTGTTTTAAATTAGTCCTTCTACAGCTTTGATTTTATTCTATAAAATATTCATGCAAGGCTTATAAATGTTATAAAGGCACAATGTAGGTGCCCTTCAGGGTTTTTAAAATTGTAGTATATTACATATTATAAAGTTAATATTACTATTCTACTTAACAATATGGTATAATTAAAAAAATGGAATTGGAATAACAATAACAATGTAAATATCTAATGTAAGCATGTGTTTTTTTTTTACCATCCATCCATCCATCTTCTCCCGCTTATCCGATGCCGGGTCGCGGGGGCAGCAGTCTAAGCAAAGATGCCCAGACTTCCCTCTCCCTAGACACTTCTTCCAGCTCTTCCGGGGGGAGACCAAGGCGTTCCCAGGCCAGCCGGGAGACATAGTCTCTCCAGCGTGTCCTAGGTCTTCCCTGGGGTCTCCTCCCAGTGGGACGCGCCCGGAACACCTTCCCAGGAAGGCGTCCAGGAGGCATCCGGAACAGATGCCCGAGCCACCTCAGCTGACCCCTCTTGATGTGGAGGAGCAGCGGATCTACTCCGAGCTCCTCCCGAGTGACTAAGCTTCTCACCCTATCTCTAAGGGATCGCCCAGCCACCCTGCGGAGGAAGCACATTTCGGCCGCCTGTATCCGGGATCTTGTCCTTTCGGTCATGACCCAGAGCTCATGACCATAGGTGAGAGTAGGAACGTAGATTGACCGGTAAATCGAAAGTTTCGCCTTGCGGCTCAGCTCCTTCTTCACCACGACAGACCGGTACATCGACCGCATTACTGCAGAAGCTGCACCGATCCGTCTGTCAATCTCCCGTTCCACCCTTCCCTCGCTCGTGAACAAAACCCCAAGATACTTAAACTCCTCCACTTGCGGCAGGAACTCCCCACCAACCTGAAGTGGGCAAGCCACCCTTTTCCGACTGAGGACCATGGCCTCGGATTTGGAGGTGCTGATTCTCATCCCAGCCGCTTCACACTCGGCTGCAAACCGTCCCAGTGCATGCTGAAGGTCCTGGTCTGATGAAGCCAACACGACAACATCATCTGCAAAGAGCAAAGACGAAATCGTGTCGTCACCAAACCGGACACCCTCCGACCCCTGGCTGCGCCTAGAAATTCTGTCCATAAAAATTATGAACAGAACCGGTGACAAAGGGCAGCCCTGCCGGAGTCCAACATGCACCGGGAACAAGTCTGACTTACTGCTGGCAATGCGAACCAAGCTCCTGCTTCGGTCATACAGGGACCGGACAGCCCTTAGTAAAGGGCCCCCGACCCCATACTCCCGGAGCACCCTCCACAGGCCGCCGCGAGGGACACAGTCGAATGCCTTTTCCAAATCCACAAAGCACATGTGGACTGGTTGGGCAAACTCCCATGAACCCTCCAGCACCCTGTAGAGGGTATAGAGCTGGTCCAGTGTTCCACGGCCTGGACGAAAACCACATTGTTCCTCCTGAATCCGAGGTTCTACTATCGGCCGTATTCTCCTCTCCAGTACCCTGGCATAGACTTTCCCAGGTAGGCTGAGAAGTGTGATCCCCCTATAGTTGGAACACACCCTCCGGTCCCCCTTCTTAAAAAGAGGGACCACCACCCCGGTCTGCCATTCCAGAGGCACTGTCCCCGACCGCCACGCGATGCTACAGAGGCGTGTCAGCCAAGACAGCCCCACAACATCCAGAGACTTGAGGTACTCAGGGCGGATCTCATCCACCCCCGGTGCCCTGCCACCGAGGAGTTTCTTTACTACCTCGGTGACTTCAGCTTGGGTGATGGACGAGTCCGCCTCTGAGCCCTCAGCCTCTGCTTCCTCAATGGAAGACGTGACGGCGGGATTGAGGAGATCCTCGAAGTATTCCTTCCACCGTCCAACGACATCCCCAGACGGTTTGCCAGAATCTCTTCGATGCCAGCCGATAGTCCTTCTCCATGGCCTCACCGAACTCCTCCCAGGCCCGAGTTTTTGCCTCGATAACCACCCGGGCTGCAGTTCGCTTGGCCTGCCGGTACCCGTCAGCTGCCTCAGGAGTCCCACAAGCCAACCAGGCCAGGTAGGACTCCTTCTTCAGCTTGACGGCATCCCTTACTTCCGGTTTCCACCACCGGGTTCGGGGATTGCCGCCTCGACAGGCACCGGAGACCTTACTGCCACAGCTCCGAGCGGCCGCTTCGACAATGGAGGTGGAGAACATGGTCCACTCGGACTCAATATCTCCGGCCTCCCTCGGGATCTGGTCAAAGCTCCGCCTGAGGTGGGAGTTGAAGATCTCTCTGACAGGAGGCTCGGCCAAACGTTCCCAGCAGACCCTCACAGTACGCTTGGGTCTGCCGAGTCTGTCCAGCTTCCTCCCCTGCCATCGGATCCAACTCACCACCAGGTGGTGATCAGTTGACAGCTCCGCCCCTCTCTTTACCCGAGTGTCCAAGACATACGGCCGCAGGTCAGATGAAACGACCACAAAGTCGATCATCGACCTACGGCCTAGGGTGTCCTGGTGCAACGTGTACTGATGGACACCCTTATGCTTGAACATGGTGTTCGTTATGGACAAACTGTAACTAGCACAGAAGTCCAATAACTGAACACCGCTCGGGTTCAGATCAGGGGGGCCGTTCCTCCCAATCACGCCCCTCCAGGTGTCACTGTCGCTGCCCACGTGTGCATTGAAGTCTCCTAGTAGAACGACGGAGTCCCCAGTCGGAGCACTGTCCAGCACCCCTCCCAGAGACCCCAAGAAGGCCGGGTACTCTATACTGCCGTTTGGCCCGTAGGCACACACGACAGTGAGAGACCTATCCCCGACCCGTAGGCGCAGGGAAACGACCCTCTTGTTCACCGGGGTAAACTCCAACACATGGCGGCTGAGCTGGGGGGCTATAAGCAAACCCACACCAGCCCGACGCCTTTCACCATGGGCAGCTCCAGAGTTGTAAAGAGTCCATCCTCTCTCGAGGAGTGTGGTTCCAGAGCCCAGGCCGTGCGTAGAGGTGATCCCGACTATCTCTAGTCGGAACCTCTCAACCTCTCAATCTCAGGCTCCTTCCCCGCCAGCGAGGTGACATTCCACGTCCCTAGAGCTAGCTTCTGTGTCCAGGGATCGGGTTGTCGAGGCCTCCACCTTCGACTGCTGCCCGATCCTCTTAGCACCGGCCCCTTACGGTCCCTCCTGCAGGTGGTGAGCCCACTGGAAGGCGGCCCCACGTCGCTCCTTCGGGCTGAGCCCGGCCGGACCCTGTGGGGAAAGGCCCGGCCACCAGGCGCTCGCATACGAGCCCCAACCCCGGGCCTGGCTCCAGGGTGGGGCCCCGGCTGCGCCATACCGGGTCCCTGATGTAGTATCTCTCATAAGGGGTTTTGAACCGCTCTTAGTCTGACCCGTCGCCCAGGACCTGTTTGCCTTGGGAGACCCTACCAGGGGCATATAGCCCCGGACAACATAGCTCCTAGGGTCATTCGAGTACTCAAACCCCTCCACCACGTTAAGGTGGCAGTTCAAGGAGAGCTGTAATAAATTTAATAAATTGGGGGTAAAACAATACATTGAAACATTTTTGTGCGTATACTGGGACTATATGTCAGGGTGCGAGCGAAAACAGAAGGCGGAAGCCGGAGTACAGCTCGCTCAGGTTTTAATACCAGTGTGAGGGAGAGATAGAGACACGAGCGCGAGCGCACACACACACACACGCGCGCGCGCAACGTGTGAAACGGCAAACAAATAACCCATACATTCAACGGCACGTAGAGTCCAACACATACAATAACGAACGGGGATTGGGGAGTGAATGAGGAGCTTATATAGAAGCAGGGTGGAGTGATGATGAACCCCAGGTGAGCGTGATTAAACCTGGAGCTCCAGGGAGAGCGGAGGCATAGAGAGCCACCAAAGGGGGCGTGGCAGGTGGAGCACTGACACTATACAGCCAATTTTCATCCAGTCATTTTTAACATTTAAATTTACATACAAACATGGACACTTTTTTGGTACTATTAGTAAAGAAATATAAATAATTGGATTCTAGTGCGGTTTCAATCAAATTTTTTTCTAAAAGATGATCTAAAATTCCAAATGATAAGCCACAATTCTTCTGACAGAATGTCCTTTAGACAGATGAGACAAAACTAAAAACCACTATAAACTTTCTTTCGGCTTCTCCCATTAGGGGTCACCACAGCGGATCATCCACATGTTTGATTTGGCCCTTTGGATGCCTTTCCCATTTATCCGGGCTTGGGACCGGCACTAAGAGTGCACTGGCTTGTTCAACCCTAATGGCTGGGGTTGGTTCCCTGACCGGGTATCAAAGAGTGCCACATCCTAACCACTAGACCACCAGGGAACCTTTTATAGAAAAAGACCACAATAACTGCTGTAAAACTTGGGGGAGGTTTAAATATGTTTTGGTGCTGCTTTACTCTCTCTGGCACTGAGATCCTTGAATTTTTGCATGGTACAAGGACTTTTTAAGGCTACCAAGCCATTTTGAAGCAAAACATACTGTCCGATGTCAGAAATCTGAGTCTCAGTGGGAGCTCATGGTTTCTCCAACAAGATAATGACCCATATTATACAGCTAAAAGCACCCAAGAATAACTAAGAAAAAAAAGACTGTTTTATGAAATGGCTTTCTATGAACCCTAATTCAAATTCTTTCGAACATCAATTTAAGAGTTGAAACATACTGTGTGAAGAATGCACCCTTCAAACTTGAGAAAGCAGTTTGCTCATTAAGAGTGAGCAAACTACCTTGTTGTCAGAAGTCCCAATGACAGAAATAGCTTGTTTGCATTGATTGGGTGGGTTCTTCTTTTTTATGGAGAGCTACCACCACATTTGTCCAAATCTGCACAGCTAGAATGCATAGTGTTCATCTCCAGGACAATTTGTAAATTGTGCAGAATCAACATCACTCAAAAGTGGTTGAACAAAAATTCATGAAAATAAGTTTGGTTTTGTAACCAGTCAATGAAATTGCATCGCCAGCGATAAAATCTGAAGCTGATCAGTTTGCATAAATGTACATAATTCAGGAACTAATATAAGACAGGAATTTTTTTTTAATGTTTTCAAACATGTGATGGATTGTCAAGATTGTTAAGCCTTCTTAAAAAGTCCTGTAAGAAGCACTTTTCCAAAGAAAAAAGCTCCAATGTAAGAGTTACCTATTATTCTGTTAAACTGTTAGCCCTGAACCAGCCTTGTTCTAAACCAAAACAGTCCTCAATCCTTCACGTAAAAATGTTTTGTAGATGACCTCAGTGCAAATGTTACTGTTCTTAGCAACTGGTGAATTATTTTGAGCTACAAACCGACAGGTAGCCTGAAGCTAAAATGTAAAATTAAAGACAAGATTTTTACTTTCATTTTTTTTCTGATCTGTAAATCCCTTCACTGTTTATTGTTGTGTTTACATCTCAGGTCAAACATAAAGATTTATGGAACTTCTGGGATTCAAGCTGTGAACTGCTTCAGGAGAGGAAACATTTTTCTTTCAGTCAGTTTCCTGTCAAGTTTTTATGGCAAGCTCTTTACGGCACCTCAGGATTTTCTTTTCCTTCTTACTGTTGCCCATGGCTTGATCAACAGACCTTATTTTAAAACAGCTTTGTGAGAAGTTAGGTCAAGTTAAATCTTAAATCTTGTACCTCTACTTTTTTCTATAGCTTGTACACTATTATTTGTTATGTAGTTGCACTTTTGCTGTGTAACCTGGATTGTGGTGCAAATGGAGCCTATACCAGGGACACTGTATTTCTGGGATTTCCAGGCCATTACAGAGCATCATGCACACTAAATGCACATGCTGCCATGTTTATAGGTGGTGAAGTAAGGAACCTATTTTGTTATAGGCAGGATCATGCAAAACCCCTCCAGAGACCTTGGAGCTATGAGGCCAATATTATCTATATTTAATCTATTGTCTGACTACAGAGCAAGCTAACCAGTTTTTATTGATAAGCAACACTGATTGTACATGTACATTCAATTGTAATGGTTGCATAAACAAGGCTTGATTAAAAAAAAAAAATCTTCAATGCCATTTTAAGTTTATTATAAACATCTGAATGTACTTTACAATGACTAAACATGTTTTATCAACATGTATTTTATATTTATTTTAGTTAATGGTTTCTTCTATTACCCACAATAGAATTTAATAATTGGGCCAGTGGGAATTAGCTTTGCTTTATCTTTGTTCAAAGAGAGTGATGCAGCAGAGATTTAAACCTTTAGTCTGTCCAGCATCCTAACCTCATCATCTGTACACTCTGCTCAAACGGATCAGCTTCCAAAGTTGAGATAATACCTCCATCAGCATCACCAGACACGTCATTTCATAAATGTTTAGCTAAGCGGTGTATCTACTGTGCCTTTAGTCCTTGAGTCAAATTTGAGCCGTCTTCAATATTTCTATTATGGATTTCCTATTAACATAACATAAAATGTATGTGGAAAATGGTGAGCAAGAAAAGAAGCCTTTGCTCTTTCGATTTAAAGTGTTAACAATGAAAAAAATCTATTACCTCTATTATGTTAGTGATTGTTAAAAACACCATAGTAACTGCTTTTCGCAGTCCTCCTGTGACGTCAGTGTGGCAAACAACAAAATTTTCCATAGGAGGAACGAATACAAATTAGTCACAGATTTGCTTGAAATCTTACAAACATTTCAGTAAATATATTTCAGGGTGGATTTTTTTCTTTGAAAAGGTCATCAGATCTGCTTCCTGATGAGAATACTACAAATGTACCAGCAGATGGCAGTGTCTATTTAAAAATAAACATCCACCTTATTGGAGCAATAAGTCCACAGAATGTAAATAAACTACTACATTTATGGCCATTACACCACTTTACCATGGTCAAGTGAAGCTTATTTTATTTGTACAACAGTAAAAAATAGGATTACAAACATAAGTCAAGGTGCAAATCATTCCATGCATCTTGGAACATAATTATACATTCTTTTACACAATGCTGCAAGAAGAAGAAGAACAACATTAATAACATAGCTTCTAACGTATATAGTAATATTGTGTAATATTGTTTATTGTGTATTCCTAGACTGGTTATACCAGATGACAATATTCTGCTTTTTTAAAACCTAAATGAATATGTGTGCTGTATGGTGTTATAATAAATATTAAGCATTAGGCTTAGTTGCAGCTGAGCTTTATCAGGAAAGAGCAGCATAATCAAATAGCTGTGCATGATGCCGTATCTCCTAATAAAACAGAAATGGTGGAAAACGAGAGCTCTGTGGTTGCTAGCGCCATGGGGAATCTTGCTAAGCTTTTAAGTGCAAACAGCAAAATCAAATTACTTTAAAACTTGTGCCACAAAAATACATGGCATTTACAAAGTAAATGAAATAAAATCCATTTCACACTTGCAGTAATCATGATTTTATTTCTCATTTATTGTAGTTGTTTCAGGATAAACACTGGAGCATAATAAAAAACAAGTATAAAAAAAACCCTGTTAGCTTACATGCTGGATGAGAAATGAAGCTGGGTTGCATGTGTAGTATGTTCAGTATATAAAGTATATAGTGTTTATTTCATTGTTGTAAGCAGTGGATGATAAAAACTAGTACAATAAATTACTTTCTATCTGGACAAATTTGTATCTGTAATGCGTCTGCTTATGAGCCTTTGCTTCGAAATAAAACAAACCAAGCTAACAATTTCTCTACATTTGGGTCCGTTGGGTTTGGCCTGAATGTAATGCTCATGGGTTTATTCTTGATTTCCTCCATGCATTTCCTTCTCTGATGCTGGCCATTTTTCACTTATGGCCTGAGGCCTATGGGTTGAGAAGCTTTCATTGTTAAGATGGATTGTGCAGTTGTCTTGTCTTTTTTTCCGAATTTTTATTTAAAACATTAATTAAATATTGGCAATACAGAGAATTTCAATTATATATTAAAAGTGATCATACATAAAAAATTTGTACATTCCCCACAAATTCATATATAAACCCGATTCCAAAAAATTTGTTGACACTGAACAAATTGTGAATAAAAACAGAATGCAATGATGTGGAAGTTTTAAATTTCAATATTTTATTCAGAAAACAACATAGATGACATATAACATGTTTATACTGAGAAAATGTACAATTTTAAGGGAAAAACAAGTTGATTTACAATTTCATGGCATCAAAATATCTAAAAAAGTTGGGACAAGGCCATGTTTACCACTGTGTGGCATCCCCTCTTCTTTTTATAACAGTCTGCAAACATCTGGGGACTGAGGAGACAATTCGCTCAAGTTTAGGAATAGGAATGATGTCCCATTTTTGTCTAATACAGGCTTCTAGTTGCTCAACTGTCTTAGGTCTTCTTTGTCGCATCTTCCTCTTTATGATGAGCCAAATGTTTTCTATGGGTGAAAGATCTGGACTGCAGGCTGGCCATTTCAGTACCCCGATCCTTCTTCTATGCAGCCATGATGTTCTAATTGATGCAGTATGTGGTCTCTCATTGTCATGTTGGAAGATGCAAGATCTTCCCCGAAAGAGACGACGTCTGGATTGGAGCATATGTTGTTCTCGAACTTGGATATACCTTTCAGCATTGATGGTGCCTTTCTAGATGTGTAAGCTGCCCATGCCACATGCAGTCATGCAACCCCATACCATCAGAGATGCAGGCTTCTGCACTGAGAGCTGATAACAATTTGGGTTGTCCTTATCCTCTTTAGTCCGGATGACATGGCTTCCCAGTTTTCCAAAAAGAACTCGTCCGACCACGTTTTCCACTTTGCCACAGTCCATTTTAAATGAGCCTTGGCCCAAAGAAAACGCCTGCACTTCTGGATGTTCAGATATGGCATAATTTTTGACCTATAGAGAGCTGGCAATGGCGAATGGCATGGTGGATTGTGTTCACTGACAATGTTTTCTGGAAGTATTCCTAAGCCCATGTTGTGATTTCCATTACAGTAGCATTCCTGTATGTGATGGAATGCCGTCTAAGGGCCCAAAGATCACGGGCATCCAGTATGGTTTTCCGGCCTTGAACCCTCACGCACAGAGATTGTTCCAGATTCTCTGAATCTTTGAATTATATTCTGCACTGTAGATGATGATAACTTCAAACTCTTTGCAATTTTTCTTTAAGAAAATCCTTTCTGATGTTGCGCCAATATTTTGTGCCTCAGCATTGGGGGAATTGGTGATCCTCTGCCCCTCTTGACTTCTGGGAGACACTGCCAGTCTGAGAGGCTCTTTTTATACCCAATTGACCTAATAAGTTGCAAATTGGTCCTCCAGCTGTTCCTTATATGTACACTTAACTTTTCTGGCTGCTTATTGCTACCTGTCCCAACTTTTTTGGAATGTGTAGCTCTCATGAAATAAAAAAATGAGCCAATATTTGGCATGACATTTCAAAATGTCTCACTTTCAACATTTGATATGTTAGCTATATTCTATTGTGAATCAAATATAAGTTTATGAGATTTGTAAATTTTTGCATTTCTTTTTTATTCACAATTTGTACAGTGTCCCAACTTTTTTGGAATCGAGTTTGTATAATATTTATGATATTTAGTATAAATTATGTTTGTACCTCTCTGGGGTGTAATGTATATGGTAATGTATATATACATTATTACATTACACCATATACATTTCTAGCACATAAACAAATTGGCAGGAAAAAAATACTGAAAAAACTCCACCATCTTTGCAACTAACTCCCTGTTCAGCATGTTCATAAAATATTCATCTGCCTTTTTTGTGAACTATTTATACCAAAAATGAACCAAGTCATTGGGGTAATGGGAATAGGCCGAAATAACTTAGAAAGGGCTGCTGAATAAACAATCAAAAACACAGATGCCAACTTAAATGTAGGCTAGAGCTCTGAGAGTATAATATTAGTTTGATTCACATGCACTGCTGAAATGGCATACAAATCTCAAAGAAAATCCCATGAACATATATTGAATTGGCAAAATGGAAGTTTTTAAGTTTGAAATCAGGTGGTAGTGAGGAATATGTGAGAGGTGGTAGCTTAGTGGTTAAGGCATTGGCCTTTAGATTGGAAGGTTACAAGTTCAAATCCCAGCACTACAAAGCTGCCACTGCTGGGCCCTTGAGCCCTTACCCCCTTACCTGTAAGTATAAATATGTTTACAAATTTTTTATAAAAATGAACAATTCCTACCTAATGAAATGTCCTCCAGGGAGATCTAATAAAAAGTGTAAATATGAACTTCTTATAAACTCTACTGCCAATGTAAACGTCAACCACAACAAACACATATCTCAGATGTCAAAAAACAGCAGTTCCTTTTAGAAGACTTTTAGAAGATCATCAGACAATGTGGAATGGATATGAGATCTGTATAAAGGTACAACTCCACGTGGACTCAGTTTATAAGTACAGACCAAAAGTTTGGACACACCTTCTCATTCAAAGATTTTTCTTTATTTTCATGACTATGAAAATTGGCCTCCACAGTCACCGAACCTGAACCCAATCGAGATGGTTTAGGGGTGAGCTGGACCGCAGAGTGAAGGCAAAAGGGCCAATAAGTGCCAAGCATCTCTCGGGGAACTCCTTCAAGACTGTTGGAAGACCATTTCAGGTGACTACCTCTTGAAGCTCATCAAGAGAATGCCAAGAGTGTGCAAAGCAGTAATCAAAGCAAAAGGTGGCTACTTTGAAGAACCTAGAATATGACATTTTTCAGTTGCTTCACACTTTTTTGTTATGTATATAATTCCATATATAATTCCACATGTGTTAATTCATAGTTTTGATGCCTTCAGTTTGAATCTACAATTTTCATGGTCATGAAAATAAAGAAAACTCTTTGAATGAGAAGATGTGTCCAAACTTTTGGTCTGTACTGTATAAATAGTAAAGACAAACACCAGATGGTTGAGAGATGTATGATATGTGTCTTCATGTGATCAACTGATTGTCTAATTGTTTCAATGGTTGATTGATATGAAAGATCAATAAAGATGTACAGTAATCAGATCGGTAAACAGATTTTCCCGGTCTAGGGTCACGACTGAATTGGTTTTATGAAGTTTTATGTCGAAATAATGACATTTATGAATAAAAATAATTTATTATAAAATGAAGTAAAATGTTAATACAGTACAGTACTGTATACATAAAGTAGCATTTTTGGGGTGGTGTCCATTCATCCATTTATCGCTGGTTTTGTTTATAGCAGTGGTTACATTATAAAACCGCCCCTTGATAAACGGTGTGTATGCGTTATTTTGTGATATGTGTTTTAGCTATGCAATTATATAATAAAATTAAAACATAACATAATAGACTATATGTATTATTTGTGCTCTTTTACAACCAGGACGCATGGCTGTTCTGGGATTACTAAGCAATTCATATTCTCTACGCAATTAATAATGTATTTTAAGAACGAAAACTGGCCAGTGCTCCCAACACACTGACTAATGCCGAGTCAGCATTGACAGCAGTGATTTAATTTGAGTTCTGCTGCATTTGCCCGGAGTGTAATTTGGTTAGCTGCCACCCACAGCTTGGGCTAAGTGTGGCTGAATCCATCAGTGATGACCCATAACCAGTAATTGTCAGCCAAGTAGCTCCCTTGCTTTTTTATTAATTTTTTGTCGTACCTGCTTTTTAAAGTAGAAAATAAATCCATGTTACCCTTCAGGCAACATCACATTCATAAAAACTGACTGCAACTTGAATGAAATGTAGTGGTAAACTAAAAAGCTTGGAGGGGCACTGAGTTAGAATGTTTTGCTTTTCCTACAATGTTATTGAAATGAAATAAGAAAGTACTTTTGCGTAATTTGATACGTTTCTCAATCCAAATAAATGTTGAATAGTGTCAGTTTTCTGGTGCATTTCCACAGCAGAAGAGAAACTGATTCTCTCATGTTTGTAATTCTGTTCAACACTGCAGAAAAAAGTTAATTACGTGCATCTTCGACTCTGGAGCATTTATTTAATTTTCTTTCTCACCTTCCTATTTCTGTCTGTTTGTCTGACTAGCAGAGAGATAAAATGGAAGTAAACATCGAGCTTGAGTGCAGAGAAAGAGGGCAGAGATTGATGCAGGGTAATTAAATAGCATTTTCAGTCTGCGGCATGAAAGCTCTTTGCACGTCCATGTGGAGCAGGAACAGAGGCTAAATGGAGGAGGTCAGGCATACTTTCACCCCATCAGAGCCATTGTGATAGACAGCTGCCACAAGATCAGCATCAAAGTGCACAGCACTGCTAGATGTGATTAACTAGGAACGACCAGCTACTTACCAGTCCAAACACACTCGATTATAGAAGGTGACAGGTCGCTAGCTCTGGTGTGGTTCAGATCATCTTTTTTAAACATCATTGCTGAAATTCAGGCTTGGCCAGCTCAGCCAGATTAAAGACATAAAAAGGCTGATTTTCAAAATGGATTCAAGTGCCATCTGATTTTTTACTGACCTTTATAGAGCTTAAAGGTATATACAGATAAATAGTCTCTGTTGGATTTGGATTAACCTTCTGTCAAAAGGAACATAGATCTTAACACTAAAAGAGATGTATAATGCAATATAATTGGATTTTTGTTTAACAGGATAAAACAATTTGTTGATCTATAAAGTGGCCTTTGAAAACCTAGTGCACTAATAACTGCACTACCAACAGGCTAAAACTTGTGTGTGATTGCTCTTTGTATTTGTACTTGTATTAACTTACATAAAAATTACTTAAGACAGTGGCCTATACTCTGCCCTTCAAACACTGTTTTGTTCTAATGGGTTTTTAAACCACCATAAAGATTATATAATTATATAAGTGGCACTACTATAAAAAAAATATTCCATCAAAACAAACTGCACACCAAGTCATGGCTGAAAAAAAAGTTTCACTGTTGATAAATAATTCAAGATGTAAAAAAATGCCTGTGCTCTGTAGACAGCCCCTCAACACTATTGCAGAAGATCTAAACCAGTGTACTCAACACAAAAAAAGCCCTGTTCACTATGCAGTGAAGACAGGATTCGCCAGCAAATTCTAACCAAAACAACTAATTAGAGACTTGCTGGGATTTTGCAAACAGATTCAACCGAGGGTACTCCTGCAGAGAAAAACACAGCAGATACACTTTTGTCTTTTCAGATAAGCACACTAAGTGCTCTGTGAGAAATATGAACAGAACCTACCTAATAAAATGACCTCCAGGGTGACACTATGAGAAGTGTATATATGAATTTGAAATGATGAACAGATCAGATACGATTCAATTGAATTGGACTATCCTTGTGGTTGCACTAGTCTGGGTCAATTTTAGCAGCCAACACCAATTTACCTCCTGGAGGTCTGCTTTCTTTTAAACGACTACAACTAACCCAAATCTCAGATGTCAAAGAATAGCAGTTAGTGCCTATATAGGTTTAGTGCCCATTAAACTATCCATAAGGAGCAAATCAGTGGTAACAGTTGCAAGGAAAAACTTGTTGAGATGCTATTAGCAAGAGACCTTGAGACATTGATTGGCACCTAATGTACATTCATTATACATTCATTCCTCGTTCATTATTAATTGTATGTGTTTTCTTACAAATGTATTATAAAGAAGTACAACCATATTGCTTTTGCTTGTGTACAAATTGCTCATTAGATCCAGTTGCTGCAAATTTAGCAGTGATATTTGATGCCAAGTTGTTAATTGAATTGGAGCAAATTCAATCATGTTTTAATTCAATGGCATTTTACAGTTGAGAAAGTACATTTAAAGCAATGATTGTTTTGTAATCACTTTTATTGTGGCATTTATAAAACCTTAAAATATGTACATTAAATCCATTATGCAAGGTCTGGAGAGAAAACTAATGCAACAAGGGTCTCAGCCTATCAATACATGTAGAGACTTCACAAAATGTTTCAAAAGAGCAAACACTAGGTCATTTATAATCTGACAAGGATAACAAACTAAACGCGGTCGCAGACACTAATTATATTTTTCATTTAATATTTGACATTCTGAAAGTTGTTTTTTATTTTGTCTCCTTCACAGTTGAGTGTGTTTTTATTTAGTCTTCTCTTACACAAGGTTGCTTTAAAGTTCAAAGGCAAAAGCAGCAAAAATGCAAAAACTTCAAAACAAATAAGCAGAATACTGTCAGGAAAGGTCAGGAGAGTCATTCAAAATCTGTAGCTTGTGCTCATGTTGACATGGTTTTGCTGACATGGTCCACTGAACAGGGCACTTGGGGATGACATAGAAAGGAGGCTAACAGGATCTTTACAGAAAGCTTTCATAACAACAGGCTCATTAACAAGTACTTCATTAGCACAATCAGAGAGGTTTAAGGGTAAAAAAGCACATTTTGCATTTATCTGGTCCTTTAGGACTTTGCTAGGAAAACGTTGCTAAAAATAAATGTATTGACTACACGTTTATTTTTTTTCACCGAAAAGAAAAAAATTGCCAGGTTATAACAAGAATGCTTACAATGTTCACAGAGGTGTATTATGCTCTCGGGTGACATAATGTCTGAGTTACTTAAAAAAAAAAAAAAAATAACACCACAATACAGAGCAAGTGTAAGAATGAAACACTTAGAGCAAGTTTGGCTATTGAGGACATTACGCCTCTGTTTCTGACAGTGTTGTCAGATGGCTGAGTTTTCTAGCTGCTGGCTGAAGGTGTTCCAAAATGGACAGATTCAATCTGAAAATGATTAAAGACACCCATGGTGTTGAAATCGAGTCAAAACTGCAATTGCTCTTATTGATACAGTCTAGCTCTCATAAGCATAAACTTTCCATATTGCTTAGGGCTATGGTGCTGTGTAATGATTTGGGTAATAGACCTAGAACTCTAAGGCAGTTGGCTCCAACAAAAGACTTTGCTATTTTATTTTTATGCCCTTTGGACTATAATATCTAAATTGTTGCAGTGAAATATAACTCATGTCATATTGATTTAAGAGGTCGCTGGTGGTCATCACAAACTTTATGAAGCGTAATACATTAATAAATCTGTGATTTAGGGATGTTATCAATTATGAATGCATTATTATGATTAAAAAGACAATATGCTATAAACTGATATAAATATAAATATGAATATAAATGATCTAGAGTCACACCCACTGCATGGTCAAGTCTGAGTACAACTATTCAACTCAAATACATTTTATTTCCATAACCTTTTTAACAATGGACATTGTTTCAAAGCGGTTTTACAGAATGTAAGAATTCTAGAATAGAATTGACTTATATTTAAATTTATGTGCATTTGTCTCTGATGAGCAAGACTGGGGCATCTGTGGCAAGGAAAAACCCTGTAGACGGAATGAGGATAAAATCTTGAGAGAAACCAGACTCAAAAGGGGAACCCATCACCATTTGGTTGACACCAAGAGTGTGATTATAAATCATTAAAACATTACAAACACCAAAGAGTGAGAAATATCATTAGCACCAGAGTGTCATTATGGGTAATGTCAGGTGTACATTCTTGGAGTTGGAGAACAGTTGAAGTGTAACCAGGAGCTCCTGAGCAACTCATAAAATAGCAAAAAATCCAAGATAATTATAGATTCAACATCAACTCCTCCATGCCAGAGCCTTTAAATGTTTAATGATGGACAAACAGCATATGTAGATTATTTTGAGTATTGATTAAGAAGTTGTTTAATGTCCGAAATCTTCATTAGTTGAGATCCAACTGAAGCTGGTACATCTCTAGATGGCTCGGGATCCTCTGGGGGTCGGCATCTTCACTTTGAAGGTTTGAAATCTTCATGGGGTGGAACACAACTGGAGCTGGCACAATCTCTAGATGCCTCGGGATCCTCTCGGGAAGTACAGATATATGTAATATTTGTCTTGACATTTACTTGACAACAGTCAAGTAAATGTCATATTTCATCTCACTCGTACCATACATCCTACCATACAATCTTATTATTCTCTAAAATAGCAATACTACAACATGATATTAAACATTGAATAATAGGAGCATTGGAACCATTTATATATATATTTTTTAAACCTTTGCATTACTAACAAATATTTATTCTCAGAGTTAGAAAGTCGGAGTGGAAAATCATTTAAAATAATTAATATCATGATAGTTTTTAAAATGAATAACATCGTGGGACCTTCCATTTAGCACATGATCTGTACAAACCTCACACATGTGACATGGCACATATGGTCTTTGATTAACCTGTCTGCCTTGATGAATGCAAATGTCTGCTATTAAAAGCACTGAAGTCAGACTGTGTAGCATTGAACTGAGCTGATATCTCGAGACTAGAGGGCCCAATGAGCCTGCAGAAATGAATGTTATTGACAGAGAAAACTCAGGCAGCCTTGACTTTGTAATGGCAGGTGACAGGGCTGCTTTAACTAGGTGGATTTCTTCAGTGAGACTTAATGGCCTGATGAGAGTGTGTAACAGAGCATGCCCTAAGACAGGTTATCTACCTTAAAAAGCAAAAAAACAAGAAAACACTTAAATGAAGAAAATAAGCTACAAACAGTCAATACAAGCTTTTTAGGATGACAATTGAAGAACATATGACTGAGTGGGTAGTATTGAACATGATAGTTTATAGTGAACAATAGGTTTACCATTTCACCATTTAGAAGACTTGTATATCTTCCATAGTTTGTCATTTTGGCTGAAAATGTTCCGTGAAACATTCATTTAGACACCATAAAATAACCTATCATTATTATCATTATATAAACAAGAAGAAACTGAATGTTTATTACATGCTTGATTTGTAAGGAGGTAATTGGTGTTCTTCAGAAAATAACATCCAGCCAATGCTTCAGCTAGATTATTATACTTCTGAAATGCAGGGGTGTGCTGACCTCCAAAAAAAAAATAAATTAAAAAAAGCCTGTACATGCTCTACAGGCAATTTCAGATTACTGGTCAGCATGCACAATAAAACTTTTTTTCTTAGAAACAAATCTATATTAGATATTATGGTGCATGAAACTGATTTCTTTTACTGAATAATGTTTTTGCTTATTGATTTTATAGCAGATAAATATAGAATAAAAGTGTGGAAAGTAGTATAGACAATGTGGAATCCTAATTCTACTCTTCCTCTTACTTCTCCTCTTGATGATAACAACAATAGTCACTGTTATTAACAAGAAAAAAGCATCAGTCATCTATTGACTTATCCTGGTTGTTATGAATCCATAACCAGTTCCAGGAACCATAAGTATTTGATTGATGCTGCTGTACTGCAAATTTCAATAGACAGTCTTATAATCCTTTTATGCTTTGCAGTCAAAAATGGAGCTCAAGTGGCTTAGATATTTGTCTAGAGGCACGAGTAATGAAAGAGGACTAAGAAACTGATCTCTCTGACTGAATATATATATATATATATATATATATATACTCCCTCTCAAACACCACTTCCCCACACATAGTTCTGTTTAATTGGCACTTTGTTAACCCTTTGTGTAGAAAAGTGCCATTGGACAGAAGCAGCACATTTTTCTGAGTCTTTCAATTTGACAAATGTCTCTGTCAGGCTGCAGACGCGGAAGCCGATATAGTCCGATCATTGTCCTTTTATTTCAACAACCGTACAACACAGAAACACTCATAAGCCGTTGAAAACAACAAACAAAGACATCCGCTCGATACGCGTTGTCCGCTATGAGTTCGAATGTCCCAAGCATAATCCATAAAGCCTTCGGCAATGAGTAATCCAAGTCGGAAGTGGAATCCGCATATACAGCCGGCGGTCGAGCAGCCACGCGATTGTCCAGCTTGACAATATAACGACCGACAGCCTGTGACTCAAGAACGTGAGTTTATGTAGTCTGATCTTTCATGAGCCACAGCTGTCGGTAATCTTGGGAAGCAGCGTGACTGCTATCGAGGGGGGGCGTGGCAGGGTGAATCTCTGACAGCTACAGACGGGGGCGTGGCAGGGTGAATCCCTGACAGCTACAGAGGGGGGCGTGGCAGGGTGAATCCCTGACAGTACCCCCCCCTCCAGGGGCGACACCTGACGCCCCAAAACCCACCTATGCCAGGCGGGCCAGGGCACTCCGAGGAAGGCCTCCTTAGACGCCTGGGAGCAACGGAGGCCTGGTGAGCATTCTCTGCGGCGAGCCGGAATGGAACAACACCTTGCAGGAGGATCCGGAACGGAGCCACGCCCTCGGTGCTGATGGGAGACTGAGTAAAGCCCCTGGCGGGGATTGGAGCCGGAGCGACCTCCATGGCGGGGAACCGGAACTGGACGCCAACCATGACAATGACCGGGGAGTGGAGGACGTCCCGGGCGGAGACTAGGAACGTCGTACCGCCGTCAGAGGGACCTGGAGGACCGACGTCGCCGTCAGAGGGACCCGGGGGACCGACGTCGCCGTCAGAGGGACCCGGGGGACCGACGTGGCCGTCAGAGGGACCCGGGGGACCGACGTGGCCGTCAGAGGGACCCGGGGGCGAGCCGTCGCCTTCTGCGGAGCCCGGGGGCGAGTCGTCGCCTTCTGCGGAGCCCGGGGGCGAGCCGTCGCCTTCTGCGGAGCCCGGGGGCGAGCCGTCGCCTTCTGCGGGCGCCGGAGACGAGCCGTCGCCTTCTGCGGGCGCCGGAGACGAGCCGTCGCCTTCTGCGGGCGCCGGAGACGAGCCGTCGCCTTCTACGGGACTGTGGGGTGAGCCGTCGCCGTCGGTGGAACCCGGGGGCAGCGGTTCAACCTCCCTTTCGCAGTCCTGGAGCCGGGGTGAGTGCACAGGGAAACCCCTGGGCGTAAGGGCGCTCCTTGGGACCCTTAGGAGCAGATCGGAGCCTACTGAGCAGCCTGGAAATGAGGTGAAGCCTGCCTGGAGATCCACGAGCGGAGAAGGGCTCGCCTGTAGGTCCACGACATCAGTGGAGCTCTCTTTGGGACACTGAAGCGAAGACAAGCTTGTGGGGTCGCTCGGAGGCGGAGACGAGCTCTCGGGAGGAGCCTGGAGCGGAAACGAGCTCTCGGGAGGAGCCTGGAGCTGGGCGGAGCTCTCGGGAGGAGCCTGGAGCTGGGCGGAGCTCTCTTGGAGGTCCTGGGGCGGAGCCGAGCTTTCCGTGGGTGAGATGTCGCCTTGGAAGGGGCTCTGGGATGGGGCGTCGTCTGGAGAGGGACTCGGAGGAGTCACTTCGCCTTCTGTGACCGGAGGTGGCGGCGCGGCGCTCTCGTGAAGACTCTGTGGCGGCGCGGCGCTCTCGTGAAGACTCTGTGGCGGCGCGGCGCTCTCGTGAAGACTCTGTGGCGGCGCGGCGCTCTCGTGAAGACTCTGTGGCGGCGCGGCGCTCTCGTGAAGACTCTGTGGCGGCGCGGCGCTCTCGTGAAGACTCTGTGGCGGCGCGGCGCTCTCGTGAAGACTCTGTGGCGGCGCGGCGCTCTCGTGAAGACTCTGTGGCGGCGCGGCGCTCTCGTGAAGACTCTGTGGCGGCGCGGCGCTCTCGTGAAGACTCTGTGGCGGCGCGGCGCTCTCGTGAAGACTCTGTGGCGGCGCGGCGCTCTCGTGAAGACTCTGTGGCGGCGCGGCGCTCTCGTGAAGACTCTGTGGCGGCGCGGCGCTCTCGTGAAGACTCTGTGGCGGCGCGGCGCTCTCGTGAAGACTCTGTGGCGGCGCGGCGCTCTCGTGAAGACTCTGTGGCGGCGCGGCGCTCTCGTGAAGACTCTGTGGCGGCGCGGCGCTCTCGTGAAGACTCTGTGGCGGCATGGTGTGCTCGCCGACGCTCGGAGATGGTGTGGTGCGTCCACGAGAACCCCGGAACACAGCAGCACGCTGGTAGAGACCCTGAGATGAAGCAGCCCTCTCATCAAAACATTGGGGCTGAGCTGCAGGCTCATGGGAGATCCGCGTGCTCTTGAGAACCTTGGAATGGAGCACCTTCCTCCTCAAGGGGACTGTAGTGGAGATCCACCACCTCTATCCCCAACTTCCCCAGAAGCAGCCCGCTGAATTCGGCGAGTGAGCCGAATTTGCCCCCTTTGGCGCTCCATAGTGAGCTGGCTTTGGCAAGAACTTCTCCAGACAGGAGGGAAATACAGAGGGCAATCTTGGCTCGTTCGGAAGGAAACCGGGAAATGTTAACAGCCACATACTCGCCGATGCCTTGCAGAAATCCGCCCAATTCGTCTTTTTTCCCCGAGTAACGAGCCGGTAATCCCCTCGCGCTCTCTGAGGGGCGTGGCGCAGCCGCGCTCTCATGATCCGGCTTCTGTGGATCTGAACCGCGAGGAGCGGCACTGAGCTTCCGGAGGAAATCCGAAGCCGGGTTCAGCTGCCGATCCGTTGCGGTCGGAATCGCGGAATGGCGAATCCGCGTTCGGTATAGGTCGGTCGTTCTGTCAGGCTGCAGACGCGGAAGCCGATATAGTCCGATCATTGTCCTTTTATTTCAACAACCGTACAACACAGAAACACTCATAAGCCGTTGAAAACAACAAACAAAGACATCCGCTCGATACGCGTTGTCCGCTATGAGTTCGAACGTCCCAAGCATAATCCATAAAGCCTTCGGCAATGAGTAATCCAAGTCGGAAGTGGAATCCGCATATACAGCCGGCGGTCGAGCAGCCACGCGATTGTCCAGCTTGACAATATAACGACCGACAGCCTGTGACTCAAGAACGTGAGTTTATGTAGTCTGATCTTTCATGAGCCACAGCTGTCGGTAATCTTGGGAAGCAGCGTGACTGCTATCGAGGGGGGGCGTGGCAGGGTGAATCTCTGACAGCTACAGACGGGGGCGTGGCAGGGTGAATCCCTGACAGCTACAGAGGGGGGCGTGGCAGGGTGAATCCCTGACAGTCTCCTTCTGCACTGCCAAGATTTCTTATTTACATTTAAGTGAACAGTCCATTATGTGTACGGAATGGGCAGAAGAATAGGCAGGTCTTAAATGATTTCTCTGTGCCTAATAAATCAATAGATCTGTACTCCTGGGAGGGCAATAGCAATCTCAATCTACCCTTTGTTGCTCAGGCATAGTGGGACTATTAAAAACTGGGGATGTTTCACTGACAAATATGTACCCAACTTGTTGGAATATTCCAGAGAAATGTAAGAATTAAAAATATTAACTAAATAAAAATGTAAACATAATGGGGGCATACTGTTGTAGAATTATATATTTTTTTTATTAAAGAATGTCACTGCTTATAGATACAATTATTGTTTTAGGAAATCCATAAAGCAAATTAGATCACGTTATTTTTTTTTTCACAGCTATAAGCAGTTTTTTTGGTACTGAAATAGATAAGGGAAGATAAAAATGCAGCTTGTCAACCATAAACCGTAAGGAATCCTTCTCCTAGGAGGATTTCCTGTGTCAGCATTAAAAAAATGGCAGCAGACATGGCAACATTTGCAGAGAGCAGTAGCAAGCAAATCCAAATCAGTAGGCAAATCACAAAACAGAAAACAGGTCAGGTCAGGTGATGTCCAAACAGTATCCAAGGTCAAGGCAAAAATCTAGAAACAAGATAATACTATAGGGTCAAAGCCAGGAAACACCAAACATGAACAGAAGGCTTGGCAAGTCAGATGAATACACAGCGCTAAGTGAATACTTTTCTAAGTAAAGTTGCACTCAGTAATTGGGTAACTCATTCCCAATGCCGTTACTGCTGTTACCGACTATGCTTTATATAACTAAGTCTAAAATGTGACATCTGCTTATGTTAATGAGATTATTAGTATGTTAATGATACAACCACACACCCTAAGGGGTTCATGTTTTATTTAAGGTACTATAAGCTGTGCAGCTAAATAGTTTTCTGAAAACATAGCAGTACTTTCCTCCAACACAAATGAATAAATGTGAAAAATGTCCATTTTAGGCATGACTCATAAGAAAACCGACAGATCTGCACTATAAACTTCTCAATAGTAAGCTTTTGTTAAATTCCTGTTCTTTTCCCATAACATCCACATTTCATATACTCTTTATATATTAGCTTTAGCTACAAAAATAATATACCCCATGTCCCACCTCTGCACATGTCCAAAGCATCTCAATAGGCCCTCTCTTGCTTTGTCTCCAAAACATCCTACATACACTGTCCCTCTAATAAACTAATTTCTAATTCTGTCCATCCTCGTCACTCACAACGAAAACCTCAGCATCTTCCGCTCTGCTACCTCCAGCTCCGCCTCCTGTCTTTTACTCAATGCCACTGTCTCTAAACCATACAACATTGCAGGTCTCACCACAGTCCTATAAACTTTCTCTTTTACTCTTGCAGATACCCTACTATAACAAATTACTCCTGCCACTCTTTTCCACCCACTCCACCCTGCCTGCACTCTTTTCTTCTCTAATACACTCTACATTACTTTGCACTGTTGACACCAATAACCTAAACCCCTCCCCCGTCCCCACCTCTTCTCCCTGCAATCGCACCACTCCACTGCTCTCCCTCTCATTTACACACATGTACCCTTTCTCACTCCTACTGACTTTCATTCCCCTTCTCTCCAGCCTGTACCTCCACCTCTCGAGGCTTAGAGGAACCTGCTCCCTAGTCTCACCACAAATCACAATAAAATTTTGCAAATATTATAGTTCACCGAGACTCCTGTCTGACCTCGTCTGTCAACCTGTCCATCACCACTGCAAACAGGAAAGGGCTCAAATCCGATCCTTTATGCTGTCCAACCTCCACCTTGAACCAGTATGTCGTTCCTACTGCCCACTTCACTGCTGTCACACTGTCCTCATACATGTCCTGCACCACCCTCACATACCACACTGCCACTCCTGACTTCCTCATACAATACCACAAATTTTCTCTCGGCACCCTGTCGTACGCTTTCTCTAAATCCACAAACACACAATGCAACTTCTTCTGACCTTCTCTATACGTCTCAATCAACATTTTCAAAGCAAATAATGCGTCTTTGGTGCTCTTACTCGGCAAGAAACCATACTGTTGCTCACAGATGGTCACCTCTTCTCTTATCCTGACTTCCACAACTCTTTCCCATAACTTCATGGTGTAACTAATCAACTTTATTCCCCTGTAGTTACTCCATTCAGTATAAATTTCTAAATCGTGGTCCGCACATTTAATTTGGCACGTTTTACACTGGATTCCCTTCCTAACGCAACCCTCCCCATTTATCCAGGCTTGGGACCAGCATTAAGAATGCACTGGCTTGTCAACCCTAATGGCTGGGTTTACTGTGTGTTAAAAACTAAAAAAAAAACTAAAAAAAATTTTTTTTTTTTTTTTTTAAGGTACATTTAGAACAGATTAAAATGTGCAATTAATTTGCGATTAATCACAAGTTAACTCTTGACAATCATTCACTTAATCGCGATTCAATATTTTTATTGATTGACAGACCTATTTTATATGTATATATAAATATATTAATATACTTATATAAGTATAAAAAAGTAGGACATCTTGCATGCTGATTATTATTGTGTTGGCCTTGTGAACTGGTTTAAATTAGCTGGAGAGATTGATCTGGCTCCAAAACCTTCCCATCACTGAGCTATTCATAAATTTGAGAGACATTTTTATGTCACTATAGATTACGTGACCTAAAGTGTCAAGCTTGGGAGTACTCCACGGACTGTTATTTATCCAGGGATTCATCAATGGCGAAAACATCTTGGTTTTTGATGTTCTATTACATAACTATGTTAAACCATGTATACCTAAACACAAAGGTAATTTGCACTGAGCATTAGGTCTGGAAATTAAAAGTAGAATCAAACGTAATTTTGGTCCATATAGTTATATAATGCAATAAATCCAGAATTGAAAACATGTCATAGTTTCACTATATTGTATTGATCTTATATGAACAATTAGCATATGTTCAGTCTAAATATCTTTAGGATTGATGAAAACAAAATTAACTGCAGTTAAAGCCCATTGTGATTTCTATACATGTTTCTTTAGTGTACAACATACAGATGTTGAGTTCGTATTCATTGTTAATCATTAATACCCATAAAGATTTCAGTTACAAACCTACAAACTAGTTATACAAAAATGTGTAGTAAAGTAAATTCCAAAAAGCCTGCTTACATAGCAGATGAAACACTTTTGTTTGAAATGTCTTTATACCTATTTATTTTCAGAATGCCAATGGCCAACATGTCCTATTCTTCCTATACCTATTTAGGTACTATTGATCTTACACTTCATCATTTGCCAGAAGAGAATATGATAGTGTTTTTTTCTGAGATTAAGAACCTAGTGTTTCTGCAGCTCTCTTTTTAAACTTGGTACTGTGGGGAAAAACACTCCTACCTAATGAGACAGTGTTGGACTAACACTGCACTGCTGTTATCAAACAGCATCTGCACAAATAGCATCATCTGCACCTAAGCTGTAATCCTCTACAGCTAGAAATTTCCATTTTAATAAGCATGATCTTAAATATTTTTAAGATCATGCAATCTAAATTGAGAGTACATTGTGCAAAATTCCCACATTAGCTCTAAATCAATCTTTTAAATAAATGGAAGGTTAATTGGCCAAAAGTGAGTTGAGTGTTGATTGCTCAGGTTAACACATTACTTGATCTATTAAGTAATGTAAAAATGTATGTGGTATTTTCGCTGCAGCAGATGGAGTTTTTTTTTAAACGGCATTAATGGAATACAATGACATCAATTTAATCTCTTGTTAAAATATTCTTTCTCTTCTTTTCTTTATGCAGACAAGGTACAACTATGACGTATTATAATAGGCAACTTTCAATTAAAAGCGTACATATTTGCAAATTTCTTAACTTTACTTAACATACACTTGTGCATACAACAAGAAAAAAATAAATCACAGACTGAAATTAAAAGTAAAACATGAAAAAACATGAGTGGTGACAACAATTGTTAAAATTAAGTAAATGTAGCATACATTTTTAATGTATTTACCCACGTGATATGCAAACATGAATCCAGCAAGAACAGGAGCCATTTTATGAAGCATGGAGGTAAAGGTGGTGAAACTTTCTCAGGAAAGTTTTATCTTCTTCTTCTTCTTCTTCTTCTTCTTCTTATTATTATTTATTTATTTTTTATCAGATGTGGGAAGTAATGACGTACAAATACTTTGTTACTGTACTCAAGCAGATTTTTCTGGTATCAGTATTTTACTGTTCATATTTCGGACAACTTTTTACTTTCACTCATTACATTTTTACAGAAATATCTGTAGTTTACGCTTTTTTAATTTGTAAACCAGACTCATTACTTATCTATTATCACTTATTACATATTTATTTAGTGAAATGTCAATAATTTTTCTTCTTGTTGTTGTGCGCGGTTTTCAGCCCATCAACCTATTTCCTGTCATTGCGTAGCTTTTTCTATCCACTGGTGTATCATTTTCTGGTTCTCACACACCACAGGCGTAGACTAATTTTGAAGCTACAACAAGCATGGCAGAAGACCACAAGAAGTACGTGATCATCATCTTTTCTCTGAATGTATTCTATTTGGTGGATGTTCAGCCTTAATACATTAATTAGGTAACAACATTTTTAATACATTTTGTATCAATTTATTAATTAAGGCTGCCAAAATGCTAATTAATTTGAACGGTACTGGTTTTATTAACACGCAATTATTGGAGTGCGCAATTCTGTTTGACCCTTTTTTATTAAAAATATAAATAAATAAATAAATATAAAAGAGGCAAAATTAAAACCTTTTAAGCGCAACACACGTTTATTCACAATGTCCTTTCTTTACTCAGATAATAATAAATAAATAAACTCCCCCGAAAAATTATTTTTAGTAAGTAAACATTTGGTTTACTGATGCGCAAGTGTCAAATAAGCACTAAAATCCGGCATGATGCACACAATTAACCCTCAGGGGTTATACCGGTGCGTTTTGTGTCATTTTTTCCTCATAATGCCAAAACGAACTTAAAGTACTCTGTCTTTTTTGATTGTACAGATAAGAGCAATACAACATTTGAATCTGTAAAGGGTCTACTTTTATTTGTACACACTCATAAAAACAACAAAATGCTGTGCTTTTGTAAAACAAAGAAAACAGACCAGGGGGCGCTTTTTGCCCTCTCTGTCATCTCTCTTCACAGACACACAAAAAAAAACCAACCAGAATCTCAGTGAATATTTGCCTCACAGCCATAATAATATATTTATAAAAAGCTCAAAAATAAACCAATTCACATCGAAATACAAATGTTGTCTGATTATGTAATCCATATGAAAGTTATAAGAGGTACAGTATGTCTGGTATCACCTCATTAAACGTCTGTGTGGTAACAGCAAAGGTGGCTTTTGGTGTCCTGATGATTTACGCAATTTAAAATGTCATAATTACCTTAAAACATGTTTTATGTTGCGTTTGGTTTTCACAAATAATAGACATCTCGATGCCGGACTGCCGGTTGCTTTAATTGAGAGAAGAAACTGCCGAATGACATGCTTCGGAGCCTTGTGTGAGGGTGCTGGACCCAGCAGGTGAGGACATTCTCCAGACTCTTTGCCAGGGCCAACTGCGAGCCCCAGGTCTTTGTACGCCGCTACGCCTCAGTAGAAGCGGGGCCAGAACAGCGAGGAGCGAGAGCACCCTGCTCGAAGAGTGCTCTCCACGATAGACATCGACATGTGAGCGCAATCTACACAGTCGGCTCCCTTGAGCAAGTGACACAAAACAGGGCTTACTCTTTGCAGTCACTTTCATTTTATAATATTTTGGACATTACCATTTACCATATAGACAAACACACGTAGAGTGCTTCTTGAACAAAGAGAAGCCAGTGCCGGCTCCACTCCATGTGCTTTTATAGCTTCCTGGTCATTAAGTCACTCCGGCGATGACGCCAAGCTTTTCCATTGGACTGATAACACGTGATTCAGAGCGTGGACAATGCGAAGCGTTCCCAAAGTTGTTGACGCAGCTCAAGTTATTGAAGGGGAACTAGCCTTGGATGCTTGGATTATTTTTTATCAAAAAGAAACATGTGACAGTGAGTGAAATAAATGTTACCATCCAACATTTCCCATTTAAATGGACAGGCAAGACTAACAGTCCAAAGTCAGTACCTATCTGCTTTGGAACTTGGAATGCCCAAAAAAATGGGCCCTTTGATTTCTTTCATTTCTAGACCTAATATATGCAATTAATCTGAGTTAACCAAAAGAACTCCGCTACAAATTTTTCCAGAAGATTTTACTGGAGCTAGACAGTAGCAAACTTTCCCCAAAAATTATTTCTCTGAAGAACAAGCTGGTTAAAAGATGTTGCCATTTTGCATTCTGTTCTACAAAAATGAAAGACACATGTCTTTGTTCTATGTTGTTAGTTTCACTTAACTGTTCCAAAGTTTTCCTTTTTGCCAAAGAAAAATAGAAATGACATATTGTGATCCTGTATTGTAACCCTTTTTTGAGAAGTAGTCATTTTCATATTTTTAGTAGCAATGTTAAACATTTTCAGAGCCAACAGTGTTACTGTTAAAAAAAAATGCCTCACTCATGTGGTTCCATATTGTTAGTCAGTATTCTGTTTTTCTTGCATTGTTTAAAAGTAAATGTTAAAGAAACATTTTTTATTTTTTTTGTGTTATTTCTTTTTGCCGGGAATTTTGTTTGTATCGGAGTTTTGAATTTTTTACAGTTCGTTTTTTCTCACTTTCATGGCTTTAAGATATCAAAATATCGTTTTGATTTTCTGCATCCTTCACTTTCCGTTGGCTCCGTCTCGTCTATTTTTGCTTTCGGAAGAGCGCTTTTTTCCCTGTTTGAGGGTTTGAAAGCAGTGAGCGGAGGATATTCACCAGAACTACGAACACACACTACAGTAATCACATTAAGGTACGTCATTTCTCTGCTATGGCGAACATCCAGTTCATTCAGTGTGTGAAGTGTCACATGTTTAGTCAGTCTCTCTCCGTTGTTAGCGATAATTTTATCTGTGAGAAGTGTAAGCTAGTTTGCTCTTTGACAGAGAAGATCTTAGCATTAGAGGAGCGCATCCAGAGTCTAGAGAGAAGTAGTGAGTGTGAGAGCAGTCCAGGTTCTGCAGGAAAAAGGCTGGATGCCCGATGTGAAGTAAATATTCCCCCCCGACTCCGGCATTAGAGCCCTAGCAGTGGGGCGAATGGGTGACGACTCGGCGGCATACTAGCAAAGCCAAAGCTAACGCTAAGGCTCGCCCACGGGAGCAGCATTCCTCTCCGCTTCACGTGTCCAACAGGTTTGCTCTCCTCAGTGAAGCACCCGCTGAGAAACCTGAAAGAACTCCATTCTAAAGCACGTGAAATTAGCTAGACCTTTAGGGGCACCAGCAGCACAGGTTATGTGTATACCGGGAGCCAGGGCGCTGGTCAGCTTAGATATTTAGAAAAGCACAGGTTCTCTAAGATAGTTTTTCACACAGGAGCTAATGATATACGCCTTCGACAGTCAGAGGTTACTAAGAGTAATATTATAGAGGTGTGTAAAATAGCAAAGGCAATGTCCGATGCAGTAACATGCTCTGGCCCCATCCCAATGCGACATGGCGATGTAGCCTACAGCAGGTTATGGTCGCTGAACTGCTGGATGTTCGAGTGGTGCTACAAAAACAATGTGGGCTTCATTAATAATTGGAGCATTTTTGAGGGCAAGGCTGGCCTGTTAGGGCGGGACGGTATCCATCCTACCCGGGAAGGTGCTGCTCTCATTTCTTTTAGTATAGGTAATAGTCTCAGAACAGCACTAGTTAACAAGTGACTGTCTAGAGCCAAGGCCAGGGAGCAGACAGACAGGCTAAACCGACCGTCTGCTAGCTGCACTGAGTCGTCACTCAGGATCCACCAAATTGAGACTGTGTCTGTCCCCCGAGAAAAACCAAAATATAGGAATTATTAGAAAGTCTGTTTTAGTAACCTGATTAACATTAAATTAAATAGGACTGAACGCACAGCCAGCACCTCTGATCTAAATATAGGATTGCTGAATATTAGATCTCTCACGTCAAAAGCGTTGATTATAAACGAAATTATTACCGACCAGGAGTTTAATATAATGTGTTTGACAGAAACATGGGATTAAACCGAATGAATATGTAGCATTAAATAAAGCGAGTCCTACTGGGTATAGTTACATTCACCAACCCCCGTTTAAAAGGAAGTGGAGTCGCAGCTATCTATAATAATAATCTAAACGTCACACAAAAGACTAAACACAAATGTAAAAAATTGGAAGTTCTTTACACCAACATAAAATATTCAGTGTCCGAAAGCAGGTCCAGCCAGTCAATTCCACTAATTATTATTTATAGACCCCCAGGGCCTATCTAATAGAATTTGCAGATTTCATCACAAATTTAGCTACTTCTTTAGACAAAGCATTAATTATTGGTGACTTTAATATTCATTTTGATAATCAGGAAGACTCCTTAAGAGCAGCAGTTGTGTCCATTCTAGAGTCAGTTGGAATTAATCAGAATGTTATAGGACCCACTCATAGTGGTGGACACACTCTCGATTTGTTGTTAACATTTGGATTAAAAATAAAAAACGTAGTCATAATTCCACAGTCTGAAGCTATTTCAGACCATTATCTCATCTCTTTTAAAATCTGCCTCCGTCATTGCATTTCTACCTCACCACGTTACCGTGTTAAGCGTACTTTCACGTCAGCTACAGCAGCACGTTTTATCGATAATCTTTCAGAAATTACGATATTAGATAGATCTCCGTCTGACCCCGCAGAGCTCGACTAGGCCACTGAACACCTAGAATTAACGTTACGTTACACTCTAGATGATGTAGCTCCCCTTATGACCAAAATGATCAGGGAGAAAAAATTAGCACAGTGGTATAATGATCATACGCGCACCTTAAAACAGACCACTCGAAAATTAGAACGTAAATAACGTCAAACAAAATTAACAGTATTTCAAATAGCATGGAGAGCCTCCTAAATTATAGAAAATCTCTTAGTGCTGCTAGATCAGCATATTTCTCCACCCTAATAGAAAATAACAAACATAATCCTAGATTTTTATTCAGCACGGTAGCAAAATTAACAGGAAATAAAAGCACTGCGCTAACATGCACACCATCATTAGGTAGTAATGATTTCATGAACTTTTTTAATAATAAAATTGAAAACATCAGGCAAGAAATCCAGACGGTTAATATAAATCAAAATTATTTTACAAGTAACCCTGTAGACAGCAGCGTAAATTTAGCAGACAATCAACTACAAAGCTTCACTCCTTTTCATGAGAATGACTTAATTTCATTAATTTCCTCATCAAAATCATCAACCTGCATTCTCGATCCCTTGCCTACAAGTTTCCTCAAACAGATAACTCCAGAAGTAATTCAACCTGTTTTAAAAATAATAAACTCTTCCATTAGCACTGGTTATGTACCAAAATCCTTCAAACTGGCAGTTATCCACCCCCTTATTAAGAAACCTGACCTTGACCCATTCCAGTTGTCCAACTACAGACCAATATCAAATCTCCCCTTTATATCCAAAATTTTAGAAAAGGTTGTAGCACAGCAGTTATGCTCAAACCTACTTATGAATAACATTTTTTAAATGTATCAGTCAGGATTTTGGCCTCATGATAGCACATTTACCACCAGCTAGTTAAGGTGGTAAATGACCTGTTATTGGCCTCTGATCAGGGTTTTGTCTCCTTACTTGTTTTACTCGACCTTAGTGCAGCTTTTGACACCATTGATCACACTATACTACTTGCTAGACTTGAGAATGTTGTTAGAATAAAGGGAACAGCTCTCTCTTGGCTCAGGTCCTATTTGACTGATCGCTATCAGTTTGTTGATGTAAATGGTGAGTTCTCCACACTCTATGAGGTAAAGTTTGGTGTTCCTCAAGGATCTGTCTTAGGCCCACTGCTTTTCTCTTTATATTTGCTGCCTCTTGGTGAAATTATTCATAAACATGGGATTCGCTTCCATTGCTATGCTGATGACACACAGCTGTATATTTCAACAAAGCCAGATGAGAGAGAGCAGCTTAACAATGTTGAGAAGTGTGTAAAGGACATTAGACAGTGGATGCTTGATAACTTTCTTCTGCTCAACTCAGATAAGATGGAAGTACTTTTACTAGGACCACATGGAGCTAGAAGTAAACTTTCCGATTACGTAGCATCTCTGGATGGTGTTTCTGTTTCAGCATGTACGGCTGTCAAAGACCTTGGTGTGATTATTGACCCTAGTCTTTCCTTTGAGTCTCACGTGAATAATATCACCAGGATCGCCTTCTTTCACCTTAGAAATATTGCTAATATTAGAAATATGATGTCGTTACAGGATGCAGAAAAACTAGTTCATGCTTTTGTTAATTCTAGATTAGACTACTGTAATGCTTTACTGTCTGGGTGTGCAAATAAGTGCATAAATAAGCTTCAGTTAGTTCAGAATGCAGCAGCAAGGGTCCTCACTAGATCTAGGAAATATGACCACATCAGCCCTGTTTTAATCAGTCTACACTGGCTCACAATTAAATCTCGCATTGATTATACAATACTACTACTGACGTATAAAGCACTTAACGGTCTCGCACTGCATTATCTGAGTGAACTTCTGTACCAGTATGATCCTCCACGCCTACTTAGATCAAAAGGTGCTGGCTATCTGTTGGTTCCTCAAATAATGAAGACTACAGCAGGGGGCAGATCTTTCTCTTATAAAGCCCCACAGTTATGGAACAGCCTTCCAACCAGTGTTCGGGAGAGTGTTTCAATAGAGTGTTTGGTGAACTGGGATATTTGTATGCTGTCGTCCCCTCACATTTACACGTTCACTCAGGTTTGTTGACGGTGGTGTGGTGGGTCGTCTCTTATCCCAGAGATCCCTCATGTCTGTGTTACCTTCTGGTTCTCCCTTTTAGTTATGCTGCCATAGCGAGTCTTGCCGGAGTCCAAACTGCACAGTGACATTACTTTCATACAACAATAAGGACACTTAATAATCCATATCCTTCTCTTCCTGTCACCCTCTTCTCTCTCTCTCTCTCTCTCTCTCTCTCTCTCTCTCTCTCTCTCTCTCTCTCTCTCTCTCTCTCTCTCTCTGTCGAGTTAAACATGCTCCTGAGGCTCCAGTGAACACTGTTCCTGCCCCTCTCCCCTTCATGGATCTTCCCACTTTGTCCAGGCCTGCCTCTGGATAGTGTTCTCTGCGACTGGAGGCCACTCTGTGCAGCTTGGGACGGTTTCTCATCAACACCTTGGGTGGTTCCATGAAATTCCGGAGTAAGAACCGGAGCTTTGAGGATGGACTGGACTGTAGTTAATGTCAGCAGTCTGCTACACTGACTCAGGAATACAGTTCGCTTCTGATCATCATCACTGTACCCCACAATATTGTATATCTGCTACAAATGGACATTCGGTGCAACCCAGATGAGGATGGGTTCCCTCTTGAGTCTGGTTCTTCTCAAGGTTTCTTCCTTTTGCCATCTCGGGGAGTTTTTCCTTGCCACAGTTGCTCATCAGGGACAGACTTACTTACAAAGAACATATTTACTTTTAATCACCACATTATCTGTGTAAAGCTTCTTTGAGACAATTTTCATTGTTAAAAGTGCTATACAAATAAAAATGAATTGAATTGAATTTTTCCTAGCAGTAAATAAAAAATCCAGTGTAATTTTTACAGTTACTTTTAAACAACTGAAAATGTCAAAATGTAAGTCATGCCTTACTCGTGTGGTTCACTTTGTATTCACCTGTGCTAGAATTCTTTTTTGCATGTTTTAGAAGTAAATGTTGGAGAAACAGTGTTATTTTCTCAGCAGTAAAGCTTTAAAAATCTATTTTTATTTATAATTACTGTTAAAGGAAAATGTAAATGTGTTAGTCTGCACTCATCTGTGTCAAAATTTTGTTTTATTAGCAAATAAGAAGTGTGTATTTCTAAAGTAAATATTGGAGAAACATTAAACTTCTTTGTCCAGAATAAACAATGTTGTTTTTTTTCCCACTTACTGTCTTTGAGGTGTTTATTAAGATGGATGTTAACTGCATGTTGCACATAACTGAATGTTAACAGTTTGGGTAATTTCATTTAATAGTTGCTAGTCTAAACACTTATATTTTATGTTGCTTTATCACAATTATGTTGCTTTAATGTAAACAAGCTACATAAAAGCTTTAAGTTTAAATTTAAACAACTTGTAATTTTTTGCAAATACTATTGGTCTTACATAGTTTTTAAAAATTACATTTGAGAATACTCAAACATTTGAGCTTATGAAACAAATATTTTCTTGTAATTTTTACTTAAAACCTACATAAGTTGAATTTAAATGAAACGTGTGATAGAGAAATGGTGCATATATATTTTAAGTAAACCCAACACATCATTTTCTACAGTGTGCATTGTTTGTTATTGAAGTTTATACCACCTTTAGCATTGCAGAGTTCTTAAATCTGATTGGTTAACAGGAATTTATTCATTTCTATTAGCACAGACAGTAAATTTCAGATTTATATTACCGTATATTCTAATTTATTGTTGTATATAGGACTGATTAGATGGTGAACATGACATTGAGATGAACATTTATTTAGCATTTCATGATCAGACACACAATCATATAGCAATCAGACATGTGAAAGTCTTAAAGACGGACATCTTTTCCGTTTCTCTGTACCATGACAATCAGATTTCTTCTCTTTAGAAATTCTCATTAATTTTGATAGAGGATGAGGTAAGGGTTTTAAAAAAATCTCTTATAGCATATGCAATAACAGAATGATTCTATGTGGATTGTGCAAAACGTTAAATGTAATTATACAGTACATGGTCAAAATATATAACATTACTCTTGATTACATTCAGCAAATTGATGTCATAAGAGGAATTAAATAGGAATTAAATCTTGCCACATTTTACCACCCTGCTGTTGATAATTTCTAATGATAATTAGCTCATTCACTATGCTGTTACTAACACTATGTTATGTAAAGATTTAATTCTATGCTTAAAATATGCACAACATTAGACCCAGACCAAAAAAAACCTTTTGCCTGTCTATATCAAGCTACATTTTGTGCAATAAATCCTTTTACACACTGAACTCAAGGAAAACCAAATTTTATTTTCATTTTGTTTACTAGAAAACATTCAGGGAAATTCTTCTTATCTTCTCTACTTCAATTCTGTGCACATTTCCAGACATAAATGGGTGTTCAGTGCGCAGCAATTATCCTGTCTCTCATGCAGCATCAGGGGGACTTTCTTATGGTGGCTTTCTGAACATTGCATCACAATAAGGGCTCTCAAATGAGCCCCAAATTCCATTGTAAATATCAACACACTAGAGTCTAATTAATCGTACAAGCGCAAACAGTATGTACGTTCACCAGCACATGGTATGGAATTCAATTTTTAAACCAGTGTACAGATCCCCAAAACAAAGCAAGATAAAGCAAGAAATCTTTGGAGCTATTCCGTGAAAATCCATTAATAACACTTAATTGTAGGGTCCACAAATAAGAATTTATCAATACTTATCAAATAATTACATAATAATGAATTTACACATGCACTAATCCTTTCACATTAGAAAGTAATAAAGCATAATACATTAACAATCTCTGAGCCATACAGTATGTGAGTAGCTATTATTAATGACAATAGTTAAGTGCTAACATCTTAAGTTATTATGTTAATTAATACTGTGATTGCAATATTAATTACAATTATTTGCATTATTAATTAGCTTATCATTAAAAGCTGCTTTAAGAAAATGTAACCAAAATCAACCCATCCTATTTGTCATGATGGCATCTTGATTTTCAGGATCAAGCATGCACAGTTCAGATAGAGCCTCTATAAGAAACCCTCTCCCCGACATGCTTTTTCAGCAAGACTCAAAGAGATTGGATTCATTTTTTAGATTGAGAAAAGTCTTCAGAAGTTTTCTAAGAGCACTCCAGGATAGTGAACTTTCACAGGCAACAATATAAGATTTATTACCTTTTAAAAAGATAGAAAGGATGAAATTGCTTTCAGCTGAACAAACCACATTGGAGATTAAATCTGGAGAATAATTATTAATTAACTGCCATTTTACTGCACAACAGGAACCATTCGCTGTCTCCCTGTAACAAATTCAATTTCATTTTCACACCACAGCAATGCTTTATTGGCGGATGTTTATATGCAGCCACAGACAAGTAATCATTTAAACTCCAAACAGTGAAAAGATTACTGCTTTTCAGCACACAAATCATAATAAATTCCATTTAAATAGCACATTTTAGGTTGTTCAGAAGTGAAGAGCAACAGATCATTCTTATTTGTTCCTTGTTTGGCAATAAAATTTTCTTTTGAATTGCAGCTCAAAAAGTTGAATGAAACATTTTAAAACTCTAACTGACATTGTTTATGCAAGTTATAAAATGCTTTGTGATGTTCTGTTATAGGAAAATGATCATTTATGAAATGGTGAAAGGCTTGTTACAACCCAACGAAATGATTTTCCAGTAACAGCATCACTCAAATTATTGTATTTCTTTTATACCACTGCAATTTACCAGATATTATGATTTTAAATTAGGAATCAACAATGTGCCATAGCTTTTTAACTCTTAAATGATTGAAAGGTTTCTCTATTTTCTCTATTGTAAAGACTTTCCAATGAATTGAGTGATCTGTGGGCTTCTGCAATAAATACTGAATAAAAAAGACTTACAAAAAAGAAGAAAATCACAATGTATATACTATGTTTATCCTTTAATGACAAAGCATACCTTTTGCATGCTTTGTCATAAAAGAAACAAAAAAAGAAACAAATAAAAAACAAACAAAAATCCACAGAAAGCATCATTTACATTGACAGGTAATGTTATATACCTATTCACATCATTTATCTTTATTAATGGTAGGTGGTAATATAGTGGTTAAAGCATTGGACTCTGGATTGGTAGGTCACAAGTTCAAATCCCAGCACCACAAAGATGCCACTGCTAAACCCTTGAGAAAGACCCTTAACCCTTAATTGTTCGATTGTAAGTCGCTCTGGATAAGAGCATCTGCTAAATGCCATAAATGTAAAAAAAAATGTACATCAATATCCTTAACCAATACCTAATCCTTTAGGGATCATTTATTGACCTATGAGTCTGCAGTTTCCTTCTTTCCTTTAAAGAAATATGTGACTTTGTGATTGAACAATATGTAAAATAACAAAATTGAATATGGAATTTTTTACCTACCGTAATTTCCGGACTATAAAGCGCACCTATATATAAGCCGCACCCACTGAATTTTACAAAGATTTTTATTGTAAACATAAAAAAGCCGCACCTGTGTATAAGCCTAAGTCTACACTTAAACTAATAAACTTTACACAGGCTTTAATGACAGTGTCTGTTACACGGGTGAAATATGTTGTGGCTCCCTTAAGAGCAGAGCGGCATTTTGGGAATTGCCTGCCGCCGCATTTTTCAGGTATCACTGCATGTGTGCAAGACCGAGGAATATGTCCTTATTATTTTCTGATGCTCATTTCTAAGTTTATTTGACTAACACGTAACGCTGTTGCCAATAAAAATAAAAAAGCATGAGTTTTGGAAACCTGTCTGTGCTTATATGATTTCTGTTGCAACTGGAGTTAGCGAGCTCTCCCTTCACCCAGACTCAACGTGCTACAACGGCCTGTATCTAAACAGTAGCCGACCAAGAAAGTCATTGTTCATTCTCTTCCTCCTTCTTTTCACAACAATTTCTCTCGAGAGTTTTTTCATTTGGCATCGTCATGCGTTTAAAAAGAAACGTTTATTCTCCCGATGCCGTGCAGCTCAGAACACAGGTGAGTTGCGTTTTTTTGTTTCCGTTCGGAAATTTCATTGGTCTAATGTTATGGGGCTCATTTTTGGCTTGAAGTTTGTGAAACCGGGAAAAACCCAGGAAAAATTCATAAATAAGCCGCTTTGTTGTTTAAGCCGCGGGGTTTAAAACGTGGGGAAAAAGTAGCGGCTTTTAGTCCGAAAAATATGGTATATATTTTTTATATGCTAAATTCCAAACTTTAATTTCTTTCAGTAATGAAATATGAGTTTTTTGTCCAAACCCCTTTAAATTGTAAGTGCAAAGCACTTATTATTGCTGAAGAGACTACATTTGAATTAATTTATTCCTAATGAACTTAGACAGCTTGTTGTGTTCTTGCACTGATTCTGCTCATATCTTGAGTCCATGCATTACTCATGTGCTGGAGTGAACATGATAACTGGGAAATCAAAAAGTCAGTGTGTAAGACAAGGACAGTCCCTGAGAGGACGAGTTCAGAAGAGCAGATGTCATCCAACACATCTATCCATGGTGGCTGCTGCATTGGTAGGCCTTCCTTGTGCCTTGTATTAGCCCGATTAATATGTTTCTGCATTCTACGTTATGGCTGAATGAAATACTGGTGACTTATCGACTTAAATGTTAATAATTGCTCACAGAGCACTGAGAGTACACCATCAATCATCATTACCTGCCAGAATTTGATTCAGGACATGGATTTTACTTTGTTTAACCTTTTAAAAAACCCTGTAAAGACCATTTACAGTGGGTGTAGGAAGCTTTTCTAAAAGCTTCAAAATGTTAATGCAGGGATTAACTGAGAACACTGACACTATGCTAGGAAAACATATTGACACCCTCTTTTAACTATAATGTCTGACAAGTCACACAAATTCTTGTTAAGCAATAATCTCTGTGCACACAAGGTTAAAGAAATATGTCCTTAAATCGAATTTGTAGTCAAAGTGTTCTCGACATAGGCTTGAATAAAAATACATACTTGTTTTTACAACTCTGTGATCTCTACTTGGTAGACAATTCTGGTTTCATTTCTGCCTGTCATGGGTTTTTGTCTCAATGGAGCTTTAATTATTTATTAAATGGCATTTGGACAATAGGATCATTAGTAAGTAATATTTCACCATCCACAAGCCACTCATAATTCACTTATTCATGCCTAATTTGTGAGCTCTTGGGGCTTAAATTTCTTTAATAGGGTATATGATTCTTTTCCCAAAAGACTCATCAGTCCCAATCCAAATATCATTTTACATTATAATCAAATTAAATGTATTTTACATCTCCTTTAATGTAAGATAATGAACAATGCAAAATGGAAAACAATATTATGTTGTAATTATAAAAAAAAGGAACTGATAACATTTGTAATAGGATCCATGCTGCGTAATTTAACATTGGTGTAAGTTGGCAATGTCAAAGTACTAGTAGAACTTGAAAATGTCAGTAGAACTGACTATAAAGTTCATTACACTGCTTATGCTACTTTTTTTTTCTTTTCCTTCCTGTTTAGACCTTAAGAATATTTGCATGTATACTATATAATTGTTTTTTGTGTTGCCCATCTAACTCTTGATTATCTAGGAAAATAGACATGACACAGGATTTGTTTGCATGCTTTGATATGTTCAGCATTCCCTTGAGAAACTCACTTGCAATATCAGATATTAAGGATTGCATTCATTATATAAGATTGCGGTATTAAAATGACACAAGCCGTATATTTAGCATTTAACCAAATTTAGATAGCAGAATGAAATGTAGTTAATTGATGAAAAAGAATCCAAGCGGATGATATTAATCAAATATATTTTAGTGAGCCTTGTTTTGTTATCTGTTTATGTCCAGCAAACTGCATGCATCTGAAGGCTCTCTGTTTTGTTTTTCACAGTGTTTAAATATTTAGCACACAAGCATTAGAGTCATTTGTAATTAGCTAGAGAGAGAGACCTGATGGGGATAATGAAATCACAAGTTTTAAGAGCTCTGACATTTTTTAATAATTTGAATCTTCTTACTTTAAAAAGAATTTCATTATACTCCAAATAATCTTCCTTTTCTTTTCTTTTCTTTTCTTTTCTTTTCTTTTCATTTCTTTTCTTTTCTTTTCTTTTCTTTTCTTTTCTTTTCTTTTCTTTATTTTTCTGAAAATTGTTTATATCTGTAGTATTCTGAGCCTCTGGCACTAGAAATGAAAAAAAAAAAAAAGGCTTTCTATGGTTCAAAAATGTCTTGTGGCAAAAGTGTTGTAAAAAGTTTAACTTGAGTAACTTGAAATAACCAAAATGATACACAAAAGTGTATGTTAAGTAACAAAAAATATATTTATGTAGTTATATTAGTTTAAATAAGTATATTAGCTGCATGTATTATATTAGTTCACTGAATATATTGTGTGAATTGTATACAATTTCTATTCCCATGCTATATTATGAATATAAAATCCACCTTTATATTTAAAAACCTTAGAAATGCACAACTGTCCATAGACCACATTTATTTATAAATTTATACCAATTCATGTGTCACTAAAATAATAGGAATGCACCTGAAATTGAACACATTAACCTCTTTTATAGCAATTTGTACACATTTTTTATGAGATAATATTCATGAGATACATCTCCTAAAATGAATGATCATACTGATCCTTCCTTTACAGCATCAGAAGATTTCCTCTATTACTACAGAACATTCAGGTACATGTTCAACCTCTTGTCATTTCGAAACTGGATTACTGCAACTCAGTTTCGGCAGGACTTCCTCTGAGTTATATTAGCCCTCTGCAACAGATCCAAAATGCACCAACACGACTTGTTTTCATCCTAAATTTTCCAAAACCACTGCAATGTTATGTTTCCTTCACTGTTTTTTTTTTTTGTAGCTGCCCGGATCAGATTTAAAACACTGATGCTTGCCTACAAAGGCAAAAACAGAACAACATCCATCTATCTCAAAGCACTTATCACACTCTGCAATGCATCAGACTCCGTCCGATTCTCCAGCATTGCTCGACTGGTCCTGCCATCTTTCAAAGCACAAGAAAGGCAGGCATCAAGGTCTTTTTTTTGGTGGTGCATTGAACTTTCCCTAGATGCCCAAACAGCTGAGTCACTATCAGTCTTTAAAACAATACCTAAAGACCTACCCTTTTCAGAAGTACCTAAATTAGCATTTTGATTAAAAAGAAAGTTCTTGATTTGCGTTTCTTAATATAATACCTTCCCAAAAGAGTTCTTAGACTGATGTTGTTCTTGATCAATGACCTAATGAACCAGTATCAAGAAGTATTTATTGATAGAGACTTCAATGCACTTATGTAATCACTCTGGATAAGAGCATCTGTCTAGTTCCATAAATGCAAATGTACTTCAATACTGTTTCTCGTCAATCACAGAAATACCAAATTAGAAACAAGGAGATCTTAAAATATACATTGCATACTATTATACATGAAGTAGTCACATGCATTTATTTTGATTGAAAGTGTTTATTAAGTAGTACAGTACAGTACATTTTTAAATACCTAAAAGAAGTCAGTGAACTCAGTTCAAATGTATATATTTATTCATTTTATTCATTTAGTCAATCACGAGAGAGAGAGTGAGAGACTGAAAAATAAAAAAATGAACTGAAATATTTCCCCAGGTGCCGGTCTGAAGAGAAAGTTCCAGCAACTTGTTTGCCATTTTCTTCTTCTGTTTTTAACTCTGTTGTTCTCAGTCTAATTGAAAGGGGAAATCGAGCACAGAGCTGCAGCATGTAGATATGCTTGTTCTCTAAGATGCATTTCGTTATTGGCTATTCCTGTCTATTATTGTTTTTTTTGCACTGGTTCTCTCTCTCTCTCTCTCTCTCTCTCTCTCTCTCTCTCTCTCTCTCTCTCTCTCTCTCTCTCTCTCTCTCTCTCTCTTCTCTCTCTCTCTCTCTCTCTCTCTCTCTCTCTCTCTCTCTCTCTCTCTCTCTCTCTCTCTCTCTCTCTCTCTCTCTCTCTCTCTCTCTCTCTCTCCTAACCTTGCACTGTTGTTGTATTCAAGTTTACTTCTGATAAAATGTCATAGCACATGTGTCTGAGAAGGGATAAAGGAAGCATGATCAAATTCCTGTTTGGAACCATGACTCTGTATTCCTTTATAAACTCTTATTACTGTCGCACAGGTTTATATGGACTGACATGATAAGCAAGCATGAGTGACATGTCTCTGATAACAGCCCATTCCCCCTGAAGGCTCTTCAGGAGCTAACCCTTCCATCTAATTTAAGATTTAATTTCTATTGCTTTGTCTGTGGATACTTGAGAAAGTACATAGCACAGGTGGAGAGAGACGCAATAGAGCCCTAGGGCTCTACTGTGTTTGCCTACGTGGCAGGGCATGAAAAAGCTTTGCTAATTAAAATGCTGCCTGAAGTCCGCTTCATCTATACAACCCTATTAGGAGCTAATCATCTTTTGTTATTCATTTGTATGGAAGCTTTTTTAACCCGCCTGCTTTTATAGTCAATGGTTATGAGCGTGTACATTTCAAAATAGTCACCAATATCCTATATGATAATATTCTGGAAAGAGATGAATACAGTAAAGTATTTATGAAACATGATGCAATGTGAAAAGCAAAAGGTAGTGTGGCAGAGATAAACTGTGAATCTGCAGAGAAAAATTATGTTTCACTCCAACATGTCTTATGTTCCTCCCTTGTTGATAATAATATAAAGTGTAAAAATTGAACCAAGAGCAGAGTTATGATTACACTCAATCACACTACCACTGAACCCCATTACTTCAGAAAAGCTTAGCTGGAACAAAGCTCCTGCCAAAACTGGGTTCATATTACAGTGACTCAGTTGACATTACATTGTACAGTAACTGAGCTTGTAACTTTCCTTTTCCTGTTGATCTACTAAAAGACCTGAATTCAAACTGAGCTATCCTTAGTTATTTGCTTTTTTATTCTCTTTTAAAACAATTTGTACTATAGGCTTTACATCCTTTTCTTTTTACAAATGGCTCCTAATATAACTATTTCAGGAAGTTAGGAATCCTTTTACATAATCACAAATAAGCACAAATACACCTCAATGTCTCTACAAAAAAGATTCACGTTTGTGTAAGCTGGTAGAGTTAAACATTTGCTGGGTTTAGCCCTTTATAGCAATCGCTTTACTCTTTCTTTTCTGTTGGTCTGAATAAAACATCTTAAAATATTTATATTGCTGCAGGAGCAGTGAGGTGAAATTAATTGTGGAATAACTTTCCTTCTTCTAAATTAGCCATCCATCCATGTGCTTCTCTTTTTAGGTTCATTTTCTTTTGGCTATTTGTTCGGCTGGTTAATTAAACCAGGTTATATAAGAAAAACTGAAGAATTTATCATTGATAATCCGATGGTCCAAGATGGTTTTGTAATTTTCAAGTGTGTAATATGTAAGGTGTTATATGTAAGGTTACTAAATTTGAAGCTTAATTATCCAACAAACTAGCTGTCACTCAAATTTCGTGCATAAACGTCACTTAGATAGAATGTCTCGAGGAACTTAATAGGGTTTTAAAAAGTCTTTTGAGACTTCACACAGTTGAGTTACAGGAAAGCCATAGCTACCTTTGGGTAGATTTAAAGTACTTTTTCCTCATATTTTGTCGAACTGTGACAGTGTAACTTAAACTATATCTTCACTTCTACCTCAAAGAATCTTTTTCAAGAGACTGCCTACTTAATTCCCACTTAACAGCAAAGTGAGAATCTCTGCACTTAATCAAACATCAAAGTCCACTTTTGTCTAAATCTCTCAAAACCCTCAGCATATGGTCCTCAAGGTTGTACAGCTGCAGGTGGAACATTCTCCCATTTCCTCTTCCTTTCTTTTAGTTCAGTATGAAAGGCGACAGCTGCACCCTCAATTCACCTTTCTCCAGAGTTTAACTTATTTAGGGCAGATGGAGGAAGGGATATCTAAAAGGAGGAGTGGATCTGAGAAAATGTAGGCGCCAGACATGTGAACGTCTACCCGATTGTTATTTTGTATCAGTCCTCCCAGATCAAAGACTCTGATTTACCCCCACTGGCATATGGCTCTGTATATTCAAACACATCATTGCCAAGTGCTTTGAAAAATATATACCCAAGAGTTCAAGTGAACCCACTACCCAGACCTAATGGTAACTCAATTAAACTCTGTGCTATAAGATCATATATAACCCTGTCTTGAGGTCTCCTATATAAGAGATGTTATAACACATTATTGTTTAATCAAAGGGTCTTGTATGACAGACCATGCATAATCTAAAATTAATAATTAATGGATTTCAAGCTTGTAATTTAACAAAGAAAAATATATACTCGTTACAGTCTCCAGTGTCAGAATTTTGAAACAATCATGAGATTTTCATTATGGGAACGTCTTCAGGAACAGACTCCTTTGTGCTGTACTGGTGCTTGGTAACATGACAATTTCATTTAATTACCTTTTCGAAGAGAGAAAAAAGAGAGGCTGGTGAAGGAAGTGTTTAAACTGTTATAACATAAGAACTAACAGGAAATGACTTGTATTACACTACATTAAGTGTACATTATATATTTTTTTAACAAATAAGAGGAGTAACATACTCCAGGACATTTTTAGGATGTTATTAGAAAACTCAACCTTGGACTTCATCACACCATCCCCTCATAAATAGGTTTTTTTAAATAACAGCATGTCCCATCATGTTTACTAATTTAATTTATAGTAGATCATAGATAATATAACAACATACATTTTGACAACTTGACCCATTTTTGTTCCATTTGCTTTGACCTGTGTCAGCTGACAAACGTAATTATTATAATTATTTTTTACTACATATGATTCAACTATTTTATTTCTCAATAAATTCAGAAACTCATTATTCGATTTATTTTGTAAAGTACCACTAATGGTAACAAAACACAAGTATATCAGACATTCATACAATGATTATGCCCCAGGGTCAAAGGAAAGAAAAAATACTTAGATTTTTTCAGTTCTTTAAAATTGAACGTTTGACATATAATTGAATTCAATTAAATTTGTATAGTCCTTTGCATAATATAGTTCCATTATTGTTAAGGTTATTAAATGTTTACTGATAGACACATAAATGCAAAACTATTAATGGCAAATGAAGCACTTGTGTACATTACTGATTATAGTCCAAATTCGTATAATAATGCTAATAACAATAACAATAACAATAACAATAATAATAATAATAATAATAATAATAATAATAATAATAATAATAATAATAATAACATTTTCACAGTATAAAATAAAGTCTTATGCAATTCCATCCTATTCTTAAGTATTATTAAAAAAAGATGGGTACCCATTATTTATTAATACATACAGATTTTATAGAAAGACTTTCTGTAAAAATGGGAAGTACTTGGCTATGTTTAGTCACAGCAAGTACTACTAACAGGCAGAAATCTGGTTAGGGAGAAAAGAGTTGGACAGAAAATGCTTGGATAAAACAGATGCTGGTTATCTCTTCAGCACAGAGCTTATGCTGTAACTCCCTATACAATTAAATAAATCATCATTCAGACCCTCTGTTTTTGTGCAGTCTCTTTCACCATCTCTTTCGTTATAACATTTTATATCTTCTTCGTTCTGTGGTTTTTTTTTCCACAAAACTTAATCTTGACTAAAAGCTCTTATTAAAAATAATGTGTATTTTTCAGTAAGGGTAGGAATGTAGTGAGAATATATATATATATATATATATATATATATATTCATATTCATTCATTCATTCATTCATTTTCTCCCGCTTATCCGTAATTCGGGTCGCGGGGGCAGCAGTCTAAGCAGGCCCCCACCTTTTGACTGCTGCCCAATCCTCACAGCACCGTCCCTTACGGTCCCTCCTGCAGGTGGTGAGCCCACGGGAAGGCGGCCCCACGTCACTCCGACGTCACGGACCTTGATATATATATATATATATATATATATATATATATATATATATATATATATATATATATATATATATATATATATATATTTCATGAATATGTTTTAAATTATTCCCAATAGTAGATTGTATATATTTTAAAGATTTTCTTGATTGCTCTGCTTTAACTAGTGTCTGTCAAAATTGGTTTGGTGCAGATATACCTACAAGGAAATTTTCAAGAGAGACTTCTCAAGAAAATCTGTACATCGTCAGCAAAGGTCACACAAAACAGAAAAAAACTGTTGATTTGCATAAATGCTTTTCAGAGTTACAGTAGCAGACATACTTAAACATCAACTGTTCAAAGGAGACTTAAAAAAGAGATTTGCATTTGCTAAGAAAAACAAAGAATGGACATTAGACATTATAAAACTGGCCTTTGGTTTGATGGGTTCAAATTTTTAATTTTTTAGTTCTAACCACTGTGTGTTAGATTGGTTGTTAGATATACAGAGGTTAACAGCCGGTCCCTAAATATGTGGTTCACACTGTGAAGCATGGAGGATGGATTTGCTGGTGGCACTGTTGGTGATTTAGTTCAAATTAAGGGGCACACTTAACCAGCATGGCTACCACAGCATTTTGCAGCTACATGCCATCCCATCTGGTTTGCACTGAGTGGGGCCATAATTAGTTTACCACCAGGACAATGACCACAAATGTAGATATAGGTTAAGTAGGAGCTATTTATTGAAGAAGGAGAGTCATGTTGCATCAAATGAGCTGGCCTCCACAATCACCAAGTCTAAATCCACTTGAGATAGTTTGGGATAAGTTGGACCAGATAGTAAAGGAAAAACCAGCAACAAACACTAAACACATCTGGGAACTCCAAAATTCCCAAATGTGTGTAATCAGTCAAAATTGAAGGCAGGCTGTAACCGGAGGGGTGACGTCACGACTAGGATATATGAAGCCGGCTCCAGCTTCTGTTTGTCCAGATCTTGTTTGCAGGCTTCGGAAGCACCCCTTTTGGCGGTTTCTTCCCCCTGCTACAAGAGCTCCGCCTCTCTTTCTCCTCCGAGGAGGCTTCCAGCATCACAGTCCATGTCGGGGTATGCCATTTTTCCCTGACCTGCGCACCGAGGGGTCCAGGTCCTGGGCCCTGCCTTTCTTGGCTCGCCCCTAGACTGCAGTGTTTTCCAATGTCTTGGGGCTTAGGGATTATGGCTATGGTGTCATGCAATGGGTTTAGGAGACACCAGCAGGTTATCTCTCCCCAGGTGTGACATCTTCTCATAAGCCCCCAACACTACCCACCAAGCCCCTGTGAACTACGTCGGCGCTGGTGGGAAAGGCTTAAACCTCAACAGGTCAGGCCCCGGGATGTCTGCACACCATGTCGGTGTTACAGGTATACCAGGCCAACCTGAAGCGGGAGCTGGATGTGGGAGACATCATGGGCGGCCAGATACTAGAGCTTTTGGCCCTATAGGACCACTAAGGAGACTGCAAAGTCTATTGACTGGGCTATGGCCTCCCAAACAACCTCAGAAAGACTCTCGCTTTCAAGTCTTTTCGGCGATGCCATTATTTCAGTAGTCGAAAAGTTTCAGGAAGCCAAGAAACAGTCAGCAGCATTCCAGCGGTATTTCCCATGCTGCTTTCATGGAGCTGCCCCCAACCGCAACCCAGCACTTTCTACCAACTGCAGAGACAGAGTGTCGCGAGGCGCTCTGTGCAGGATCCCGAGCAGCACCCTTGCCCAAAGCCCTGTGAGGTGACAGATCTGAGGACTGTCATCTCCAACAAGAAGGCTTCAGTCAAGAGGTCCTGACCAGACCTGTGGGGGGGTGACTAGAGGACGTGTAGCACCGCGTTTCCCTCCTGCCTTTTTTTAGGGACCTGGCTCGTTAACCCTGCCACGAAATGTGTTTCAGGGCACGGCCAGCTCCAGCAAGTTCCCTCCTTGGTTTCACCCTGCAGTGGGCAGTGGACACCCTGTCAAGGCAGGGGTCCAGACCCGGGGACTGGCACCTCCACATGTGGTGAAGCAGATATGGGAGAAGTTTGGCAAAGCCCAAGTAGACCTGTTCTCATCTCTAGAGACGTTGCACAGTTCCTTGTGGTTTTCCCTATTTCCTCCAGCACCGCTGGGACTGGATGCCATGGCACAGCCGTGGCCGAGGCTGCACCTGTACACCTTTCCTCCCATCGCGCTGCTTCCAGGAGTTTTGAAAAGAGTTTGCCGGGATGGAGTTCGTCTGAGTATCCCCACGGTGGTCGGTGGTGGCCCTTCTTGAGCAGCCTCCATGGGAGAATCCTTTTGAGGAGGGATCTCCACTCTCAATCAGGGGGCACAATAGTTCACCCCGGAAAAGAGCTGTGAAAGATGTGGCCCCTAAAGGGGTGCAGCTCCAAGGTTCTGGTCTTTCCAGCAAGGTAATAGAGACCATTCTCCAGTCCAGAGCTCCCTCCACAAGGAGGTTGTATGCTGTGAGATGGCAACTGTTTGCTGTGTGGTGCGCTCAGCACCAGTTTAACCCAGTCCACTGCCCAGTTGGTCCAGTGCTGAAGTTCCTGCAGGAACAGTTTGCAAAAGGGTTGGCTACGTCCACCATTAAAGTCTATGTTTCCGGCATTTCGGCGTATCATGCCCCCAAGTCGGGGAATTCACTGGGCAGAGACCCGCTCCTGAAGCGATTTCTTTGCGGCACCCGGAGGCTGAGGTCTCCGGTGCGACCCAGAGTGCCTGGGTGGGACCTGGCCATAGTGCTGGAGGCTCTGTCTGAGCCCCCCTTTGGCCTAGATTTCATGGAGGCATTTGTCTATTAAGACTGTGTTCTTTCTGGCTATCTGCTCTCTGAGGAGAGTAGGTGATCTATAGGCCCTCTCTGTGGCCCCCTCCTTTCTGGAGTTCACTCCAGGCATGGCCAGTGCCTTCTTGCACCCTAAAACGGGTTACGTACCCAAGGTGCCCTCGGTCGTCCCATGACCTATCAGGCATTCAATCCTCCTCCATTCCAGACCCCAGACCAGGAGAGATTCCGGACCGAACACTGGACTGTTATGTCCACAGGACAAGTCCTTGGAGGAATTCAGAATAATTGTTCATCTGCTACGGCCCTCTGAGTAGAGCATTCCTGCTCATAAGCAGACCCTCAGCAGATTGATTATTTATGCTAATGCATCCTCTTAGAGGTCCTCTGTACCTCAGGTCCACTCAACCCAGAGTGTAGCAGCCTCTAGGGCTTGGTTCTCTCGAGTGTCCCTCCAAGGCCTCTGCAACGCTGTGGGCTGGTCCACCCTGCTCACCTTTTTAAGGTTTTACAACCTTGACCACTATGCCACTCCTGGCACCTCTGTCCTTTGACGTAGCTGTGCTCTTTCACACTAGTCAGGTACTGGTCAGTGTGGTGGTTTTGGACTCTCGTTCCCAAAGCGTTCTGATGCAGCTCGAGTTCCTGAAAGGAATGTATGTACGTAACCTAGAGACTTAATGACTTCCTCATGTGGGTGATAGAGAGAATGCTAAGATTGTGCAAAGCTGTCATCAAAGTCAAAATTACTTTGAAAATCAAAATTATAAAACATTTTCTAAGGTATTACTCAATAATGTTCTTTCATAGTTCGGATGTCTGATTAGCATTCAGCATTAATGTCTTCTTCTTCTTTTTCTTCTTTCGGCTTCTCCCATTAGGGGTCGCCACAGCGAATTATCCATCTCCATACCCCAGCATTCAGCATTAATGTACAATGTTTATTTAAATCTGACCAATTTTTTTGTGAATCAGTAACCACAGATTCCTGTTCTTATACTTGAAACATAATGTGACCTTCTGCTATTTTGTGGTCCATGTACATCATGGTTTGAGATGCTATCTTTTGTTCAACATGGTTGTAAGGAGTGGTTAGGTGAGATTTAAAGAATTTAATGTTTTAGTACAGACTGTTATTTAAAACAATTATTAAGGTTGCTGTCCTGGCTTTAAAATCCTAACATGATTTGATTGGGGGACTGAAGCAAACTACGCTAATGTTTTATAACATTATTTTATTGGGACACCTAACTTTTCCAGCCATATGTGATTCTTCCCCAAACTATTACCACAAAATTTGAGTCACTCAATTATAGAATGTAAGTATAGGATTTTTATGTTATGATATGTAACATTTTGCCTTCACTTCATCTAGAAGACCAAACCCGTCCCACAAAAACACCCTGTGCATAAAACACCCTGTGCACAAAAAACAGCTTCATAAAATGAGGGCTTATGTTGGAGTAGAAGAACTTGAGTGGACTGCTATAAAGTTATATACACTATTGAACACCGTTTTAATGAATTGGAACACTGACTGCACCCCAGACCACCTCACCCTACATCAGTACCTGACTTTTCTAATTCATTTGTGGCTAAATGAGCACAAACCTCCACAACCACACCCAAAATCGAATGGAACATCTTCCCTGAAGAGTTATTATAACAGCAAAAAGAAAGTAAATTGGATGTAAATAGGATTGGAATGGGAAGTTCAAAAGGCTATACAACTTTTATAGTCAGGTGTATACAAACAATTGTAAATATAGTGTATATTAGTTCTTTGAATAACTCGGGATATAGAAATAGTCTTGTTACCCTTCAATAAGTATGTATCATTTTTGTTCCAGATTAAAATGAAGCACGCTGCTAAATGCACACCATAACACGATCCTTAATATATTAGTTTTCTCTGCAGTTCAGGTTTTTCTCTTACTGGCATTATTATTATTATTATTATTATTATTATTATTATTATTATTATTATTATTATTATTATTATTATTATTATTATATTTCCAGCATCAAGCAAATGCAGCTCTATGCTACACTAAGGCATAGTGAAACATACTGAAAAAAAGGAAGAAAGAGGAAAGAAAGAAAGAAAAAAAGAAGAAGAAAATCAATCAACAGGACATATGCATACACTTTCCTTTTAGAATTGGAATAAAGCTTTGTTTTTGCTAAGTATAGTGTGCAGGAACAGAAGAATAAAACACATTCTTAACAAGTTATGCTAATTACATCATAAAGGTGATGCCCATGGAGGGCTTTTTTAAGGCTCTAAAGGAGTGAAAAAAAAAAGGAAACACTGTTAAAACCTTTAAGTAACAGAAACAAAAGTGTGTATGTATGTGTGTGTGTGTGTGTGTGTGTGTGTGTGTGTGTGTGTGTGTGTGTGTGTGTGTGTGTGTGTGTGTGTGTGTGTGTGTGTGTTGTTCCACATTACTGCACAGATACTGAGTATCATCTCTTTTTGACAGCAGTGTCTCCACTACACTGAGCACAGATAGCTCTAACGAAGAGGTAAACAGACTGTGAAAACCCTATATTTGGTGCTATAAAATTGTAGTCTGTGTATCCAAAAATATGATGCTTGTGGTCTTTACGTAAATCTTTTGCGATTTAAAAATTTTTATATTTACAATAATGTTATATTTACATGAATAGACTGGCACACCTCAGTGACACTTAAATACAGCACATGAACACTTTAGTGACATTGACACTGTGACACTTTAAATCTGAATTACTGTCCAGATCTGACATGCCTATACTATAGTATAGCATATTCTTTATTTCTATGTTCTATATTATATCTAATTTAATTTACCTGTACATTCTTCAGTATTGGACAGTCGTAAAAGCTTTTCACTACATGCTTTGTATGAATGTGTATGTGACAACTAAAAAAATTAGATTTGTTTTTTATTTCTTTTTATATTTTTTATGGTTGAAGATGCCAGGAACAATACAGTAACTTAAATACAAGCACACCTTATAATTGTGGTGATCAAAAAAATGTCAAAATGCACAACAATCTGATCCTTGCAGCCCGTAATATACCTTTGCACTAAAGTTTGCACATTTGCACTTTTTGTAGTGTCCTAAGATTAGTCCCAGTTAGTTTTGTGTAGTTCCATGTTTTATGTTAATTTTGTCAATTTGCTTTGTCTTATGTAGCACCCTGGTCCTACAGGAATGTTGTTTAATTTCACTGTGTACTCGTCTGCATATTGTTGGAAAGGACAACAAAAGCCTGCTTAACTTGATTAAATTATATTCCTATCAGTCAGGAAATTCTTTTTAAATGAACAGCTGACGACTAGAAATTAAAAGTTTTCATATTGTTAACTGTACTAAAACCTTAAGAAGGACTAGACTCAAATCCTGTTCTGGCTGACACGCGAGACTGAGAATATAAATCATTAAATTTTTCTTGTTGTATACTATAAAGCCAAAAAGGCTTTTACTATTCATGATAACAGCAGTTATTAAGAGATTATTCACTGAAGAAATAGTGAGAGTTGGGCATTAACTTGGTGTTTTTCTTAAGTATAAACACATGGGACATTCTGCAACAGTAGAAAGTGAGTCATACATGCAAAATCTCCAAAAGCACAAGTGGAGCATCAAGATGAATCAAGCAAGCCCACAGGGCAAAAGGAGCCACAGCAGAAAATATGGGTCCAGATCAGGTACAAGCATCACATCAGGCTTATTAGAACTGCATGCTCTTATATTATAAAAGGTGTACAGACTTTAGCAGGTCTATGTATGACAACATAACTAAAGGAGGTTGTGCAGTGGTAAACAGAACCCTGGAACAGGAAGTCACTTATGGCATTTGAAAAAAAATCTTCTTGGTTATATTTTTACTTGACTAATCTTAGTTATATATCATATCCTTCACTTAGTAAAAAAATAAAAAAACGTAGATGAAATAAAGACAGAAATAGACAAGACAGACTCCTGCAATGCAGCTGAAAGCAAAATACTGTTGAATCGAAAGTTGGTAAATGTGTCTGCTGACTGTCTGGGCGATTTGCAGTTTCTCTCATTATCATTAATGACATTATAATAGAAGATTTCTTTGAAATTGAGATTTCTTTTGAGATTTCTGTGAAAATGCAAAACACATTAAGCTCAACTCATGGTAGTGTTATTGCAATTTAATTTGTCAAGGTGTTCTTTCAATTAAAAACAAATTGTTCAAGATGTGTATCTCCCTGTCCTTTTTGAACAACACTAGAATCCCTGCCACTGCTTAAAAAACCTGGTAAATTTAATCTGAGTACATTTTTAATTAGCTCATTTTTACTTGAGAGGTTTCTAGACTGCTAACATTACTTGCACTTAAGTTTCAATGAAGCAACAATACTTTCACTTGAGTAGAATACTTTATTACCTCTGATCCCATATTAATTTTGCTCATTCTATTCTGTTGGTTTAATAAATTTTTAGTTTAATTAAATGATTCAAAAGATTGTCTGCTCTCATCTGTGCAGTGTGTGTAAACACTTTTTGGGGTTTTGAAGATGATATGATGCTGATTAGACGTATGTGTAATTTGTTATGGCATGTAACTAATGTACTGCTTACAAAAATGATCAACGCCTGATAAAATATTTTAAAATACTTTTTTCTAACATTAATCGTATTACATGTTGTTTAGATAAGGTTGTGAAAAAACTACAAGCTATGTCCACATTAATCTGGACAGATCTGAGGGCACACATCCCTATACTGTATATGCATAAAACATAAGAAGCTTTGTCCTGTGTCATTTCTGCCAAATTTTTATTTACTTTCTGTATTTCTGAATTACAATGCAAATGAAAATTTTTTCATCCCTCCATCACCATGGCTAAAAATGTTTTGCAATTATTTATAGAAATATAACTAAAAAACAAAAAAAACCCCCGAATTATAATTGAAAAGAATATACAAAAGACAGATAAGAGTACTTTTTCTGTATCAGTAATACAAGTTGCCTATTGAATCAGCATAACTTATATTAAAGAAATCAGATGCGTAAAAATTGCAAGGTCACTTCAATGTGCACTATATTTCTCCTTGCAGTAAATTAACATCATCTTATTTACTCGTTCAACCAAGCAGTGAGAGTCTGCTTACTGATAGCATTAGTCCAGACACAACATTCCACTCAGTGTGATGGCCTGTTAAATGCTTGGAAAAGAAAAAAAAAGGCTCAAGAGCTTGATTTCAATATTGGCGGCTGACTCAGGTGCTCAACTCAATGATTTTTCTAAAATGACCTTGCTGGAAGGCAAAGAGCACTCTCGGTGGACTTTATAAAGAGGAAGCCTTTTCTAAAGATCCGTATTGCCTCTTAGATGTCTGATGTTATTTGTAATGTTGTCACCATTTTTGCACAATCAATTCAACCCATTAGTGTACACATCAAGCCTTATACATTACTTTTAAGTATATTTAGATTTAGAATTAGACGTTAGCAAAACGAAAGTGTAATTTCTTTGATATTTTTTAAGACAGGTACTATTAGTAAAGATAGTAATTTTGCAACCAAACTTTTAAATTGCCACACATATACAGTGGCAGCTACTGAAACACGAGAAATAAAATCTAAAAATGTTGTTTTCCATTAATTGCTATATAACGGTCTGACTGTCTATCTATCTAACTGTCTGTCTGTCTGTCTGTCCGTCCGTCCGTCCGTCCGTCCGTCCGTCCGTGTGTGTGTGTGTGTTCAGAAGCTACTGTTTTATTTGATCTAAAATTATTTGCTGAAACTCTTGGAATCCATGCCAGCTTGTGTACACCCAGGTATTACAGTTTTTCATTTAGTCACTTGTGCACATAATAAAAACATTTCTTGTTGTTTGATCAAATTGTGAATGCTTTTGTACATTATTTTAATTGATTGTGTACAATTGTCTGCTGTTTTCTACATTATTAGTTGTTTATGTCATGTTGATCAGAATAAATTATGCTGGTTTAACCTGGATAGTCTTAACCACCAAAACATCTGGGCATCAGTTCATAGTATAAGTCATTAAATGCAAATTATTAAACCGTTTGTCATAATATGTCAAGTTTAAATTTCTATTCAACTTTTTTTAGTAGATGTGTTTGCCATCTTTTCAGCAGCACAAATTTATTTATTTGATTGCATATCTGATTTATATTGATTGCAAGAGGCCAGACAGGATTCACACTTTTACTGTACTGTACAATTGAAGGTTCACAAGATTCACCTATTTTAGAGAACTAGCTGATCATTGGTTGATATGATGCTGCTCACTCACCTTTAGTGAAATAAAAAATTCATCTGCACAATTCATCAATTCAAATCAAATTTACCGAAAAAAAAAAAAAAACTTTAATAGAAATTTTAGATGACAGATAATGACAACTGGTTTAACCATTTTGCATTCAATGACTTATGCAATGAGATGATGCCTTAACGTTTTTGGGGTTAAGGGTTAATTTAGGTGAAACCAGTATAATATATTTTGATCAACATGACAAACAACTGATAATGTAGGATACAGCAGACACGTGTACTCAATAAATTAAATAAATGTACCAAAGCGTTCGCAATTTGATCAAAGCAACGAGAAATGCTTTTATGATGAGCACAATTGACTAAATGATGTGGAAGTCATTTTGAGAATTTCATTTCTGATCTGAGAAACGCTCCAAATCAAATCAAATATGCAATAAAATAAATACATTTGTGCTGTTAAAATTCATATCTTCCATACAGAAGAAATTCAACCTTGTGCAGGTTCAATCATTGTAACCAAAACCGTAGTTTACATCAGAAAATACTCAAACTGTGCAACGTCATACTGACAAAATGAGTAAACATTTCGACTTTTGTTTGTGAACAATGACAAAAGGACTTCTTATGGCATTGACATGTTCATGGACACAAATACTTATTTTTGAAAGATAAACTAAGGATTTTGAGAAATGTACAGGCTTTTGCAAGAAATCCAATGTGTTGTGCTGTTTGTAGACATTGTTTTGAGGATGCAGTTAGTAGTTTTCAAATATTAAGGATATTTTGAGAACTGCTCAAAAGCCACTTAGAAATACTGTAAATATGCAGGGTATGTAGGAAAAGTACACTTTGCTTTGCCACCAGATTGGTAAAGTATGCCACACCCAATGAATCCCATTACCATGGTCTTCCCTGCTAAAACAACACTTTTCATTGTCTGCCCAAAAATGCAGGTTGGGAGATTGATGATCCAATCAGTACCCCATTTACTGTCAGCCAGGTTCATTAGCTACTGATAGTGTGTGTCCTAGAAAGGGGCGAATTAATTAAAAGATGGCTCTGTTGCCACAGGGCATTTTTTTAGTTTATGGTATTTAGTAATTTGAACACTAAACCTATTGAAAATTTACTAAAAAGTTTTACACTTCATACAATAAGTGATGAGCTATAATAGCAATGAGATTGTTTAAACGATGGCACTGTATGTCAGTGTTGGTACGTTATCAATACATTTTCTGTGTCATTGATGAGGGTAAAAACATGAGACTAGAGCGCTGATTTCAGTGTTCAAATTGTGTCATAGCTCTGGTGAGGAACCCACACATTCCCAGGACCCCAATTACCCCAACCCTTTCAGAAGCATTAACTAATAAAAAAGACATTTAGATTTTTTTATTTTATTTACTAGCACATTTCAATTAATATAAATGTACTAAAAATATATATTTCAACACTTTGCATTTATGAGTAATATTGGAAAGAGCTATCTACTCTTTCTGTCTTTCTGCTAAAGTAAGCATGTAAACAGAACAAAACCAATAATTTGGACATTTTCTAAAACTCTTCATTCACCATTGTTAAGAATAACCCATAGTGGCGTGTAGTGCACTTTAGCATTTAGACTTTTTCAGACAAAAATCTAATTTGGAATAGTTTATTACAAAATTGGGGCAAATAATAGACAGTATCGCAATGTGGCAGTGGCAGCATGATAATTTGAATGCATCTAGTATCCTAGTTTTAATAAAAGTACATTTTTTTGCTCTTCATGATGAGTCCCTTAATGCTAATGAGAGGTCTGGGACCCTCAAATGCCCCCAGCCCCCCTGATTTCAAACACTGGCTGATGAAATTCTTGAGTCTAATTAATCAAAAAGTCTAGATTGACAATAATGAAAGTCCTGTTAAATGTGTTACATTTACACATTACACATTGTTGATATGGCAAAATGTTTGAAACTTCTTTTTTAGTCTCCAGTGTCAGTACTTTGTAACAGTCAGAGAAAATGCTGTAAGCTTCCTGAAGCATGAAAATCAAATTGGTATTATACATGTACTGCAGTCATCACAAATTTCCTCTTTCTGCACATGGCTTGCTCCCCAACATGACACGTGCTTTCCATGTTTTGAGTTAATTCTCAACTCACATATTTTTTTTGCCTAGAGTGTCATGTGCCTTTTTATTAGTTTGTGTTTTAGAATCACAAACTGTTCTAACCTGTTCTCTGTTTTGTCCATGATTAGTTTGAGTATTTACGTCTTCCTTAAAGGGGATATAACACACACAATTTCGGTCAATCTAATGTTAATCTTGAGTAGTATAGCACCCTTGATATCTGTAAAAAGTCTTTACTTTTATTAGATTTATAAAAGCAAGATACAGCTTTATGCTTGTTTCCGAAAACAGCCAGGCCTCTGGAGGTGTGCCGTAGACGGAGCTAAAGAATTGCAAACGCGCAGATTTTAAATCGCAATTGTCTGCAAGCTGTGAAACCCCTATAAATACACACAGTGACATAACCTTTTGTCTTAAATTAACTATGGCTAGCAATCCGATCCTGCCATACATATCTGAACCACAATCAGATCCTGACAGAAATTGAACATTAAAAACAACAGCACCAGTCGTTTATATGATCCCAGAAGGAGTGTATGTGGCACAGAAATACTTCATCAAACGTCCAATCATGTTTTAAAATCTTTCCATGTTTAGCATAAGAGTACAACTCTTTAACAGTATAGCTAACTCAAAACATATAAGAAAACATTAGACCCTATTCATTAAGTGTTATTACGCAATTTGGATAGGTAATTTTGCTCTTTGCGTGCACGTGTTTTGTGTTAGTGTTTATATTTCTATTAAACTTAAACATCAATAATTATGCCAATAATTATTATCATACTGTACCGGTGTACTATTTATTTATTTTTTAGAATACACATTCCTCATGCCTCCATATTTTATTTATTTAATTTTGTAATTTATTTTCCCTATACTTCTTTTTATATTTATTCAACTGTTTGCTTTGTTTCAGGAGCTCTGCTCCATAAGCATTATACTCGTCTGTTCTATTTTTTTTTTTTTCAGAATATACTATAAATTGTGATGTGACAATAAATCATACCAAATCAAATGATTAGCTCTGCTTCACATAGGATTGCATCACAATACCACATCTTTGATTGTTTGTGTAATACAGCATGCCTTGTTGGGTTTATTCCTTTTATAGAAACCTTAATATATTTCTCAATGTGTCTAAAGGCTCCCATGCTTTCCCAGTAGTTATAAAACAGTTCTGAACTCTATCTATGCTTTTATGATCAGAAAATATAACCAGAAAATATGCAACAAGTAACATTTACATTTTGTTCAAACCATATAAGATGATATTTCTTAGCATGTTCTTCAGATTATAGTTAAAGAAACATCATAAAATCACTTTTGCGCTTTGAATGTGTGTAATGCAGTCTTAAATACTGCTTTTAAACAACAAAGAAACAGAATATTTCTCTCTGAATTTATGCAAGTTTGTGTGCTGCTGCTGTTTTGATAGATCTGCTTGGATCTGCCGTATCATGATGCCTTTTAATATTATGCCTGTGGGTCACACTGTCTTTCCTGCTAGAAATGAATTCAGCTTAACATGTTTGCTTCTTGTATAATGACTCCCATTTTCCCTTGAATTTGTTTTAACCCACAAGCTATTCCCAAATGCAGGATAGCACATTTCTGTTCAAAAACCAGCTTCAAATTCTATTTTTATTCTTATGAAGGGGTCAGGAGATTGACATAGAAAAAAGCCATTAAAATTGTTTGTAAGCTTTGAAAACCTCACTGTTGATCATTATCATATGCTTGATTTCCACCATTTATTTGCTATTTTGACTGCTAAAGGATTTCACTTTGGGTATTTCACAATAAATGGGTTGAAACTATGTAATATTTTGACTGCATGTAATGGGTTTTTAGATCGACTACAAAATGTATTTACTGCATGAAGAAAACAGTTGGAACTCTAAACTAAAATTGGTCTGCATTAAAAAAACTACAATGTTTGAGATTAAAAGAAAAGCTTGCAGAGATAATCAAGCATCCTATAATGAGTACAGAAAGAAAGTACTTTCTTAGCTTTTAAGCATTTAGTGCTGAAAATTAGCAGCAGGTTTCCTTGCAGACATACAGGTGCATCTCAATAAATTTGAATGTCGTGGAAAAGTTCATTTATTTCAGTAATTCAACTCAAATTGCGAAACTTCGTATTAAATAAATTCAATGCACACAGACTGAAGTAGTTTAAGTTCTTTTCATTATGATGATTTTGGCTCACATTTAACAAAAACCCACCAATTCATCTAAAAACATTTGAATATGGTGACATGCCAATCAGCTAATCAACTCAAAACACCTGCAAAGGTTTCCTGAGCCTTCAAAATGGTATCTCAGTTTGGTTCACTAGGCTACACAATCATGGGGAAGACTGCTGATCTGACAGCTGTCCAAAAGACAATAATTGACACCCTTCACAAGGAGGGTAAGACACAAACATTCATTGCCAAAAAAGCTGCTGTTCACAGAGTGCTGTATCCAAGCATGTTAACAGAAAGATGACAAAGGGAAAAAGTGTGGAAGAAAAAGAAGCAAAACCAACCACGAGAACTGCAGGCTTGAGAGGCTTGTCAAACAAAATCAATTCAAAAATTAGGGCGAACAAGGAATGGACTGAGGCTGGGGTCAAGGCATCAAGAGCCACCACACACAGACGTGTCTAGGAATTTGGCTACAGTTGCCACATTCCTCTTGTTAAGCCTCTCCGGAACCACAGATAATGTCAGAAGCCTCTTACCTGGGCTAAAGAGAAGAAGAACTGGACTCTTGCCCAGTGGTCCAAAGTCACTTTTCAGATGAGAGCAAGTTTTCTATTTTTATTTCAAAAACAAGGTCCTAGAGTCTGGAGGAAGGGTGGAGAAGCTCATAGCCCAAGCTGCTTAAAGTCCAATGTTATGTTTCCACAGTCTGTGATGATTTGGGGTGCAACATCATCTGCTGGTGGTGGTCCACTGTGTTTTTTGAAAACCAAAGTCACTGCACCTGTTTACCAAGAAATTTTAGAGCACTTCATGCTTTCTTCTGCTGACCAGCTTTTTAAAGATGCTGATTTTATTTTCCAGCAGGATTTGGCACCTGCCCACACTGCCAAAAGCACCAAAAGTTGGTTAAATGACCATGGTGTTGGTGTGCTTGACTGGCCAGCAAACTCACCAGATCTGAACCCCATAGAGAATCTATTGGGTATTGTCGAAAGGAAAATGAGAAACAAGAGACCAAAAAAATGCATATAAGCTGAAGGCCACTGTCAAAGAAACCTGAGTTTCCAAACCACCTAATCAGTGCCACAGACTGATCACCTCCATGCCATGTTAAATTAAGGCAGTAATTAAAGCAAAAAATGCTCCTACTAAGAATTGAGTACATATGCAGTAAATCAACATACTTTCCAGAAAGCAACAATTCACTTATGAAGTATTAAAATTTTTTGAGTGAATTGGTGGGTTTTTGTTAAATCTCCAAAATCATCACAATTAAAAGACTTAAACTACTTCAGTCTGTGTGCATTGAATTTATTTAATACACGAGTTTCACAATTTAAGTTGAATTACTGAAATAAATGAACTTTACCACAACATTCTATTTTATTGAGACACCTGCACTTGTACACTTAAAAAAGCAAAACAATAGGTGTTTTTTTTTTTTTTTAACCTTCCCTACACTTTTCTTTTAGGCGGGCATGCTGCATTGATGACTAGGAGGAAAATAGTGACTCAGGTAATAAAAGAGAGCACTGCATTCCTATATACTGTTTCTGACACAATGGCAAGTTGTCAAGCAAAAAAAAAAAAAAAATACAAAAATACAAAAATAGTATCAGACATGCAAATTTGCATTTATCTTCATGATTTAATTTAAGGATACAAAGGTTCATATTTTCGGTTAGGAATTAGGATCTAATTATCAATCCAAATTTTTGTATGATGTAGTTCATCTAAGATTTATCAGAATCCAATTTTATGCCTCATAAATTGTATATATTTTTGTGTTTCAGTTAAAGAACACGAGCACACGAACACATTAAATGAATGAATGAAAATTAACACTGACTACTTACATAAATCTGTACAAATTTACATTGAAACTGTACATTAGATATTCTTAACTATTTATGCACAAAATAAAACACTTCAAGTGTGCTGTTATAAAATACTAATCAAGAAACAGCTAAACTTATAAACATTGTATTGGTTAAAAATATTCCATATTAATGATGAAAATGTTTGTTTTCATTTGTCTACTATTAATTGCACATAATTGTGGTGGATGTGACAAAGTCAGCTGTATAAATAAATAAATAAAACCTAGTATATTTTTTTGTTCTTTTGTTTAATCAGATTTGAATTCAGCAGAACTGTGATATAAAAGCATTAAGAAAATAATTAGAAATGACAATGTATATATACATAGGGTGAGCGATTTCATTTCTTTGCTGCAAACACCAGTGTGATTAGCAGGATCTATAAATAAGCCTGAACTGATGTGCGGATGATTAGAAGGGGAAGTAAAGGTCATTCACCAAAAGAGCACTTTGACATGAACAGACCGTAAGAGTGCAAGAAGAGCTTGATCTGTGCTGAAGGGCCTGATTACACTGAAGAAGCTGATTAGCAGCAAAAAACCTGATTGCAGTGAGAAACTGTTAACTTGCTGTTTTTAATTGCCATTTAAAATCCTTTAAATCATTTATGTAATATTATTCAGAAAGAAGGAACATAGAAGTATCGCTATAGTGCATAGATAAAAGCCAAATTTAAACGACATACATTATGGAGCAATGGAGTCAATGTTATTGAATGCATATCTATCTATCTATCTATCTATCTATCTATCTATCTATCTATCTATCTATCTATCTATCTATCTATCTATCTATCTATCTATCTATCTATCTATCTATCATGGGCTTTCCCTTTTAATAAAATATTGAAAATAACGGTCACATTTTGAGACACTCCATACTCTCTACTGCTGTAAATATGTGTTTCTTTGATCATTAAATGAGAATAAACTGAGCCAACTCCAAGTACATAAACTGTAAATCTTCTCAAAATGTAAACAGTTCACACAAACAACTCATTACTATTCCAGCCATGATGCACATTATGTATCACTCAGATACGCAGAGGACATCTATCGCAGTGGACCAGTTAATGTCTTGTCATGAGACATATGGAGATACAAAGACTGCAAGTGTGTGTGTGTGTGTGTGTGTGTGTGTGTGTGTGTGTGTGTGTGTGTGTGTGTGTGTGTGTGTGTGAGAGAGAGAGAGAGAGAGAGAGAGAGAGAGAGAGAGAGAGAGAGAGAGAGAGAAAGAGAGAGAGAGAGAGAGAGAAAGAAGGGGGTTGCTCATAGAAGTTCACCACTTATTATGTGAAGGTAAAGGGATAAATAAAGAAGGGGAGAAAGAAAGAGATAAATCTTACAAACACACTGCTAATACAGCTTTACTCTTATGAGACCCACACATCTTTTAGCAAGGAAATGAGCCTTTAAATCTATATAATGCAACCACTATATTCAAGATAAAAGGGTATATTTTTCACATTTACTCATGTTACTATAATGCAACTTTATTACAATTAAAATTATTTATAGAGAATTAGAAGAAGAAAGGGGAATAAGAAAAACTACCACCCTATCATCATCATCATCATCATCATCATCATCATCATCATCATCATCATTATTATTGTTATTAATTATTAAATGATTATTTATTTTATCAACATCATCATCACCAATATTATTATTATTGTTATTATTTAATAATTGTGTATTTTATCATCATCATCATCATCATCATCATCATCATCATTAATACTACTAATATGTTTTAATTAATTTATTAATTAATTTATTTATTTGTTTGTTTGTTTGTTTGTTTGTTGTTTATACTCTTAATATAATATATGAAGGAGGCCAGTATTGCACAACTGGACCCACAGACTGTGTTTAAGCATGATTTGTTACAAATAAATTATATTAAAATCTTTCATTTATCCGTTTTGTCTAGCACCTGTGGCCAGTTTGACAGTTTTCACTTTGAAGTCCTTTTACTTCTCATCTTGAAAATTGAATTTAAATGACTGATTTGCTTTTATTTTTGCATGTACAGGTTTTGATGTCACTAATCTCCCAGCATAAATCAGATAGGATTTATGCAAAATGGAATAATGATAGTTTTCAGTTCATATTTCACGCAGATATTTCCCTCAGGTCTTGTGGTGGCTACATTAACTGTGCCTTTCTATATTGAGCCAGAAAAATAACCTTCCTCCTTGTAAACTGTAGCACGTCTTCCTGCAATAAATTAACTTTCTCATAAATCCGGTTAAACCTTTTTTCGTTTCTTGCCGGATCCCCGGAGTTGTATGTTTAACTTCGAATGCATTCCAAATAGATTTTGTGAACTTGTCAATGCATGGTTTCAGAAATGATGCCTTTTAACATTCCTCATATTCAGGGTTCAGTTGATGAGGGCTTAGCATGTTCCAGGAAGTGCTTCTATTTCAATGCTGCATGAGAGTTCAGAGCGGGAAAAAAGGATGATTGCAGCTGTGTGTCACACACCTCTTGAAAACGTCCGGGATCCCACTGATGCATTTTGCAAGTCAATGCTGGTAACACCTATTTTTTGTTTCTTTCTTAGTGTGTCTCATTTCCATTTGAAAAAAAGGAAATTTTATTTGGCTTTTGATATTGGATCTGTTCAATGCTGCATCCTAGTTAGCATTTGATTCTATCCCAAGCTTTAGCAGGGGAAATGTTAGTTTTGTTTTACTCATACAGCTCTCTAAGGTAGTTCTTTATAAACCTGATCACCACAAAGTCTTGTGTAAATATTTATGAGCAGACAATGATAAGTGATCTTATTTCAAAAAGGAAAACACTTGTCCTTGCCTCCTATCCTTTGCAAGGTGACCATGTTGGTATTTGACTGTTGCTTATTGCGTAAGGTAATATAAAAGGAATGTAAATGTATAAAAGACAGGGGTCATTTTAATTCCTAAGGGTTTCTGTTTTTGTGACCTTTGCGTTTTTATGCAGAATTGATCTATTTGAGCAACGTTTTACACACTTAATAAATTACTTACTTACTTAAGTGAAGTTGTGTCCCCTCTTAAAGCTGCCTTTTATTCCCTTTCAAAACCAGCTGCATGCAACAAATGACTGCACTGTGTTGCATTTGAATAGTACAGTACAATGGACAATAGTTTCCATGAGGTTGGACTCTACAGTGCAAATTATAGGATGTACAATACCCTTAGAGTTTTTGGTGCCGAGATTAATTCTGGCTGTTTTCGGTCCCAAAAATTCCCAGCAAACCTGGATCAAAGCACATTTAGCCAGACTCTAATTGACTGCATTACAGATGTTCAAAAGCCAGCAGCTCCATTTACTAGACAATAGACTTCCGCATTGTCTTTTTTTTCCACCACAAAGCATTTCAGAGCGACATTTATGCTATCTACTTCTCCCAAGGGTCCAATTTCACCAGTCTGCCTCGCACACAATCTCTGACCTCAATAAGTGTAAAAAAAACAAAACCAAAAAAACTCATTAAAACAAAGCATTACAATTGTGTTATATGTAAATCAATGCATAAAACCCTAAAAAAAACAACAACAAAAAAAATAAATAAATAAAACAATGCTCATTGTAAGGAGAGTGCAAATGAAGGAGTGGAAAAAGAGCTCCAGAGGGAAAAGAACTCCTCCACCTTATTACTGCATGCTAAAGCTCCACGTTGGATTAACACTATTACTACAGTGCTAAGATGAGTAAATTCTCTCAAAAACATGTTACATTGGAGAACTGACAAGGCGTGGAGTGATGTCACATCAGCAAGGAGAGCTGAATTCTAATCAAAATTATGGCTGCCAAAAAAGTTCTTAGCCATCAGGTGCCCAAATCAGAATAAAGTGGAAAGAAGTTGCGGGGATCTTGTAAAATATAAAGGTGTGTATGCAGTGTGTATGCAGCTCGATCACTCATCTTGTTATGAGGATACTAATGCATTTTATGAAATACGCTAAAAACTGTATATCACTTTGGTTATGCTGTGATGCCTGTTATGCTATTACACATAGGGCATCACTATGTTTTTTTGTTTAACTAGCTTACCCAACATTATAGTTTATAATATGTAGTTTATCAGAGCAGGGAAAGCTTTTCAAAGCTGAAACTATTTAAATCATACCTGAGGTCCACCATGTCACAAGGTTTTGCTGTCATTAGTATCAACCATTAGGTTGCTGGTCAGCTTTGCTACAATGATGTACTTGATGACTTTGCATCAAAGAATGGTCCAGTTTTAAAGAAGTATTTTGTTTGTATGTTGTGGGCTAATGTATTTAAAGTACTAATTTATTTGATATGTTTCTAATTTCTTATTGAAAGATAAAGTAAGTGCAGATTGTTGTTGGTTATTTTTCTTTTTAGGTGGCGGTTAGGGGGCGGGTCATGGCGTAGTTTGACCAGGGAGCCATTAATGCTAGAACCAGTGAGATTATGTACTGTATATACATATACCTTAACAAGGCTAAGCATTTACAGTGTCTCATTTAACATTAGTCCAAAAGCATGTTGCCCCTTTCTGTCATTGCCCAAGCAGAAAACAATGACAAAACAATGACTAACATTGGGCCAACACTGGATGCTATTATTTCTTAAGCCACATCATTTTCTTCATTGGGTCAATTCTTTGTTGGGTCACGGACAGATTTTTAATTACCTTTAAATCCACATTGCTTATGCTAATGAAACAGTTAGTTGGTAAATAATTGCTTATTTTTCGGCCTCAGAGTTTTTATATTCTGAGGGCCAAGTAGATCAGTAGATCTGAAGGCAAAATAGATTTTAAGCCCATGTCAGTTAGCTATCTGGGATCATTTTGCTAAAAATGTATAATGTAATTGTATTTAATATATTTAATACATTTAAACTGTATTATATTTACATGTATTTTCTCTCTCTCTCTCTCTCTCTCTCTCTCTCTCTCTCTCTCTCTCTCTCCTCTCTCTCTCTCTCTCTCTCTCTCTCTCTCTCTCTCTCCCTGTATATATATATATATATATATATATATATATATATATATATATATATATATATATATATACATATATATATATATATATATATATATATATATATATATATATATATATATATATATATATATACACACACACACACACACACACACACACACACACACACACATATATATATATATATATATATATATATATATATATATATATATATATATATATATATATATATATATATATATATATATATATATATATATATATATATATATATATATATGTGTGTGTGTGTGTGTGTGTGTGGGTGTGGGTGTGTGTTTATGCTCTATGAAAACTCTTTTTGTGTAGACAAATCCTGATATTTCATTTGGGAGGTGGTAGAGAGAGAGAGACAGATGGAACTAACAGCGATTTGTTGCCTGCTGTGTGAAAAATCCTTTATGCTTAAAGCGTTTTTTAACAAATTCTGCATATAATAGACTTGTTTTAAAAACACTTTAGTTTACGACCTGGATCTTTACTCTACTTGTTTTGCATCCTGTACCAACAGGATCTTGTGCTCCCTAATTCATACAGCTGTTTGTCTGAAAAGGTCATTGTATGAAGGTTTAATATAGAATGCCTATGTCAAGTATTTGGTCTCATCTTGGACATAAATCAGATTTCCTCTGAATAGGAATTTATACATTTTCATAAGAATTATTTTCTTTTGTTGACCTGGCAACACCACCAAGCCCCCCACCCCAACACACACACACACACACACACACACACACACACACACACACACACACACACACACACACACACACACACACACACACACACAATTACTTTCAGTGCAAAGTTCCTACTTGGAAAATTGAAAAGGTATCAACCAAGCTCAACATTTGATGTCATGTCAACATGCCCGCTCACACTGTCAACATTTCATAAACTATTACATGACTTTTTTAAAGAGTTTAAATACTTTATAAACTATAATGTTACCATTTTTTTATTCGAGGCATCAATGACATTAAACTTCTAAGAAAAGTGGATTAAAGATCACTCTTTCACTTTCTCTGTCTATCTCACTCACACGCGCACTCACACATATACATGAGAAAGCCACGTGATAATGAATTTAAGTGCAGTGGCGTCTGTAGAAAATGTGCTTTAATTCAGAAAGCTTTTTAAAGCAAGAGTGTTTTTTTTCTATCCGGTGACAGATTTGCGTTGTTTGTTTCATCTAAAGTGCAGTTAAGGATAATAGTGGTAATTTTCTTCTCAGACAACATCCCTGTCATCCAGTGATACCTACAATTTCACGAAATATAACAGAGGACATAATTCAGACCATGGAAATGCTGGACCAGGGTTCTGGAAAGTTTCCAGGAGAGAAAGCAGCAGCAGTGATGTATAGAAGCTGCGACAGAAGCAACCAGAAAGGGTGAAGGAGTAAAACGCTTGTTGATAACAGCATAATCATTTTCTTAGAGACAGGGTGCATGTAAGTCAAACAAGATGTTCTGTGTGAGTGTATGCTCCATTGCTTGCAAGTATGTGTGTATCGTGTGTGTGTGTGCGTGTCTCCAGGTGTGAAAAACTAATTCTGATTTCAACTAATATTGCTTTCATATTAATTATTTCATGTAAAATTTGTTTGGGTATCTGAACAAATATGTAGCCTAAGCAATACTTTTAAAATATTTAAATCATTTCTTTTATTTGAGATGAACTAGTCTTTGCTAAGTCATATTTATTTATATAAACTTTACCTGTAGATTTTGACACTATTTTATTTTGTCTTTCACTACAATTTTTTGGAGACTGTAGCATGTTTGTGGTCAACCTAGCTGCCCAATGAAGGAATGAACAATGGAGTGAATAATATACTAAATATACCAGCCATGACTATGCATAAATTCTTGATCGCATCACATTATTTTAAATAATTACACCATTATATGCAAGTATATTTGCACTATATCAGAATTTAAATACTGCCAATAAGTACACACCTGAGTAAATGTTTTAAAAGACTCTGGTAAAAGTTAAAGTAGTGACTACTGTTTTTTACGCAAGCTAAAGTAAAGAAGTTTGGGCTCTGACATTTACTTAAAAAGTAGCCTTTACTACTACTTGTTTCAGTGTCATGCTGGTAACTGGACCTCACATCGTATTCATATATTAATACAAAAGAATTTATAAAAAAAGTTATTATTAAGCTCAGGCTGTTGTCTTGCTTTCTGTCCCATATGTCAGTACTGAGCTGGGTAAAAAGGCCTTTGTTTATTCTGCTCCCTTTACATGGAATTTGCTGCAGAACAACTTAAAACTTAGTAAATTGATTCCTTTGAGTGTTTTTAAGCTAAGAATGAGATCTTTTGAGTTGGACTCCCTCACATGTCAATGTTTTTAATTGAGATTTCATTGTAAGTGCATAATTGGCTTTCAAACTGTTTCTATTAATTTATTTGTCTTTATTTTCATGTTTTTTGTGTGTCTTTGTACGTATGTAATGATGTGATGTAATTCAGCTGCCTATCTTGGCCAGGTCTCCCTTGCAAAAGAGATTTTTAATCTCAATGGGCTTCTCCTGGTTAAATAAAGGATAAATAAAAAAAAAGAAAAAAGAAAATTAATTCTATTACCTAATGAATGTATCCAGGCTGAACAACCACCATATAGAACACAAGCAAAGAAAAGATAATGATGATCAGGTGAGTCTCTGTTCTCAGACATGTTTACATCGTTAACCCCATACTTCTTGCTGCCTTCTACCTTGCTAATTGTTAGCTTTGTATACTAGCTTCTACAGTATCTGTGGTGCGTGATAGCCAGGAAATGGTAAGTTGAAAAATGTGCACAATAACAATAAATAATTCGATGGGCTGAAAATGGTGTGCAATGAGAAGAAAAAATATTGATTATGTTACCAAATAGATTAAAACTAAAGTAATGAGCCTGGTTTGAAAAGGTAAGAAGTAGAAAATTTTTTTGTGTAAAAAAATATAATGAGTGAAAGTAAAAGTTGTCCGAAAAATAAATAGTGAAGTAAAGCACTAATACCAGAAAAATATACTTAAGTATAGTAATGAATTATTTGTCCTTTGTTACTTCCTATCTGTGTCAATAATCAATGCAGCCCTATGTCATTATAGTAGTCATAAACTAAAGGAGATCTAAAGAAGCAAAGAAAGGAAAATGCAATGCAGATTTTTTTTCATTTTTATGAAAAACAACCACACAAGCAAGCAAGGTTGGACAAGCAACTGAAACTCAATGAACAAGTGCTAGGCTAGGATTTGCTGGGAATCTTAGACATGAAAAGCAAAATAAGCCTAGGAAAAGCTAAGAATGGCTGAGAATCTTGGACATATAATGAAAAAAACATGTGCTGTTTGATTGACTTTTAGGTGCTTATTTACTTAACTTCATTATTTACCTAATTTAATGATTCAACTTAGAAGATGCTGGGGGAACATACAAAGGTAACAAATATTGTATAAGACAAAACAAGAGTGCAAAATAACAAATTGTAAATGTACATGAGAGAGTGCTCTGGTGGCTTTGAGGAGATTAGTTCAAGATAGTCATGATAAAAGGTCCCCTCTGGTCGTCTTAAAAGAAAATTTGTGTCCAAGATAAGATTATTTTTGTCTATAACAATTATCTGAGGCATTTTCATACATATTATTTCGAACAAATATAATGATTTTAATCCACATCCATGCATTATCCAGGCAGAAGTTTAAATATTGCATGCTAGGCTTGTTAGGCCACAGACAAACATCAACATTATCGTCCCTACATTGGCTTCCTGTTAAGTTTCGAATAGACTAAAAACTACTACTACTCACTTATAAAGCACTAAATGGTTTGGCTCCCATGTATCTCTCCAGTCTTTTAACACGCTATAATCCGTCATGCTCCCTGAGATCTCAAAACTCTGGGCTTCTACTAGTTCCTAGATTAGCAAAGTCCACTAAAGGTGGTAGAGCATTTTCACATTTAGCTCCCAAACTTTGGAAAATCTTCCTGACAGTGTTCGGAGTTCAGACACACTCTCCCAGTTTAAGTGCAGATTAGGGTTATCTTTTTAGCAAAGCCTACACACAACATAAGTCTCACATCATAACCTTGTGCTCCAGAACATCTGATCACATGCACATTATCAACTTGTGCTGTTAATATCATTAACAGCAGCTACGCTAGTTCCTCTCTACTGCTTCTCTTTCTCTCCACATCCCGAGGCTTCCTGAGGTTTGGCCAGCTCCATTCACATCCCACCTCATAATGATTATGGACTTTAAAGAAGTAGATGCCGAACTCACAAACATCCTGAACCATCTAGAGATGTACCAGTGCCAATTGGACCTCCTGGAGTGTTTAAAGGCTCTGGCATGGAGAAGCTGTTGCTGAATCTGTGATGATCACAAATGTTGAGCTCCAAAGACCAAAGACTGTATACCAAAGACTGTAGAAAGAACATTTACTTATAATCTTATACTCCAGTACTCATGTTAGTTCTCTTTCTCCAGTGTTCTGTATTGTTGAACAATTTATGATCAAACTCTTGATGTCACCCAAATGAGGATGGGTTCCCCTTTTGAGTCTGGTTCCTCTCAAGGTTTCTTCCTCATAACATCTAAGGGAGTTTTTTCTTGCCACAGTCGCCATGGCTGCTCATCAGAGATAAATGCTCACCATTCACCTTGACTGTTGATTTCTGTAAAGCTGCTTTGAGACAATGTCTGTTGTGAAAAGCGCTATAGAAATAAACTTGACTTGACTTGACTTCACAAACAGTCTATTCTTTATTCCAAAACTCAAAATTACACTTTTAATTTTGGTAAAATCCACATGGTGGATACAGCAATATTAGCATAAAAGAAAATTATCTAAGTGTCTCGGGTTATTTTTTTGTAATCAAGCAGTTTCACAGTTACTGTTAATGAACAACATACCTTGTAACAATATACATTAAACCGAGTATGACGAGTAACAGGATTAATATTGATGTTTTACACATCCTCATCTTCATCATCATCACATTTACATTTGAGTTCACAATCAATTTTAAATTGTCAGTTGGCAAACTGGCAATTTGGTTTTTGGTGGTATTGATGTCTATGATGATAATGATTAACTTTCTCATTAATCTCTGAAAAGAAAACTAAATTTTTATTGGTCATTGCATTGCAATCATTATCTCCATTTCTTGTGTAATCAGCACAAGCAATTCAGTGAGTACTAATGGTGCGGGTTTTTTTTTGTTTTTTGTTTTTTATAACGCTTTGCCATTATCATTGGAGGCTTAACTCTCATGAAAGCACAGAGCCCCAATGGAATTTGATGAATTCTTAAGGACTGTCCAGATTCTTCAATTTCACAGCTCTGATTACTGGCACACCATAGGTCATTAAAGTGCAGTAAAGGATGGGACCTGGGGGCTTTAGCTAATTAACTCCAAAACAGGAAGAGGAATAAATGTCAAACAAATCAGAAGAATTTAAATACCCAAATATGAGAATGAAAATATATGCCAGCATGCATGTATGAAATCACTGAACAAACAGCTTGAACCTGAGCAGCTGACTATTAAGTTGTGTGAAATTTGAGTTCTTGGAGAAGTTCAGTTTTTTATTGGGTGATTTATTAGATATTATATTAAATATTAGATATAAAGCATCCATAGCAAAAAAGCTGTTTAATAAAAAGGGTTCATATGGAAAATAGTTGGCTAAACAATCACATATGGCATAAAAGATAATAATCACATTAAAACATTTGTTTTTACATGATCACTTATGCTCATGCTTGCCAGAGAAATCTAATCTCCTATTTCACAGCTGAACAGAAATAGCATCTGTTGTGCTGCTTTAGACCGACTGTTAAAGAGTGCACAAGAATCCTACCATCTCCTACTGAGTGCCTTAAAGTGCCAGAGACAAACAGAAAGCCAATAGCACTGTTGGAATTGCAGCAAAAGATGAAGAGAGAGACTAAGAGAGAGACTGAGCAAGAGAGAGAGAGAGAGAGAGAGAGAGAGAGAGAGAGAGAGAGAGAGAGAGAGAGAGAGAGAGAGAGAGAGAGAGAGAGAGTGTTAAATGGTAGCTGTTCTCAGCTGTTTCCTGCTCTAGATTGTTCAAAATGAGCTGCTGAAGCTTGCCCTTTTTCTGAGTAAAAGGACATAAATTCAACATGTATACAGTAAAACATGATGTGGCGCAATGCTAGGGGGTGAAATAACTAATGGCAGGGTTCAATTTATTTCACTTCAAATATTTTTTATTTGAATAAACCAAGGACCGTGACGTCGGAGCAACGTGGGGCCGCCTTCCCGTGGGCTCACCACCTGCAGGAGGGACCGTAAGGGACCAGTGCTGAGAGGATTGGGCAGTAGTCGAAGGCGGGGGCCTTGACAGCCCAATCCCTGGACACGGAGAAGTGTCTGGGGTATCTGCTTAGACTGCTGCCCCCGCGACCCGAATTACGGATAAGCGGGAGAAGATAAAAAAAAAAAAAAAAAAAAAAAAAGATCTTTTTTTTATTTGATTTGCACTATCAACAATGAACAATGATCAACAATGAACAAAGCAGCTTTACATAAATAAAGCGGTTATAAAGTTGTAGAAAAGAATGTACACATGTTCCTTATAGATATACGTTTATCCCTAATAGGCGAGCCAGTGGCGATTGTGGCCAAGAAAACTCCCTGAGACCGTATGAGGAAGAAACCATGAGAGAAACCAGAATCGAAAGGGAACCCATCCTCATCTGGGTGGCACCAAATGTCCATTCATTACAGTTCTGGGGTTGTTTGACGTGACCTGATGCAAATCAAACATATTATTACTAACCCACTGGTTATTGTTTTCTAATAACTTAACATAATAAAATAAGCTTTACTGACTGTTATCAAAATTCTTGTTCTTGTTCTTCTTGACAGTTCTTGTTATTATAAGTAATAAGCAGTTGTTCTCTCACTGGTCTCTTTTTTCTTTTCTCCTGTGAAATTCATAAGACAAACAATTCAGGGTGCCACCACCACAACCAAGTCAAGTTCTTCTTGTTCCTACTTTGCCTGCCTAAAGCAGCCTTTAAATCTTCTTCAAACACAAGGAAATAAATACTATTTCAGTTAAATAAAAAATACTATAACAGTTGAATAGAAGTTACAGGTCAAAGTTGATTCCAAGATAGATTAAAAAGGCTTGCAGCAACATTATACAGAGGATTTATTGTAAAAAATGTTCAAGAAAAGTAGTTACACAGAAGAGATGAAGAAAAAGGAAAAAAACAGAAGTAATAATAAAAAAAAAAAAACAGAGTAATACATTTTACATGCCAATGTCATTGAATGAAATTGGTATCATATATTCTATTCAATATGTTAAGAAATATTGTTCCTAGTTAGGAGAATAGTACAGACTGAATCACCATTAGTTATAATTAAAAATCATTGCCTCTTGAATACACATAAGCAAGAGGATGAGATTTTTTACTCTCTTAATACAGACTTAATATAACTAGTTTAAATACTATATGTTTTAGGTTTACTCTTGAAGATGTTAATAAAACATGATCCATGTGCTTCGAAGGCAGTAAAACATTCAGGATCCTTACTGTCTCATCTGACTCATGAATAAGCAACAAAAAATAAATGCACATAAGTTCAAAAACTACCCAAATTAGTTATAATAAAACATAAGAAGCTGACCTCTAAAACAGATGCACCAGAAATGTTAATATGAAATATTAACTTTGTCATTGCATAGTACAGGTACACAGCAACGAAATGCAGTTTAGCATCTACAGTAGAAGTGCAAATAGTAGCAATTGTGCAAATTGACAAGTGCAGATAAATATGTAGTATATGTAAAGTACATAATATATAATAGAAAAATGTACCATTTTAGATAATGATCAAATAAAAAAAGAAAAGATTTGGAAAAAAATAAGAAAATAAGCTATAAAGAAATAAAAATTAAAATAAATAAATTTTATTAATACAGTACAGACCAAAAGTTTGGACACACCTTCTCATTCAAAGAGTTTTCTTTATTTTCATGACTATGAAAATTGTAGAGTCACACTGAAGGCATCAAGGGCTATTTGACCAAGAAGGAGAGTGATGGGGTGCTGCGCCAGATGACCTGGCCTCCACAGTCACCGGACCTGAACCCAATCGAGATGGTTTAGGGGTGAGCTGGACCGCAGAGTGAAGGCAAAAGGGCCAACAAGTGCCAAGCATCTCTCGGGGAACTCCTTCAAGACTGTTGGAAGACCATTTCGGGTGAAATAAAGCTTCTCTTGAAGCTCATCAAGAGAATGCCAAGAGTGTGCAAAGCAGTAATCAAAGCAAAAGGTGGCTACTTTGAAGAACCTAGAATATGACATTTTTCAGTTGTTTCACATTTTTTTGTTATGTATATAATTCCATATATAATTCCACATGTGTTAATTCATAGTTTTGATGCCTTCAGTGTGAATCTACAATTTTCATAGTCATGAAAATAAAGAAAACTCTTTGAATGAGAAGGTGTGTCTAAACTTTTGGTCTGTACTGCATATATATATATATATATATATATATATATATATATATATATATATATATATATATATATATATATATATATATATATAAAGCTAAAGTTGCACAGATTATTTAAATCACTGTACTATTAAAAAACAAACGAACAAACAAAACAAATCACAAGTACATTCAATAATGTAATTCCTGTCTAAGCCAGTTTAAAAAAAAAAAAGTAAATAAAATCAACACTAAATAAACTATACAGAGCAAAGGTCATTGTTGAATTCAGCAGGTCAGGCTACAATAGAATCAATAAGAACTTTAACATTCAACACCTTGGATATATTAAAGAATATGCTTCATACTGAAAGAAAGAGTGCAAGAAAGAGTGCAAATTTTCCAGGAGGTCCATCCCAAAAGGCCATGACATATACCCCACCACATACAATGGATTTGGTGACATTTACCTCTCAACTCTTTACTCCGATCACGTCCAGTTCCTTCGGTTTCTCAAAGTTACTGATGATTTGCTTCAGATTAGCGTTTTCTGATGAATTTGAACAGGTAATTAGCTGTTTGTTGTTTGATTTCATGATTTCACTCTACTGTACGGTGTCCTTGAGTGTTTTAAAACACACCTTTAAATAAAATTTATTATTATTACTATTATTTCATCTTCTCCCGCTTATCCGTAATTCGGGACACGGGGGGGGCAGTCTAAGCAGATTCCCCAGACACTTCTCCGTGTCCAGGGATCGGGCTGTCAAGGCCCAAGACGCCTTCGACTGCTGCCCAATCCTCTCAGCGCCGGTCCCTTACGGACCCACCTGCAGGTGGTGAGCCCACGCGAAGGCGGCCCCACGTCGCTCCGACGTCACAGTCCTTGATTTATTTTTCTCGTAAGGGTCCCCTGGAGCATAGAGGGTTAAGGGCCTTGCTCAAGGGCCCAAGATACCGCGGCAGTTTGGCGATACCGGGGCTTGAACCCCCGACCTTCCGATCGGTAACCCAGCGCCTTAACCGCGGGAGCCACCACTCCCTATAGTAATATTACTATTATTATTATTATTATTATTATTATTATTATTATTATTATTATTATTATTATTATTATTATTATTATTATTATTATTATTATCATTATTATCAATATTAACCCATGTAAACTAAATCTTTATTGTCATTTTACAACTAGTTTAGGTCTCTTAGTTAAAGGGAAAGTTTTATGCTATAGCATCCAAAAACCCTTTGTGGTAACTGAGTACTTTTTCCATATGTAGGTCTAGAAATATCATGGAAAGTGTCAACATGATGATTAGTAGGTAAAAAATGTATTACCATTTTTTACTTAATATATCTTGTCATTCAACATTATACAATACTGCAAACTGTATTATACACATTTTCCTACTGTTTCCTGTTAAAGCTGTTACCTGCCTGTCACTCTTGTTGAAGTCAAGCACAGGGCATGTTATCAAATCACACACCGAATAATGTTGCATTGTGTGTGTTGTCAAAAAAGAGCGAATTTCTATGACATTTTTCAGCGATGTCATATCTCAGGGGAAAAAAGTGAGAGACTTTCCATCAGTAAATCTGGAAGCGTGAAAACACTTCGGGCCAATATTACAGATTTCCAGTTCACACCCTTGTCAAAAATAAAAGGTGCAAGCAGGGGGCTATCGTCATGTACCGGACAATATGATGGGGCTGTTGTGTTGCTGAGAGATGTTTAACACATGATTTCAGTAATACTGAATTAAATGCAAGATAAATTAGAATTTACTTGTATTTGCCTGTATGAAGGTATCTTCTCCTGATGTTTGAGGTAGTAAATGGCAAAGAAGGACACAATTAAATTGTATACTTACTTGAATGCTATTAACATGATAGTAATCTACTAAATGTAACTATATACATTCATACCCCACTTCAGCAGAATAAGGAATTTTAGAGTCTTAGATGTATGGTAGACCAGTTTCAATTTCATTATTTGTTTTAGCAAAACAGAACTTTTAAAAAGGTAGGTTGCAGTAAAAAAGCCTGCGGTGGGATTTTAGCACTTGTATCTTGGCCCACATACTGTCCAATTGACCTTTTGGTGTAAAAGAGTAAAATAAGTGCGGGCATGGGTCTTGCAAATAGCTTAGCTACTGTGTAAGATCGATTTTGCCACTACTGTCTCGGCATCACCCCAGGAATATAGAAAGCTTTGCGTGCAGGATTGACCACCAAGATGCTTCATCTCAGTCAGATTATTTCCAAATCTATCACAGAAAATACATCCTGAAGAATTCAGTGTTCGCTTTGTCACATGAATTATTTGATATGACCATTAAAATTGAAAAAAATCTATCTATCTATCTATCTATCTATCTATCTATCTATCTATCTGTCTGTCTGTCTGTCTGTCTGTCTGTCTGTCTGTCTGTCTGTCTGTCTGTCTGTCTGTCTGTCTGTCTGTATGTATGTATGTATGTATGTATGTATGTATGTATGTGATGTCTTATTGACATATAAATACTTATACTTTTTTTTATTAAAATGGCAAAAAAAAAAACCCCATCAGTTAATAATATCTTGTTTATATTTAAGATAACCAATCCTTGAATCTTGTTTCCTTCTAAATCATCTACATTCTCTGACAAGATTGATCTTTGTAACTCCTTCTTATTATGTATAGTTAGTTTCATCTGATAAATTAGGCCTAAAGCAGTTACCTGAACAATGAGCAATGACATCTTCCTGAAAAGTATCAGAGAAAAACATGGTTAATCGTAAAACCCTTCAAAGAGGTTTGGAGAGCAGATGGTAAATTTGTCTACAAGAAAAAAACAAAAGATCTAAAAACAACTGGTAATGGGAATGTAAATACACAGGCTAATGAGTCTTTAAAGAGAAACAGGTGCAGCTGGTAATAAGAAGGCTGGTGATGTCGAAATGTTTTTCTCAAACTGAATAGTTCATACATATTTGAGAATGTTAAAAAGGAATTTAAGGCAGAATGTCTGCTAATTCTGTGTCAGATCTTGTATCATTACTCACTAATTTATATTAAAAAGTTTATTTATCTTTGTATCTTTGTGTACCGTGTGTATGTATGTATATATATATATATATATATATATATATATATATATATATATATATATATATATATATATATATATATATATATATATATAGGCATTGTGCCAAAGCAACTGTACAGAAATCAATTAATTCAACTAATTAATTAATAATAAGTCTAATTCTTTACATTTATGTTAATAAATATTGTATTTCTTTCTTTTCACCTATTTATGTCTATATTTGTTAAGAACAAATTTTTGTATACACTACCAGTCAAGGTTGTAGAACACTCTTTGTGTTTACACATTTGTCCAAGTTTTGTTAAAATTCAAGCATTTCAAGCACAAAGAATGACCTGAAATGTTAAAAAAGGTAGGTGCTAAACTTCCAGGGGTAAGAAAAAATATTAAGGCTAATAAGAATTTTGTTAGTTATTTAAAAATCCCTTTTTTAGGAAAGAAGTAATAGGTTAACAACAATAAGAAAGTAATTTGCTAACATGGCCAAATAAGCAAATAAGGCTTTCCTGGGCCACAAAGCACCTCCAATAGATTGCTGAGAAGTGGAGAAAGGCAATTTGGGTGAAATCATGACGTTCTGGAGCTCTTTTGTTGGATCCAGGGTTAGAGTCTTGTACAGAGTGAGTGGCACCTTGAACCAAAACTACTATCACAGCATTTTTGCATTAACATGCAATACCTTCTGGTATACACTTAGTTGAACAGGGGTTCATTCTACAGCAAGATAATAACCCAAAACATGCTTCCAGGTTGTGTCAGAACTACCTTAATAGACTTCAAATCATGGAATGGCTAGTACCATCTTCATCATAAATGAACTGGATAAAATCAAAGCAACACCTTTGAGGAAAAAGTCTGTAATGTTGGGAAGAACATTTAGAACCATATTTAATTTTCATTGCAAAATGCCAAAAGTCTGTTCGGTTATACCCGCTGAAAGTGGCTAATTTAAAGAGTGAAAATGTTTGATAAAATTTTGTTAAACAAATTGAAACTAAAACTTTTGACCAGTAGTGTATATGCTGTATTATGGTATATAGTTACAGCTCTACTATAAAGACCATCATATACAGAAGGATTAACAGAGACACCTGACCAAAATCGCACAGCCTAGTGAGCTATCTGGAAGCACAATATCATTGCCCACTGTTGCGTAAACAAAATGAATGTTATAAATTACAACCCGAATTCTGGTATGTTTGGATAAATTTGAGTAAAATAAAAACTAAAAACTTTCAAATCACATGAGCCAATATTTTATTCAAAAATAGAACATAGAGAACATACATTTTAGAGAAATAAAAGAAATTTTACACTTTTATGCAAAAAATTAGCTCATTTTAAATTTGATGCCAGCTACAGGTCTCAAAAAAGTTGTCACGGGGGCAATAAAGGGCTGAAAAAAGCCAGAAAATTTATACATATTCAGCTGGAAGAAAATCAGCAACTAATCAAGTTAACTGACATCAGGTCTGTAACATGATTAGCTATAAAAAGGATGTCTTAGAGAGGCAGAATCCCCCCGAAGTAAAGATAGGCAGAGTCTCAAATCTGTGAACATGTGCGTAAAAAACGATTGTGGAATACTTTAAAAACAACGTTCTTTAATGTGAAATTGCGAAGGTTTTGCAAAACTCATAATCTAGAGTACATAACATCTTCAAAAGGTTTACAGAGACTGGAGAAATCTTGGTGCGTAAGGAAAAAAACAGAAGATCTTTGTTGGTTGCCCATGGTCTTCAAGCCCTCAGACGACACTGCATCACTTATCGGCTTGATTGTGTCATTGACATTAGTAAATGGGCCCAGGAATACTTCCAGTAACCATTGTCGGTAAACACAATTCACCGTGGCATCTGCAGATGCCAGCTAAAGCTCTATCATGCAAAAAGGAAGCCATATGTGAACATGGTTCAATAGCCCCATCATGTCCTGTGGGCCAAGGCTCATTTAAAATAGACTGTTTTAAAGTGGAAAAAGGTTCTATGGTCAGACAAGTCCATATTTGACATCCTTGTTGGAAATCATGGACGTCATGTCCTCCAGGCTAAAGAGGAGGGTGACCTTCCTGCATGTTATCAGTGTTCGGTTCAAAAGCCAGCATCTCTGATGGTACAGGGGTGCATAACTGCATATGGTATGGGGAGCTTGCATGTTTTAGGAACTATGCATGCTGAAAGGTATACAAAGTTTTTAGAGCAAAATATGCTCCCCTCCAGAAGATGTCTATTTCAGGGAGAGCCTTGTGTATTTCAGCAGGAAAATGGAAAAGCACATTCTGCAGTTATTACAATAGCATAGCTTTGTAGTAGAAGAGTCTGGGTGCTGAATTAGCCTGCCTGTAGTCCAGATCTTTCACCTATATAGAACATTTAGTGCATAATTAAACAAAGAAGATGACCGCATACTCTTCAGCAGCTGGAAACCTATATAAGGCAAGAATGGGACGAAATTCCAAAAGCAAAATTCCAGAAACTCATAACCTCAATACCCAGACATCTTCAAAGAGGAGATTCTACACCATGGTAAACATGCCCCTGTGCCAACATTTTTGAGACCTGTAGCGGACATCAACTTTGAAATGAGCTCATTTCGTGTATAAAAGTGTAAAATGTCTTAGTTTAAACATTTGTTATGTTCTCTATGATCTATTGTGAATAAAATATTGGCTCATGTGATTTGAAATTCATTAGGCTCACAACCTAATTTTCTTAAATTTGTTTTGCATTATACTGCTGCCACATAACTGGCTAATTAGACAATTGTATGGATATGCAGGTCTTCCCATTAAAGTGCTTGCTGTAGGCTGTGTATATTGTGTAAAAAAAAAAAAAAAAAGTAGTTCCTTTGTATGCATAATTAATTCCCTTGTGTACAAGAAACCAAGGTAGAAATAAAACAATGGCACAAAATTAAGTATACTGTTTGTTCTGAGTTGCATGTTTATTAGGCATACTAACCCCAAAATGCCATGTCATACATCACATGACTTCACTGGGTGCAATAAATAAGGCAAAAGAACATTTTCAGCATCAGTTAGTTCTGAATTGAGCACTGGAATTGGGGAAACAAGTAATCATGGAATGATAGTGCAGTTCTAGCATGTCTAAAATGTATGCAATCCAGGACAGACATACTCATTTAAAAGGTTTACGGAAAACGCAGTGAAAAGCTAAATGCAACCAGTATTCACAATGTTGCAGATGAAACCAGCTTATAGATCAGAGGGAATAAGAGAAGAAAAGGAAAATTGGTAAGAACACACAACTCATCCTGCATGCCCTAACCCAAGGCCTACAAAGAATAAAAATGACAATAAGTATAGCTATATTGAGACTTGCCTACTTACATCATAACTGGGAATGAAAATTGTGGGGTCAATAGATAATCGTATGCTTATAGAAAGCATTCATTTATTTACCATGAATAATAGCTTTCAGTACATCTATCTTGAGAGTGTTTATAATAAGGCTTACATTTGGAAACTAATCAAACATCTGCAGGTGTGAAGCTCATGGAGGAAAATTAGATAAATGAGCATACTGGCTATTTGAATAACAATTGAAATTATGAGGTCAATTTACACCCAGTTGTTAATGATGTAACCACACAGTTTGACATTTGGGACTGTAATAGAAAAGATTTTAAAAAAAGATTACATCTCAATGCAAGAAAGAGAGAGAGAGAGAGAGAGAGAGAGAGAGAGAGAGAGAGAGAGAGAGAGAGAGAGAGAGAGAGAGAGAGAGCAAAAGAGAGAGAGAGAGAGAGAGAGAGAGAGAGAGAGAGAGAGGGAGAAAGAGAGGGAGAGAGAGACAGAGAGAGAGAAAGCAATTTGATAGACAGATATCAGATATTAGAGGTAAACAAACACTCATGAATATCTGTAGATGAGTACACACACTATCCCCATTGGAGCTCACCTGGTGCATTCTGAAGATATTTCCAAGCTGGTGTCCCGGCATGTGGCTCTAAAAGTGCACCCTTGTGGTTCTGAAATAGAGTTTCCGCTCTCCCTTTCTTTATTCTTGGCTTGAAGCTGACCCCCTAGTGACTCTGCAGATGAAGGCTGTGTCTTTTCTCTGGGAAAGCAAACCGCAGTTGTCATGTCTAAGCCGACATTTCTGCTCCCCTGCCAATGTCTGCCTGTTTCACAGTAGGTTAAGTTCATGCCAATGACAAGCCTTGAAAAGAACAATTTTCTCTTCAGGTCTGTGCACTGATATAATGGGTTTGGTGCAGAGTATTCTGGGAGATCTTAGTGGATTTTTTAAATGGGCCCTAAAGGTCTTAAGCTTTACTGTCAGGGCCATTTCTTGCTATAAGCAGGGGCAGAACCCTGGTCTACCATTGGTCTCATAAAAAAAAATAAAAAAATAAAATAAAAAAAGCATACTCAACCCTTGTGGTAAAAAATTGTAATTTATGTAAACAAATCAGGCACTGAGCATAACTAACATCAGAATATCATTAACAAGTGGCGATTATAAAGCATTCGTATCTGATTTGAGAAAATGTGTTAATAAATTGTATTACATTTGGTAAAATTTGTCTCCTTTCATGCTTTAACCTGTTAATCTAAAAGAAAAGAAAATTAATATTGATTTGTGGCAAGCTAGTTAGTCTGGAGGTAAGATGTAAATACCCTGTTTACAACAGACAAACATTATCTTACATAATTGTCAAAACTTAAAAAATTGTCAAAAAGTTCTGCCTTAAAAACTTTAACCGTGCAAAAGTGCTGTAAGGACATACTCTGTTGTCAGGATTAATACTATTTTACAGTTATTTTGACCTTGGGTATATGCTGTAGTTCTTGTACAGTAATTTTATTGTTTAGTGAACTCTTTTCCCCTGATCCAAGATAACAAATGTTAATTTCCTTAGTTTATTCAGTTCAGTCAATACAGCTTTGGAATCAATTTACTGAAATATTTCAGGCTATTTGCTAAAATTGCTTGCATCTTCGAACAATTTTTTTTTTAAACATGTCAAACTTGGAAAAACTTTTGTTAACTTCTTTTAAAACAATTTAAGATCACAAGAGTGGCATTATATTACATTAATTGTCATAAACTTTCTTAACCTCCAGAAAACAAAACTGAATAGTCACCATCATCTAATAAATTCCAGCACTTAAGTAAAACTGCACTTCATAACTGACCTTGCTGACATCCCACAGAATGTTATGATGTATATTTAATCTCAGATCACTTCTCAAATTTGATTTTATTTTTGAAGGTTTTACACATTTTAGAAAGGTTCTGGGAGAGAATGTGAGAAATAATGATGTGTCTAAACAAAGGATAAAGCAGAAGATGCATGCCAGCAATCCTCTTTGTCATTGCTATATTTTATAATGAACACCTTAACAACATTTGCACATGTTTGGTACCTACAGGTAAACCTAATCAATGGGCTTTTTAATGTTGAAGCTACTTTTAGAATAGCATCTCACCTTCTCTGAAGGTGGAAGGGGGAACTTTTTTTATTTTCAATATTTTAAGAAGAGGAGGTGCTGACACCACACAGAGTTTCCATGGGTAAAGTTACTGTTTCATAGGATCAGTAATGGTGCTTGGCAATTTAGCAGAAGTAGGAGGCAAGCCTGCTGCACTGTAGCAGTAAGAAAACAGCCAAATTCCAACAGTTAAATACAGATTTCCCTTAAAAAGGTACTACAGTATACTGTATAATATATATATTTTTCCCAATGCATTAAGGGAAATAATCATGTGCAGCTTGCTGGTACCCATAAAATACTGTAATATACTATAAATAGCATTTCAATCTGGGAGTGATGTTGGAATCAACATGCAAATACGACATTTCGAACAGACGTGGAGGCATCTCTGGACTTCCATTTCGAGGATTGTTCATCTGAATCGTTTATTTTAGGAGCAAATTCCACGGCAATGTAAATTACATTTTCTGTACTAACTTCAAATAAGTATACGAGTGTACTGAAATTTCAATATAATACAGCACTATACTGTGTATTACTACATTATATTATAACATTAATAATGCTGAAAAAAACAGTGATGTATGGTATATAGATCTATCTATCTTTTAAAAAAAATACAATAATATTAATACTTGGAAATACTTGGTTTTACAAAATAATATAAAAAACTAAATGTTAGCACAGTCAAGCACACTCAAGCACACAGGAACATATACATGATACCATGAGGTCCTTCATGGATAATATGGTTTGCTCACCCTTCACTCCTGCATCAGCGCAGAACTGCAATAACTCTGGATTCGAGTTTGAGAACTGTGTCCTCAAAATGGATTATATTCTTTGATCGCCTCCTCTATGGATTACATGGCTAAGCCAAGATTGCGAACTTGATCCAAAGCTGCTTTGTTAGATGTGATGGGAAAGCAGAGCCATAGTGTGATCTGAAAGTAATGAGATATTATTAGCTTGTACATGCAGAAGCGGCTGAAGTTGAAAATTGTTTTAATATATTTCAGGTATTACAAAATAAATATACTAATGATTTTTAAAATATTTTATTGATAATAATAATGTCAGAGAAAATGATAATAACCAAGCAAGATAAAGAGAACAGGAGCTATGAATAAATTGTAAAAGTGCATTAATTTTTTTGCATCTTGTAGGACATAATCAAATTATGCTTGGTTTATAATTGATTAAGGTCAAGATGACATTTACATTTACAGCATTTGGCAGACTTTATTCTTATTCAGATCAACTTACATTTATCTCATTCTAAGCAGATATAAGGTTAAGGGCCTTGCTCAGGGGCCCAGGAGTTGCAGCTTAGTGTGACTGGGATTTGAACTCATAACTTCAGATACAAAGTCCAGTTTCTTAACCCCTAAGCTGCCACCTCCCTGACAACAGATGACTTCTTCCTGTTGTCTGTGTTGTGTTAATTTTCTGATAAAACACCCTTTAAAAATTTACATTTCTGAACATTCAATTGGAAGCCACGCACTGTACATTTAAATTATAATATATTTCTAAAATATCTGTTATATAAAGTGAAAACAATAAATCACTTTAAAACTTTGCACTCTACATTACTGCACAGTCTAAAACTGATATTTTTCCACATATCAAAACTGGACTTTGAAAACATCCACACAACCTTAATGTGCTAAACCATAAGGACTTTGCTATTGAATTTTATACACTCCAGGCTTCTAGATGTATTGCTGTCAGTATGTGATGCATCATTAAATTCTCTGCATGACATCCTAGCACTGAGAGAGATATGCCTGGTTTACAAATACATCTGCAGCTCCCATAACCTTGAGTCCAGTCCATTTTAATGCACACACAGTTGTCAGGGATTCACCCTGCCACGCCCCCCTCTGTAGCTGTCAGGGATTCACCCTGCCACGCCCCCCTCTGTAGCTGTCAGGGATCCACCCTGCCACGCCCCCGTCTGTAGCTGTCAGAGATCCACCCTGCCACGCCCCCCTCGATAGCAGTCACGCTGCTTCCCAAGATTACCGACAGCTGTGGCTCATGAAAGATCAGACTACATAAACTCACGTTCTTGAGTCACAGGCTGTCGGTCGTTGTATTGTCATGCAGGTAAATCGCGTGGCTGCTCAAACGCCGGGATTCACCGCTGGCTATTTCTCCAAACTCCATTTCCTTATTGAAGTACTCATTGCCGAAAGCTTTACTTGCATTGGGATTAGGCGTTTGACATTCGCGCTCATAGTGGATACTTCTTTACGAGCGGATGTCTGGGTTTGCTTTTGTTTTCATTGGTGTATGAGTGTTTTGTTTTTTGCACCTCAATAAAGAACATGATTGGACTTTATCTGCTTCCGCGTCTGCAGCCTGACAACAGTATTATAAATAATTTTTCATTTCCTACCAAGATTTCTCATGTTTAATAGCTTCAAGAGTGTTTTACTCTGAGGGCACTAGTAAAAAATGCTTTCCTTTATTTGCATTTTGAAAACAACAATTTTCATGACAAATTATATACATTAAACACTGATATAAATTCCAGAGTTTGTTGGTATTTAATACATCCTCATTTTGCACTAATCACAACATATACTTGAGCTGACATGGACTCCACAGATTTGTACTAAAACTTATGATCTATTTTTAATGGATTCTTATTTACAACTTCACAAGTAAAATAAGTAATATCGGAAAACTATTTCTGCAAGATTTATGCCAGATTCCTTAGCAGGTTAGCTAACCTTAATCATAAATTAAGCAAACTTGCTATTAAGCTGTATAAATAAACTTTCTTATTGGCAAAAGTAAAATGAGTGGGAATTGGATTCCTATATTATACTACATTATATACAAATATTGCATACATTAGCAATGAATACATTATGTAGGTAACAGTGATGAAATAATACCTGTAGAACTCTAGTTAGAAATGAAATGATCATTATATGAGATAATTCAATGCTTGAAATATTTTTTTATTATTATTAATATTTACATATTTTGTGCATTACAACAAACCCAATTCGGTTTTAATCCAAACAGGGGATTCACCTTTTCCAAAAAAAATAAAGTTCCATTGATTCTTCATGGTGTCGTAATTCACATAATATTTGCTTGTATCACATTTTTCTATTAATCTTTTGGCTTATGTAGATTACATGTCTCAGTTACATGAAAAACAGGCCAGCCTGCTTTGCTTTCATGATGTTTTCTTTCAAAGAAACCATCTAAATTGTTTATTACATCCTTTCAAACCAATGTGACTGATGGAGTTTTGAATTGGAGCTGAGAGAAGCTAATAATCGGTGTGTCTCGGCAGGAGCTCCTAAAAACGCCCCCAGGGCAGTAAATGCCAAGATTGGAAAATATGACTGAACAACATATGAGAACAACCTGGTTAGTGAAATTATGCTCTTTATTCATAAGTTATGTTGTGTATAAAACAAGAAAACATAATTAAGTTAAATTTTTGAATACTTTATAATTAATTGAACATGAATAAAAGCATAAACTAAAAAAAAAAAAAAACTCAAATAATACATATGCTCCATAAACAGTGTATGAACAGTATACAACATGCATAATTAAAATATACAAAATATCTCCAGTATATAAGTTAATAAATTCAAATGGATTAACAGATCAATCTTAAAGCATCTCTCTTACACTCGCCACACTTTTTAATGCCCTGGCCAGGCTTTAGATCAGAGTCTAGTTTATCACTGGCAGCCAGACAGTTGAGCCGAGGAACTGCAGAGGAGGCCACCTGACAGAACAAATGGTTGGATTTCTCCACAATGAGATATGAAGAAAGTTTTCATCACTCTTTATGACTAAACCTGCAGTATAGAAGGAGTGGTAGATATCGGCTCTACAGAATAGCAGACGTGCTTTCCGACCTTGCAAGCTATTTAAAGTACCTGTCTTTATTCCTGACATCATTCTTAGTCATGCACCAATTTTTTAAATGCTTCAAAACATCTTAGTACCTTATACTTGTGGACAAGAAAATAGGCCAAGCCCAAAATGGCAAATATGAAAAATTTTAACAGCAAATAATTCATAAGAAAAATTTGCCAGAATTAAATAAATACATTTCTGAGACCTCTTGTGCCACCATTTGCTTTTTTGCTGTTAAGGGAAAGCTAGAAACTGGGAATTTTATTTCTATAGTATTCATGTATACAAAAGTAAACCCATGATAATAATTCAAATATTCGCTCTAAAATGAATATATATGAAAAAAAAAAAAAAATAAAAATAAATAAATATATATATATATATATAAGTGTCATTATTTGGATATTTAAAAAATTGGATGTAGCCACAATTAATAGAGAAGGGAAATCTACAATATATGTTTAATTTGTGCTCATCTCAAATTCAAATTAAATTTTTATTTATCACTTTGTTGATATGATCATTATATGATTAATATTTTACCATCTTGTGCCTTGTTTGGCAGCACAGGAGTGTCACCCACATGCAGGCTAGGGATCTTGCAGATTTGCAGAAAACACTATATCCCTATATGAAAAAGGTATTTTAATGTGCTTCAGTAACATGCAGACAATAAACCACTAATTACACAACCTGTTCCCTAGAATGGTGTGTTCATCTGAACAGCTTTCTGAAGTGTTCTATCAAATTTTTTTTTTATAATTATAAATAATGAAAACCTGCCCTTCACCTGTCAAAATTCCCACATTGTCCATGAAGCTCAGTACTATTTCTATTATATAATTTTATAACTAAGAACACAAGTTTATTTTTTTTTACATTTAGACAATCTGGAGAACATTCTTACAAACACACTAATGGCATTGCGCAACTTCATACTAATGCATTACAAGACCGAACAAATGTCAAAGCTAAAATGATGGAAAGACCATAAGTTTAGCAGTGAGTGAAGCATGAAGCTATTTATTTTTTTAAGAAATGCTATTGGAATATGTGCTACTCCAAATATAACTGTCAAATTGTCAGCTGTGAAGACATAATATGCCCAAATGCCTTTTTCTATTCCCAGTATGCCATATGCACAGCTTTCATAAGTCTGAGAATATGGGCACATAAACAGAGTTAGCTCCAGCACAATGTCATGCATTTTGAAAGCAGAATTGTCCAGCTCACACACTTGTCACTGATTAGTATGTCTGTGAATTCATTATTTAGTTTATCTTGAAATGTTTCAAATTCTCCTTCGAGGCTCACTAGCAATATATAAGACTAAATAAGTCGATTAGTTAATGCAGCTGTGAAGCATCGTATGACTTTTATTATGAACTAAACCAACAAATAATCTGGGGCTAAAAGGATTTCGAATGAAATGTACCAGGGTGAGCGTCCCATATGTCACTATGGCACAATGTTAATTGTAAAATGATCCAAAAAATACAATCTGATACAATCTTGGTGACATCCACCTGACAACTGAGAGAAGGTGGTGCAAGACAGAATTTAAAACAGTGAAGTCTTTCGAGTAAACTGAGAAAGTTTGATGGTTTGATTCCATTTTCTGCATGAAATGCTGCTGTACTTACAGTATTGTTGGATCACACATTGTATCTTGCCTCCCCGAGAGTAACTCTGATTAGTGTATAAATAGAAAGGAGGCAAGTATACAGTTATTTTTCAAGCTTTCAGTAATGAGACTGGCTGTAATGTTTGTATAATTAACCCACGTTTCAAGCATTTATATTATCTACAGTACCATAATCACAGTAGGGTTTCTTCAGATTTTAGCAATAATGACCAAAAGTATTTGGGTACCATATTATCACATCCGTATAATATTCTTTCCAAAACTTTTTCAACAAATATGAAAGCATACAATTGTGCAGCATGTCTTTGTAGGCTGTGTGGCATAACAATATTTGTATAGCATTACACTTGCCTTTACTGAAACTAAAGTGTTTAAACTATTTCCAGGATTACAATGCGCCTTTGCAGAAAAGTAATGCCCATAAAGAAATGGCTTAACAAGGTTAGTGTGAAAGAACGTCTCTAGAATACATATGTAATCTTAGTTCCCTGAGGGAAGGAGACGCTGTGACACAACACTTTGGGAACACTTACGCATTGCTCACACTCTGAATCACATGTGAAATCCGGCCAACGGCAAGGCGTGATGTCACCAGTGGGGTGACGTCACGACCAGGAATCTACAAAATGCTACCTTCCGAAAAATGAGAAGGGAAGCGCGGCAGATACTGATGTAGGGAGTGTGGCTTGGAGACGCAGCATCTCATTGCCTCAGGGAACTAAGGTTACATACGTAACCTAGAGACGCTCCCTTACGGGAACTCGAGCTGCATTACAACGTTTTGGGAACAAGTGTCCAATCACGCCACACTGACTAGTCCTTGCCTAGTGTGTGTGAGCACAACCAGAGCACAGGACAGAAGAGTGAAGATGGAGGGAGACACCCGCTGGAGGTGGCTGTGCCCTGAAACACATCTTGTGGCAGGGTTAACAGCCTGACCTCCTGGTGATGCTGAGGAGAGACAAGCACCGTGTATTGAGGTATACACCGCCCTCCTAAGCTTAAGGCTCTTGTGGTTAGGGCCTGCATGCCACGGCCTGCTTGCTGGAGAGGACGACCCTCAGGTCAGCTGGCTCCTTGGGCTTGGGACCCTCCGGAGGGGTCAGGGTGGCAACGCTCTGTTTTTGGGCTTTGTGGTGCCATTCCCGGTTGCTGGGCTGGGGCTGCGCATGCCGAGCGCCCCCATGAGAGCGACAGGGAAGATACTGTTGGAACACTGCCGATTGCATTTTGGCATCCTGGAACTTGTCAACGACTGCGCCTATGGCATCGCCAAACAAGCCAGGAGGGGCCATCGGGGCGTTCAGCAGGAAAGCCCTCTCCCTGTCTGGAATATCCGATGCCTTTCTGCGACTACTAGGGCTGACATGGACCGACCTACGGCCTTAGCCGTTTCTTCGACAGCGCGACATAGCTCCTTAATATCTTCAGCTGAGGCCAGAGCTGAATCCCTCGTCCATCTCCCGCAGCATGTCAGCCTGGTATGCCTGCAACACACCCATCATGTGGAGGCAATCCACTGCCTGACCTGCTGCTGTGTAAACCTTGCCCACTAGAACCTAAGTGGCTCGCAATGGTTCAGTGGGCAGTACCGGGGCCTTAAGGAACGATGCTACACCTGGGGAGAAATAGATAGCTAGCGTCTCTTCCACCCGTGGCATCGCCCCATAGCCGTACTCCTTCATCCCCACAGTGTTCACATACAGTGAGGTTTGTTGGGAGAAGAAGTGGGCCGCATATGGGCCCTCCCAGGACCTGGACACCTCGGTGTGCAGATCTGGAAAAAAAAGGCAGGCTCCGGCGTGGAGGGTGTTACGCAGGGTGCAGGAAGCGCTCATCCAGATTGCCGGGTGCGTACTGCTACCACTTTTCATCCGGCCAAGCTAGCCTGATCTTGGACACGGCTCACGTCACTACCTTCAGGAGTTCCTCGTACAGCACAGGCTTGGATTCCGTGGGCTCGCTAGTTTCCAAAATCTCTCCCTCCCAGGGAGCAAGCGCTCGACCCGGCAGGTGAGGAGGGAGAAAGGGACACGCCAGTCCCCATGCCTTCTGCTGGCTACGCCTGCAAGGCCTATGACATCCAGCGCCGCTTTGCCTTGGCAAGAGCGGGCCTCGAGCTGTGAGGGAGAGCGCTCTCCGAGTGGAACACACTGGAGGAAATTCTGCTTGCTTTTAACACTCATGCTTGCACAGATTTACACAAAGTGCTCACCTGAACAAACAGAAGCTAGCGTCGGCTCCACTGCATGCACATTTTGTAGCTTTCTAGTCGTGATGTCACCCTGCCGGTGACATCACACCTTGCCGTTGGCCGGACTTCACACGTGCTTCAGAGCGTGAGCAATGCGGAAGCGTTCCCAAAGCGTTGTGATGCAGCTCGAGTTACCGAAAGGAACTTGTTTTTTGGTATAAATTGGAATGCTGTCTGCACCCCAGGCCTTCTCACCCAACAATACTAATGCTCCCGAATAGCCAAATCCCACAGCCATGTTACAAAATCTACTAGAAAACCTTTGTATATGCAAGTGTGGAAGTTATTATAATAGCCAAAGGGGGATTACATTTTTTAAAATCTGATATGGGTGAGATGATCGGTTGTCCTCATACTATTGGACAAATAATGTATATTAGGAATGCAAGGCAATTACATTATCTGTATCCCTTTGCTGCTCTAAAATATTTATACTAATAATATAGTAAAAATAATAATAATAATAATAATAATAATAATAATAATTATTATTATTATTATTATTATTATTATTATTTATTAAGACACAGTAAAAGTGTGGCATAATTTGGCCCAACAATCATCAGTGGGGGACAGTAAGGAAGTAAATGTAATTGGTTAATGTACTCAAGTAGCTTTATCATGTATCTGTACTTTACTGAAGTATTTCCATTTGGGGAGACTTTACTTTATCTTCACTACATTTCAAAGTCAAAAATTTTGGAATTGTTTTGATTGCCGCTTGGTAATATTTACTTTGCACAAACATACAGCACATACAGTTTGAGAGAAATAAATGATGGAAGAAACTCCTGTCCTCTATCTTGACACAAAACCAGTGGCCTTATTTGCGCAATTTTTTTAAGTAGTTCAAAAGAAGGTTTTGGGTCTTATATAAATTTTAACACATATCAATCAATGTTTGACTTATTATTATCATTCTATTAATAGATTGTTCTGCTAAGAGTAACATTAGAGTCGTTTCATATAAACTGAGTTGATTAAGAATACTGCAACAAAATGATAATGGGAACATTATAGCCATAATAAATCATAAAACTTCAGATAGTTAAGAACATTGGAAAACAAATACTTTTGTACTTTTACTCAAATGAAAGTTTAGAGGAAGCTTTTACTGGAGTAATATTTTACCTACTGTATCACTACTTTTTCTCAATTGCATGCTTTGTGTACTTCATCCACCACTGCCATTCATGTATATAAAGTTTATAATTGTGTAGATTGTGCTTGCATAGGTTAACTCCTGGTTCTTAATTCTTTCCCACATAATAATATTTTGTCAAATAGTGCAGACATTTAAGATAAATTGCCCACTATGGGTGAAGATGTGTATGAATGAGTATGTGAATGGTGCATTTCAATGTACTAATGTACAATTTAGACTGTACTCCTGTCTCACACTGATTATTTCCAGGATAAATTCCAGATCCAATTTATCCCTGACAAGAATAAAGCACTTGCTGAAAGTGAATAAACGAGTAAATGAAATGTTTGCGCCATTTGCTTTTTACACCAACAAAAGCAAAATAAAATAGATTACAAATATTTCCATTACCTTGAAAAAACAGCTTTCACATGTACAGAAATTAGAGCCTAGAGCTGAGCTATTATTGGAACATCATAAAAATTGCCACTTCACATACATCACCAGTGGTTTCCCCTTTACTGGATATTTCATTGCATGTTTCATGTAATGATACACTCATGGCTTTCAGATTTTAAATTTAGATCTGTCATTTTTTTGTCTAAAATGTGTTTTGGTAAGTGTTTGTGTCATTCATGGTTGTTTCACTATTTATTGTATTCATCAGTCATATGAGGTGATGTGTTCAGGTGTAACTGTGAATCTCTCTCTCTCTCTCTCTCTCTCTCTCTTGCTCTGTCTCTCTCTCTCTCTCTCTCTCTTGCTCTGTCTCTCTCTCTCTCTCTCTCTCTCTCTCTCTCTCTCTCTCTCTCTCTCTCTCTCTCGCTTGCTCTCTCTCTCTCTCTCTCTCTCTCTCTCTCTCTATCTCTCTTATGCTTGCTCTCTCTCTCTCTCTCTCTCCCTTTCTCTCTCTCTCTCTCGCTCAATATATATTTATATACACATACATACAGTATATAATGTGTGTTAATTAGATTAAATTTATTCCCGAAAACAGGTTGAAAGATTACCAATCATTTTGATCATCTGTCATTAAAAGCAATGTTTTTCCATTGGGCATTTATAAATGAAGAAAAACTCTTCTTTTTAGATTGTGATGTTATATCTTCTGTATGGACACCACCCCCAGTCTTCAGTATCAGCCTTCCCATTTAGGCTTCATGTTTAATTTCCCTGCTGTAACTATTTTGTCTCTCTTATCTCACTATCTGACACTTGTAATAAGCAAAGCCAAGAATTAAAATACTTTGGACACTTTGGAAGATTTCTAATTTTAAACTTTAATGACCTATGCCAAGCCTTCTAACACTGAGTGTATGATGGGGTTTTTTTGATTTACAAATTTTTGTTTCTATTCCAAAGTTGTAATTTAATTATGAAATGATTGACCATGCCATTTCATAAACCTTCGGAATTTGATATTTCTTTGTTTGTCATAAAAATATAAAAAAATCTTTTGAATTCTGGTAGCAAAGATTGCGCTATATGGCTAAAACATTTACTGTATGTGGACACTGTACCATCAGGCCCATATGTGGCCCCAATTACAACAGTATAAAATGTCTAAGTATGCTATAGTATTAGCAAGATATAACAAGCATTTTCCCAAGTATTACAACATGACAACATCCCTGTGTGCAAGGCCCATAAGACGAGATTTTATTTTATTTTAAGGTTAGAGTCAAAGAACTCGTGTTCTGCACACCCTGAGCTCAACCCCAATAAACACCTTTGGGAGCAGCTGAAATGCTGTCTGTACCCCAGACCTCCTCACATCCTACATCAGTGCCTGACCTCACTAAAGCTGCTGTGGCTGAATAAGCACAAATCCCTATATCCATGTGCTCCATTACAATAGAATTTCCCCCTTGCTGTAATAATAACCTCCACTCTTTTGAAGGGATTTTCAACAGATTTTGGAGCATGGGTCTAGGGATTTGCTCATTCAGCCACAACTATACTGCAGCATTCAGTAAATTGTTTGAGACCATTTGTTCAATGTGGGTTCTTTTTCTAACTTCGCTTGGTGTTTCACTATGGGAATCGCTTTGGGCGTGACCAACTACGGAAGCTCTTATGACACCACGTCTGTCTTATCCCTCAGGTCGACCCCTCCTAACATCATTCGCGCTTTCTTCTTGTGAGGGACTACACTAAGCTCTCTCAGCACTTCCAGTTCTCGGCTGGTTTCGCTTAACTGTTCATCGTGCGGGCCGTCATTGGATTCCGCCACCGAACGCGAGGTCAGTCGTACGGAATCGTGCTGAGCGACGTCACGGAATAGTGAGCTATTCCTATTCCAACCTGCTGGGTATTAAGTTACACGGTAGGGACGTAGTAGCGTCAGGCTATTACAGCTTAGCGCGTCAAGGTGAAGCCTTCGGAGGGCTAACTACCCTGCGAACATCGGCAGACTAATGTGTTGTGACGAGTCTAATATTTCCCGTATTCAGCCATGTCGACGATCATCTCCCCCACCAAAGGAAATAAGTCGAAGATCAGGGAGGTTGTATCCCGCCCTTGTCCATCACCATGTGGAGCAACCATCTCGGGCAGGGACCCTCACCCGATGTGCATCACGTGCATGGGCCCGAAGCACGCTGAAACGTCGCTCGCGGACCCGCAAGCATGCAATCACTGCGTGTCGATGCCGGTGAAACATTTGGAGAGACGGCTGAGAGTAGCGGTGACTAACCAACAGGACCTGATAGAGGCCGAATCGCCGGTCATGCTGCCTCTGTTTGATAACCTCCTCGCAGAGGATGAGAAACGACCGTGCGACGAGGACGCAGATGCGAACTTAGACCTCCTCGACTTGGATATGGAGGACGAGGATGAGGACGACAATGGTCCCTTCCCGGCCCAACAGTCAAGACCCCAGAGCGCGGGCGATGCAACCTCACAGGCTGAACGTAACCTGCACGAGGTATGCAAACGAGCCGCGGCGAAACTAGGACTAGCTTGGCCCGCAGCCCAGGACACGGAGGGAGCGGTGAGAGACCTTTACGACGGGAAAAGGCTGCCGCCTGATCAACCCGCTGCTAGACAGCTCCTGCCCGCCGTGCCAGCTTGCATGAAGGAGATGTCTCGTTACTGGGCTAGCCCCTTCAAGAGCAAGCTTCCAGCAAAAGGGTGCTCCAAGCTGAAAATTCAAGGGATGGAGGAGCTGGGGTTGCCGGGCCCCCAGCTGTGAAGCCTTCGGTGGCTTATCACCTCCATCCGAACCAGCGTTCTATATCCGCCTCCTTCCGTAAGGGCTTCCTCTATAGTTTCTCCTCGGTTTCGAGGAATAAGGGAAAATGTTCAGTGTCACCAAGAACTGCCGACATTTGTTCACTCGCATGTCAGTTCGGACGATAGCGCAATAAATAATGCATCATCGCATCCAAGCCACGAGCTGAGGGCGATGTGTTCAAAAATAAAAAACACAATAAATGTGTCACTTTCACATCCAGGCGATCAGCCGAGGGCGATAGTGTGCGAAAATCCCGAGAATTCAGCATGCACCCCCCCCCCAGTTTTACCACTGGAGGGCGCGCTCGCTCTGCCAGCGGAGCCCAGCACGGCGACGGTTGTGACGTCATCAACGCGCGACCAGAGTTGTGTATGCGAGGGTTCTCTTTCTGCACGCCTCGTTAATTGGCGCGCATGCGCTGTTACTTCGTGGGTCTTAAGCACGATTTCACGGGGATACAGGCTTCAATTCACAATGAAACCACCCAGATTCAACAGTGTGTTGGTCTCGGTGGTCGAAGGGGAGTCGGCTCGCGTCCTAGCGACTGAGATTGACTCTCTTTTGAGCAAAAGGGTAATCAGAGTTGTTCCGGAGGCAGAAAGCCGTCAGGGTTTTTACTCCCGGTACTTTGTGATCCCGAAGAGAGGAAGCGCATCTCTTCGTCCGATCTTGGATTTGCGTGTGTTAAACAAGCACCTGAGAAAATATTCATTCAGAATGTTGACACACAAAGCAGAGAGAGGAGAATCACATCTCTCATTCAGTGTCGCTCCCGTTTTCGGGCAGGGACTATGGTCCTGTACCGAGTGTGCCTACGAATGCTGGGTTTAATGGCCTCAGTGATTTCTGTGGTGCGTCTGGGACTTCTCATGATGAGAGATTTTCAGAGATGGGTCGCGCGGTTGCGCTTATGTCCCCGACGTCATCTCAATTGTCCGGTCAAAATAACACATGCTTGCGTCTCAGCCATCCGCCAATGGGGACGCCCCGAACGTCCCCAAACGTTCTTCTCTATGCTTTCCCTCCACTGAGCTTGATTTCCCCCACCCTGGCCAGGGTCAGAGAACTCAGCTTGTCACTGATTCTGATAGCTCCACGTTGGGCATCCAGACACTGGATCGCAGAAATAGTTCAGCTACTGTCAGATCAACCGTGGCCGCTCCCTCCACGAAGGGACTTTCTATCCCAGGCGGGCGGGGAGATTTATCATCCGCACCCAGACAGGATTGCTCTCTGGGCCTGGCCCGTGAGAGGTGGAACTTGAGTGTGGCAGGTTTACCCCAATCAGTTATACACACTATCCAGAGTGCCAGGGCCTCGTCTACTCGCACGCTTTATGACAATAAATGGCGAGTTTTTGAGGAGTGGTGTGGCCGTGGTCACATTGTCTCCTTCCAGTGTTCTGTGGAAGACATTTTGTGCTTTCTCCAGGATAAAGGGAAAGCTTTTTGTACTTTGAAGGTGTATCTGGCGGCTATTTCTGCGTGTCATGTCGGGTTTAATAACGAACCTGCGGGTCGGCACCCTTTGATTAGCCGGTTTATGAAAGGTGCACGCCGTAAGAGGCCGGTGTCTCGGCGGTTAGTGCCTCAGTGGGACCTATCTTTGGTTTTGGAAGCCCTTTCTCATCACCCCTTCGAGCCGGTGGATGGCGTAGGGCTGAAATTTGTTTCTCTTAAAACGACGCTGCTTGTGGCTCTAGTGACTGCTAAGCGTGTGAGCGAGCTGCAAGCCCTGTCTGTCAGTCCGTCCTGTTTACAGTTTGCCCCTTGGCTCACGAAAGTTTCCTTTCGCCCTAACCCAGCGTTTGTACCTAAAGTGGTGGATGTCCTAAAGTTCTTATAGATGTCCCGTTACGGAACTTTCGGCTTTCCACACACCTCAGGAGGAGGAGGGATTGGGTTCCTTGTGCCCAGTGAGGGCCCTCCATACGTATGTCAAGAGAACAGCGGGTTTCAGGAAATCTGACCAGCTGTTTGTGTCTTGGGCTACCCCTCACAAAGGGAAGCCGTTGTCGAGACAACGGCTGTCCCGCTGGATTGTGGAGGCTATATCTATAGCGTATGAATGCTGTGGTTCTTGGGCACCTGCGGGTCTGAGGGCCCACTCTACTAGAGGGATGGCGACATCATGGGCCCTACTTAAGGGAGTTTCTGTTCAGGAACTTTGTGCGGCGGCTGGCTGGGCTACGCCACACACCTTTGTGCGGTTTTATAGACTAGATGTGTCTGAGTCATCCTTGGCACATGCGGTGCTGAGTGCCAGATGCTCTGAGCCCATGTGATTGGCTTGTGCAATCCGGGAGCAGTCTATATCTTCCATAGTGAAACACCGAGCGAAGTTAGAAAAAGAACGATGGGTTACTTAACGTAATCCCGGGTTCTTTGATAACAGAGTGAGGTGTTTCACCAGCACTTCCCTCCTTGCACTTGGACGGGAAGAAATCTCGCTGCAATGATGCTAGGAGGGGTCGACGTGAGGGATAAAGGTGGGGCGGAGCCTGATCTCAGGTCGACCTGTCTGTCAAGACAGACGTGGTGTCATAAGAGCTTCCGTAGTTGGTCACGCCCAAAGCGATTCCCATAGTGAAACACCTCACTCTGTTATCAAAGAACCCGGAATTACGTTAAGTAACCCATCGTTATGTGCAACATTTGGCTTGTTGCTTGGAAATCAAGCTATAACTCAATTGCCTATTTTTTTTTTATTGGTGAACCTGCGCCACAGTGGAAGCCTTGTCGTGCTAATCTCCATGAATTTGTCACTTCTGAATCTTCAGCCAACCATTATCTTTTGCCCTCTCTCATTATTTCTCTCTTAAATAAAAAATTGAAGTGACTCATGGCTTAGAGGAGGAAAAGACAGACTGAAAACAGGATGACTCTGCTGTTGTCTGAGCTCTTCTGTGCATCCAAAATCAAAAATGCAATGAGGTTTTAGAGTTAAAGAAGAAATGTTGGTAAATCAGATGAGGGCTAAGTGGAGCAGCAGTTTGCATTCTGATATGAATAGGTAATGCATTGGATGGATTTACTAGTGTTTTCTTCTTAATTTATTTTTAAGATACAGTTTCAATGCATCTTCTTAGAGTGAATCTACTGTGAATACAGCTTACTTATTTTTTCTTTACATTACTGTATGCAAAAACAGTAATGAGAAAGAAAGAGAGAGAAAAGAGAGGTAGAAGAATAATGTTTCTCTTGTGTATAATTATAAACTACTTTGAGATATAAACTGTAAAATGATGATTTCATTAACTCTAATTAATTTTGACAAAGTGTTTCTGGGTACAATTTTCAGATAGAATTTCCCACCTAATTAAAAATGTGTTTCCTAAACAATGTTGCTCTAAAAAGCACCAAAATATGGACTACACTTGTTCTTTCATATCATAATCTTACCTTCTATATGCTGTATGTAGAGCAAAAATAATCTTTTTTTATTTTATTGAATTTCTTTTTTACATTCTGACTATTTGCATGATTTAGGCAAGTCTTGAAATTCACCATTTCTTGCACATGGTCACTTTTTAAAGATTAAATGTCTGTGAGGAAAAATTGAGAGCAACAAAGAGTAAATAAAATAAAAAGGATAGATGCATGGAGAGTGTAGAGTAAAAGTAGAGTGATTCAGAACAAATTAGAGTGATGAGATCTGTTGGGCATTTGGGCTGAGGACAAAATTCTTTGACAAATCCATGTCAGAAAATGTGTCATTTGTGGGCCATTAACAAGAGAAGAGTCCAAAGAACATGACGCAAGTAGAGAGAGAACAGAAAAAAACACAAGTGTTTGAAAAGCAAATTCCACCAAAACCACTCATGCGTTATATCACATTCTGTTTAACAGGGCTTTTTTTTGTCAAATTGAAGTAGAATATTGCAAGCTGGAATGACTTTAAGCCAGTACACAAAACCTTCATATTACAAATAGAGGTATGCTTACAATGTCTTGCACTTTACAGAAGAAATTCCAACCTATAATCCTAGGAGCCTATTTTTATTGCATATTTTTTTATTAAATATTAGACAAATCGTTCCTAGAAGACAAGACTACATATGTATTACTTTCACACTTTATGTCTCCTAGCTGCTTTTTTTTGGAAGTTTTTCACCATCTGTTGCAAATAATGCTTGAATGCAGAAAACATTCTGCAGAAGAAAAATGATGTGTCAGGTCCCTTCTGTTAAGGCTTTTGAGGAAGCAAGCAGTTGTAATTTCACTGTCCCTGAAAGGCAATTTTTGTTTCGACAGTTTGGAGACAGCCTTTACATCTGTCCAGATAACATGCACAACCGAAAGTTGTTTGTAGTTCAGAGTTTTGTTTAATTAAAATCTACCTTCTATTAATCAACAGGAGCATTCGTTTAATAGTTATTAATTATGTACAAGATTTATAATGAATTATTAATTTGTGGAATTAATTTAAATTATACAACAGTTGCAGGTGATTTCTCATATTTAGAAGGTGTGCATGAATGTGCTTGTGCTAAAAGATATCATTTTTAAAGTACATCTAATTCACAGACAAAGATATGATCTTGATATGAAACAGATTTGAAAAAGGTTTGTTGTTTTTGTAACATATAATCATTGATATGGTTTTCTGCTAGGTGATATTTATTTAACATTGGTGGAAAAGTTTTTCCGGTGTCAGCACTTTGTTGTTTTTGCACCATGGCTGCAGAATTTGGACAGAGTTAAATACAGTTTAGGCAATTTTTTATAAAGAAGGAGTGAACAAATCAAAACATGTAATCCATTTTTTAAGTACATGGTCTAGCAAAGGGTCAAGCAATTAGCATGCAATTTCTGTCTTTTGGCTTCTCCCATTAGGGGTCGCCACAGCGGATCATCCGTATTCATGATCCGCACGTTCGATTTGTCACATGTTTTTGCGCTGGATGCCCTTCCTAACGCAACCCTCCCCATTTATCCGGGCACTAAGAGTGGCTGGGGTTGGTTCCCTGACCGGGGGTTGGAACTTGGAACACAGCGGTGAGAGCGCCGCATCCTAACCACTAGACCACCAGGGAACCCTAGCATGCAATATACCATGTAAACCAAAAAATGTGAAACAGAGCAAAAGGTCATACCACAGAATCAATGTAAAATATGGCATGGTGCTGTTTAAGTGATTCTGAAAATTTCTAACACTTTGTGGGTTGTTTATGAATGAAAGTCACAAACTTTGTATAGACCTGTGTGTGTGTGTGTGTGTGTGTGTGTGTAATTGGGAACAGGTGTGTCTTATTAGAAGCTGAGCAACTGAGCATGTGAGTGTGTTGTGGGTTTTGCAGTTAGAGTTCTCTGTAGACCTGACAATAGGAAAGTGTTCAGGACAAAGGACCTTAAGCCTTCTGCTTTTTTAGTAAAATAGTCAACCAAGTCTCACAGAAATGTGGGATTTGCAGCATCTTCCATACATTGATTGTTAGTGAAATGAAAGTTTTTGTTTTAATGTAGCATGTAATGTAATATACAGAATCCCTACTTACACACTGATCACACTGCAAAATGTCTTTACATTTTTATCTTACAATAATGTAAATGAAAAGCCTTATTTTGGGCTCTCTCTCTCTTTCTCTCTCTCTCTCTCACATTAAACATGTTTCTGAGGTACCAGTAGCCAGTGCTCCTATCCCTTTCTTCAATTCTGGTCTGCCTGATTCATTCCAACTTACAACCCTTTAATTGGAGACTTTTGTGCAGCTGGTTATGGTTCCAAAGTTTATTGCGCATCGCTCACTTAATGCATACTGTTTGCTTTTCTTATTCAGTAATTACTTGTTTAAAAAACCTGGATATCAAATGTATACAAAATATTAACGTGAATTTATTTGTACTCTTGAACATCTAAAAAAAAGCTACCAAAATGAGGCTGCAGATATGAGCTATCACTCTGATGAGAAATCTTTTATAAATAAACTTTTTTCTAGCATAATTCCCCTTTGATAAAAATAACCATAGAGCAAAAGGGTTTGTAGAGCAGTCTCTTAAGAAAACAGAGAGTGACAATACTGGGCTACCAGGCCTGAGGATTAGAGTAATTGATCACTGGTGTTTCTTTAGCAGTTCCTGTTCAGCTGACGGAAATCACTTTGGGTAAGTGCTAACTGGGATTGCAGGCAACCTAAATGTGGACACTATAAAGGGAAAATTCCTGCAGCATATGTTTAAGTTCTGTGGATTGGGTTATTGTAAAAGCTTGTATGAGAAACTAAAATGGAATTTTCCTTTCTGTGGTGTGCAGGAGACAAAAGCCACAGGAAGTCATCAGAGGAATATATATTGCTGCTATCAACAGTGGTAATAAAAAGTAAACAAGCTCAAGGACAGTTGATATAGTATGTATATATATATATATATATATATATATATATATATATATATATATATATATATATATATATATATATATATAGAGAGAGAGAGAGAGAGAGAGAGAGAGAGAGAGAGAGAGAGAGAGAGAGAGAGAGAGAGAGAATGAGAGAGAGAGAGAGAGAGAGAGAGAGCGATACATATGTATATATATTACAATATATGTATATATCAGTCTTTAGTACTAGCTTAGTGGTTACTACAGAAATAGTCTGGAGATTATATGTGCTAGTACTGTTTCTGCGACTTTTACTGATTTTACCATAAGTACACATGCACACACATGCACTCATGCCCATGCAAACACAAGCACTCATGCATCTTGTTTTCCATAGATCTACTCACTAAATACAATTGCTTTTAATCAGTTAAATCTAGAATATAAGTAAGTACATACATACGTGGTATGATTGAGTAGTATAAGTGTTTTCATCTTACAGCTTCAGGGCCCCAATTTCATCCTGACCTTGGCCTAATGACTGTAAGAAGTTCTGTGTGTTTTGTGTCGGCTTCGTCATGGTTCTCCTGTTTGTTTGTTTTTACCCCAAAAACATGCATGTATGTGTTGATGCAAAGTTGCTTCTTAGTGTTTATAACTGTGTAAATTTAAGTGCATGATACATTTAATAGACTGCTTCCCCATTAGGGGATAATTCTAGTATCATGCCCAGTGTTTCAAAGATAAACTCTGGAACTGCCAAAACCATGACCAAGATAAAAATGATTACTGAAGCTTAATAAATGAATAAAAGAGAAAGTAGAGAAAAAATTATAAATAGGGTCACTTCACTGTTGATGTTAATTATGTTTGTAATCATTGCTAATTAGTCACATGGAAAATTTTAGTAAGTAAACCATTTAAGCATATGTTTTATATGATATGAACATTTGCATGTTTTGATCTTGATGTTCTTTTGTTCTTGATGTACTTTAATATGAGAACTGTAATACAACAGCTACTGATTTGTTTTTGTGAATTGGCTGTTGACTGTGTTTTCTTTTCTCTATTCATGTGACAACTATGTGGATAATAGATCCATTTAAACAATTAATAACCCTATTTATCATCTGTGTAAACCATGGATGTGCCTAAATATAAATACAGTACCAAGCATTAAAGCCATGCAATACATATAGGAATAGAGGAAGCATTAAAAATCACAGCCACAACAGATCATCCTTCTCCATACACCCCTGTCCTATACATCTGCCTCTTTTAAACCAACTACCTGCATGTCCTCCCTCACCACATCCATTAACCTCCTCCTTGGCCTTCTTTTTTTCCTCTTTCCTGGTGGCTCCATTCTTAGCATTCTCCTACAAATATACCCCATGTCCCTCCTCTGCACATGTCCAAACCATCTCAATCGTGCCTCCCTCACCTTGTCTCCAAAACATCCTACATGCACTGTCCCTTTAATAAACTAATTTCTAATCCTGTCCATCCTTGTCACTTCCAACAAAAACCTCAACATCTTCAGCTCTCTCTCACAAAATACAAAAGTAGCGCCGCCAGTAAACCTGTTGTATATTGCACACTGTGATGTGTAAAACAGTAAAGTGAACATTATAAGTAACAAAAAATTTAAGTAAAATGTTGTGCAAAAGAGCAATAGCAGCAATACAAAAAAAAGATGTGCAAAAACAGTATGTAAACAGTTTATGGTAATGAAGTGATGTAATATGAGTGGTACTGAAGACATGGATATGTGAAGTGAGTTCGACTGTGTGTTGAGTCCGGGTTGTACAGATCAGTCAGCGTGAGTTTCAGTTCAGTTCTGTGTTGCGAAGCCTGGTTGCTTGAGGGAAGAAACTGTTACACAGTCTGGATGTGATGCCCCGAATGCTTCTGAACTGCTTCCCTGATGGCAGGCGGGTGAAGAGTGTGTGTGAAGGGTGTGTGGGGTCATCCACAATGCTGTTGGCTTTGCGGATGCAGCGTGTGGTGTAAATGTCCATGATAAAGGGGAGAGAGACTCCAATGATCTTCTCAGCTGTCCTTACTATCCTCTGTAGGGTCTTGCGATCCGAGACGTTGCAGTTCCCAAACCAGGCAGTGATGCAGCTGCTCAAGATACTCTCAATGGTCCCTCTGCAGAATGTAGTCAGGACGAAGGGAGGGAGATGGACTTTCCTCAGCCTTCTCAGGAAGTAAAGATGCTGCTGGGCTTTCTTGGTGATGGAGCTGGTGTTGAGTGACCAGGTGAGGTTATCCGTCAAATGAACACCAAAGAATTTGGTGCTCTTGACTATCTCCACGGAGAATCCATCTATGAGTCGCTCTGTGCTCTCTGTGCTCTATAATGCTGATAAAACTATATAAATACCACTTTTGAGCCATTAGATCTGCTTGATCGGGGTTTAACTTAGCTTCTAATTCATATTTTGGGAAACAGAGGCAAATAGAACCAAGTATACACAAAGCTGGATATGATCTATTTATATCTGTATGAACAAGATTTGTGTCCCATACGTATCTCTAGTTGACACCAATTATGAACTAAAGTTATGGGGTGAGGCGAGTGAGAAAAATTCACAGATCATGGTGACAGTGTTGACATTTGTGGGCTCTTGTTTTTTTGTTTCTAGAGGAATAATGGTAGGGCTCATGTTCATTAAAAAACACTTTTTGATTTAATGGATCCACTAGATTAAAAACTCTGAATACAGATACAGTTATTTGCAGCACAAAACAATACAAATAAATGTATTAAATTGCATAAATGCTATTTTAAATGTCTAAAGAACTACTGAAGTTTATAGCAATCTTTTTACATTGTTGCCCGATTACTATGGTTACTGTTAAACTATAAATAATAACCTTTATTAAGAAATTGTGTGTAAAAAAACAGTTCTGAAAGGTCAGAACAGATGTGACACCTTTTTCATGAAGTGCTACCACAGCTAAAGTATGTGGTGTCATAACAGCTTACATGAAACAAAAATCCTATATTAAGTAGATAACAAAATCCATAGTTGTGAAAACATTAAGGCTGCTCTTGTGACAGTGAATGTTACTGGCAAAATGACACATATCACTGGATATATGTGTGACACCTGCCATGACATGTTTATGACATGGTTATGTTTCTCTTCTGATTCTGGGTTCAATATAAGGTGCTATGAAAGCATGACAGCTTCACCCGCTTCTAGAAACTCTTGCTTGCTTTTTGAGAGCTACTTCAGAGGGATACTCACCATGCTGTCAGTGAATGGCTGTTCTGTAAGATTGAGAGCGACGAAGTCAGAGGAGTGGATAAAGACTGATTGAATCTGAGGCTTTGCAACATACTGTACAGGCGAGGCGAACCGTCTCTGCCAATGCTATGAGTGTGCTCACATGATCACCGTCTCTGATGTGACAGGGCCCACAGGGGTGTGTGGGTAATCAGAGGTGAGATGGACTGTGCAAGAATGCTCTTAGCAATAACCCAGTTTAAAGAGTGCACAGAGAATGTGTAGTTAAGAGTATCAGAAGGTAAATTCTTACTTACTTTATACAGGTGGATAAAGATGCAAAAATGTACATGAACTCAGATCTTCCACACACTTATCACAAAGGCTAGTATGAATATTGAAAAACATTAATTAGCCTTTAGGCCATTCCTCTTTATTATGGCCATATTGTGTGTATATATATATTTAATTTAATTCAATGTGTGCATTGATTTATTGATTGATTTATTTTTTTTACCAAACACATTTATCAAATTCATTATTAAAATTAAAAATATTAAACTCCTGTCATTATGGATTACTTTGAATGAGAAATAATGTATTAATTAATTCATTAATTCATTAATTCATTCATCTTCTCCCACTTATCTGTAATTCGGGTCGCGGGGGCAGCAGTCTAAGCAGATTCCCCAGACACTTCTCCATGTCCAGGGATCGGGCTGTCAAGGCCCCCACCTTCGACTGGTGCCCAATCCTCTAAGCACCGGTCCCTTACGGTCCCTCCTGCAGGTGGTGAGCCCACGGGAAGGCGGCCCCACGTCGCTCCGCTGCACGGTCCTCGGTTTTTATTTTTCTCGTAAGGGTCCCCTGGAGCATAGAGGGTTAAGGGTCTTGCTCAAGGGCCCAAGAGTGGCAGCTTGGTAATACCGGGGCTTGAACCCCCGACCTTACGATCGGTAACCCAGCGCCTTAACCGCTAGAGGCACCACTCCCCCAGAAGTAATTTATCCATATTCAAATACTAATCTATTGGTCTAATATACTAATACTAGACTGCAATCTAAGCATCAATTCAATTTTAAATAACAAAGTACTAAATGCTGTATGATAGAAATTATACAGTAAGTAGATTGTATGTGAAATTATACAAGTGAAAATAACTGGAGGTAAAATATTTTTGTTGTATAAAGGGTTTATTGGGAAACCTTTGCCCCTTGACTGATTGGTGGATGTGCCCCAGTTAAAGGGGGTCACAGGTGAGGATAAAATTAGGTTGAGGTTAAAATGTATTCTTTAAACTCATCTGGTATAAATCTTACTCTTTTTCACATGATCATCCAGGTACTATTAAATAAGTCAATAAAACACACATTTAATGCTTTTTTGCAATGGAGTGGATATTTACTAGTACAGCTCAAATTTAGTTTTCTTTGACAGTGGAATAAGCTTTTTACCTAGAACATACTGTAATTTTAAGACATATAATTGTTCTTATGATTCAATTGTGTACCTTAAAACCTCAAATTTAATAGGTAAACTATATTCAAATAGCTGTTTGATGCATATGCTCTCTAAAGGTACTAAAGATGGATCAATGAGGACACCGCCCGTGTGACAAGGAAAGGAATGGTTTAGTACATTGTGTTTACTGTTTAATACATTATATCCTTTTTAGTAATTTTGATGCTTCTTCGGATTAACTTCTTGTTCCCTTGAGCGCCAAGATTTTACTTTAAATAATTGCACATAATTAACCCCAGAAAACACATTACTTTAAATAATTGCACATAATTAACCCCAGAAAGCAAAAGCTGTAACTCCAGTTTGTAACCCATTTAATCTCAAAAACTGCTGCACTGTTTAAGCTCTCTGCTGTCAACTGGGACTATGAACTAGATCATGAACTGGCTTGCTAATATGGAACACTGGACTTTAACAACATATGTGGCAGCATTTGTGCCATGCATACAATGACAACAGGCCTTCTCGTGTACCTGCAAAATTTCATAGCTGTCAGTAGCTTAGACCCTCATCCTCACACATCAAACCAGCATGAGTCTTCTGAACAACTTACCACCTGGCTTGCACACACACACACACACACACACACACACACACACACACACACACACACACACACACACACACACACAAAAACACACACAAACACACACACACACACACACACACAATCATATTTTATTGCCCTGGTCCAACCTCTGGATGATCCCAGCAGCTTCCCCTGGGATATTACAGTCTTAATAGCTGAATTTAGTAAACAAGGCTTCCTGAGTGGTGAGGGTCTCTGTGAAGTCAAGGACCAATTTGAAGTAGCTGGATAACTAAAAAGTGGATGATTCAGCTTTGGAACAGCTCTCAGGCAGAGGTGCCCTACCTCTGTGATCCCCAAATAAAATTGTACTGCGATTTTGTTCAAGATGCCAGGGGGTTATGAGGACGTGCTGGAGCATTTATCTGCTGTAAACTCACCTTTCCAAACCTATGCTCCATTGCTATGTAATTGGGCGTTTATTGCAAAAGATACACAGAGAGGGCAATTCAATACAAGACACCTGCCGGGCTCAAAATGGTGACAACAAAATGAGCAAGCAGCCCTATAATAAAGATAGGACAGGATTTGGAAATATATGACAAAAAAAACATTACTTACTTTAATAGCAGCCCCATATTTAGGTCTGTTTTCGTCCCTTAGGCATTAGACAAGTTGTCAGGAGCTGACAGCACCGCATCACTCTTGTCTACATGGCATGCTAAACTGCTCTTTCATCACCTGCACTTTGGTCTAAAATAAAATGGAGACGGAAAAGGAAAAAAAATTGTTTCAAATGATTCTCAGCTACCTTTATAGCTTCTGAGTAAGGCAAGTCACACAAATTAGGCAGCCAAGTCTGACTTCTAGGTGATAATAGAAACTTCTAGGTAGGAACACCAGTCTTGCAATGAATCAGTAATAACCTAGGGTGGAAATAAATGATCTGATATACATGCTTATTTAAATCGCATCAGGGGAAGAGAACTGGAAAGAAAAACAAAGGTTTGGAGACATAGATAAGAATTTCTTGTTGGTATTTCAATAAAGATTTTGATCAAATGATGTAAGGACCTTAGAAGCATGCAGTCTACATGAGTCCTAATAAGTTCAATAAACATGAAACTAGCAAAAAGAGAAAGAAGGGATGTACATTTCTTATGGCAGAGAGCATCTTGAAATAATATTGCATTGTAAGAGCTTCAATAAATAACATATCTTTGTAAAAATGGATACACTTTATTAAAAGAAAATTGTCCAATCACACAGTTAATCGAAAATGATCATTGTTTGTGGATGCAGAGCTCATTATGATGTTTGCATTTTTAGTATTTTTGTTTTTGGATTCTATCAAGTTAACTATGATTGCTTTAGTATGGTATATGGAGAAAATAGTCTACTTGTGCTGCTATATAATTCTGATAAATTCTGCTAAAAAGCCTAATTCTCTGATGCAATGCAATGTACAGTACCATATAACAGATGTTGCAATTGTACAGCTTGTCACACAGATGTCTAAAATGTTTGTTGATAGTTAGTGTAAAAGTAAGTGTATATAACTGCACAGATTTCCGTTATACCTGTTTCTTCTTTATCCTTTTTTGCTTACTTTATTTTTTTTTTTTACTTATTATTATTTTTTGTTTTGTGTTACGATAGCTGCTGATTTTTCAAACAGACAGAGAATGATGTACTTGTGTTTGTAATGGACTCTAACAAAAGTATTATGAAAGTGCCAGGTTACAATTGTGTTACAAAACTTTATTGGTCCTGGGAGTTTAAGGTATTAAATCATTCCTATCTGTTTACACACATCACCTGCCACATTTAGAATAACCCACATAATGGATAGCTATTGTATCTGGACTGACCTTTTTTTTTATTGCATCTTAGTGTTATACAGTATTCAGCATTACAGCCTTTTTAACTTCTGAGCCTGTTGAGTGATCATCATCCAAAATGAAAGCAGAATGTTTGTGTATGGATCAGAGTTCTATTTTCTTACCAACTGTGGAATTGTCGATAAAAGAAAACAACCACAAACGCTACCACTGATTTATTATGTTATCATCCATAATGTGCTGTTTGAGAAAAGCAGCAGGAGTTTGTTCCAAAAACTCCCATACGAAATCTGGTTCAGATTTAACACTCCCAATTATCACAGGCTAGATAGAGCCACGAACAGCATGCTGGACAGTCTCAGGTGTTGCATATCTCTTCCCACACAATCCAGGAGCTTTGACTGAGCAACATTTTGCTTCCTAATTACAACTGCACATCCATTTTAGGAGGACAAGAAAGAGAATAAGAAAAAAAAATATAAAAAAAAAAAATATGCCTAAAAAACAATTATTTTTTTGTGGGTTATTGAATAACGAGTTTGATGCACTGGGTAAAGGAGAATTATACTCAAAACATTATAACAATTGCTTTAAAATAAAAAAATAAAATAAAAATATTAAAATAAAAAATTGGGTTGGGGGTGTAGATATTTGTCATAAAAAGGTGTTAAACTGATAATAAAACTATTTGCATTTATTTGAGTGGTTTTAATTACTTTATATTATAAAGTATAAAGTAATTATGTATAATATAGAAGCACACTTTATATTGTATTGCTTCATGTACAAGAATGTGTTTATATCATTCTATTTTTGCTGTTCTTGATGTTTAGTTTTAGATGGCTAAGTTTGTATAGAGGTCTTGCTTGAATAAACATCAAGTTTGAGGCAATTATCACACATGGGATTTAATTTGTCTTACGTATAGAATAAAAAAAACATGTATGAACTGGAAACCCAATAATGCAGGACAGTCTCCTTGACTTTAATTTAATTAGATTTTTTACTGTCAAGTATAACTGTGTTAATATGCTATCCAGCATCATATAGTCAGCAAAAAACACTTCCCACAACTAATACAGAACCAATAATCTGTCTCTCAGTTCTGCTGCACTTTACTACATGGCTGATCTCCTGCTGTGTACACTCTTCTCTTTATCCCTAACAAGGGCATCATATCTGACAAAGTATAACAGCTAGAGACAATATGTGTTGAGATTACTGTTTCCATGGTTACTGCAGCAATGCCTGTAATTGGTGGCTCTCAATTTTAGTTAGGACTTGAGAATTTTGTGCAGTTTATCTCAGTTGCATTGAAGCATTTCTCCAATCAGAAATTCTCAAATAAATTTGTTCAAAATACACATCAGTTAGTCACTTGTGCACCTCATAAAAACATTTCACGTTGCTTTGAGCAAATTGCAGATGCTTTTGTACATTCATTTAGTTTTTCTCAATGCTTTGGAGCATTTTCCTAATCGTTTTTAATATTTGCAAACCTGGAAGTGCATTCTCAAAACAGTTTGTACAAACAGCAGAAAACATTGAATTTTTTGCAAAAGCCTGTACTTTTCTCAAAATCCTTAGTTCATCTCTCAAAAATAAGTATTTGTGTCAATGAACATCTCATTCCCATCAGAATGAAAAGTCAGTTTGTCATTGTTTACAAACAACATTGTTAAAATGTTTATTCATGTTGTCAGTATGGCAACAGTTTTCGGATTTCTTGGTGGAAACTACGGTTTGGGTTACAAATGCACAAAATTTGACTTCCTATTGTTTGGTATCTATGAATTTCAGCAGCACAAATTAATTTATTTGATTGCATATTTGATTTATATTGATTACAAGAGACAGGACAGAATTCATACTTTTACTGTATTATACAAGTGTTCATTCATTTCTTGGTTGTTCATCCATTTTTAGAAATTGTAATTCTTTGTTTTGCTCTGTCTGTATTCACTCTCCAATTGAGGGTTCACAAGAGTCACCTTTGACCTGTTTTAGAGTACTAGTAAAATATTGGTTGATCTGAAGCTGTTCACTCTCCTTCATTAGTGACATTCAAGAATCATCTGCACACTTTATCAATTCAAGTCCCATTTCCATAAAAAGGTTTAATAGAAATTTTAGCTGACAGATGACAACTTGTTTAACCATTTTGCATTCAATGACCTACAATGAACTGATGCTGAGATGTTTGGGGGTTGAGACTATTCAGGTAATACCAATATAATATATTTTTATCAACATGTCATAAACACCTGATAATGTAGGAAACAGCAGACAATTGTACACAATCAATTAAATGAATGTACCAAAGCATTCACAGTTTGATCAAAGCAACAAGAAATGTTCTTGTGATCAGCACAAAAGACTAAATGATGTGGAGGATGAACAAGTAGTTTTGAGAATTTCATTTCTGATCTAAGAATCGCTCCAAAGAAACTGAGAAAAACTGTAATCCATTGTGTATAATTGTCTGTGTTTCCTACATTATCAGTTGTTAATGTCATACTATATAAAATATATTATATTGGTTTCATCTGTAGAATTTTAACCCTAAAAACAGTTAGGCATCAGTTTATTGCATAAGTCATTGAATGCAAAATGGTTAAACCAGTTGTCATTTTCTGTGACCTAAAATTTCTATTAAACGTTTTTTGTAAATGTGACTTGAATTGATGAATTGTGCAGATGATTATTGATGTCACTAATGAAAGCGAGTGAACGGCATCAGATCAACCAATAATCAACTGGTTCTCTAATACAGTTCAAAGGTGAATCTTGTGAACCTTTTATTGGCAACAGAGCAAAACACAGAATTACAATTTCCTAAAATGGATGAACAACCAAGAAACAAACAGACACTATCACAATATAGTAAAAGTGTGATTCCTGTCCAGTCTCTTGCAATCAATGCAAATAAAATATACAATCATATAAATAGATTTGTGCTGCTGAAATTCATACATGCCAAACAGAACAAATTCTAATTTGTGCAGTTTCAATCAGTGTAATCCAAACCTAGTTTATATGAAGAAATACTGAAACTGTGCGGCATCATACTGACACCCTACCTAAACATTTTGACAATTTAGTTTGTGAACAATGACAAAGAGACTTTTCAATCTGATGGGAATGACATATTAATTGACACAAAAACTTACTTGTGCTGTTTTTACACATTGTTTTGAGAATGCACTTACTGGTTTGCAAATAATAAGGATGATTTTAGAAATTCGCCAAAGCAACTGAGAAAACCTATAAATAGACTATAGTAAATGAATGGATACAATTTGTACTGTTTAGAACTCTATTGTCAAGAATGATCTTTATCAGTGGTTTGAATTGTGTTTTTAGTAAGTTTCTGAATGTTCACTCTAGTGAAACTCTGCATGGTGAAAACTGGCTTCAGATAAAGGCAAAAATTATTTTCACAGCCGCAATCTCTCTAGGGTGGTCTACCATGATGCAATTTGAACATGACCTGCATATTTGGTGAGGATATACACTGAGGTAAACAAACAATGGAGCAGCAGAGAAAAATAGACCAAATTAAATTTCAAAATACAACCTTTATATCCCCGATTCACAGGGTCAGCTTTTTGTAGTACACAAAGACTATGTATTGTGTGGGCTGTGCACTTGGCATTTTACTTTGTGCTAATTGGAAATGAAGACACGTTGAGTCAGCAGTGGTCATAATGGGTATAGAAAAGTCTTGATTATTCCTCTATGCTTGTGTAGAATAAGTCACAGTTATTTCACCAGGTAGTCAGATTACAGACAGTTTAAATTCGGGTTGAGGACATTGATAGGCATGTCTTTGAGGGTCAGAATTCTAGCTGATAGACAGGTGTTCAAATATTTATTTGCAGCTGTATCATACAAATAAATAGTTTAAAAATTATATATTGTGATTTCTGAATTTTTTTTTTAGATTATGTCCATCACAGTGGACATGCACCTACGATGACAATTTCAGACCCCTCCATGATTTCTAAGTGGGAGAACTTGCAAAATAGCAGGGTGTTCAAATACTTATTTTCCTTACTGTATATAAGGACCATTTGGTTCTTTATCAGAATTTCAAAAAAGTATCCATCCAGCCACAAATAATTATATTAATACAATTAATAGTTACTCTATATTGACAAAAGTTTGTGGTCATAAGTATGGTATGCGCTTTTTGAGCATCGTATTGCACATTTAGTACCAATTTGCTCTTATAATTTTTTCCACTTATTTAGGAACATGTTCCACTAGATTTTGGAGTGTGCTTGTGGACATTTGTGTTCATCAGCCACAAGTGTGTTAGTAAAGTCAGGTACTGATGTAGGGTGACGAGGCCTGGGGTTCAGTCAGTGTTCTAATTCATCTCAAAGGTGTTCAGTGGGGTTGAGATCAGAACTCCATAACAGGTCATTTAAGATCTTCCTCTCCAAACCATGTAAACCATTGTGGAGCTCACTTTGTGCACAGGGGCATTGCCATGCAGGAACAGGTCTGGGTTTCCAAGTTCAAGTTTTATCGTACCAAATTCAAAGACCTCTTATACAATTGTATGCAGGAAAGGCACACAATATGGCATACATACAGTACATATACATATACATATACATATACATATACATATGTCAGGTGTCCCAATACATTTATCCATAGAGTGTACCTAGACATAATTAAAATACCACTGTTGGGTCCTTGAGCAAGGCTCTTAAACCCTCAACTGCTCAGATGAATAAATTATATATTTGTAAGTCTCTCTGGATAAGAGTGTCTGTCAAATGCCATAAATGTAAATATACACCGATCAGGCATAATATAATGACCACTTGATTAATATTGGGTTGGTCCACCTTTTGCTGTCAAAACAGTCATTAACAGCATTCATTTTATCAGCAATTTGAGCTACAGTAGCTCGCCTGTTGGATCAGACCACACGGACCATCCTTCACACATCACGTGCATCAATGAGCCTTGGCCTGAGCCTTGAACCTGTCGGTGGTTCACTACTGTTCCTTCTTTGGACTACTTTTGATAGATACTGACCACTGCAGACCAGAAACAGCCCACAAGTGCTGCAGGTTTGAAGATGTTCACTTGCTGCCTAATATATCCCACCCAATAACAGGTACCATGATGAAGAGATAATCATGTTATTCAATCACCAGTCACAATGTTATATGGTCATAATGTTCTAAGATAATAATGGTATGCCTTGTCTGTGTATGTTTAAAGCATTAAAAATGTACACAATATTACATTATTTAAGGATGTATGAATTTTTATGTTTTCATGTGAAAACCCATTGGGACATCTTAAATAGTTGATTCCGTAACTGAGAAAAGTGTACAATCTTATCAACAGAGCTTTTCTGATTAATGTCAGTCAGTTTTCTTCCAGGCTGATAATGACCTGTACTGGACCACCATGTTCAACCTCAATAGATTTTGAAAATGAATCTGGTTTGGCTGTTAGTTGGCCAGGTGACTTGTAATCCTTGACACCGAATGTGCTCTTTTGCACAGCACTGTCCATATACTCTATCACAGTGCAATTTCATTTTATTTATCCATTAGTCTAAAAGAACACCAGGAGGAAATGGATCATGAGAGGGTGGGAAACAAGAAATTCAAAAATAAAATTCCCCAGTGGACTCAGTGTGCAGTTGAGTGTAGAAATGGTTTCATGTAGTTTAAAGCATTTTCAGACTAACAACGGTTTAACTTTCTGTACCGTCTGACTCACTGTTTATTTTCACCACCCTGACAAGTCAACACCTCAAATTCTTAGCAATAGTTCTCAAACAATTCCTGAATACATTTATAGTGTGGCAGCATGTTTAGGGAGGTGGTGCATGGCAAAGTAGCATCCACATGAATGCCAAGACCCAAGGTTTTTCAACAGAACATTTCCCAGAACATCACACTGCCTCTATCACACTCCACATTTGGTAGGCCTCAACCATTGAATTACAATGTACCACATTAAAAGACATGTCAGTTTTGGAGGTCCTTGCCAAATTTCAGCCTTACCTTTGCCGATTCTTCTTGCTCCAACTTTAAATTTGTTTTGGTTACAGGTGACAGGTGCCATTTGTTAATGAGTTAATAAACTTTCAGTGTTTCTAATGTTATGACGGATCATTGTATGCATGTATACTGTATGCATGTATACTGTATGCATCTTTCTTTTAATAATTGTATGAGAGCATTGCTACAAAATTTTTAAGTGTGTTGCTTTTTACATAATAATACTTTGTTAGTGGTTTACATAATAATAGCATGTTAGAGAGGTTTGCAGAGGTGGAAGAAGAGGCCCTGTATTTTATCAAAGAAGTCACACTATTTTTGTCTCATTGGGCATGAAAAGAATTTCACACTTCGTCACACTTAAAAATTTTACCTAACATTAGTTTAGGCATATACAATCATAGCCCAGTCAGACACTACTGACTACTGACTATAGTACCGTAATGTCCGGACTATAAGGCGCACCCACTGAATTTGAAGATTTATATTTTGAACATAAATAAGCCACACCACACTGAAGCTAATGAACTTTACACAGGCTTTAACGAAAGACAGTGCCTGTTACACGGGTAAAATTTGTTGTGGCTCCTTTAAGAGCAAAGCGGGATTTTGGGAATAGCCTGCCGCCGCATTTTTTCCCGTATTACTGCATGTGTGCAAGACCGAGAAATATGTTCTTATTATTTTCTGAAGCTCATTTCTATGTTTTTTTAAATAACCCGTAACGCTGTTGCCAAGAAAACCCTACTCACTAACCCTAACCTCTTCTCACTAAATTTATCTCTCCCCCTAACTCTAACTCTGCATGTTAAAAAATGACGCCAAAGGGGTACCCAGGGCATCCTGTCGAAAGCGTCCATATGTGACGAGTTGGGAGTGAGAATGTGTGGTAAAAGCAGAGGGGGAAAAAAAACAAGACACAATTCAACTAGATCTTGATCAAATATATAAATTACTGTGGTTGTGATCTCACAAATTGGTGTGACTTGGTTATCATCAGTTCATCAGTCAGACTCAAAATGACTGCCCCCTGCAGATGCAGATGGTTGTAGTGGGCAGTTCATGACTTACATGTTCTGGAGAAACGTGTATGAGTGTCAGTGATAATGTTCTTCATCCAGGCCTGCCTCTGGATGGTGTTCTTTTCGATTGGAGGCCACTCTGTGCAGCTGGGGATAGTTTCTCATCAACGCCCCAGGGTCCAATAAAATTATGGATTAAGAACATAAGCTTTGGGATGGTTTCGGACTGTAGTTAATGAAACATTGACAAAAGACCACAGTTTGCTTCTGATCACCATCACTGTACCCTGCAACATGGTTTATTTGTAATAAATGGGCAATCGGTGCAACTCAGATGAGGACGGGTTCCCTCTTGAGTCTGGTTCATCCAACGTTTTTTTGGCATACCATCTCAGGGAGTTTTTACTTGCCACAGTCACCACGGCTCGCTCATCAGGGACAAACTTACACTTATAAAGAACATATTAATTTTTATCACCACATTATCTGTGTAAAGCTGCTTTGAGACAATATTTATTGTTAAAATCACTATACTAATAAAAATCAATTATATTGAATTGATAAATGTGATTGATGGCAATGTCATGATCCTGTTCATGTAACCTGACTTTTTTCTAATTTAAGGTTATTTTTGGTTCCCAACATTCCCCCCAAAAAAGTCTGTCCTAAACATTTCAGGAATATCAGCAGGTCCTGGAGATATCAGCAGATCCTTGAGATCTTGATAAACTAATTTAGTCTATAGACATTTGATCATGATAATAAATCAATTTGATTATATGAAACGTTATATGTTTGACAAGGGTTAAAATAAAATGTTACTGAAAGGTGCAGGAAATCTCCTCTGCTGCAGGTTTAGTTTAAGACATTGCATGTTTGCTTCTGTTATATATTAGATGTAAACACTGGGGAAAAAATCTGTTTAATTATTATTCATTATTCTTGTGTTAATAAATTTTAAAGATTTTATTCAAGATCCTAAACTCTGAATTGCTAAATACAACTAAGATGTAGCTGACTCAGCTAACAATTCTGAGGGCTTGTGTTATAACTTGCCTTTTAACAAATTAGCTGGATATGTAGGTAATTAGGTTGTCACCAAACCCTTTCAATTCCTATTGTACAGTACAACTGTGGCAAAAAAATATTAAATAACCCTGACATTGTGCTTGTACTTGAGGTCAAATTATCAGGCAGTCAAAGAGCGTTTTTTTGCAAGTTTGAAGTTAAAAGTGGTCCCCAGATTGTCCTCAGATTGAGCTGATATTGCGAATTCATTAGGGCAGACGAGGGATGCACCGAATATGAATACATTATTTGGACTGAACATAAAATGCTTTCAAAACAGATAGGGACTCTGTTTATACAAATTTTAGCAGCAATGTGGTTGACACAAGAGAGGTGCAAGTAATTATAGAAAGGTATGAGAATGGTTGTAAACATCGCTAAACATCACAAATGCATACAATGATTAATTAGATGAAACAAAGTGCTTTTTGAGCAGTTGAATGAGAAGTTTGCTCTGATAAGAAAAGTGCTTGAGTGTGGTCAAATACAGCATGCAGCTTGCAGGACAAAAGAAAACATGTCCATAAACATTTTGTTAAACTGAAGTGTGTTTAAATTTGATTACTTACTTGATTAATTAGTCCTACATATTACAAAATTAAACCATCAGAAATAAGTACAAAATTCATAAAAGTACAAACAAAACTATTAACTGTGCGAATAGGAGTAAAAACAGTAATGCACACATGTAGATAAGACTAATAATACACTTGATTAATGTAGCTAAGGCTGAGGAACATCTCTAGGTTACAGATGTAACCGTAGTTCCCTGAAGGAATAAGACACTGCGCCGAAACGCTTTGGGAACGCCCCTCGTTTTCCACGCTCTGAATGACCGCTCCCAACCCTGTGGGGGAAGCGTCTGTCATTAGCATTACATGACGACAAGGCGCACCAAGATGGGGCCTTGAGATAGGAAAGCGTGTTCCCTCCATATATAAGGTTCAAAGAGCTAGCCTCAAATCCTTGATAGTACGGAGTGGGCTTCTCCCTCGGCAGAACTCTCTGTCTCTGAGCCACCACTGGAGGGGTCTCATATGAAGGAGGCCAATTGGAAGGCTCGCACTCTTCCGACTGCTGTGAGAATGGCTGCAATCTGGACGAGAGACAATTCTGCCCGCAGCACGGTCGAGTCCCACAAAACGCCCAAGAAGGTGGTTCCCTGCAACGGAGAAAGCAGACTTTTCTCTGAGTTCAGTCTTAGCCCCAGCTCCTTTCTATGGGCGAGAATGACATCTCGATGCCGGACTGCCTGAAGCTCTGATCGAGCTAGTACCAACCAATCTTCTATATAGTTTAGAATGCGGATGCCCTGAAGCCGTAGTGCATTCATGCACTTTGTGAAAGTGCAGGGCAAGAGTGCTAGGCCAAAGGGAAGGACCCGATATTGGTAAGCCAATCCCCCAAAAACAAATCTCAGGAACCTCCTGCGAGCAGGAAGGACAGTTATGTGGAAATAGGCATCCTTTAGATCTTTTGTGAGAAACCAGTCCCCAGACATGATCTGACACACCACCTGCTTGAGGGTAAGCATCCTGAACCTGAGCCTCACGAGCGAGCAGTTTAAGTAGCGTAGATCCAAGGTTGACCTAGATCTGCCACCCTTCTTCGGAACCACAAAGTACTGGCTGTAGCCTGACTCTCGGACCAAGGGGGGGGGGGGAAACCACCTAAATGGCCCCTTTCCTTAGGAGGGTGTGTACTTCCTGTTCTAGGTCAGAGCCTGCCAGCATCCCACGACAGTGGGACACATCCTGTTGAAGAGGGGAGGAACTGAATCGCGTAGCCCACCTTTAATGTATGCAGGACCTATGAAGATACATTCGGTAGCCCTTCTGGGCTGCCTGGAAATCCCTCAGGGGAACCAACCTCTCGAGCCCTGCAGCCGTTGGAACCAAATTATATACGTGTACAGCAAACCCTGCAGGGAGAAAGAACAGGCCGTATTTGGGGTCTCCCAAGAACTGGACACTTCGGTGTGCAGGTCGGGAAAAAAACAGTAGGCCCCGGTGTGGAGGATGTGAAGCGGGATGAAACGCTCATTCAGTTCTCTGGGAACACGCTGCTTTTGCTTCTCACCTGGCCAAGCTATCTCCAGCTTGGACATGGCTTACGTCACTACCTTGAGGAGCTCCTTAAACAGTGCCGGCTGTGAGGAGCCCGCAGGCCTGCGGAGGATCCTAGGAGGAAGAGAATCTGAGCTCCTTGCTACGTGCACCGGGAGAAAGACCTGCCTCAGCAGGAGATCTCCCCCGGGGTGCAGGAGCTCGGCCTGGCAAGGGGGGCTGGAAAGGACTCATCTATCTCCATACCTTCTGCTAGGTCGGCCTGCGAGCCCCACGACCTTTGGCGCCGCTTCGCCTGGGTAAGATCGGGACCTGAGTAAAGTGATCTCCGGGAGCAGAGAGTGGGAATAGCCAAATGCAGCATGGACAATAGTCTCTCTCAAGAGCCGATTGATCATGCTCCACTCCCAAACAAACAACACACGAGTATCACTTCCCCTATTTTCCTCAAAGCCTATCTGTTTTGCCATGTTGCACATATTAACACACAAAGCACTTACCTGAACAACAGAAGCTAATGCCACTACCATAGCTCCGCCTTTTAGTAGCTTCCTGGTTTGCGCGACGTCACCCGCAGATGATGTCACGGCTTGTCTATTAGCCAGATTTTACACGTGATTCAGAGACTGGACAACGTAGGGCGTTCCCAAAGCATTTCTACGCAGCTCGAGATCCTAAAAGGGAACTGTCTGCTGTTGTGGTGTTTCTATATATTTCTGAGGGCAGGTAAATTTATATTTAATTCTTACTGAAATGTTATGTTAACATCTAGCATAAAAACAACCTGCTGACTTAAGGGAACAACTGATTTAGTTTTTCAGCTGCACTATAGAAAAAGATGAAGGCATTTTGAGCATCTTTATATGATGATTTGAATGTTTAAGTTGAGTTTTCTTAAGTGACTCAAATTGAACTTAACCAACAATTAACAGTTTCTAAAATACAAAAAAATACACACACACCACCTACAACAAAAACCCAACTATGTTTATTTTATTCCAATGGAAGTTATTAAAATCTTTCCCCTAATTTTTGCTTTTGGATAAGGTCGGCTAAAAACCAGCCCAAACACTGTGTGCCCCCTGGTGGTATGCAATAGATGTATATAAATATGGACTAGGTGTTGGGCAGGATGGCAAATAGACAGGTTATAAATGAATATAGATTTTATATATATAGGTATCATATAGATATAATAGATATTTGCTCGTGCATCCTGAATTGAAGTAAAAAATATGTAAGGAAAAAACTAAGGAGCATAAATTATAGTTTTGGTCATTCCTAATCAGATGATGCACAGTGAGCAGGTATGTCACGAGGTTTGGTTTTCATGTGCTTTACTATGATCTGTGCGCTGGCACGCGCAAATCTCACAGACTCTCTCACTCGCGCGTTTTTTGTGCGTGTGTGTGTGTGTGTGTGTGTGTGTGTGTTTGAGAGAGAGAGAGAGAAAGAGAGAGAGAAAGAGAGAGAGACTTTGATGCGCGTCATGAGAAATCCGTGCACACTCGCAGGACGTCACGCGCAAAGTTCCCACGACCCGGATTATATTCGGAGCGAGATTGAATATGCCTCATATGCGCCGTTCTCACTTATAGGAGCGGATGCTTGTTGTGTTTTTCCTTGAGTCAGAAACACAGTGACAGGCAGCTTATTTTTCTCCACCGAGCTTCTGGATCAGGGCGGACTGATATTGCTTGCGCGTTCTGTGCGCTCGTGCGTGGACGCCGCGCTTTCCCGTTTTATCGGGACTTCTGAACATCTGGATATTAACCTGCGTTTTTTGGGGGGGAACTCAGTGTGCTCGATTTCCTCACAAATATGTGTGCGTGACCATAGAGTGATGGAATGAGTGGGTGTGATAAAGTGTAGCTCTCTAAGGGAATTTACGCATCTCCTACCCAGGTGAGTTTGGGAATCCTGAACGTTTAACACCGCTGGATACTGGATACTGTAGAGGCGCACAACTTGTGGAACGCAATTAGGATGCGCAGTTTATTAATTATGAAATGATCTGCACCCATTAATGCATTCAGAACGTTGTTTGCTCAGACGAGCACTAGTTTTCATAATGCGTTACATAGCATGATGCAAAAAAGTGTGCTTCTGTTTATATGTGCACACATTTATTTACACGCCATATTAAAGGGTGATTTTGTTTTGGAGGAATCTTTCATTAATCGGATTGGGTTTGCAGGGAAACAAGCAGGGAAATCAGATGTTAAAGTTACATTGTGGATAAATCTTGCATTTGATGGGCAGTACCTGGGGGCGATGTAGCACTGACTAAAACCTCTGTTCTACAGAATATTGCAGGGAAACCATCAGGAAAATCTGCGGTTGATGTTACATTGTGAATAAATCTCTTACTTGATAGTCAGTACCTGGGTGAAATCTAGCGCTGATCTCTGTTAGTCAGAATTGATAAGAATGTCTGGAGATATCAGGACTACCAAATCAAGAATTCTGAAGATTGCCAGTGAACATTTGCATGCCTAAATATTTAAGGGGTTAGAACCCATCAAGAGCAAGTGAATTCAGCTCTTGAATTTGACACATTCTTACTATAAATAAAGCTAGAAATGATCCTTGTGAGTCATTTTTTTCATTCCCTGAAGACTCTTTTAGTGCATGGTCCCTCAACCATTACTTATTCCCAGGCTGCAGAATGGACCAAATAATGTTTTCAGTTTCTTTGCTTATCAAACAGACTTTGTATAAAATCCTCTTTAATCAGCAAATCTTGTGGTATAATGTTTCCCATGGAGCCTATTAAGATTTACCCAGAGGAACAAACCAAATGATTTCACAGTTCCAACAAAAAAAAAATAATGAACCATCATAAAGATTCTGTATGGCCTCTTTCACATATGCAGCAGTTATTTAATTTGAATCAGACCATGGTGTGATTATGTTCTCAGTGCAGATAGTTTGGGTAGGTGTGAACCTACTAATTACACACAGTGTGAAATGGAACACCCATCTGAGTGAGGTGGTGTAGGTTTGCTTTTAAGTGAACTCTAGGGCAGTTTGATTACAGTAAGATGGAAATTTGACCTCAAGTCAACTCAGCTGCAGGAAGTCAATCAAATATGCAGTGTATTTCTTTTAGATGTGATCTGCTCCACTCAGCTGACACAAGTGCAGAAGTGCAGCAGAAATAGGATCCAAACAGAAGCACAAAAAAACAAATATGTGATAGCTTATGCTTATTAAATAGCTTAAACACATTATTTCTGTAATTGCCTTGTCATTTCATCACCATATCCATCCAGGTAATGCTTGATTCATTATTTGTATTTTAGTGAGAAATATTTGTTTACCTTTTCTCTTGCTGTATTTCTGATTAATGAATGAGAGTTTAACGATTGTTTTCAGCACCATCAGAACATGCCTTTCAGTTTTTTTAATCCCTGTTGTTTCATTGCTTATAGTTTGCAATCAAACCTAATAGCAAGCAAACTCAAAACATCTCTGATTCATACTCAACAAAAAAGGTAATACAGTAGGTGTATATTAAGTGAGGAACAGCCTTAAGAAATTAAAAGTAGGTTCTGCTTCGGCATTTGAACCTTTGCATTTTCTTTTTTTTCTTAGGTTTTAATGGCTAGACTCTCTGATAAAGACTTTATCTTGAGTTTTAGCAAACTATTTCTGCAGGGTAAATTTTAAGGATACTCCCTGTATGGGAAATGCTTAAAATGTAGACAATATGCTATACAAAGAACTTATCTATGTTTAAATAATGCAGTGCATTTTGGCTAAAATGGCCTCTAAGACACACAATAACGCACACAAATATATATGATTTGAATTTCTGCCATGGCTTGGACTTCCTTGCTTTATTCATTCCTCATTGCTTTCCCTCCTGTCCTGCCTGTGTGCCAGCACATAAAGCTCTGCTGTAGGATGCAGGGATGATGCCCATTCGGCGTGTGAAGGCTCAGCAACGTGTGTGGCCACTGAGCACAGAGCCTCCTCCTTGGGTATGGACAATCCCGAGTGCTGCAGGACTGTGTGCTCTGAGCTCGACTCCACATGCGACCCTCCTTACCTCCGCCCGACCTGCTCCTCCTCTGCGTGCTGTCACCAGCTGGCAGATCTCCTGTGATCCCTTCTTACCGCCACTCATCAGCCCACTTCCAGTGCCAAGTGTTCAGGTAACAAGCTATTTTCTTCCCACTGTTGCTTGCACAACAGTGTTTACACATGTTCAGCTTGTGTTTATAATACGCTGTGAACGGATTAACAAATGCATACAGAGTTGCAACCCTAATATAATATTCATTTAACTATTATAGTGATGAACTCTCCTCTGTCTGAGAAAAACACTGAAGAATGTTCATTCATTATGTACATTTATGACTTTCCATGCTATGTTTTTTCTTCAGGAATCATTTGCGACCTTTGAATGGGTCCTGATTTAATTTGGTATAAAATATACACGTCATGAAAAGTACACTAGTACACTTGCACAATGCATGTCATCCAACTAGAAGGATTCTTGCTTCAATTAAAATTAATGTATTAAGTTTTTGGGTATGTACAAACAGTATGTCAAAATATTTAATTGCATTCAAACAGACCAGGTTTTGAATATTCTGCTAAGCTTATGCAGACAATCATGAGCCTATAAAGTGACTCTGAACAAGTGCTGTTCATCAATGTGCTGACAACCTCACATTTATCACCTGACTACATATGAACTAGATTATTAAAACAGAACAGACTTAAAACCAGTTATAACAGTCAACAGTTGATCCACCAAACACCTAAACAAGAGCTATAAAATAAACCAGCTAATACAGAGGTTGTGGGTTTTTTTTTTTTCATTTTTTTGTAGCCAGAGTATGCGTTATCTGTGAAACAGATAAATTCCAGTGATACAATACAGATACACTATGTAGTCAAATGTGCAGCATGTGAAAACCTTATTGTTATACACATTTTTATTTCTGGAAGATGACTATGAGGATTTAACCATAAGAGTATTACTAATGTAGGGCATTGATGTTGGGTGAGAAAGACATTTGGCATGTGGCTGGTTTTCCACATCATCTCAAAGTGTTAAGCTAGGTGAAGGTCATGGCTCATGGTCACTCAAAAGCTTCCACACCAACCTTGTGGAAAACCTTTGAACCATATACAGATTTGATGGTCAGGTTCTTAAAAACATTCAGCGTTATAGTGCATTTTGTTTATTTGTTAGACCTACTGTATGTAGCTTTATTTAATTTTAATTAACTTTCCACCAAACTTGGACAACCATTTGTTTCAATTCGGCATGGTTTGTTTTTGCATTTAAAGTGAATCATATAATTTAAGTGAGCATTCAAACAGGTTGATAGCTATCCATATTTAAAGTACAGTCGAACCCACTTATCTCGACCTCGGTTAACTCGCCAACCCTATTAAGTCGACGTTTTTAAAGTGGAACCGCCAAATTCTCGCTTTGTCTTAGCATTTTTGATCGGTTATGTAGATTTTTTTATGTCGCAGAACCCTAATATCTCGAGCACAAGGGGGGCAAATTTGCCAGTTAACATCGGTTATGTCAGGAATCGCTCGCCATGCCCCCTTCGGCAGCGGCATTTCCCGAAGCACCCTGCTTCTTCTCTGAGCACTGAGCTCGTCGCAGTCATGCTGATCACTCACACCTGACTCTCATTCACTCACTCATCCCATCTCCTATTTAAGCCCCTCACCTCCACACACTCGCGGTTTGTTATTGTTTGTGCATGATCGTATGTGTTGGTTTATGTCGGTCTGTGTAATCGCGTATACGTATCCCGCTACGTACCCTTCTTCTCGGACTCCGCATTCTCTCAATGGCACCCCGGATTACCCCGATCTTGCTGTTTTTCATGTTCACGCTGTCTGCACCACGTTTATCCGCTGCTCTACACGAACTGTCTCTGCTTTCACAGAACTTCGTGGACCGTGCTCCCGGAGCGCACCACTGGATATTACTGCTTCGCTACAAGTATTTGTGGATTATCTCCTGAGTATTCTCAATAAACTTTGTTTGCGTTTACTTCGGCTTCCGCCTCCTTATCCGCATTACAGGTTTTCTCGATCCGCATGACCAATCAAACAAATCATGGCAACGCTGTTGTGTAAAAAAAACTCCAAAAACACGTGCATGCACATTCTCATTTAATAACGCACATCATGTACATAAAGAAATTTCAAGCACGGTAATATATTGCCGCCATATTGGTTTTTGTTTATCTCGATCATCGGTTATCTCAACGCTTTTTGGCGTCCCCTAGGCAGGCGACATAACCGGGTTCCACTGTACCTCTAAAAAAAGTGGATTGTAATTATATCAGCTCTAACTAAATTACTCACACTCAATAATGTATTATCAAACCCTAACTCCAGTTAGAAAATATGGTGCTAAAGAAAGAAGTTAACCTGTAGTGTTCATAGACTATATATTAAGTGTTAAGAACTAGAGATTATTGCTATATTAAAGTTTGTTCATGTTAGCTTCTTAAGATGGTGGGTAACATTCTATGTCTGAAAGGTTAATAGCCGAACCTTCTGAATATGCATGAGGTCTGAACTATTGACATATCGGTATTTCACCGGAGTTCATATGACATCCTCCCATTCCTTCTTAAATCAAAGTCTTTTTACAGTGAAATAGTCATGCAAATTTGAGAAAAAAAGGCTTTCTATTTCAAGCCAGGAAAAAAAATAAACTTCAATGAATCATCACTGCCAGTCCCAGTACATTTGGTGCCCTAGGCGAGCTTCACTCTCTTGCAACAAGTTTTTGGAGACTATGCATATAGTTTTTGTCTTCATTTTACAAACTCATGACAAATAACTTAGGAAGCCACATCTGCTTTTTACTGCCTTTCTCTTTGCAGCTAAATAGCTTTGCACTTGATGCTCTGATGTACATCAATTTTGTTTCCACACTGCCACCTTGAGAGTGTCTCTGAGTTTTGGGCTGGCAAACAGAAAAGGGCAATGCTTGTGCATTGGTTCCACTTACTAATCTTGTCTGTAACAGCTCTTCTTCTATCAGTAATCTGCTTTGTGGGAGCTGTGAAAAGATGGCAGCAGTGGTGCAATCGGCTCTTGCTGTAGCTCAATATACATTTGTAGCCGCTCCAAATTGGCAAAATGACACCTGCCTCCAAATGGCGCTGTAGGCTGCTACTAATGTTGGGTATGTCAGGGACTGGCCATTTATATGTACAATTACACCACATTAGCATTGCAGTACTAAAAAAAGATAACATAATCAATACACTTAATTTTTTTTGAGTAGTGTGTTCACAATGGGAAACTCAATGGAATGTGTATTATTAATAGACAGATACAGGCTGCTGTTCTCCTGCAGAAGGGGTGCAGCTACAGGGGGTACTCCATTTTAAATTTCGCAAATGGCTGACATACCATGTGAGAACACTGCTGCTACAGTACCTATGCAAATTAGGAGTAAAAAATATTCAGGATATTTTTGGCTTCAGAATTGTCAGTAATTTCTGTATAGGCTGTTTGGGTGAAGCTTGGTGATGACCTGATGATGAGTACCTCATGGTACTTTGTCATTTTTGTTTAGTGCAAAATATTGTGTGATCAATTTGACATTTCACAACCCTAAAAGCAGGTACTGAATATTTATATAGATTTATATTAGAGGAATGTGTACAACATAACTTCTGTCTGATTTATCACACTCTTCCTATATGCAGAAATATTTGTTTGGTCAAACACACAAATTGCAGATTAGTTTAAGTTTGAATGTATTTCTTTTATCTCATTTTACCAATGTTTATGAATATTACCTTTGTTTTGGATACATATATGTTAAGACTGATTACGGCTTTCCCAGCACAAGCGCTTATACAACACGCAATACTTTTCAGGTTACTTTACATTGCATTGTTATTACTTATAGAAATAGTTACTACTAATTCTTCCTCTGGGACAAAGCTATCCACTGTAGAAAAAGAAATGTTTTTTGATAGATACAATCTCATATTTGACAAAATGCATCTGAATCAATAACAGACAAATGATAAGTTTGGATCAAGAGTGGGGTCAATGTTTAATACCTTTATTCACAGCTTAATTCTAATTAAATCAAATGGTACATCACTGTTTTTTTTATTTTTTATGAATATACATGTACATGCTGTACAAAGTAACTAGCTACTGTAGCTTCTAAAGTATAAATAATAATATAGTAAAGAAACACAATTTTAGTTCTTCTCTTTCCTTTGAAGTATCTGTGATGATCTTATCCTTCCTTCATACCACTTGGTTAGGGATGCAACCAAATACTATTTTTTTTTTCTAAAATTAACAGACGTGTTCTAATCAGGAACCGAAAAAAAAGAATAAAAAGCCCACTTTATTTTGCCAGAAAAGAGTTTAAGAGACTAGAAGTGTGCATCAATTGGAAACAATAAAAAGACATGTAATTTGGAGGGTTTAAGAGCTGTCATATAAGAGTTTATAAATAACATGGGCAGGCTAAACAATTTTAATTATAGTGACGGTAGGATTGAAATGTTGAGACTAGATATCCAATTCAATGGATGTAGCTGAGGGCAGGTTGAGGAACTGTCAAAGTCAGAAACACGCCCCATACTGACAGTACTGTCATTTCATTCTCTGTTTTTTTTTTTTTCTGGGGGCACAGAGTTTAAATTAATTAAAAACAAACAAGCCAACAAACAAAACCAACAAACAAGCAGGAACCCTTTGGATTATCTAACTCTAACTTTGGATTTAAATCCAAATATAGGTACAAATAATTACATTGGGTTACAGCCCTACTCCTTGAGAAAACAAACATGAACAACCTGGGGTTTGTCAGTTTACTTGGTGTAGCATGTGAGTGGAGAAACACTGAATACCTTAAAATATTGAATTATGCTTCGATATGCATAAACACATTCTGTTTACAGTGTGTTTTCTGAATAAAATAATAAAAGTGAGTTGACACTTGTGAATAAGTGGCAAGGTATAGTGTATTTTAATTATATCTATTTGTGTTAAAAAGATTCAAATTAATACATTTATTTAATGCATATGTCTTTATTTATCCAAAATATTTACAATATTCTTTGGTCATTGCATTGCATTGGATACAGAGATTCTACTGGGGACACTGGACATAAAATGGCAAAGCATGCAGGATGAGATGCCAGTCCATTTCAAAGAATCATACACATGCATATTTACACTTTAATGATATACCTGGGGGCAGTAGGTCTGCATTTGTGATTGTGGGAGTTGGAAAGTAACTGGTGAACTTGTAAGAAACCCATGATAATAGAAGTAGAACATGCACAGAAATTCCTCATGGACAGTAACCTGAAAGTAGGATTGAACTGGATACCCTGGAGCTATGAATACCACTGTGCTGCCCCTGACATCTAAAAGGGTTGAATTAATGCCAACAGTGCTTAATTATTCCTCTCATAGAGTTGTATTGAGAACATAGAGTTAACATATCACGATTAACTGTGAATTTTTGTTCTGTATGTGAAACAGCTTTTGTGGTGCATTGTCTCAAAATAAAAGCCATAAAATGTACAAATGTCATGACTGTTTGGTGGGTAGTATTTCTTTAGATTTTTACAATTCAAGGACCATTGGTCAAGAGGGGCTTTTGTTAAACTCCATATTAAACCTCATTACAGCTCACATTTTGCCTGTCATGTTTCATAGTCTTGCCAACTCTTTGCGAGTGGGTCCAGTGCCACTCCGGATAATGGGCTGACCTTCGGGCCAGTATTAGCATACGGGCCATTATGTTGAGGATTATAAATGAGGTTAGGTAGGTCGATAGGATGATGATTGTAAAAAGCATAAAGCTGTTATTCTCCATAAAACTCTTACTTACTTCTTACTTCTCTTTGTACTTACACAAAACCTCTAGTGGGGCTTCTTTCTGATTGCTTAATGTATACCACCTCCCACTCATGAATGCAGCATGGCATTTAATCACCAAAAGCTATATGTGAAGAGTTTTTAAACTACTAAGACTAGGAAACAAGGTTGTTGGTTTATATTTCCCTGACAGACAGCAGAGGTGTACAGCACAGCAAATTTAAACACCAACTTTCCTCTGGGTTACAAAGAGCATCAGGCTTCTGATTGACTTGCGCCATAGTGAGGAAATGACTCAGCCCAGGAGAGTATGTGTCACAAAGTGGTACTTCCCGCAGCTGAGTGTGGTTAATAATGAGCACTGTGGAAATAGATCGGCGATAATGTAGAGAAGTGACTCCACTCTCGGGCATTAAGGATTCTCTTTGCGCCTGCACCACACTCCAGGCACATTACCGGAATATAATTGACATTCTGTAGATAACTTACATTCATACTGTATGAAGCTACTGAGTTTCATCCAAAAGCTTCTTATTTCCTAAGTGTGAGCTGGGAAGCTCAAACACAGACACATTTTTATTATGTGCACATAAAAGTTTGTAAAAAAAAAAAAAAAAGGTTTTTATTATAAATAAATGGACTTTGACATTCATGTGCCATTGAATTTTACTTTATGCGAAATTGATCAGACCCTTTTGAACCCGCAGTTCCAGCTCTATACAGAATATTCACCATAATTCGAATGTTAAACTTTAGCTTTTAGCCAGGTTATTGAGGCTTTTGTTAAATCAGTGAATGGAAAGAAACCTCCCACAGTTACGAAAGCCATAAATTGGAAACATGTGACCTGCTCCATTATTTGGTGTCACTATGACCCAGAACCTGTGTCTTGAAAACTGTGTTTTTGAAGGGGAAAAGGGTTTCTGAATATGAGATGATATTAATGCGTCATATTGCAGTTGACTGGGTAAAATCTATTGATTAATTTTCTATAACAACAGCTCAGGGAGTAGTTATATTTGCTAGGCAAAGGCAGTCAGTAGTTTTTCAAATGTATTTAATTATCAGCATTGTGATGCGTTTTCCATGAAGGGATGTTTATTTAGCACTTTTAAAAGGAGTCTTGAATGCCAGTGCCTTGAGACAGTAAGGAGTAAAGCTGGGACTTATTTTTTTGACCAAGAGAATTGCAAATTCTGTTTTTATTTCTGTTTAGAGTGAGTGTCCTTTTTTTTTTTTTTTTACAAAAAAAATCACATTATTTTGCTTTATAGAAAACATGGAGAGAGTGATACAGGCTAGGGAAATAGGTAATGGGCAGGTGTCTAATCGCCTAGTTGACACAGTAGATAAGTGAATATTAAAAGTACAAATAATCTAGTAAAAAAGCATACTGTGATTGATCATAATATAAATAGCTAGATCCCTGGGGACAGATGAGCTTTCTTAATACTCCTTAAGAAGTAAAAGCTTTAGGTTGGAAGATGTATAACATAACAGCCTATATATTATAATTTGTCTGTTAAAAATATTCCAACATAAATAATAGCACGAACAAACTTGTTCCATGGATGTTCCATTATAATAAACTAAACTGTAAACAGATTCTACTATGATCATTCAAAATCGAGGTACATAAATATGACACGTTTTTGTTCTTTTATTTAAAAATGTATTTAGTTATAAGGCAACAGTGTTTATTAAGTAATGAAAATACACATGGACTGAGCAGTAACTTAATCTTAAACTGATCCTGAGCTTATTGCATGCACATTATCAAACACATCCAGGCAATTTCATCCTCTTGTGATTTCATTTTAGCATTTTTACCAGTTTATTATTGCGCAGGATTTCTGATGTAAGGAAATCTGAAGTAAAGTATTGGGAGGAAATCTGATAACTTCATCCTGCAGGTAAAACTCTGCTATTGAGTGGGCTGTAACTATACAGATGATTGAACAAATATCCAGAGGTGTGGATTTTTAAAAATAAAATGAAAAAAGACCACAATTCTCCTGACCACAGAATTGAGAGAATGGCAGTGTTCCTTTATCATGCTCATGCATGTCTTCTTTGCATGGTAGAGATTTTAACCTGCATTTGCTGATGACATGGTAAACTGTGTTCACAGACAATTATTTCTGGAGGTGTTATTGAACACATGCAGTGATTTTCTATTACAGAATCTTGACTGTTTTAAAGGCAGTGTCACTTGAAGGCCCGAAGATTATGGGCTTCCAATATTGATTTTCACCCATGTCCCTTGTGCACAGAGATTTTTCCAGATTCTTTGAAACTGTTGATGATATTATGTACTGTAAATGATGAGATATTCGTTTTGCAATCTTATTTTGAGTAACATTAAAATAGTTCCACAATTTGTTGACACAGTCTTAGATAGATTGGTGAAACTCTGCCCATATTTACTTCTGAGAGACGCTGCCTCTCTAAGATACACTATTTATACCCAATCATCTTACTGACCTGTCGTCAGCTTACATAATGAGTTGCAAAATGTTTCTTCAACTGTTTCATTTTAATAATACTTACTTTTTTTTACCAGATTTTTGTTGCCCCATCCCAACTTTTTTTGAGAATATGGGTTGTACCTTAATGCATACATACACACACACACACACACACACAAGCACGCACACACACGTACATACAAACACACAAATACACATCATCATTACCTGTAAAATGTGCTATAACAACTTAAAATTCATTACACTTTCCATGCAGTACATTTTGTGATTTGTGTTTGTGACTTGTTCTTGATATTGACAGTTTGGCATAGAATTTTTACGGCTTTTTCATTTAAGAAGAGCAAGTTTTCAGAATCATAATACTGCCTGATCTGACTGAGAATGTCCTTGGCAGTAATACACCCCTCACACACCTGCCTTGTAAATTTAGCCTAAACCAAACAGTATTTAAATTCTCTCCATAAATTGGTGCAAAGATATAATTTTAAAAATCCATTACAAGCTCCTAATGCATCAGTGATCATCATTTAATGACAGTTTTAGACCAGTTTATTTAAAACTGAAAAACCTTTTAGCATTTCCAAAATAGTTTTCAGAACATGAGTGAAAAGAACAGGCAACAATCAGCATAAAAATTGGTTTGAGTTAGATAGCACGGATTAGGGGTGAACTACTCCTTTGTTCTATATTCAGTAAAGCCTAAATTATTCAGATTTAAATATAATAATTAATGACTTTTCATCCAAGTCTTAGCTAGTGTCAAGTGACTGCTGGTGAGTAGAGCTAATAAGAATCACGTCACTCATACATTTCATGTTCAAAAGTACAATTTTAATCATCATCATGGTTAATCATAATTTATGTTAATGTAACAACAATTTAACTTTTAAGTTGGTCTTACTTAAACTGTAATATAACCAGTTAATATTAGCAAACACACACTCACACATTAAAGCACACAGATAGCTACAGTGTTAAGTGTTACTTTTGTACAGTATGTTGTTATTGATGAGACGTACGCAGACAGAAGTATAACTTTAAATGGTGTTGATTTATTAGCATGGCTTGCTAAACAGATATTCACTTTCACCTCAGTGTCTCTAAAACTACAGTAACCCTAACCCATAGTAACATCTCTCATGGAAATGCATATAATTTATGCAAATATACTAAAGTAGCAATTTTTTTTTCTTTGAAATATATTAAAGTATCAATATGCAAAATAACAAAGTACAACTACTTAAATAATTTTCAATATTAAATACAGGTTGTACCCCCTGAGTTACGATGGTTCAACTTATAATATTGTAACTTTCGAGCGCCATTTAAATTTTCGTACGCTGGGATGCTGCCAGCTTGTACCCATCTCCTGCCTTCAGGTCAGTTGTCTCTGTGTTAGTGGGCACAATACGATACAATATTTTCAAGTTACGATGGGGTCATTTAAATAGTAAGCTGGGGACTACCTGTATATTTTAAACATTTTCAGTCATTTTCTATAGAAACTCTTAATTGTGCATTACCATAACTAGTAATTAAAATATTGTTTCTTTTTAGATATACAATTATGTACTACACACTGTTCTTATGTCAAAATAGTTTTTATTTGATATAGTAATTTTAACAAATTTCCTTGAATAAAGTGCATTGTATATTTTGCACTAATTATATAAATGTAATGAAGTAATGAATGAAACTTCTATGACTTCAGATTAATGGCAAATAAACACGTCCTTCAATTCCCCCTCTGTGTGTCTCACAGTGGGAGCTTACATCTAGACCTCCCATGCTGGGATTTCAGCCTTCTACAGGTGTTGATTTGGTCCCTGTGTTCCCTGTTGTGTATCGCACCGTACTTCACCCACACTACGGCAAGTCCTGGGTGGAAAAGCGGACGCCTGACTACAAGGTAAAAAGCTGCTGTGTTATAAATGCCTTAATTTTAACCTGGTGCAGAACGTTGAATGTATACGTAATAAACTGTCTTCTAGAAGAAAAAGCTCATTAAAATATGAAAACAGCAAGCATTTTTTTCCGCATGTTGGCTATCTCTAGTGAGAATTTAATTCTATTTATGGCAAATATAATTACAAGCACTATTAGTAGAACATAGGATATTAAGGTTGTTCAGCATTTTTACTTTACTCTCTTACTCATAGGTTTATCTCAATAATGCTTTGGAGACCTGGATTGGGCCAGAGGAAGTGGGAATTTTTCAACGTCAGGAAAAGCCAGTGTTAATGACAAACCAAGTGGCGATGAGCATATCGAGGCCAGCAGCTGCCTCCAGGAATTTTCACACTTTGCTTCTGACACCCAGGCGCATTTCAGGTAGGAGGAAGAATTTTCTAATCCTTTATTCTTTGGCCTGCTGGCCCACTGTCATGCTTGCCTTAATCCACAGGTTTTTTTTATTGCGCTCCACTAAAATTTTATTCTTTTTTCAAATTCGATTGGATTTGAATCCTTTTATTTTACTGCAAGCAAAGCTATCAGTCTGTCAGCCTTCATTTAAAAAGAAAAAAAAAAACATTAGTAGGAGGATAGGCTTTATTTATCAACCATAAATTTCTAACCATGGCTTGGAAGGCATTATAGCAGTGAAGTAAATGCAGACAACTTTTATAAAGGTCAAATGAAGGTCTCCCAATATGGAATGAAAATAGATATGGATTATAAGTGCACACCTGCGTGGCTTAGATGTCTATAATAGTGCACGCCTCTGCAGCAGTAACCTGGGTGCACTCCTTTCTGTTCCCGTGTAGCTGGACAGAGATGGATTTCATTGCAGGTATAATAGTCTGATACTGAAGGATTAGTCTTTGAAAGATAAAAAAAAAAAACCCACCTGTCTGGAGGATTTTGTATTTCTGCAAGAAGGAAATATTGGAATTACAATTATTGCATGATCTTCTGTATACAGTTAAACAGATAAGTGCAATGTATTTAAAAGTGGGATACCAGACAGAGTGATTTTGGTATTCACTATTTATTATTTATTTAGTGATCATTTCTTAAATTCTGTCATATTAGTAACATTAAAAGGTGTATGAAATACATTTATTACAGTTGCACTGAAAAATTATTAAAATAGCATACTTGCAAGGAAGAGATGTGGTTGTGGGGGCTGATCAGATTTTTTTTTTGTATTACTAAAGAAGATACTGTAGAATAGTTATCATTTTCTCCATATATCTACATACTTAACAAAAAGACTAAAATATTTTAAACCAGGAGTGTATTATAATAATTGGCCTTTTTTAATCATTGACCTTTCATAAACATCATTAGAATGCAATTACAGAGCAAAGCCATTTTATTTGACACGTACAGTATATAATTATCTGCACTGTATGCATGCTATGTTGTAAGCCCATAAATCACCATATGTTGCTGTTGCAAAATATTACAACAGGGTTCACACTTGAAATCCCCTAGCTATGCTTCTGCATCCCCATGAATCTCTTCTTTAATCCAGTCAATGCATATGGTCAAAAGGTTTGAAACTGTGGTAATTTCCATGTGCTGTGCATTGCATAATTAGCAGGCTCTTCACTCCTACACAGTAAATTTGATATAAAATGCAGAACATCAGCTTTAGGTTAAGGGTGAACCTTAAAAAAACATATTGTTTGTATTATACATTGATCTCTTCATTATGTGGCATTATGTGGTACCACACATTCTTGGATAAAAGGATGCAAAACTGTTTTCTGACCAACAACAATAATACATGATACTAGGCCCAGATAGCACAAATAGCAGGTTACAGATTACTTAAAAGGATGATAAAAGCCTGTGAGGTTCACAAGCTTATTGACAGGTAAAATAAAAATCAATTTATACTGGAGTTAATAGTAAACTAACAGTTCCATTTTACTGCAATTACCAGATTTTTTTAAAAAACAATTTATATTTGATTATTGCCAAACATTATTATAAAACATTATTGTCATTTGCACTTTCGCATTTACTGCGTGTATATCCTGCGTCATACTGTAACTCTTCCTCAATCTAGTGCACCACATTCTTTTTTGCTTGATTTATACAGTGTTACACAACTATGACCTTACTATTCCATTGAATTAATTTGTTATTTTCACTACTGGTTACATGCTAACATTTAATTGTCTTTATACATGTACTCTGATACTGACAGTAAAGTTAAACATAACTCACCCATAAATCGAAGTTATATTTGAGCGCTAGTAAGGTTCCCTGGTGGTCTAGTGGTAAGGATGCGGCGCTCTCACCGCTGTGGCCCGGGTTCAAACCCTGGTCAGGAAACCAACCCCAGCCACTCTCAGTGCCGGTCCCAAGCCCGGATAAATGGGGAGGGTTGTGTTAGGAAGGGCATCCAGCATAAAAACATGTGCCAAATCAAACATGCGGAGGATCCGCTGTGGCGACCCGTAATGGGAGAAGCCGAAAGAAAGATATTAGAGAGCTAGTGATTTAATTAAGAAGGAAGAAATAAACATTTTTAATACTCATATCCAATCAAATTCCACAGTTATAATTCAAAACATAAACTTTTAAAATGGAACAGCTGGTGTTCCATTACATTTACATTTCTGCAAGACTGAATAATACACCATTTAATATAACTGATATTGTTTTGTTTTTTTGGTAAATTGGTTTTCTTGACTCTAAGATTCAATCACATGAGCAGAACCACAAGTTGAACAATACCAAAACATTGGGATTACGAAATGGCCGCATTACATAACTGGCCAATTATAACCAGATAAAAAAAAAATGGCTATGGATGACAGACGTTGCAGAAGTCAATTATAACGGCTTTACAAGAAATATGAAACAATATTATGAAAGAATGTTGTGTTTTTCTTAATTTGGACTCTCTTATTTAAAAGGTTGTGGGTTCTGTATTGGTTGTACAAACTAAATTCTAAATAGGTTCTAAATAAACACAAATTATACACAGTATATGGAAGTAATTTGGCTAGTGATATAGTACAAAACATGCAATTGTCCATATTCTTTTATGACACAACAACTAAACTAAACAACTTCTCTCTCTCTCTCTCTCTCTCTCTCTCTCTCTCTCTCTCTCTCTCTCTCTCTCTCTCTCTCTCTCTCTCTCTCTCTCTCTCTCTCAATGAAATACTAGCCTCGGATTGCCTTCTCTAGACATTTGTTATGCCCTGTCTGTTGCTTTGCAATCAAAAGAGACATACTTAAGGCTTAAAAACCTCATTAAAGCTATGACCACAGCTCAAGAGCTCAAGACAATACAGGAAACTTTATTGTGGGCAGAGTAGAAAAAATGTATGAAATCACAAATGGGACATCAACAATATGAAGACTCAGATTGCATGAGGCATGTGCTTTGTTTTAACAAATGTGTAAAATGGCAACAAAAAAAAAGTTCAGTTTAAGGTGTCTACTTAAACTGTCAAGTCTGATTGAATAGCTGTCAGAGATGTAGACTTCATTGGAATTTGGTCGAAGCTGCTAGTTTAATGACCACATGTGTCTTTTTCTAGAGCACTGTCACCTTTATTCAATCACTGCTGCTGTGTGAACGAGTGAGTTAACTGACTTGTTCTGCCGAAGTTTGGCTTGAATTAGTGAGTATATGTGCTAATACAATGGATCACCATGGGTGCCACTACCTGTCAGGAGGCTGAGAGCGATGTGTAAGATTTAATGGCTGCATGCATTCGTTTGGCTTTAAATCCTAATTACTCTACTTTTTTTTTAATGAAAAAGACTATTGCTATTTATACTAGTGCTACTAATGCTATTTATTTGTCACTGGATGGATTTTGCTATGTATAAGATAGTAAAAAAAAACTAAACCTAAACCTAATCAACTGATAAGATACTTGTATTTATAAAATGGAAGGTTCACTTGATGTTGTGGTACATGTCTTTGTTAGCCCAGAGCTGAATTTGTGTGACTAAAATACCTATCACAAAGGTATTTAACTGAATTTGAATACATTATTCTAAATGAGCAGATAATGTGATTTAAACAGATACGTATAAGCACAGAGCTGTTTTTTTTTTTTTTTTCCAGAAGAAAATAAAATGTTTAATGGCTAGAGATGTGCATTGTCACTAGAATGCTGTAGAAAACAACAAAAATGTTTTATGTAAGCAGGGATTTTTAACGTTCAGGTCAAATATGCAGATATGAAGCTCACCAAACAAAGAAGGCTACGTTTATTAACAGGAATGTACAGTATAGCACTGCACAATGAGTTTACGAGGTTCATTTAAAAACCCTCCTTGTGTTAATAAATATATATAGAATGGGATTGGTAGGTGTACCATCCAAGATGTTTTCCCACCTTATGCCCTGTGTTTCCTTGATAGACTTAGATCCTTGGATTAAAATAAAGTGAATGAGTAGGGAACCAGACAATTACAGACCTAATAAAACTCTAAAATTCAGGATTAACTTTGTGTATCTGTTCAATGTGAGCAGTTGTAGCTACACTTAATATTCAGGGTTTAAATTTTGTGACTCGAGTTAATGGAATGTTATTAGTTTACATAATTTCTAATGATAGAATAAAATTCACAAAAACTCACACTAACTTAATAAAAAGGCTTAGTATTTATTATTTAATATATATTTTTTCCAGATGTTTATATGTTTTCCACATTCATTAAAACAATATTGCACTTGCAAAAGTGTAATTATACTGAATATTAACACAGCTATTATGTGGCAGTAAGTATGAGCCCAAAGGTCATAAAGTCATCACATGCAGGCTGATATTCAGTATTCTTGCTTGTGCAATATTGCTTTTATACAACAGTTCCCTAAATGAGAAATTAATATCAAGAAAGTGACATAGACATTATATCGCCAAAGCTTTTTTTTCCACTAATAAAACTAGTGTACCAAAGAAGCCACACTCACTTTCACAGCACATCAGCTAGCTGACTAGCTACCCCTACATTCATTTGTACATTCCTATTAAAGATGCCCCTGGTAAACTTGACTACACTTCTACAATTTCTTTTTGCATCAATACATCTTTTTGGTTCTTCAGTGGTATTATAACTTGATGGATTAGGTGTATAATATATCAAGCTATATATCAACCAGTCTTGACCTCCACTATCTTTAAGATTCTATAAATTGAAGAAGTTGATACGTAACACTTTGAAGTCCTTCAAAACACTTAAATACACTTAAATACTGATCCTAATAAGCCACAATGGTTGAACAATTCATTCATCTTGCACAACCTTATTGCATTTTGATAGCACCATACACAGTTCCTTGATATATGTGTATAGGACAGGAAACAAGACATTTTGGCAGTGATGGAACACAGCCATATGCTAACCATTTACTCCGTACAGAAACCCTTGTATATCAAAGGTGTAAAAAAAGAGCAAAGGTTTGAAATCACATTGAATAGCAGATCAATGAACAATAAAACAATCAGTGATTTGAGTGGAACTGATAACATTTTCAGCAGCATAGGAACACATTTCTATACTGTAGTCCCTTATTTACATGTCATGCATTTGACACATCATAGTTTAGCCTCAGATTTGTGACTCAAATGAAATGTAGACATACACATTTATTCAAAATGGTAGTGAACATTAACACATTCATCTGACTACAGTTATGATCCTGCAACATTTATAGAAAAACATCTCTAGGATAAGTGTGTAACCCTAGTTCCCTGAGGTAACAAGACGCTGCTTTGAAATGCTTTGAGAACTCCTCGCGTTGTCCACACTCTGAATCATGTGTGAAATCCGGTCAATAGGCAAGTCATGACGTCATCGGCATGCGACATTGCATAAACCAGTAAGCTACAAAATGGCTGAGCGATGGTAGCCACATTAGCTTCTGAAAAAGGGAAGGTAATCACCACAGGGATGCAGGAAGTATGGCCTGTTGACACAGCGTCTTATCACTCATGGGATCTAGGGTTACATACGTAACCTAGAAATGTTCCCTTTCAGGAACTCGAGCTGCGTTGAAACGCTTTGGGAACGAGTGTCCAATCATGCCATACTGACCAGTCCCTGCCTAGTGTGTCTGAGCACCACTAGCATGCAGGACAGGGGAGCCAGGAGTGGCTCTGATGTTAAGGTCGTAAAACCTGACAAAGGTCAAAATGGGTGGACCAGCCCGCAGCGTTGTATATGTCTGGTAGGGGAACCCCCGCGGACCAGGCCGCCATACTCCGGGTTGAATGAGCCTTGACTCTGAAAGGAGTGGTATAACCAGAGGACTCATAACATGTGGTAATGGTATCCACTATCCATCTGCTGAGAGTCTGCTTATTGGCAGGAAAACCTTTCCTATTCGGGCCATAGCGGACAAACAGCTGCTCAGACTTTCTCCTCGGACTCGTCTTGTGGAGATAGGTATCCAGTGCTCGCATTTTGCTTTGCGATTTTGCTTTTCCTGGTCTGGGGCTAGGAAAGGAGGAGGGCAGAATGCCTGCAAAATCACAGGTCATGAGGGAGCCGTAGGCACCTTAGACACATACCCAGGTTTAGGGTAGATAAAGGCACTGGCGATGCCAGGGGTAAACTCCAGGAGAGACAGGGCCACAGACAGAGCCTGTAGGTTCCTGACACTCTTAAGGAAGGATATCGCTAAAAGAAAGGCTGACTTCACCGACAGGTACCTAAGGGCCACCTCGGCCAAAGGCTCGAAGGGGGGGTTCAGTTAGAGCTGCCAACACAACGGCCAAATCCCACACAGGCACTCTGGGTCATATCTCGGGCCTCAGCCTCCGGGTGCCACGTAGAAAATGTGTCACAAGAGGGTTTCCCCAGTGACTGCCCCGTAGGTGGAGTACAATAAGCCGCGATAGCGGACACGTAAACCTTCACGGTGAAAGGGGCCAACCCTGTGGCAAACTGTTCCTGCAAGAACTCCAGAACTGAAACAACCGGGCAGTTAACTGGGTCTAACTGGTGGTGCTCACACTATGTGGTAAACATCTGCCATCTAGCGCCCTATGACCTCCTCATGGAGGGAGCTTTGTAATGGCTGACAGTCTCAACTACCTCAGTAGAGAGACCAGCTGCTAGAAACTGTGCCCCCTCAGGGGCCAGAGCCATAGCTTTCATAACTAGGGTTCCCCCTGCCTGCCTGCCTGCGAGGTCGCTCGAGGAGGGACAGCAGGTCCGTAAACCACGGCTTGCCCGCCCAACGAGGTGCCACCAGAAGGAGATGTACTCCTTCCTGGTAGATTCTTTCCAGAACTTCCAGAACTTTCCAGATTTCTCAGGTCTTGGAGAAAGTGTTTTAGGTCTAAAAGCATGGCCATCATCTCCAGGCAGTTTATCTGCCATGAACGATGTAGCTCGTTCCACTGACCTTGGTAGGTGAGGCCACTCATGACCTATTCGAAGAGCTCACCTTGAGACCTTGATAGTATGGAGTGGATTGCCCCCTTGGAAGAGCCATCTGTCTCTGAGCCACCACTGGAAGGGTCTCATATGAAGGAGGCCAAGTGGAATCACGTTGGACGCTGCCGCCATGAGACCCAGCAGCCTCTGGAACTGCTTCACAGTGAGTGGTTGGCTTTCTCTTACTTCTCCGTCTGCTGTAAGGATGGCTGTGATCTGGGTGGGAGACAATGAACCCCGCAACACGATCGAGTACCACACTACGCCCAAGAAGGTGGTTCTCTGCAATGGGGAAAGCACACTCTTCCTTGCGTTCAGTCTTAACGACATCTCGATGCAGGACCGCCTGAAGCTTTGATCGAGATAATAACAACCAGTCGTCGATATAGTTCAGAATGGGGATGCCCTACAGCCGTAGTGGGGCTAATTCCGCATTCATGCACTTTGTGAAGGTGCAGGGTGAGAGTACTAGGCCGAAGGGGAGGATCCGATATTGGTAAGCTTCACCCCCGAAAGCAAACCTCAGGAACCTACTGTGAGCAGGAAGGATGGCTATGTGGTAATAGACATCACTTAGACCTATCGTGACAAACCAGTCCTTGGATTTGATCTTGGATTTGATCTGAGACTCATGAGTGAGCGGTTCAAGGAGCGTAGATCTAGGATCGGCAACAATCCGCCGTCCTTATTCGAAACAACGAAGTACTGGCTGTATTAGCCTGACTCTCTGACTGAGGGAGGAAATAATTCGATGGCCCAATTCCTCAAGAGGGTGCGTACTTCTTGCTCCAGGCTCAAAGCCTGCTTGGGTCCAAACAAGGGTGAGACACAACCCGTTGAACTAGGGAGGAGAGGACCCGAATTAAATTGAGTAGTCCCTCTCTATCGTATGCAGGACCCACCGAGATACATCTAGCAGCACTTCCCAAGCTGCCAGGAAATCTCTCAGGGGACCCAGCCTATTGAGGCTGGCCTCTGACCCTCCCAGAGCAACTGGAGCAATGCCCTTCAGCCATTGGAGCCTCCGGAGAGGCAGCAGGTCTCCTCCATCTGCAGTGATCTCTTGGGTGGAGATGGAGGGAGACACAAGCTGGAGGGAGGCTGTGCCCCAAAGCACATCCTGTGGTAGGGCTAACAGACTGGCCTCCTGTGCCAAGGCATCCGATATGGAAACCAACCCTTCAAGGCTGGCCCTTAGACCTTCTCAGAGTGGCTGGAGCGGTGCCCTGCAGTTGTTGAGGCTGGCGGGTCTCCTCTATCTGCAGCGATCTCAAGGCACATCCTGTGGCAAAGCTAACAACCTGGCCTCCAGTGCCAAGACACCTGATTGGGGAACCGGCCTCTTGAGACTGGTTTCTGACCCTCTCAGAACGGCCAGGGCAGTGCCCTGCAGCCGTTGGAGCTTCCGGAGAGGGGCGGCGGGTCCTTGCCATCCGCAGCGAATTCTCGGGCGGAGATGGGGAAAACATCCGCTGGAGGAAGGCTGCGCTCCAAGGCACATCCTGTGGTGGAGCTAACAACTTGGCCTCCTGGTGGTGACGAGGAGGTACAGGCACCGCGCAAGGTGATCGCCCTCCTCGGTGTAGGGCTCTTCACCACCGCCGGTTTGTTCGAGAAGAGGACCACCCTCAGGTTGGCTGACTCCTTCGATTTGGGCCTAGATTTTTTTTTGGGCTTCGCGATACCCGGCCATGCTAGGAGGATGAAATACAGAGCTCCGCGTTACACACGCCGGAAGAAGGAACCACTGAAGCGAGTTCTGATTACTAAGTACTGATTAATGATTTATATTTATTATATGATATAATGTACATGAGAAAGAAACACTTTATTAAAATTTTTTCACACCACCAATTAATAATGTCCATATTTGACCTTTAAGTCTAGTTTGTGTGTTTTATTGCTTTTATTTACTTTAATCAATTAGTTATTGTTTATAATGGCTATATAAATTTAGAATATAAAGCATATTGTATTTTTGTGACTTATTCTGTACTTAGTTTACTTAGTGTACTTAGCTCATAAAGGCAAACCCAAATCACTACGCACTACCTAGAATTAAATAATTGAACCAGGAAAGCAAATGAACACAAATATTCTTGTTTACAAGTATATTGCATTGTTTAAACTAATAATACGATGATTACTCAATTTATGCTAACAGGATGATATTATAAATAGTTGAAGTAATAATAAGACTAATACATAGTGAATCAATCTTTCACAAGTGTTTAATCTATGCTCCATTAAGCAGTTAACAACCTTAATTTAATGCCTTATATTTGTTTTATAAAATTCAATGGTACCAGTCATCTTGTGTGCGCAACAGTGCTTATTAACAATATGTTTATTATGAATTATGCTACAGCTTAATTAGTATATTTGCTGTGCTTGGTGAACCAAAACTCGAAATAATTATACATAATGTACACATACACTAAAGATAAAAATAATAAATTAAGAAATGTTTTGCATGCTTATTTTTCCAGCAGATTTAAGCATATGTAATTGTGTCACCAGCTGCCTACATGGTCAGCATTAGACTGTAGAGTTATAAATGTTTGATAGGATGATATTTTTATAGTACACTCACGGTGTTATTGCAACATGTTCCCTCTGCAAATCAGAATAAAACATAACCAGGTATTTTTTTTTCAGACTTGTGTTCATATGTTGTTATTTGGGCTACAGCCTTGATTATAGTCTGCATGCATTCCACCTTGTATCGGGATATTGTATATGTTTTTAGTTTTGATTTGTTTATTTTGCACTTTTTTGCTTATTTAATTATAAAAAAAATTGCACTTGTATCTGCCTCCACTATAAATCCTTGACAATAACAAGCCTAAGAAAATTTGTGTATACACTCAACCCCCGATAATTCGCGGTTCGGAAAATTTGCAGGTTCTCATTTGGAACCTAACTAACAGCAAGTGGCGGATTATCTTAAAATTCGCAGGAATCCGCAGCGGGACCGAATTTTCAGGAACGCTAGGAATAACATTTTAAACTATGTTTTCACTAACGAATTTCATACACATTTTTTTAAACACATTATTTCATTATTCATCTGAAGTCATAAATAAAGCATTTGTGTCCATTACTTCACATTTTCTGTTAAATATGTATCAAAAAGAAACCAACTTACTTATGAATTCACTAAGGTACCATAGGGGCTGCGTCCAATCCTATATCTATATTATTGTGAGTGTCTATTCAGAAGTAAAAAATATACAGTATGCAGTGTTAAAGCTGTAGGTATGGGCGAGAATGTTTGCTCTCATTTTGCATCCAGATCTTCAGCATTTTCCTCAGAATAGATTCTGTGATCATAAGGTTATTGTTTTAACAGGTTTCATGGGTGCTGTCGGTGCAGGCACAGTATAGTGTCTGTTTGTCCATGAAAGGGTAATATGCGGCAATTGAAGGGCTTATAAAAGGGGCGTGGCCAGGTGCAGCGCATTTATGTTGATTACCCGCATGTGGGCGTCAGGTAGAAATCGGTGCTGAGTCTGTGATAAAAGCCCACGTACTGTAGGTGACCGTGAATTTGCCTGCGAGGGCACTTGTGGCATTACAGTTGCAAGTTTAGATCTTTAGTCTCTCCTCATTTGAAAGCTTGATAAATCTGTAGCACAAACAGCTGTGAGGTTGCACAGAGATTGCCCACCATATGTCTGCTTTATGCTTTTATCATTGACTGTAACATGAATTTTGCAAGAAGTGTGCATGGTTCCTGTGAAATTTTCACATGCTAGATGCAAAAAATATGACTACCATTTGGCACCAAAACACTGCCACAATAAAATACATGATAATGCTATTTTAAATTCTCACTCCCATATGCCAGCGTGGCTCCATTACACCTACATTAAGCATCACATCCAGCCACTACTTTGTAAACAAAGCGGCTAGGGGACTTCTGAATTCACAAATGAGACAAAATCAGTTGACCCTTGTGGGTCTTTTAATTGTTTATTTGCATTAAGTGCCATCGCAGTGCTGCTTACACAATGTCATTTGCTAGTTTTCTGGTAATCATGTTTTTTTTTGTTTGTTTTTTTAAATCTTGTCATTATTAGTACAGTAAACTGTCATTACAGTTAACCTTTTTCTCAACATTCCTCCAGTAACATTCATTTAAATTGTAGCCATAAACAACTATCATTATTCACTTTCCCTTGAGTTAAAAAAACACAAATTTTTCAGCTCCTGCGGTGAAAAAGGGACAGTTTTGCTTTACTGTTATAAAGCTCTAACGCTGGGGACCATTTCTAAGAGTACTAAATAAACAGCTCCTCACACAAGGATTATGAATATCAACGACTACTTTCATTTATTATTAAAATTAAAACATATGCATGTCCATGTGAATGCCTTATTACTTTACAAACGTCTGATTTTAATCTGAATTGAACTGCAGAGCTACTGTCAGAAAAAGAAGCTTTTTTCATACTAATCTGAATAGAGAGTCAAACAGTGACATACTATAAGTTAAGAAAAACACACATCAGACTGTGCTGCTATACAAAAATAATGCCCACCAGGGGGTTTGATGCAGCATGAGGTGCAATAAAAGTGACAGCATGGGCTTGAGTGTTATTCTACTTATACTACTGCGATTTGCCAATAATTACAATGTTTGATGTATTAATGAACAAGAAGTCACACAATTTGGCATGATAAAGATTTAATGTTGTGGAACAAGTTAATTACTTTTTTCTTCATTCTTCTTCACTCTCTCTCTCTCTCTCTCTCTCTCTCTCTCTCTCTCTCTCTCTCTCTCTCACACACACACACACACACACACACACACACACACACACACACACACACACACACACACACACACAAACAAAGAGAAGCATGTCATTTTCACGAGATAATTTTAAGGATGGATGTCTGCGAGGGCTTGCAGACTCCATTCATTAATGTTAAATAAACTTTTCCTAATAAAAAAAGAAGGAATTATGGGAAAGAATAAAACATCAATGATAGGTTATTAGTGAGCTCATTTTGATATATTAATGTTTTTATAGCAGCAGCTCATGCACAGGATTGCTCCAAATAATCTAAGATTTATTTAAATAGGGGTTGTTATTTAAATTTATCTTACATTATTTGGAGCAATCAGGTGCATGAACCGCTGCTATAGAAACAGTAATGTATCAGAATGAGCCCAATAATAACCTATAATTGATGTTTTATTCAGAACCACTGGTGCTGTGACCTTCTGTCCAATCAGATTAGAGCGTTCAGCCATTCTGTGGTAATAATAGTCATTAATGCTCATGTATACTATTAGTTCTCATCATATAAGTTTTGCAAATATTGTGATGTAACATTTTGGCTGTATAATTCACCCATAATAAACTGGAAGTAAAGACTGGAAGTAAAGAACAGTGTTTTTCAGCACAAGTTGCATTGGTCCCACAAGAAATGTAATAAACCTGAGTAAAGGTGTTTTATAAAGTTCAGTTTCTTCGCTCACTGCAGGGGTTCATGCTCTGCTCTTAAAAAAATCATAATCCACAAAGGGCAAAAACACAGAGCCCAAACAGGAAATTCTCCTACTCTCCAGTCACTGAGTCATCGGCCTTTAATAACACAAGCACTTCTCAGAGGTGTACTGTTTATTGTTTTATTGTGTGTAAAAATGTCTCATTTTGCAGTTCCATTGCATTGCATGAATCCATGTGCAACCTATTATACAAAATGAGTTATGACTGTTAAACACAGCTATAAGGGGTTGGTTGGAATGGTTTGTTCACATTTATTCGTTTGTGAAATGTCAAATGACCAGCATGAGCGAGTGTGCAAATCAGGAAAAGTGATCGCTTAAATGCATTTCAATTTACCCATCTGTCACCAGTAAGTGCTCAAAGCAAGTGTGTGCATACGTTTCAACTCTCAGTTCATGCATTAGCATATTGAAGTCTCTAAGTAAATGATCAGAGGTATAGAATATTAAAGTGGCCTTAAATGGAAGTCTGTGTGTATGGATATGTATTTCAATCATCATGAGGGCTAAATGTCTGCATGGTTTAAGAAAAACATGACATATTGCCATTGACTTTAAATCATTGTCTAAAGTTTAGCAATCAGAGGAAATAAAATATTTATTTCAGGAGTAAATGCAATAATATTACCAAGTTGTTTCCTTTAGCTTGACCTTTTTCTTATTACATTCCTACACTGAAACAAGCCTCCAAAATAAAAATATGTGCAACATATAAACGTCGGAACCTTTTAAATTGTCGTGGACTAAACCGCGATTTCGGATTAGTGTAGCATTTGCTTTAGTGCTAGAATCTGACATGTATCACTTATGAAAGCATTGATTTAACTGCTTCCAGAAGGTCTGTATGGCAATGATTCTCTGTTCCATGTGTACATTCGGGTTTGAGCGTAGGCTTTTTTGTGGCTTTTGGCCATTTTTTTTTTTGTGCCAAGGAGTGAAGGATAATGTCTTTTAACTGTACAATTCTACTGCCTTATAGACTCAGCCACACAACTCTCGTTTTTCATTTCAGTCAATTTGTGCCACGTCTTATTGACGGGACCTAATGAAATGTGAAATGTCAACTGTGGCAAAACTTTCAGCACCTGGAAAATGGAGTTTAGAAGAGGGCAATGAAGCGCAGGGTTGGAACGTGGGCTGGTTATTGCAGATCAGTCATATAGCCTGCTCCAGGGATCCTAAATGAGACCTTGTAAGGAAAAAAAGAGAGGCAGAAAGAGAGAGAGAGCTGTATCTGGCACATTAAACAGTATTACCATGTTTTTTTTTTACATGCAACACAGTGTTATGTCATCCGCAACAGTTCATAAATATTGCTTTTTGTATTAACTGATGTAAAAGAACAACTGCTGAAATTTCCCTAAAGATATTTCTGTCCTCAAAAGAAAGCATGCATGAATATATTCTTTATCTGTATATTTTCTTTATTCTTAAACATTATAGCAAGCATAGAGTGTGTGATGTGTGTGATGTGTATGAGACTACTGTGCTACACTATAACCTCTTCTCTTCTTCTTTAAATGGGTGAATTCTGGTGTGTTTTGCTGATATTATGAAAAAGTTTGATAGCTGAACACTTGCTACACCTGAGTCGGGTTAAGTCTTAAGGATTAGTCTCAGCTCAGCTGGTGGAAGAAGTTTTCCTTGCATCACTGATAATCTCTGGAGTAGTGTTTCAGTGAATATTATGAACATTAGCATCATCATAGTTTTTCCTTATAGCTGAAACAACAAAACTTTGTTAGAAACCTTAGGTATCTTAGCTTCCTCAAAGTGTTTTTGCTAAAAATGTTTCTTACTATAGGTGAACGTCATAAGGTTTCTTACCGTTATCATTATAAGATTCTACAGAAGATTCTTCTTGGTTTGTCTATGTGTTGGTGATCATATATTTCTTAGCATATACTGTATATATATATATATATATATATATATATATATATATATATATATATATATATATATATATATATATATATATTTATATATATATGCTAAGATATATATAATCACCAACACATAGACAAACCAACAGTAACCACAAAAATAAACATTAAAAAAAAAAGCATAATTTGTACAATGCATACAATTTAGACATAAATTTGGACATTTTTTTTTTTTTTTTTTAATAGCACCCTAGATTAATTGAGAGATCTTCAGTCTGCGGTTTTAGTCTGTGGGGAGATGTAAAGAATCTTCTGTAGAATCTTATAATGATAACGGTAAGAAACCTTATGACGTTCACCTATAGTAAGAAACATTTTTAGCAAAAACACTTTGAGGAAGCTAAGATACCTAAGACACATAGACAAACCAACAGTAACCACAAAAATAAACATACCAAAAATAGCATAATTTGTACAATACATACAATTTAGACATATTTTTAATGAGTTATATATAAATTGTTCCATATACTCTACAATGATGGTCTCAAATTTGGCAGAATCTCCAAGCTTCTCATTAGGCATCTTTTTTATTTAACATTTAGGACATCTGTAATCCATATTATATCACAAATTAAATACGATTGAATTCATATTTATGCAAAAAACGTTCTAAAGATGAAAGAGATTTTGTTGAGGAGCAAATAAATTGTGCACATGATTTACTGGAGCTTGGTGACACCTTTCATATATCTACATTTATAGTATATTTTATTATAAGGTCTACATTTCTAAAGGTATTAGAGTGTGAACTGTGAGTGATGAACTATTTTACATGGCATCAAACAGTACAGTGCTTTGAACATGTAAATGATTTATGAATCTTTTATGAATGTTTTAATAGGTTGTTGTAGTTATGCTCCTGGAGAGCAAACAATTAATTGCCTAGTTATCATCCTTTGGGAAAAAAAAAAAAAAAAAAAAAAAGCTTGTCCAGTTAGATAGAATAAAAAAAAAGAAATCATAAAAATGTGCTCTCCCAAATATTCTCTCAAATGAAACATTTAAAGATATGGACAAAGTACGTGAGGAGAATTTTCACTCTCATTTGTAGAGTTTGCTGAAGAGCTGTAGTGTAATGTAATGTAAATATTTTTCACTTTGTCAAATATTTGATGCCTGCAGCAGTCTGCTGTTTTAGCACTACAACATGATGAAAGATTTTGAAGGTTTTTGGTTGAATTTATTTGTAACTAGAGTCAACATAGCATAAAGATCATAGAAAGGTGCTTGCAGTGAAGTCCACCACCGATACCGATATATTAAAAAGAGGCAAAGGAACCAATATTGATTCTAGTTCAAATGTTGGTAAATGAAGACACATACTCCTGGATCAGTTCTTGGACAGGTCTGGGGGTGTATTAAAAATATGCTGACCAGTAATTGCAACCCTGGAAAAAAAGAAAGGAGGCTTCTTTTCTCACGGAAAGAGCTAATAGCCCTCGTATTTAATTCATTCATGTTTTTTTTTTCTCTAAAACAAAAATTCTCTAAAGTGAAGAGAGAAAAAATCATTAAGAGAGGATTTTTTTGAGATTGTGTGTCTGTGTGTGTGTGTGTGTGTGTTTAAGATTTACATCCATGAGAAGTAGTCACACTTTCTTTTAGGCGAGACCCAGCAGAATCTATAATTTGATGTTTTCTTTTCAAGTCATGTCTGCCGAGAGCTTGCTCAATAAACACTTTTTCACATTGTTTGTGTGATCCATGCGCCTCACTCTCCATGTCCTCTGGCTAAACGTTTAAAGGGAGTTGTTAGATTCTAAATATCTTTACGAGTGCAAGTTGAAGCTCATTCAAGTTTGTCACCTTCCCTACCCAGTGTTAAATCTCTCCCCTATTCCCTGGCAGAGAAGCTCGGTGCTAAAATGAATCCATATGATATATCCCAAGTGACCCGATTTTCAGAGTGGTGCTCATGTTAAGCATTCTGTCTGTGATCCTCCTACTCACTGCCATTAGATAAAGTGCTGTGTGTTTCAGAGCGATAGAATAAGATCTCCCCTCTACTGGATCACTTCCAACATGCTCTGTGTATATATGTGTGTGTGTGTGTGTGTGTGTGTGTGTGTGTGTGTGTGTGTGTGTGTGTGTGTGTGTGTATACGTATGTGGATTGGTGCTTGTGCTAGCTCTTCACCAGCACAAGCATCAATGTCTCTATGTATGTTTGTGTGTGTGTGTGTGTGTGTGTGTGTGTGTGTGTGTGTGTGTGTGTGTGTGTGTGTGTGTGTGTGTGTGTGTGATGAAGCCTCCCTAAGGCTGCTGATTCTGTACTGGCTCCAGATTGACTAGGCTATCATGGTGCCGTACCATCTCTGGATCTCCAGATGAAAGCAGCTGTGAAACGTGAAAAAGCTTGACAGCTAGCGAGATTGGAGAACAAAAACAAACCTACATAAATACATCTATGTGCAAGAAAGAATTAAGAAAGATTTTTTTTTTTATAAATAGCAGCTTTCTATTGATATTCCTGATCTTTTCTGCTTGTACTATATGTTCTAATAAAAAGTGTGAAAACCATTACAAAGACATGTTACTCTTTGGGTTCATAAATTCGTGAGAAATCTAGGGTCATTATTTATGAGTTTTGGAATATTTAACCTTTTTTTTTTTTTTTTTTTTTTTTTTTTTTACGCGTACAGGTATAACAGCAACAACAGCAATATTACCAATAATAATAATAATATGATAAGAAAAAAGGAGGAAGAAAAGGGGCTTTGGGTCACCTGTGACTGAATATAAATGGTATAGAAAATAGATGTATGTAATTATACAGGATAAAAGGAATGGCTAGTAAAAAAAAAAAAAAAAAAAAAAAAAAAAGGTGCTGGAAGGAAAGATATATTTTAAGTTTACCTCTAAAATGGGAGATAGACATGTAATCAGATTGTTCTAGCAGATGGTGTTCTTAATGTTGGGAGCTACAAAACTAAAATATTTGCCCCATGGAGTCAGGCTGGTCTTACTCATCACCATATGATCTGTATTGGCAGATTTGAGGAATCTGACATGAAGAGCTTCAGTTTTCTGACCCATACTGATTATAATCTTTAAAAATGATCGAAGTGAAAGGAAACTAGAGTGCTCTAACCCTCAGTGGTGGAAAAATGACTGAAAAGTGATCTAAAGTCAAAGTATAGACAACGTGTCAATTTTTTAATTAAGAGTGCCCGTGTCCAGCCAAACTCTACAAGTGTATACATATTTAAAAAAAACATAAAAAAAAAAAGAAAAAATATTTTTCATTGAGGTCACAGCAGATAATAAAATGCGGTGAATAGTTATCTTGTTGTTGCATTTGTTTGAATGTTTTGAAAAGAATTGTAACTACAAAGAGATGACAAAAAATTTATGATAAAGTCTATGTTATTAATTATGTAATTATGCAGTTTTGTAAGCACAATATTATTATTATTGAGTATAGTCCACCCTTCTTTATTTTCTAGCACATAGAAATTAAATATGAAGATATATATTCTTTTTCTTATTCTGTTCTAAATCATTTCTCTTTAGGTTGTCCAGTAGCCATAAAACGAGTGCGGAGCAACAAACGGATGGCTCTGACAACAGCAGCGCTTGTGGCTATGGAATCAGACAAAGCACGGAGACTGTCATCCTCCTCAAATCACCCTCTACATGTTCTCTCACTGTCACCAATTAGGATCCCATTTCTGACTTCACCCAACCCAGGTAATGACAGCCTGCTTTATTTATCTCTACCAGGTTAAAAAGCTATCTTTATTTACAGTGAGGAAAATAAGTATTTGAACACCCTGCTATTTTGCAAGTTCTTCCACTTAAAAATCATGGAGGGGTCTGAAATTGTCATCGTAGGTGCATGTCCACTGTGAGAGACATAATAAAAAAAAAGAAAAATCCAGAAATAACAATGTATGTTTTTTAACTATTTATTTGTATGATACAGCTGCAAATAAGTATTTGAACACCTTAGAAAGTCAATGTTAATATTTGGTACAGTAGCCTTTGTTTGCAATTACAGAGGTCAAACATTTCCTGTAGTTTTTCACCAGGTTTGCACACACTGCAGGAGGGATTTTGGCCCACTCCTCCACACAGATCTTTTCTAGATCAGTCAGGTTTCTGGCCTGTCGCTGAGAAAGACGGAGTTTGAGCTCCCTCCAATGATTCTCTGTTGGGTTTAGGTCTGGAGACTGGCTAGGCCACACCAGAACCTTGATATGCTTCTTACAGAGCCACTCCTTGGTTATCCTGGCTGTGTGCTTCAGGTCATTGTCATGTTGGAAGACCCAGCCTCGACCCATCTTCAATGCTCTAACTCGCAATACATGGCCCCAGTCATCCTCTCCTTAATACAGTGCAGTCGCCCTGTCCCATGTGCAGAAAAACACCCCCCAAAGCATGACGCTTCCACCCCCATGCTTCACAGTAGGGATGGTGTTCTTAGGATGGTACTCATCATTCTTCTTCCTCCAAACATGTTTAGTGGAATTATGACCCAAAAGTTCTATTTTGGTCTCATCTGACCACATGACTTTCTCCCATGGCTCCTCTGGATCATCCAAATGGTTATTGGCAAACTTAAGACGTGCCTGGACATGTGCTGGTTTAAGCAGGGGAACCTTCCGTGCCATGCATGATTTCAAACCATGACGTCTTAGTGAATTACCAACAGTAACCTTGGAAACGGTGTTCCCAGCTCTTTTCAGGTCATTGACCAGCTCCTCCCATGTAGTTCTGGGCTGATTTCTCACCTTTCTTAGGATCATTGAGACCCCACGAGGTAAGATCTTGCATGGAGCCCCAGTCCGAGGGAGATTGACAGTCATGTTTAGCTTCTTCCATTTTCTAATGATTGCTCCAACAGTGGACCTTTTTTTACCAAGCTGCTTGGCAATTTCCCTGTAGCCCTTTCCAGCCTTGTGGAGGTGTACAATTTTGTCTCCAGTGTCTTTGGACAGCTCTTTGGTCTTGGCCATGTTAGTAGTTGGATTCTTACTGATTGTATGGGGTGGACAGGTGTCTTTATGCAGCTAACGACCTCAAACAGGTGCATCTAATTTAGGATAATAAATGTGGTGGAGGTGGACATTTTAAAGGCAGACTAACAGGTCTTTGAGGGTCAGAATTCTAGCTGATAGACAGGTGTTCAAAAACTTATTTGCAGCTGTATCATACAAATAAATAGTTTAAAAATCATATATTGTGATTTCTGGATTTTTTTTTTTTAATTATGTCTCTCACCGATGACATGCACCGACGATGACAATTTCAGACCCCTCCATGATTTCTAAGTGGGAGAACTTGCATTTTCCTCACTGTATATAATACGACACAGACTGGTCTTTGTTTACTTATGCCATATAAAATGGCATTTATTCACCAATAAAGACTTTTCAGTGACACTTTATCCCTGTTAAATCTGGGGTCAAGGATATTGTCATTATATGTTAAAGTTCCTGGCACATAATGGCAGATGGCAGCAAAATGTATGTTTAAAGGTCAAACTTTAAAACTATGATCACTGTGCCTGAGGCTCTGTAAGCAGCAAAAAAGAACAAATAATGGGATTATTACCATCCAAACACTCAAGGTGAAGAGTTATTGCTTCTTGCCATTTCAGCCTGGAAATTTAGAAAGCATGACATATTCTGTGGAATGTTTATTAGGGTTTCCAAACAGCTAGCTTCAATTTATGTAAAAAAAATGTCTGACAGTAAGATAACCCTACTGGTTTTCATTTCTACAAACCAGTTCTACTTTGTCATCAACCCAATTATGCAATGCATTTTTGAAAATCGATTCTTCACTTAGTCTTCAGTCTTACACAGATGTCTAGTAAAGCATGGAACGTTACAGGTGCTCAATTGCAGAATAGTAATATAACAAACAAATGTGAAGCATTCTGTTGAGAAGTTACTACAGATTGATAACTAATATTATTAAAATGTTATATTGATTTACATTTCAGAATGTCTTGATGCTATTAAATAACCTTTGATCTCTAAAACTGAACACAGAAAGTCCAGATAGTTTAAAAAGCTATCTGGAACAAAGTGTTAAAAAGGTCTGAGGTTGTATCATAAGCAAATTACTAAAACCTTGTAAAAATGCCAGATTTTGCTGAAAGCTGCCAAAGCTGGCATATTATATCAGGCCTTTAAATTTTGTATTTCTCAAACCACAAAACTTTTTTTTTTCTCTATAGGCAATCTAACCTAAATCCAAATATTCTCAAATGTGTCTGAGTCTATTAAGAAAACCATCAATTATCAGTAAAAATGTGCCCTCTCCAGACATAATTTATTTCTTTCCTCTATCATTCTGAACCTCTCCCCATTTTCTGGCTCAAGATCACGTTTTTATTCTTTGTTGCCTCTACTAACCTATTTGGTGATATTTTTACTTGACAATTATCAACAGCTTTTGCACAAAGCCTGTGATGTTGGAAGTGCTGAATTGTAATTTCACGTGCACTGGACTATTAAAGTGTAACTCAGACTAGTGTTTAACAGATTCTATAGAATAAATTATGTAAATACGTTTGAAGGAATTGATGCTTCATAGGAATCTGAATCTGAATTAAAACTGATAAGTCAGAAGGTATTCCTTTGGCTGTAATTCAATTAACATGTTTATATTAATATATATATATATATATATATATATATATATATATATATATATATATATATATATATATATATATATATATATATATATATATATATGTTTTAAAGTAATTATGGTCTTCTTAATTACATAAATCATCAGGACACCAAACTGAACTTTTGCTATGTTTCTGGTTAATTGCTGGATGTGCGCATAATGGCGGATTCTGATGCTTGAATTGAGACTTGGCTCATCAGTAAAACAAGTGTTTAGTGATTAAAAAAAGATTTCAGTGTTTTTTTGTATATATCTGAGTAAAGAAAGGATGTCAAGAATAAATGCGTGTTGCGTTGAAGGTTTAAATTTCGCCTCTTTTATATTTATTTATTATATATTTTTAATAGAAATGGTCAAACAGGAATGTGCGCTGCATTAATCGCACGTTAATGAAAATGTGTGCCATTAAAATTAATTTGCATTAATGTATTATTAATTCATTTCTATAGTATTGTCCATTAAGAAGATATCTTAATGGCTGCTGAGCTATATATATATATATATATATATATATATATATATATATATATATATATATATATATATATATATATATATATATATATATATATATATATATATATATATACACATATACGTTATTCATGTATTTATTTATTTTATTATTCAATTATTTATTTATTTATTTATTTATTTATTTATTTATTTATTTATTTATAGCTTTGCAAATATCTTTTTTTTTTTTCCCGAAATGGCAAAGTTTCTGTCAGAAGGTTTTGTCTTGGCTTATTTGTTACATTACAAGCTGCTGTTTGATGTCTTATTAACTTTATTGGCAAGAACAATTGATAACAGGAACTACAGTAGCTTGTTTAATGAACATTCAATGTCATTAAATGTAGTTCAAAGAGTGTAATATGAATACATTAATACAATTATTGTTGTCTTTGGCAACTTGCTGTAATATGAGAATATGAGAATTATGAGAAAACAATTCTTTATGTTCTGTTATGTTTATTGGCACAACTGGTTGGTTAATACAGTAACTGTACTTTGCATCAAGCTGCATTATGAGTTAAATATTTTCCTACAGCAATTCCTGTTATGCTTTATTCTTACATAGTCACAAAAAAAAAAAAATAAATAAATAAATAAATACAATGGCAACAACATATAGATTTTACACAAGTTTATATTTTGTTTATATTCATATATGAAACCCTTCGTTTTTATAACAAACTTTCTTGTTTTTAAGTCTCAGAGTTCTTACCAATAATTCCTCTGTGTAAATGTAAAGGCCAGTGCCTTAAAGCCAGACTGTGGTATGTTGAGAGTCCTTGAGAGTGGTCTGAATGCAAATTTGTGCTAATATTTTATGCAGCGATTGAGAAAACTAGGCCTTCAAGATACACACACACACACACACACACACACACACACACACACACACACACACACACACACACACACACACACACACACATATGCAGACTAACTGTACAGCTCTCAGTGCATATAAGTAGAATCATTTATTAACAGTTTTAAATGCAATATCATTCAGCAGTAATTTAATTTTTGATCCATTATAGTCGCTTAGGCAACTACATGTTCCTGAGGAAATTAAATGTTCCTTAGGCAATAAAATGTGGCCAGCTGAGTGTAGCATGCTGAGCTTGTTTCAGCGATAGCTTTCTCACTCTCACAGTTTGAATGATAGATCAGAGATCGTACTTTCTATTTCAAGCTTGTTGAAATCAAGTTTCAGTGTACTAATTGGGTTGAAACTCGATGGAGGATTGAAAGGTTTGGCAGAAACAGAACAATGTATATTTTTGGACTCACTTCTCTACTGCATATTGATTACCTGATTCATGATTTTTGATAAAGAAATAATGTCACATTTTGGATAGGTGTAGGTAAAAACAATCTTGGTGATGATAAATTTAAGGAAAGGTCAACACAACGTAAGAAGCACTCAGGGGTCACCAGAACAGCTTTAGTCTTTAATTACCATTGGTCTTAATGTCTTTGGAATTTTACTGGTTTGCTGGTTTTAATTTTACTGGAATTTTTACTAACAAATCTATCAAACATTTTCCATAGCTTTCAAATGGTTGCAATCTATAATACATGATTTACATCATTTTCATCCTCATTAAAACAGTTAGTGAGTTTGCAGTGAGTGAGTTTCATTATTGGAGTAACCAATAAGTAATTGGAGTAACCAATCCCACTATCTCCATTGTATTTGTTAGATATATGTGTATATAAAATAATTACTGGCTCATAACTCAATTCTTTTGGATGTCTGGACTATTTTACTATTGTACGAATAATTCTGCTTGCAAATTAAACAACAAAGGTATTCAAAGTGATTGCTTCTACTAATATAACCTGAAACCTTCAAACAACAGAAGTTATCAAATCTCATTGTAAAGCTGTTGGCAAAATATATATATATATATATATAAATTCCTGTGTTTGCTCTAACTTTCCCCTGCCTTTATAGCCAGTGCATTTACTGTATCTATTTCTGTGGGAAGTGGTCAAAGGGCAAGAAAAGTGTTATGCCTACAGTACATATCAGGCGAACCATTGTTTTATTTCACATGAGCACAAAAAGTGCTCTAGGGAGTTCTTTTGCTGTAAAACCTAACACAAATAAAGCAGAGCAGATATTTTTTTTATCAGTTATCTTTCTATAATACTGTATCTATACCTATTGTCAAGTCAAGTCAAGTTTATTACTTTGACAATTTGACATTGTCATGTTTCACAATGGACATTGTCTCAAAGCAGCTTCACATAATTTAAGAATCAAGGTGAGTGATGTGTATTTATTCCTGATGAGATATTCCTGGGCGACTGTGGCAAGGAAAAACTCCCTTAGATGTTATGAGGAAGAAACCTTGAGAGGGACCAGACTCAAAAGGGGAACACATCCTCATTTGGGTGATATTAAGTGTGTGATTATAATTTTTAAAACAATTCAAAACACCAGAGAGTGAGAACAGGCATGAGCGTAGACATGAATGTAACATTGTGAGTAGTTTTCTTTCTACATCTCTACGTTATGAAACTAGGAGCTACTGAGCAACTAATAAAATGGCTCAACATTTGAGATCATCAAAATCCAACACCAACTTCTCCATGCCAGAGCCTTTAAACACTTAAAGAGGTCCAATGTCCAAACTCTACATGAGGTGGAATCCAAATGGCGCTGGTACGTCTCTAGATGGTTCGGGATGTTTGCGAGCTCGGCATCTACTTCTTTAAAGTTCCACAATCTTCATGAGGTGGGACGTGACTGAGCTGGTTCAACCTCAGGATTCCTCGGGATGGGTAAAGAAAGAGAAGCAGTAGAGAGGAATTAGCGTAGCTGCTGTTCATAATATTAACAAGCGCAGGTTGATAATGTGCATCACTGTAGCACAAGGTTATGATATGTGATGTGTGTTATGTGTAGGACTCACTAAAAAGATATGTCTTAAATCTGCGCTTTAAACTGGGAGAATGTGTCTGAGCTCCGAACACTGTCAGGAAGACTATTCCAAATTTAGGAGCTAAATGTGAGATATTGTGATTGTGTTGGTAAATTTATTCTGTATTTCTGACAACAGGAAAGGCCACTTTAGACACTCTACAGTCTTATAAACAGTTTGTTGATTATCTAATAAAAATGTATCAAGCTGAGTTTTGAATTTTAACAGTCATTATGGTCAGTTTATTATGGTCAATGAAAATCACTTGGCAAACTGTTGATCGGATATTAGCACTAACTGATTTTGTAACTCTTGTAGAGAATGAATGGTGATTTGAAAAGTCACTTACGTTGGGAGAAGTGGGTTGGATCATGGACAGGATGCAGACCCAGAAAAAAAAAGCAACGGATTGAACTAAGAACTTAAACTAACCAGTAAAAGTCTGTGCCAGCAGCAATGATTGGGATGCTTACACTCGCAGGTTTAGTCTCTCTTAATATTAATTTATATGCCTGAAATCCAGTTAAAATTTACTTCAAACAGGAAGAAAATAGTTGAGGAATCAATATTTCTAAATTATTTCAAGATGCATTTGCCTCGAGTTGTGCTTTTGCCTTGTTTTTTTTATTATTATTCCAAAATTAAACAAATAAAAAAAACACCAGAATATTGTCCAGAATCTCCAAGGTCATGTCTGTGTTAATGGGAAACACCAAACTAATCCACTTAAAATGGTCTTATTTATAGACATAAATAATTAATGAGCAACTAAGTGCTGTCTCCATTCAGTTAGTTAGTTATTTGGATCTAATTTTTGCAGCTGTAGTTGGTCCTCCACAATTGGCAATTTAATGCACTGCACTGATCTCAGAAACTCATGATCTGACCTTTCCTCAGGTTGGCAATTCTTTGCATTCTTCTTGCAAATTAAAAACCTACACCATTTATTCTTGCACCATTGATTTGATTTACACCTACCCTGAGACTGATTCAGTATTAACCCCTAAACTCTCAGCTTATAACTCAGCTATTCATTTAAAATGAACTACTCAGTAATTACTAGTAATTTTGCAATTACATTCTAACTAACAAAGGATTGTAAGTTTGAATGAACTGACACATCCCGAATATCTTCAGATATCAGTTTATTATTATTAACATTTGTGACAATCAACATTTGAACAGTTTACATTTTTTTTTTTTTTTTATTAAATGCCTTATTATATCTAAAATATTAAACATTTAATACAAAGAAAATAGAATAAACCAAATTAATGCAATACATTTTTATTATAATGATTAAATTGAGTAATTGGTTAAACTGGTACAAATGTAACTGATTAAATAAAATGTAATTAATGGAAAAATTGTATTAAATAGTTTACATTTGTTAGACTTTTTTTGTTGTACAGATGTGTATGTAAGTATCTGTATGTGTGTGTGTTTGTGTGTTTTACATTTAAAATAGAATTTTCTAAAGAAAATGTTCTACTGTTCTACTTATTTCAGCATACTTTGATAAATGTCTTCATTCCTTCCATCCTTCATTCATTTATTACTTTAATATGCAGAATTGTAAAGATAAAACTGTGATAAAGTATCCATAGCACTAGCATTACCCGCTAACGAGGTATTCTTTAAAATTTTCATGCATGCGCAAAACAATTTGCGGTTCAGAACTTGCGGGTTCTCATTTGAAACCTAACTAACTGCAAGTTGTATATTATTTGCGGGAATCCGCAGCGGGACCTAATGTTCAGGAACGTTAGGAATAACATTTAAATTAAACTATGTTTTTAATAACAAACTTCATAAACATTTTTAAAACACATTATTGTATTTTGTAAATTGTCATAATGTCTAGATTTAATGTCTCGATTTAGCCATACAGTGTGCATGTGTGTGTGTGTGTGTGTATGAAAAAAAAAAAAAAAAAAGCTCTGACCTAAATCCTATTGAACATCTTTGGGATGAATTGGAATGATGACTGCACATACAGTATATATATATATATATATATATATATATATATATATATATATATATATATATATATATATATATATATATATATACACACACACACAGTGAGAAAAATAAGTATTTGTATCATCATCTAAAAAAAAAAAAAAAAACAGAAATCACAATGTATCACAAAGACTATTTAACTATTTATTTGTATGATACAGCTGCAAATAAGTATTTGAACACCTGAGAAAGTCAATGTTAATATTTGGTACAGTAGCCTTTGTTTGCAATTACAGAGGTCAAACGTTTCCTGTAGTTTTTCACCAGGTTTGCACACACTGCAGGAGGGATTTTGGCCCAGTCCTCCACACAGATCTTCTCTAGATCAGTCAGGTTTCTGGCCTGTCGCTGAGAAACACGAAGTTTGAGCTTCCTCCAAAGATTCTCTATTGGGTTTAGGTCTGGAGACTGGCTAGGCCACACCAGAACCTTGATATGCTTCTTACAAAGCCACTCCTTGGTTATCCTGGCTGTGTGCTTCGGGTCATTGTCATGTTGGAAGACCCAGCCTTGACCCATCTTCAATGCTCTAACTGAGGGAAGGAGGTTGTTCCCCAAAATCTCGCAATACATGGCCCCGGTCATCCTCTCCTTAATACAGTGCAGTCGCCCTGTCCCATGTGCAGAAAAACACCCCCAAAGCATGATGCTACCACCCCAATGCTTCACAGTAGGGATGGTGTTCTTGGGATGGTACTCATCAATCTTCTTCCTCCAAACACGTTTAGTGGAATTATGACCCAAAAGTTCTATTTTGGTCTCATCTGACCACATGACTTTCTCCCATGACTCCTCTGGATCATCCAAATGGCCATTGGCAAACTTAAGATGTGCTGGTTTAAGCAGGGGAACCTTCCGTGCCATGCATGATTTCAAACCATGACTTCTTAGTGTATTACCAACAGTAAACTTGGAAACGGTGGTCCCAGCTCTTTTCAGGTCATTGACCAGCTCCTCCCGTGTAGTTCTGGGCTGATTTCTCACCTTCCTTAGGATCATTGAGACCCCACAAGGTGAGATCTTGCATGGAGCCCCAGTCCGAGGGAGATTGACAGTCATGTTTAGCTTCTCCTATTTTCTAATGATTGCTCCAACAGTGGACCATTTTTCACCAAGCTGCTTGGCAATTTTCCTGTAGCCCTTTCCAGCCTTGTGGAGGTGTACAATTTTGTCTCTAGTGTCTTTGGACAGCTCTTTGGTCTTGGCCATGTTAGTAGTTGGATTCTAACTGATTGTATGGGGTGGACAGGTGTCTTTTTGCTGCTAACGACCTCAAACAGGTGCATCTAATTTAGGATAATAAATGTAGTGGAGGTGGACATTTTAAAGGCAGACTAACAGGTCTTTGAGGGTTAGAATTCTAGCTGATAGACAGGTGTTCAAATACTTATTTGCAGTTGTATCATACAAATAAATAGTAAAAAAATCATACATTGTGATTTCTGGATTTTTTTTTTTATATTATGTCTCTCACAGTGGACATGCACCTACGATGACAATTTCAGACCCCTCCATGATTTCTAAGTGGAAGAACTTGCAAAATAGCAGGGTGTTCAAATACTTATTTTCCTCATTGTATATATATATATATATATATATATATATATATATATATATATATATATATATATATATATATATATATACGTGTATATAATAATAATATTAATAATAATAATAATAATAATAATAATAATAATAATAATAATAATAATAATAATAATAATAATACTCAAATTATAATTTTTTTTAAAATGATTAGCACTTCACAGCTGCCATAAGGTGAAATGTCCATATGGAGCCCCATTGTATTTGCATTGGTTTGATATGTGTGCTAAAGTCAAAATGAGCATGTGGTACATGTTAACAGTTTATAGTTTGCTGTATACAGATTGTGAAACATCCATATGTTGACTGTCTATGAGTATTTATGAAATTCTTCTCTAAAGAAACGGAAGGATAAGCTGGCAGCTGACTTTTTTTTTTCATAATCTAATGAATATTTTTAAGTGTACTTTATATTCACACTCAAAACCCAACTGGGAAACCTAGATTTAGTTTGGACTTTGGTACCAGCCACATTAATAATGTGTAAACAAGGTCTGACTCACCACAGGGCAAAAGCCAAGACTGAAAACAAAAGAAGGACAAAATATCCTGTGTTACATAACAGAAGTTATGACAGGTCATCATTTACATAAATGTTTCTTGTATTGAATGTTCATGACGATTAGATGATATATATTTTTGTAAAAAAAAAAAAAGTTGTGGCACCAAATAAAAGCCTATTCAGATAGGGAGAGTAAGTCTTGGTTCTCTCGGCATACTAAGGGAAATATCAGGATTTCTCATGTGTGTATCAACCTGTCTGGATGAGTTCAGGTCTCTTAATACACTCAATCAGAGTGAGAGCAAGGTGAATGTTCCTCATTTTGAGCGTGTTTGGGCATTAATCCTGCAGTTGTGCTCTTTATTTTGTCATTAGGGAATGAAGAGCGCTTGCTGAGAGTCAGTTGAAGATTCAGTGCCATTTAGCAAAACCAGCACTGACCTGAGGCCAGTCCTTAAGATAAGCATACTGCTGCTTGGAAAGGTCAGAGGGTTGTCTGTGTGCGAGTCAGAGAGAAAATGTGTGTTTGTGTGTGTGCAAAAGTGAGAGAGAGAGAGAGAGAGAGAGAGAGAGAGAGAGAGAGAGAGAGAGAGAGAGAGAGAGGAAAGCTCTTTTTGCAGGACAGATTCACAAGCCCTGCAGTTCACATCATTAATCTTAGTCTTGACAGAAAATACGAATGCCTTCTAATGAGTCTGAAGCCTTCAGTGATCCAGCTGCTGTCAAAAGTGTGCAAATGGCTTCCTTTCTGATATAGCTTCAAGAATTGTAACACTAAATCTAAGGGGATCTATAATGTATAAGTGGGTGTAAAAAATTCATGTTATGTTGTGTTTTTTCACTGTTTTTTCAGTTTTCTTTTTTATGTACTCAGACACACTTTTCATGTTTTATCTTGGATTAGCAGGCTGTAATTAAGAAGAGAGCTATCAAAGGCAACATTCTATCCCTGGTCATAAAGGTACAACTCCCCCGGCTGAAGCAGCTTTTTGACAGTTTATTAAGACTGCTGTGTCCCTTTATAACACAGATACATTAGCAGATAGCCGAAAAACAGGCCTGCATTAAGAAAATCAATGGCGTGTGTCATCTCGAAGATTATTAAAAGCAATTACTGATCTGCGAGTGATCCTTCCATGAAAAGGGGCTCATTCCGTAATTGCTGGAAGTGTATTTTGACAGTATATAAAACCTAGTACCATAATTAGGACATGCTGATTCAGTGCTTATGTCAGTGCTTTGATGAAAGATGGGTTGTGTTTTTACCCTTAACACAAGCAATAATTTAGACTTATTTGTGAACGAACATAATGATGTTTCTTTATGTTTGCTCTATTAATATTTTTAGTAATTGAACTAGAAGGATTTCTATTATATTTTGTAACAGGCTGCATTTAAATATAAAGGTCCTTTTTTACTTGTTGTACATTACATTACAGCACAGTGAATTATTTCTTCACATATCCCAGTGATGTTAGTAAGCTGAGATCAGAGCACAGGGTCAGCTATGGTACAGTCTCCCTGGAGCACAGAGGATTAAGGGGTTGTTCAAGGGCCCAACAGTAGCAGCTTGGAAATACTGGGACTTGAACTCCCGACCCCACAATCAGTAATGCAGAGTCTGATTGTGAGGTCAGTATATCATGCTGGAACAATGCTAAGGCACACAAAGATATCCAATGCAATTGCATTCTTCCAGTAGTTTCCGGGCAACAAATTTCCTATTTGAGTAATACAGAACCACATGGGACTTAGATGAACTTGTTAGGGATTATAAAGAAAACACTATATATAAATCACAATCTTCTAGGCAAGACAGTGGTAAAGCCGAGAGATGAAACATGCAAGACAGAGGTTCTACAAAATCCCATGTACAACTTTAGCTTATATGCTAATGTAGCTAGTAAATTAATGTTGAATTTTACCTATTCCATGGACAGGTATCAAATCTAGGGTTTTAAGATGCTATTCGGAAACTTTTAGGCAGACAAAAACTAAGCTTCAAATTCACAATGTTGAGAATAATGAGCATGTGAATGTCCTGAAGTTTAAATTCTGATATCTTAGCAAAATGCAAAGTAACTCTCAGTGTTTTATTTATTTTATTCAAGACCTCAAATCTGTACATTGACATTTATGGCATTAAGCAGACACTCTTTTCCAAAGCGACTTCCAGAAGTGCTTTCAAGTTTTAATCGATAAATAATTCCTATTACTGGTTCACTAGGTCACAGACTGAGAGTACTTCTTCTTCTTCTTCTTTCGGCTGCTCCCATTAGGGGTCGCCACAGCGGATCATCCGTCTCCATACCACCCTGTCCTCTATATCTGCCTCTTTTACACCAACTACCTGCATGTCTTCCCTCACCACATCCATGAACCTCCTCCTTGGCCTTCCTCTTTTCCTCCTACCTGGTGGCTCCATCTTCAGCATTTTTCTACCAATATAATTCATGTCCCTCCTCTGCACATGTCCAAACCATCTCAATCTCGCCTCCCTCACCTTGTCACCAAAACATCCTACATGGGCTGTCCCTCTAATAAACTCATTTCTAATCTTGTCCATCCTCGTCACTCCCAACGAAAACCTCAACATCTTCAGCTCTGCTACCTCCAGCTCCACCTCCTGTCTTTTACTCAATGCCACTGTCTCTAATCCATACAACATCGCAGGTCTCACCACAGTCCTATAAACTTTCCCTTTCATTCTTGCAGATACTCTTCTATCACAAATCACTCCTGTCACTCTTCTCCACCCACTCCACCCTGCCTGCACTCTTTTCTTTACTTCCCTAACACACTCTCCATTACTTTGCACTGTTGACCCCAGGTACCTGAACTCCTCCACCTTCTCCACCTCTTCTCCCTGCAACCGCATCACTCCACTGCCCTCCCTCTCATTCACACACATGTACTCTGTCTTACTCCTACTGACTTTCATTCCCCTTCTCCACCTCTCCAGGCTCTTCTCAACCTGCTCTCTACTCTCACCACAAATCACAATATCATCTGCAAACATCATAGTCCAGGGAGACTCCTGTCTGACCTCGTCCGTCAACCTGTCCATCACCACTGCAAACAGGAAAGGGCTCAGGGCCGATCCTTGATGCAGTCCAACCTTCACCCTGAACCAGTCTGTCGTACCTACTGCACACTTTACTGCCGTCACACTGTCCTCATACATGTCCTGCACCACCCTCACATACTTCTCTGACACACCAGACTTCCTCATACAATACCACAACTCCTCTCTCGGCACCCTGTCGTACGCTTTCTCTAAATCCACAAATACACAATGCAGCTCCTTCTGTCCTTCTCTATACTTCTCCATCAACATCCTCAAAGCAAATAAGGCATCTGTGGTGCTCTTCCTCGGCATGAAACCATACTGTTGCTCACAGATGGTCACCTCTTCTCTCAGCCTGGCTTCCACTACTCTTTCCCATAACTTCATGGTGTGACTGATCAACTTAATTCCCCTGTAGTTACTGCAGGTCTGCACATCTCCCTTATGCTTAAAGATCGGTACCAGCACACTCCTTCTCCATTCCTTAGGCATCCTCTCCCCTTCCAGAATCCTGTTAAACAATCTGGTTAAAAACTCCACTGCCATCTCTCCTAAACATCTCCACGCTTCTACCGGTATGTCATCTGGTCCAACCGACTTTCCATTCTTCATCCTCTTAATCGCTGCTCTCACTTCCTCCTTACTAATCCTATCTACATCCTGCTTCACCAACTCCACATCCTCCAACCTTCTCTCTCTCTGATTTTCCTCATTCATCAGCTGCTCAAAATACTCCCTCCATCTTCTCAACACACTCTCCTCACTTGTCAACACATTTCCCTCTCCATCCTTTATTGCTCTAACTTGCAGTACATCCTTCCCAGCTCTGTCCCTCTGCTTGGCCAATCGGTATAAATCCTTTTCTCCTTCCTTAGTGTCCAACCTCTTATACAGTTCCTCATATACATTTTCCTTGGCTTTCGCCACATCCCTTTTAACCTGCTGCCACATCTCCTTGTACTCCTGCCTACTTTTCTCATCACTCTGTCGATCCCACTTCTGTTTTGCCAACCTCTTTCCCCTAATGCTCTCCTGCACTTCCTCATTCCACCACCACGTCTCCTTGTCTTGCTTTCTATTTCCAGATGTCACACCAAGTACTTTTCTAGCTGCCTCCCTCATCACTCCTGCAGTAGTTGCCCAATCATCCGGCACCTCTTCACCACCACCAAGCCCCTGTCTGACCTCTTCCCTGAACCTCACACTACACTCTTCCTCCTTCAGTTTCCACCATCTTATTCTTCTTTCAAACCTTACTTTCCTCCTCTTCTTCTTCGCCTCCAAAACCATCCTACAGACCACCATCCGATGCTGTCTAGCTACACTGTCCCCCGCCAACACCTTACAGTCTCCAATCTCCTTCAGGTTGCATCTCCTACACAGAAGATAATCCACCTGTGTGCACCTTCCTCCACTCTTATACGTCACCCTATGATCCTCCTTCTTCTTAAAATACGTGTTCACCACTGCCATTTCCATCCTTTTAGCAAAATCTACCACCATCTGCCCTTCCACATTCCTCTCCTTAAAACCATACCTACCCATCACCTCCTCATCACCTCTGTTCCCTTCACCTACATGCCCATTAAAGTCTGCCCCAATCACCAATCGTTCTTTCCTAGGTACACCATCTACCACTTCATCTAATTCACTCCAGAATCTTTCTTTCTCCTCCATCTCACAGCCAACTTGTGGAGCATAGGCACTGATGACATTTATCATCATCCCTTCAACTTCCACCTTCACGATCATCACCCTATCAGAAACTCTCTTCACCTCCACTACACTCTTACTGTACTCTTCCTTCAGAATCACCCCTACACCATTTCTCTTCCCATCCACACCATGATAAAACAGTTTAAACCCACCTCCAATGTTCCTGGCCTTACTCCCTTTCCACTTGGTCTCCTGAACACACAACACATCTACCTTTCTCCTCTCCATCATATCAGCTATCTCTCTCCCTTTACCCGTCATAGTACCAACATTTAAAGTACCAACCCGAACCTCTACTCTCCTACACTGCTCCTTTTCCTGCCGTCTCTGTAGACGCCTTCCTCCTTTCCTTCTCCTCCTTCGGCCAACAGTAGCCCAATTTCCACCGGTACCCTGTCGGCTAACGATACCTGTGGCGGTCGTTGTTAACCCGGGCCTCGACCCATCCGGTATGAAATTCTCATTTGTGATCCGCATATTTGATTTGGCACATGTTTTACGCTGGATCCCATTCCTAACGCAACCCTCCCCATTTACCCGGGCTTGGGACCGGCACTAAGAGTACACTGGCTTGTGCCCCCCTAATGGCTGGGTTTCACAGACTGAGAGTACAATCAGTCTAAAAATTGTCTTCAACAACATATTTTCCGAACAATATTACCTTCAAATAGAGTTTTTTTTTTTTCACAGACTGAGAGTACAATCAGTCTAAAAACTCTATTTGAAGGTAATATTTTTCGGAAAATATGTTGTTGAAGACAAGATTAAGTTGATTTAACCAACCATGTGCTGAAAGAGCGCTTTGAGGGTTTTGAGGCATGGCTTTCTTAAACTCTGAGAGATAGAACCATTCGAACAGTGCTAGATGTTCGTATGTGTATATGTAGGCTCATATTTGTCAAAAGGTCTCTTTATGATGGCTTGTTTAATGCTGGTGCTAATTTAGAGAGCAGCTCCTGAGAATTGGCTCACAATCTATTTCTTTCTTTCTTTCTTTCTTTCTTTCTTTCTTTCTTTCTTTCTTTCTTTCTTTCTTTCTTTCTTTCCGCTTCTCCCATTAGTGGTCGCCACAGTGGATCATCCGTATTCGTGATCCGCATGTTGGATTTGGCACATTTTTACACTGGATGCCCTTCCTAACGCAACCCTGCCCATTTATCTGGGCTTGGGACTGGCACTAAGAGTGCACAGGATTGTGCAACCCTATTGGCTGGTTGTTTGGTTCCTTGACTGGGAATCGAACACAGGCCGCGGCGGTGAGAGCGCCGAACACAAACCACTAGACCACCAGGGATCACAATCTATTTATGATTAGGACAAAAAATGCTGTGGTCCTTTAATTGGTTCACATGTAATTAATTACATGTAATAATGGTTGGTCTACGGTGGCCGAGAAGTGCAAAACACATTAACAAATCCGAAAACAAATTAACAAATCCGAAAACAAAACAACAAATCCAAAAACAAATTAACAAATCCAAAAACAAAACAACAAATCCGAAAACAATTTAACAAATTCAAAAACAAAACAACAAATCCAAAAACACTAACAAATCCGAAAACAAATTAACAAATTAGAAAAAACTAACAAATCCAATAACAAAATAACAAATCCGAAAACAAATTAACAAATTCAAAAACAAATTAACAAATCCGAAAACAAATTCAAAAACAAATTACCAAATCCAAAAAACACAACGACAAGTCAGACAAACCGGAAAAGGTAGGTATAGTTTGCGAATGGAAACTTACAGATCATTGGACAGGACACCTGTCAGTCAAGATATACAGGTGAATGACAGGTGTCTCGTCCAATGATCTTTAAGTTTACATTCACAAATTATACCTACCTTTTCCGGTTTGTCTGAATCGTTGCACGAAACACATTAACAAATCCAAAAAACACAACGACAAGCCAGACAAACCGGAAAAGGTAGGTATAGTTTGTGAATGGAAACTTACAGATCATTGGACGAGACACCTGTCACTTACCTGTATATCTTGACTGACAGGTGTCTTGTCCAATGATCTGTAAGTTTACGTTCACAAACTATACCTACCTTTTCCGGTTTGTCTGACTTGTCGTTGTGTTTTTTGGATTTGGTAATTTGTTTTTGAATTTGTTTTCGGATTTGTTAATTTGTTTTTGAATTTGTTAATTTGTTTTCGGATTTGTTGATTTGTTTTTGGATTTGTTAATTTGTTTTTGGATTTGTTAATTTGTTTTTGGATTTGTTAATTTGTTTTTGGATTTGTTAATGTGTTTTGCACTTCTCGGCCACCGTATTGGTCAATTAACATTTAGTAGAATACTTAACGCTATTCAAAAACATTATACTTAAATAATTAATGGTGACTTCAATGAAAAGCATATAGTCAAAGTTTAAAATTACAGTATTGGCCCCTTAAAAAAAAAAAAAGATATTAGATGAATGATTAATGGTGACTTCTTTACACATGACTACTTGTATAGCCTTCCTATTTTACATTTATACTTGTAATAAACAGTTTATTATACTTTTTGTTTACATTTTGCTTTATATTTATAGTATTTGCTGGAGGCAAAAGCCAATGTAAAGTAGGAATTTCATTGTACAGTACAACTGTTCTTGATTCTTTAAGGTCTGTAGAGGACCGACCCTTAATCTAAAACTTCTCCTTTTACTGCATTCTTGGGGTTGTGGATGCGGACTGACATATTCAATTCAGACTACAGTTTTACTGTAGCATTCAGGTCAGTTTCTTAGATGCACCACTCTAATTCAAGCGTGTGTATTCCTAGTCAAGAGCATGATGGCATGTTGACTTGCCATGAGGACATGTCTGTCTTCACGTGTGTTTTTTTCTCTCATAAATTGTGATGTGGTGTGTGTGTGTGTGTGGGGGGGGGGGGATAATGTGTTCAATTTCTGACCCATTTGAACGCCTACCTGGTGTTTATACACAAGCCACTAATGAGAATGCTGATAAACAAGCTGTATGTCCTTTACCCATACTGTTTTTTTTTTTTTTTTTTTTTTTTTTTTAACAATGGATTATGCTTCAGATAAAAAAACAACAAAAAAACATTTTTTTATATATGTGATGTCTTATTGTGAAATTTGGTGTTATTATTTTCCTTAAATGTTTTTTTCCTTTTATCTTGTCAGTACACTTTTGTCAAAAAATGAGGTGAAACATAAACAGAAAATGAATAGGCATACACATGTACACATATACACACTATTATAGAGCATTATTTTTCATAAACACACTCCCTTCATGAAACCTATTCATTCGTTTATAACTACGGCCATAATTTAGTTTCAGCCGCATCTGATGTTTATATAATTCATGAAATAATGGTTCATATTTTTCTAAAAGCAGACCTCATGTAGAGAGATATGCAATCAGGAAAATGGACTAGCCACAATAACACATAATAATTCGATGTACAATTAAGAGAAGCACAATAATTCAGAGTCGTGCTTTGTTGTCCTGCATGTTTTATTGAAAGACAGTGATGTAGCTGGATTTCCAGAAGGATCTCTGAAATATACCACTGAGCCTTTGATATCTTTAAAAAGAATCATTATTTTTCCATTAGATATCTTATGCCGAGTGACGGGTTTGTATAGAACTAAAGAGGAATGGAAAAAAGACTTCAGCAAGTACATTACTCTTGCTGGGTTCCTACTCTATAACTTCTCAAAATTACATTCATGAATCAATTGTTATTATTAATATTCATCCTGGTACATTGCACTCTGCATGCACTTCCTTTCAATTTTGAATCAAGAGATTTGATATATTATGTTAGAATAAGGTAAAGAAAGGGAAGGTTATGTAAGATAATGGAAGGTAAGATAATAAAAAGTAATTTATATCCCCAGTAGTTAAAGAAAGATGCTGTTTTTTGGTATTTTATTCTGGATTAATCTTTTCATTATGATTAACACTTCAGAATCTCTCAAAGCTTTTATGTACAAGTGTATAAAAGTCACTAAAATCATTGATTATTGTTATTCCATGTACCTGTGCTACTTTGTGGACAACACATTCTAAACCAATAACAACAAGCCATTAGCACCAGTGCAAGTAAAATACAGTATTTCTTCTTAATTTGACAATTTGAGTACAAATTCATATATGCAGTTTCCTAAGTACTGTCTATCACTTAGATCACCAAAATGTTTTGGAAAGTGTGCAATTGCTCAAAGCTCACACTCCTTCTCTTTAACATATACATTGAAATCAGTTTTTAGGAAGATGCCGTTTGGTGTGAGATGTATAGGTACACTACCTGCCAGTGTCTATTTTAAAGACAGTTATATGACAAAGTGATGTGGTGATATGAGAGTTATTACTGTCATGATGCATAAGGGGAGATTTCACAATACAATGCCTTCTCACATTGAATGCTACCTATTTTATTTAGACGTGGCTAAATTGAATACCCAGCAGACTTAGACGGATACAAACTACAGTGTAGAAGGGCATGGTGTGAAAGGTCTGTTTTGTGGACTAAGCTAGTACTGATGATATATTAATGATGAAATCTGGTATCATATCAATCATGGTTCACTATCTCTTGTGACTTTAAAAATTTTATTTTGTAATACTGTATTATTACCTGCATCATGAGCTAGCTGGCCCTGTGAGGAGAATATGAAATCTGATTGGTTAAAGAAACAGACCTGTTGCTAATAGAGACTAAGGTGAAAAGGCCAGCAGTACTGACTTTAAAGGCCCTGGGCAGATTAGATTGACATGGCAGCACATAGAGGCTGAATTTTGATTGGACAAAAAATCTAACATCCACATACACGTACAGCCAAGAAAAATTAAGAGAATAAACTGTTTAGAATAAATTAATACAAATGCACAAAACAAATATTAGAATTTAGGTTGTAAATGTATGTCAGTGCTTCTGATATTTTTTAGGCCAGCAGAGAACGCTTTGTTGGCCCTGGTGGCCCACCACTGTATAAAATGATTAGGCCACAATGACCAATAAAAACTTTCTTTCGGCTTCTCCCGTTAGGGGTCGCCACAGCGGATCCTCCGCACGTTTGATTTGGCACATGTTTTACGCTGGATGCCCTTCCTAACGCAACCCTCCCCAATTTATCCGGGCTTGGGACCGGCACTGAGAGTGGCTGGGGATGGTTCCCTGACCGGGGATAACAATGACCAATATGAACCTTAAAACATGTTTACAGTAGTCAACACAATTCAGAACTGCAACTGAATTAAGTTTGTAAGACCTCTATGCAATGCAAACACATCTGTTTATGTTTTATATATATATATATATTTAGAGAGAGAGAGAGAGAGAGAGAGAGAGAGAGAGAGAGAGAGAGAGATACATGTATACATACACACACAAACACACAAACACACACATACATATATATATACATTTGTAAATGATGTATCCTAACATGAGCACAGGAAAGTTCTATTTTAACAACTATAATAATTAATAAAAGTCATTGTGTTATATAATGATGGTTATTTATTATTGTTATTTTTTGTTGGTGAAGTGTAATGTCAATTCTTTTTCATGTCACACTATACATTTTACTGCATATGAACTTTTTGCATCTCTTTAACCTCCACATTGCTGTGATTTACTTGCCTTTTTCCTTCAGGGGTTGTTATTCTGAACAGCAGCACTTGTCCTTCTGCCATGGCTATTCCCTGAGATCGTTTGACATTTTTCATGTGTTGTTTTGAATCTTAGCCCATTCCAGCATGCACTTAGCCTGAGTGAGAGCAATATATTTAATTCCCTGATGTATAATTCAAGGTGTAGTTGGATATAAAGCGTGTGCCTACTCACCAAACTGAGCACTTTTTTCAATGCAATATGCACAGCCTCATATTTCTGCCAAGACTATTGTGACTTTCTGGCATAACGGGTGAAGCCTTCCAGGTCTAATAAATGGAAATTCAGTGCTATTTGTAGAAGCAGAGGTGGAACTTTTCTTTGTGGGTTATTTATTGGATTTATGCTTCGTGATAAACGGCATATAGCAGCAGTGTAGGGAAATTGAGATACTCAGGAAGTGGGCTGTCAGGGGAAGATTGAGCTGGTGTTGTAATCAGTCACAAACATTACAGAACATTTGTAAATCCAATCTGACACTAGTTGGGCAAGCTGTCCTGATAAGTATAGTTTTTTTTGTTTTTTTAAAACATGACTTAAACAGGTCTATATAGGTTTCCTGGTGGTCTAGTGGTTAGGATGTGGCGCTCTCACCGCTGCGGCCCGGGTTCGATCCCCGGTTAGGAAACCAACCCCAGCCACTCTTAGTGCCGGTCCCAAGCCTGGATAAATGGGGAGGGTTGCGTTAGGAAGGGCGTCCAGAGTAAGAACATGTGCCAAATCAAAACAGGCAGATGATCCGCTGTGGCGACCCCTGATAAGAGAAGCCGAAAGAAAGTTTAGTTTTACTTAAACAGGTCCATGCTTCCTTGTACATCTTCTGTTCAAGATTCTTACTGAGAATTGACTTGATCTTATTTTGTATGGTGCTAATTATGGACGTTCACAAATACTAATACTTTATTTTGGTAATAGTCTAAATGGATGCACAAATACAGATACAAATATAAGGCATGTTTTCCTTTATTTATTTTTTTTAATTAGAAAGCCTATTAGAGGCGTCTTAATTTTGCTATTAGTAAATAGATTTAATAGAATTTGTATATATCAGGAAATCCTGTCCAGCTTGAAAGAAACAGATAACCTACTTTAGTGTTATATTCAGCTGCTATTTATATTAAAGTATTTTCTCATTCTAAATCTTTTATACTATCTCAGTAAAACATTTTAATAAAGGCTGTCCATGAAATCTAGATTGTATGCTTGTGGTGAAGTTTGCATAGAATTACTGTTAACAGAATGACATCTTTCATCATACACAACCTTTAGACTTAATATGAAATTCCCCTGCAGCTCATCATACTTTCAATTCCCTCATGAGATGTGCTTTTTTTTAGACTGTGGTTGATTACAGGAAGCAAAATGCAACACGGTCAGTTATTTCTAGTTATCTATACAAGGATTACAGTGTCTCATGAGCTGATTATAGAGATTAATACTGGTAATCATTAGCAGTTCATTTCTACATGAGGGCAAGTTCAAATTAATGAGAGTTGGATAAAAGGAACCCGTGTTTTAGCATAATGATGTTTACCAAATGAACTGTACAAAATCTCTCATTTTATTAAACAATATTTCATTGGACAGTCTGGTGTTGCTGATGAAAGTAGCGGAGATTACATTAGCTAGTCTTAAGAGAGCTTTTGTTTCTGTAAAACAGTTTAATGTGACACATTCCAGAAGCTTAGATCTTGAGCAAAGAATTGATTATTTAATTAATCAAATACTCATTATGAGCTGCAGCTCAGTTTGCTTTTCTAACTTATGCAGTTAGATGTACTTTAGGCCACTGATGGGGACTTATTTGTGGAACCAACAGATTAAATATTTGATAAGTCGATAATTAATTTAACTAACTAGGTTGAAAAGCAAAGGAGAAGTAGGCAGCTAAAAACATTTAATCAACAATGCAATTAAAGCAAAGTAAATGAGAGCTTGCTTGCTATGTGACAAGTTCTAGAAAACAATTGACTGCATTTTATATGAATGTACAATAAATATTCTCTTATAAATATACACATACATAACCATATATATATATATATATATATATATATATATATATATATATATATATATATATATATATATATATATATATACACACACAGTGGAACCCGGTTATCTCGCCCTCGGTTACCTCGACAACCCTATTAAGTCGACGTTTTTGAAGTGGAACCGCCAAATTCTCGCTTTTTCTAAGTATTTTTTATCGGTTATGTCGACTTTTTTATGTCGCTGAACCCTGATATCTCGAGCACAAAGGGGGGAAAATTTGCCATTTAACGTCGGTTATCTCGGTGCAGCCGCAGAAGAACTCGCGGAAGTGGCGGAAAAATCAAACCTTACAGCTGCTACAGGTGTTGTATTGTATACTGGTGAATCTCTGCTGTTAGTTAGTGCACATATGCCTTTTGTTGTTAAATGTTATGCGATGAACGGGAGGCGAAAGCCGCGCTTGGCGGCGCGGAACGTGGGATGAGCAATAGCATAGAATGAACACCGGCAGGATCGGGGGGGGGGGGGGGGGGGGAATCCGCGATGCGCTTTGGGAAGAAAAGAGCAGCCGTTGAGAGAGTGCCGGTGGGAGGACACGTACCGGGATACGCATGCGCGATAACAACGACCGCCGTGAACCAACATATACCAACAATAACGGACAGTGAGAGTGTGGAAGTTTAAATAGGAGCTGGTGATGATGATAAACGAGCACCATATGTGCACGATTGAAGCCGGGAGCTTCAGAGAAAGCGGCCAAGAAAACACCTGACACGCTGAAGGGGGCTGAAGGGGGCGTGGCAGGGGGATTCCTGACAGATAAACATGTACTGTATGTATTTTTATAACATGCCTTCATCAAACAAATCGCGGCAACGCTGTTGTTTAAAAAAAAAACCTTCAAAAACACGTGCATGCACATTCTCATTTATTAACGCACATCATGTACATAATGAAATTTCAAGCATGTTAATGTATTGCCGCCATTTTGATTTTCGTTTATCTCGATCATCGGTTATCTCGATGCTTTTTGGCGACCCCCTAGGACATCGACATAACCGGGTTCCACTGTATATATATATATATATATATATATATATATATATATATATATATATATATATATATATATATATATATATATATATATATCAGTTACTTATATAATGTTTATTTGTGTCCTAGGTAGTTTCCCTATTACTGTGTATTTTTCTGTTGATGTCATTTCCATGTTTGAGTAATAAAATATTGATTTGTATCTAATGTAAATAGTATGACCAAGCACTGTGATCTGCTCTTCTCTTCTTTTTCTGGAGTTATTACAAAACACTGTTGAGCATTTCTTCATGGCAGATGGTACTGCTACAGTAGTTTACAAGTATTGATATTATTATGAATGGCACATTGCTTTGTGAACACACATCAGTGAACAGAATAGATTGTGTTTACCTTTGAGTGTCAGACAAAAAGGCAGATGTGGAATGGCAGTGGGATCGGAGAGTGTTATTGTGTAATAAAAATCAGCTTTAAGATCAGAAGCGTTTGGCTAAGCATCAGACATATTCAGCAGTCTGTGTGTTTTATTCGCTTTAAGGAACATGAACATTCTGAAGGTTTTTCACATTTCAGGCTGGCAAATTGCCTTTGCCTTTCAAGTCTGTCTGTCTGCCACATTTTAAAGTTTTTTTTTATTTTTTTTGTCTAGCATCATTCTGCTGAGAGATCTTTACTTTCTCATGTTGCCAAGAATTCAAAAGGTGATGATTGAATGTTGATTAATCTTGTAATAGAGACTTCTAAAAAAGACTAAATTTTACTTATGTCTTAAGAGCAAGGTTAAATGAAAAGGTTTAAGAGTACATTTACCAGCTGCTTACAAAGAAACACCTGGACACTTGATCATTTATGCAATTAACCATGCATATTGGCAACAGCTCGATGCATAAAATCATGCAGCTACAGGTTCAATACAATAAATATTTACATCAGACATCATTAGGGATAAATAAGATTTCAGTTACTCTGGCGTTGTTGTTGTTTCTGTTGTTTTAAAAAAAAAAAATCCAGATTCTGAAAAGCTTTTCTATTCACCACAGCTATAAAAAAAAAAATTGTTTGAGCGAATTTATCTCACCTTGCACCAATAATCAGATTGCATTTACCATCATTCTGGTGTTTGATGTGAACATAAGATTAGATTCATGGGTCTATGCATTCCGGCACATAATTGTTTGCTTGTCTAGTTGCATTATTGTGCAGGTCTATATGTGTTCCTAATAAAGTGGCCTTTGTGTGCAAGTTGCATTTCTTTTTATATGAACCTCAAATGGCATCATTCCTCAACCCACCCATCCTTTTACAGAGGGACCTGAATTATTGAACATAATGTAAAATGAAATTTTCAACACAGTCAACAGTGGTGTCAGGTTTAATGCCAAATCCATTGCTGGATGCAGGAATTAAACAATTCCTCACTATGATGCTTCACACTGTGGTGTATTTGAAGAATTTTCTATCACACGCTGGTGTTGTTTGCGGAGAGGTTTTTGTTGACTTAGTAAACAAATCTCTGCATAAGATCTATGTGTCATTGAAACACAAAAGGAAAAAGCGTCCTACAGGAGGTTGTTGCGAGCAGTCTTTTCTCATGCTGTCTGAATTGCATGGATTGACCACTGGTGGGCTTACTTGAGGTTAATGGAAGTGGAATGTAATTTTGCATGCAGGGCTTCTTTAATACTACCGAGTGTCACTGAATACAGATTAGATAGGCATGTCATGACTTTTGGCTTAGTCTAAGAGTGGCATGTAAATCTTATTAGACAAAATAGAAAATGAGATTGAGATTAGAATAAAATAGCTGTAGTAACATCATAATAAATTGCGTTTAGAGACGAGAGCAGAATGTTTTTCAGGGGCCAGGATGAGGTCAAAAACGCAAGAACTGGACCTTTTACCAATCCCGTTGTCATGTCATTTACTTTGTCTATGCATTAAGCTTTTTCTCTGTTATTTTGTAGCATACATTTTTTTTCCCTTTCTTTCTCGTTCTACTCCTATATAGTGCTGTACTACTTGCATTTATGCATCTTATCCTCTTATAGACACACACACAGACACACACACACACACACACACACACACACACACACACACACACACACACACACACACACACACACACACATCACACTATGATTCTCACTATCTTTTTCCCTTCAAAGCAAGCCCAAATTCTTAGAAGCCCTTGTCTGATGTCCTTCAAATGCAATGAGTTTCAGGGTAAAATAAGTTTTCCGGGAGACTCAAATCATGCATGACACATACAGTACAACAGTATAAAAGCTGTCATATTAAATGTTAAATATAAAAAATAATAAAACACCCCTATAAAGTAGTAACCAAAAACCAACTTTTTAAAGTTTTTTTCAGTGGAAAACACACCAAGAAGTGTACCACCTTGGTTACGACCTTATGTTTGCCACCTTTATTACCACTTTTAATTCCTGGTCATTAATGCATTGTTGTAAAATGGTGCAACTGATTTGATGCTTGGATTGTGAGGTAAATGAGTTTAAACCAGTTTAATTTACAATTTGACAGTGCAATTCTACAGTATTTAGTCTTTCACCAGTCTTACTACCCACATTGTCGTTTGACCCCCCCCCCCCCTGATAGAAGAATTAATCTCTAAAAGAGCAGCATGTAAATGGAGCAAGCGGGTAGCACAATGATATTATTAGTCACTTTTCATATCTATCTAGCTGTTTCCCTTCCTCATCAGACATACATGCAGACAGACAGATGGACAGGCAGACAGACAGACAACTTTATTTATTCTAAAGGGGAAATTTATGTGTCTGTGTTTAAAAAGGTTAGATATGAAACTTTAAATTCCATGCTTTTACCATCATCAGTTCCACCATCTTTTCACAAGGGCACTATCTAGCAAAACAGTGAACAGAAAAAAAAATCTGTTACTCTTTTATTTTTACTTCGATAACAGTGAAAAAGATTCATATCCCTTGTTTTTTGTATTTCTGATATTTTATTCTTATATATTAAACACCATTATAACTGCTCAAAGTGTCTCCCTGTGACATCAATGCAGCAGACTACTACTGGCCTCAAAACATTTTGCAAACGTTAGCTTTAAAGCATTTGGCAGACATTTTTATCTGGACCGATATACAGAAGTCTTTTAGAACTTCATGAAGGTCTGAGGCTTTAGTGTTTGTCTGTGACTCAGCTATTTGAACAGCCCAGAGAAGAGGAGAATACAGAGAAGAACCTTGATGCATGTCTTCCTTGCAGAGCTGTTCTTGTAGCCTGCTGTACAGATTGGGGGTTTGATAAGTGTCTTAAGGTATGTACTGTAGGAGTTAGCCATTTTTGGCTTTGTAGTCACCTGTAAGGGGTTTTTGAATATGATGTTGGAAAAGGAATTAGTGATAAAGGTATGTGCGCCAGGTAAGATAGTTTGAAGCTTATTATGATTAATGCAATGTTTAGTGTATTTAGAATGAAATAATGAATCAGAGGAACATGTGCTCTAAAGAATGTTTGACTTACTGATCTTTTACAGAATTATATACATTTGCCATATCATAATACATTTCATTTTTATGTTCACACAAACAGCATAAACACTTACACATCCACTTGTAACGCATATACACACATATACTCTCTCCATCAAATGTCTGCAACTGTTTGTAGTCGCTGCCAAAGAAAAATACTCCTTCACCTTGAAGCATCGCGGGAAACGTGTGTTCACCTGTCACGTCCCATCTTTTCTGACAGGCAATTAGATGTGGTGGAACTGTATATCTCTATTTGGATGCCTTTGGCTTAGCGCTAGCGTGCTGGCTTAGAACTGATCATACACCACCTCTAACTAATTTCAAATTATTTAAATCCACTGATACGGATAAGGTAATTTTAAGTAAGGGTTCATAATTCTTAGCAATTGCATTAAATTGCTTTGGGCCTTAGCAAAAAAAAATGGAGAGAGAACGTGTCTGAGGAGACAGGTATGAATAATGGGAACAGTTCTCTACTTTACACTTGAGCGAAGACATTATGACATTGAATTATAACCGTCCGTAGGTTTTCTGTCATGAGCGAATTGCTAAGAGCTTTGAACTGATTGTGGGTTGTTCAGTGGAGATAAGGACAAAGCACCAAATTTTTACAATGGAAAGACCTGAAACTGTTTTTTTTTTTTCTTTCCCTCCAGAAATATTAGAATGTTTTTTTACTTTTGTGGCAGCACAATGGCCCATCAGAGATGCAGCTATTTTGCATTCTTCTACTTTTATTAAGCTCCTCTTTAAGGCTCTATTGAAATGGAAATAAACCCTGACCCGCTTCCCAACCGACTGATCCCTCCAAACAAAAGCCCATACTAAGAACCAACAAAATAGCCAGTGAAGCAATGAGTCTGCATTTCCTCCTGTTCTAAACAGTACAGTCTTGTGCATTCAAGATATTGGTTCTAGATGTCAGTTTCATTGCACTTTTAACAAATAAGCAAACAAGAATGCAATAGTCACAGTTCAAAATAATACGTCTCTAATATTTGCTGTGCATCCAAACATCCTTAGCATTATTTCTTTTGTGGCAGCACATGATATGACCAACAATTCACCCAACTGCAGGAAGTTACCAAAACATAGATTGTAAAGTATATAGGGTTGTGTGACTGACTTGCGAGGTGAAACGCATAGAAAAAAAGTGCTCCAGAAAGATTTTTTTTTTAGTGAAGAAATTAACAAAATAAATGCTGGATGCAAAATGCATTTTCAAAACTATTTCTTTTTTATTATTATTATTATTATTAATATTCAGCCCGCTTTTGATTCTGATTAGGGCTGCAGTGGAAATGGAAACCTATTCCGAGTACACTTGGAAAAAATACACCCTGAATAGAATGCAAGTCCATCACTGGGCACCCTGAAAACACATGTTCATACACACACATATCTATTGGTGATTTCTAACATACTGTAGTTAATATATTGTTAACTGAGCATGGCCAATCCTCCATGTTTTCCACTGTGACTTTTCAGACCAACGAGTAAACCAATGTTATTAAGCCCCGCTTTTTCCCTTCTAACTGTTAAGTCAAGTACACTCTACCAGACTTCAAAATTGAACAGTTGCTGATTTGCTTATATGCCACAAAATGCAATCTGTTGTTTTGCTGGACATAGAAACGTGCGCATTACACAAGCTCTCACCCGTTATACAATATTTGATGTGCCAGATCCATGGGTCATGAAAATCAACACGGGTACTGTCTGTTACGTGACTTTTTCTCTGTTTGGTCTGGAAACAAGGAAATCAAACGTGCTCGGCGATCACTCGCATGACTGAGGAAATGTTACTGCCTAACCATTCACGCTATGCAGTCGCCGCATGAGCGCACATCAATTAGTGCGAACCAAAATTAACCGAAAATACCACTTTTACTGATTTGTTCTCGACAAGGAGTTGAATAGGTGAGAAAGCTGTCTATTAGTGAGAAACTGTTATTCAGCATGTTCATCAGTGCAGCTCTGCCTTTAAAGGTAAAACAGGCAATAGATCATATCACTGACATGCTTAAAGACATATGGCTTGTCAAATTCTGCACAGGACACTTATTTTTCACTGGTTGTTAAAACCATGTCCCTTGATTATCTATCCTTAAGAACAACATGCAATTGCGTGTTATGGCAGCTCAGCATGCCACAGTCTTCATTTTTAATGAGTTCCCTGCTACTAAATTCAGTACTCTAAACACAGTACTGACTGTTCTCTCTCTCTCTCTCTCTCTCTCTCTCTCTCTCTCTCTCTCTCTCTCTCTCTCTCTCTCTCTCTAACTGCTTCACTCCTTTGCTCTATCAATTTCTTTCTTCTCATACTAACTCTACCTGTATTTCTCATTAAACTTTCAAAGTTCCTGCGTCTTTTAGGTATATACAGTACTTCACACATGCAAATCCCACCAGAATGCTTCAGAAAATCTTATTAGATGTTGACCTGGAAAATGTCTTACTTTGGTTGTGCCAGTGCTTCAGCTCACACACTCTTTTTGTCTCTGCTGTGCATCTTCCAACTGCTCAAAGTGAGATGTCATTACTGCGCTCTCATGCCTTCTTCACAGAGCCCCATTTTAGTACTTCTACACTGTTCTTCTTCTTTTATCTTCCATCCCATGAACCAACCTCCCCTCATCTATGTTGTGTCACTTTGACCTCAGTGCCTTCCTTTGTCCTTGGAGTGGTTGAGTGGAATGAATGACAGGATGTGGAATGGACACAAAGGTAAAAAAGCTGCTGTTTTCCTCTGTATGAACTTCAGAAGAAATAAAATGTGCTATTCTTGTCTTATGGACTGACATTTGAATCTTCTGTTCTTTGTCTGGTAAGCAGTTACAGCATGTACAGTACATGGTCAGGTTGTCTATAGATATATAGAGAGTAAATACAGTTTGACAATAAATAACCTTGGTAAAACTCCTGTTGAACTTCCTGATGATAATTCGCAGCTTCTTACAGAAAATATCAGACCTTAATATGCTTAATATGCCTAAGAAAAGGCATATGAGGAGCTTTGTGTAAAGTTGGACACTAAGGAAGGAGAAAAGAATTTTGCCAGGCAGAGGGACCGAGCTGGTAAGGATGTGCTGCAAGTTAGAGCAATAAAGGATGGAGATGGAAATTTGTTGACTAGTGAAGAGAGTGTGTTGAGAAGATGGAGGGAGTATTTTGAGCAGCTGATGAATGAGAAAGAGAGTAGGTTCGAAAAAAGTGTGAAGATGGTGAATAAGAAAGTGGATAGGAGTAAGGAGGAAGTGAGAACAGCTATTAAGAGGATAAAGAGTGGAAAGTCAGTAGGACCAGATGACATACCGGTAGAAGCATGGAGATGTTTTTTGGAAAGATGTGAGTGGAGTTTTTAATAAGATTGCTCAACAGGATTCTGGAAGGTGAGAGGATGCCTGAGGAATGGAGAAGGAGTGTGCTGGTATTGTTTTTTTAAAATAAGGGAGATGTGCAGACCTGCAGTAACTACAGAGGAATGAAGTTGATCAGTCACACCATGAAGTTATGGGAAAGAGTAGTGGAAGCAAGGCTGAGAGAAGAGGTGGCCATCTGTGAGCAACAGTATGGTTTCATGCCGAAGGAAGAGCACCACAGATGCATTATTTGCTTTGAGAATGTGGATAGAGAAGTATAGAGAAGGTCAGAAGAAGTTGTATTCTGTGTTTGTGGATTTGGAGAAAGCGTACGACAGGGTGCCGAGAGAGGAGTTGTGGTATTGTATGAGGAAGTCAGATGTGGCAGAGAAGTATGTGAGGGTGGTGCAGGACATGTATGAGGACAGTGTGACAGCAGTGAAGTGTGCAGTAGGAACGACAGACTGGTTTAAGGTGGAAGTGGGACTGCATCAAGTATGGTCTCTGAGCCCTTTTCTGTTTGCAATGGTGGTATTGTGAGCAGTTACAGCATGTACAGTACATGGTCAGGTTATCTATAGATATATAGAGAGTAAATACAGTTTAACAATAAATAACCTTGGTAAAACTCTTGAATGTCCTGGTGATAATTTGCAACTTCTTACTGAAAATATCAGACTTGCACTGAGACCTTAAAAGCTGTAGAAAAATTGCCAGTAGTGATTCTATGCATACCAAAAAACAACTTCTTACACCCACATCATGTCTGTTGACATCCATAGACTGAACTTCCCCAAGCGTTAAACTTATAGAAATGCATATAGTCATATAGTCGGACATGTCTGTAATGTTAGCATGCAGCGAGATTTGTGGGATGAAGAAGCAGGCCACATATTGGCTATCACAAGTCCTGGACACCTAAGTGTGCAGATCCTTGAAAAAAGGCAGACCCCGTCATTGAGGCTGTGACACAGGGCGCAGGAAGCACTCGTCCAGCTTGCTGCTTCCACTTTTCTTCCGGCCAAGCGAGCTCGAGCTTGGACACTACCTCCAAGAGCTCCTCGTACAGCACAGGATAAGAGGAGTCCGTGGGCTCGCTAGCTTCTTTAAAGGAAGAAATGTGGAGAATATTTTCCACATCGCTTCTTTTTTTTTGCAAATCTCTTATAAAACAACTTTGTACATTTTTTTATGCATGTTGTTTGTGTGTACTGCTTACATAAATTCAGCAAATACATTTCTTATACGTTTTCCATTGAAAAACAGTGATCTGAAATCACTGCTTGAGGTTTAGACCTTTAGAATGATGTATAGTTAGTCATGGTTACACTTGTCCCTTGTTATTTAATCGATTGCTAAACATTAACACCTGAGAACAATGGATATCGGTTGCGCTGGCACAACCCTGACGACTAAGAGGTTAAAGCTTATGCCTACACAGATTTACACACAAAGTGCTTACCTGAACAAACAGAAGCTAGCGTCAGCTCCACTGCATGCACATTTGGTAGCTTCCTGGTCGTGACGACACCCCGCTAAAAGGGAACTTGACTGTGACGGTATGTATAACCTAGAAGACAGATTAATCATGGTTTGAACCTCAATGCTTTTTTCTTCCATTTTTCTTATGCATGAATAACCATGCCATCGAAATGGATTCACATCAATGGTAAAGTAATTAGTCACATAATTACACCAGTTACAGTGCGACTTTTGAGTGAGCTTCGATCTGTCGAAATGTGAAAACACTTTAAAGTGTTTTATTACATGTCTCAAAAAAGACAGTAAATTGCAACTGTCTTTTTTTTTTCTTGCGTAGGTCAGCTGGCCTCTATCTCAGAAAAGCTTTTGATGAGCACATTGAGTAAAAAGAAAAAGGTTCAAGTAGTACAATGTAATATATTATATCATTCAATATAATGAGAGAGTGAAAAAAAAACATTTCAATAAAGAAATAGCAGTAATAATGATTTGCTGAGGAACACAGGTCGAAGCCAAACCTTAAATAAATGATTAATAATTAAATAAGAAAGAGTGTCCCATTTGTATGAGCTACATGACCTGAAACACCATTATATCTATTTACTAAATATTGAGGTCATTTCAAGTTACTTGTCTTGCCTTTCTACATAAGCACATGAGTGAAAGTGCTTCATTTCCTATAATTGTAGCAGAAAGAAAAAATATAAATGCTAACCCCATACCAAATGCTAGAGTACTGCAAACTTCTCATATTTCATGGATGCTTATGTAACACGTATCATTATCTTTAATTACTTTATCTACTGAAATGATTTGTTTTATATGCAATAATGACACCCCACCCACACACACACACACACACACACCCACCCCCAGTGCAAGGTAGGATCACAAGTAAGCTATTTTCTATTCTAACGTTAACTTTAAATAAGAATTTATCATCATCAGTGTCGGGATTATTCATAAAACATTGAGAAAACATGCACTCAGTTATTTCTAACATATTCCACATTATTCTCTTTACTTTAATAACATTTGATCTTTTATTTACAAGAAATTTTTAACTTTTTGTTGTAAGGCAATCTGAAAAAATTTAAACCATGCATAATGCATAATTAACTTTGTCATTCTGATAAATGTAAATTAAAAAAAATTGGCAATTAAGTGATGTACACACACACTACTGCAATTATTCTATGCCAAAATGCACCCACCTTACACACGCACGCACGCACGCACGCACGCACACACACACACACACACACACACACACATTCCTATTCTATTGATTCATTGTTTGTTTATCCCTGGAGGCCACACTTATAGTGTAATTGGTAGAAATGTCTACACTTGTTGAATGTTAATTAGAATTCTGAAAGCTAAATGCCTAAACTGAAAGCAGAGGTGTGAGGCCTTTAACACATTTCCTCTAAAGACAAACCACAGGAGAAAATAAAGTATGGCTATGTAAACAGCACAGCATTTTTATCTGAATTTCTGAAACAGAAGGCCTAAAGCTAATATTTGATCAATTATACTCATCCTTTCAGCAAGCACTGTGACATTAAGGTGGGAAAATAGAACGGAAATCTATAAAAAGGGCATTGATGTGCTCCGACTAAGGCATGGATGGTGAAATATGCAGACTAACAGAGGAGAATAGATGAGATTCGTTTCACTGACGTGATTCATCTGAGTGAATGGTACGCAAAGGGCAGTAGTGGAGTGTATGGTTCAGGTGATTCTTTAAACACCTCATTCATTTCCTTTTCTATTTCTTCTGTCTGACCCAGTATTTTTTTTTTCATTCTTTTCTACCTGTGACTCGTTTCTTCTTAGGAATCCAATGTTATGCAGTTTAACACTGCACATTACTCTCATTAAAAAGTGTGCTCAATTCCACTCAATAAAACAAAGAGACAAAGCTTTAAACATGACATTTTATTTCCTTTAGGTATTACACCTCCGCATACAGAGAGGCAGAGAGAGAGAGAGAGAGAGAGAGAGAGAGAGAGAGAGAGAGAAAGGGAGAGAGAGAGATTTGATTTTTAAAAAGACCTTTATTACAAATGCTCAAGGCTTGTAACAGCAAAAGGTTCAATTTGAGTTAATGCAACACTTAAATGAAAAAATAAATAGATGTAAAAGTTATTTGTGTAAAAATAGAGAAAAAACTATTTACATGATGTTCTTAAGACATGGTATGTGCAAAATGCAGTTCATCATTAAAAATCGAGCAGAGTGCATTTTTATTGCACCAGATTTTCTCAAACATTATCAAGTTGTCTGTTTTTATGTAAAAGCGAAAGTCCACTAGAATTCTGGACTTCATCATTGCTGTTGTCACCATTTTCGCGTCAAGGCTGCATCTTTGTTCTATTTTATTTTTTCGGCTGATGTAGATGCCCATCTTTGCCTGACCCACAACAAAGTGTAAGAGCTGACACTCTGCTTGTCTGTTCTGAATATATTTTACCCCCAGGATAAAAGTTTGGACTGAGCAGAATTTGTTAAAAGCGCTAAAAACAGTCTGCAATAGAGTAGAAAGGGGTCTTAGTCTGAGACACTGTGTAAAAGTATAAAATATTGTCTCTCTCTCTGGAGACAGAAGGGACACTCATGACCTGTCTCTGGACACAGAACTAAGATAAAAGCATTTACAGCAATGATTCCATGCAGGATTCTCCATTGTATATCTCCAGTCCTTTTTGTTAATGGTGGCTTGTACAGTGTTCTCCACTGTGGTCACTCTTCCTCCCCCAGCCCGAAGACAGAGCGCCACGGTTTGTCCACTTTACCATTAAGACTTTTCTTATTAAAAACCTCACACAGGCTTTATAAAACATTTTCCCAGAGACCATGTAAAAATCCAGATTTGTGACATTCTTACATTCTAAAAAGTGACCAGTACTTCCCTCTAAGTCTGGAGACAGAGAAAACTCAGGAAAAGGGTCCTCTTTATCCGGCTGTTCAGTTCCTCCACAGAACTCCACTAACATTCGTTGTTCCTCTGGTGAGAGAGCAGAGTTCCACCTCTGCACTATGCCCTGCTCACCTTCATCTTTGAGTAGGTATAAGACACTTTGGGGCACCCAGTGTAACTTGTCCCAGAAAAAGTCTAAAAGCATCAACTGAATTCTAGATACAAGTGTTAATGGTGGGTTTATACATGCCATTTTGTGCCAAAGGGAGGATGCTGCCAGGATGTTTATAATTAGTGTTCGTCACCTGTAAGACATCTTTGGTAACAGCCATTTACATCTATCTAAGCAACCTTTTATTTTCTTACCTGTCTCTTACCAGTTTTTGTCCATGAAGGACCCTTCTCCCAGATAAACTCTTAGGTATTTAAAACTTTCTTTTTTCCAAAGAAAGCGTGTCTTAACTCCCGTGTCTCCCTGGGAGTTAAGACACGCTAGATGACCAACGCCCAACTAGAAGGGCCTCACTTTTATTCCAGTTAATTTTGGCTAAGGATATTATTCCATTGACCCTGGAGATTCTATGTAGTGTGTCGATGTTGTTTTGTTGGTCTATAATAACTGCTATGTCGTCAGCCTATGCTGACAAACAGAAGGTGATCCCACAACCAGGAAATGAGAACCCATTCAGTTTATTTCTTGGCCTGTTTAAAAAAATGGTTCTATAGCTAGGGCTATAAAACCATTCCTGACATTCCTGACAGAGAGCAACCTTGTCTTACACCCCTGTACACTTTAAAAGGAGCACATAAGCTACAATTAACTTTCGGTACACTTTTAATGTCACAGTATAAAACTCTTATTTTGTTTATAAAATCAAAGCTAAAACCTAAAGTTTTAGGAGTTTTCCATAAAAAAATCGTGTTCCACTCTGTCAAATGCGTTCTCCTGGTCTATGGAGACCAGACCCATTTCCAGCCTGAATAATTCTTGAACCAGCGATATCTTCCAGGTACACAGTATGTCTGATCAGAGTGAATTACTTCTTCCAAAACGCTTCCCAGTCTGGTGGCTAAAACTTTAGAGAGCAGGTTATAGTCGCTGCATTACAGGGTCACATGTCTCCAGTTCTGTATGTTTGTTAGGTCTCCTTTTTTTTGGGAGTAGCATGAGGACTTCCCTCCTGCAACTCAGTGGAAGCAACCCTCCAGTAGACTGTTGTTAAGAACTTCGTGCAAGTCTTCTCCCACAACGGTTCAGAAGCACTTGTAGAACTCTGCTGGAAGTTACATACTTTGTAGGGCTTTAAGAAGCTCTTCTGAAGTTATTGCCCCACTGAATGCTGCATCTAGGTTTTCAGGGACTTTGGGCAGTCCTCGTAGGAAAAGACCTGCTCTGTGACCTGGTCCACATTGAGCTCGTTGGTGTAAAGCTTTTCATAAAAAACTAACTGCTCTTTTGCATATTTCGGTGGGTTTGGATAAAATGTCCCCAGTTTCGGATCGCAGGTTGTGGATAAAACATTTCTGGCCATTCTTATTTTTTTAAGGTTAAAAAAGAACTTAGATGGTGCATCGATCTGGTCTCCGTTCTGGAAGCATGATCTCATTAGCGCGCCTTGTACTTTTAACCCTAGGAGGTCAGATAACTTTTTCTTCTTAGCTGTAAGGGTCTGAACATGGTCCTGTTCTCTTGTTGGCTGTAAAAGAATTGGGGTTCCATGAATTCATGTTCTATGTTCTGACATTTGCAGTGTTGACATAATTGTTTGGTGTATACTTTGCCCAGGTCCCACCACTGCTGCAAGGATGTGAAGCTTTTCTTATCCTTTTTTAAAATTTGTTTCTGTGAGCCATGAAAGCCCGCCATGTATTGCTTAAACCATATTTTTGGAGTATCTGAATGAGACGTGTGCGGGAAGGCATGTGGGGTTCAATATGGTTGTGGTCGCCTTTGTCTGTAGTGCAGTTAAAATACCCACCAACAAATAAAAATTCTTCATTATTACATGTCTCGATGGCTTTGCATAAATCATCTAAAAAAACAAGTCGTTCTATTGGTGAGGTTGGAGCATATACACATAAAAATAATTACGTGTTTCTCGAACTGGGCCCTGACTTTTAACAGTCTGCCCTTCATGATCTCCTCTGTATTGTATGTGACTTGTGTTAAATTCTTGGAGAATAAAATTGCCACGCCTCCACTAGTCGAGGTGTTGTGGCACAGGCAGGAAAGACCAGGCCATTCCTGTGTCCAGTCAGTTATATTGCTACTATTGCTGTGAGTCTCTTGTAAATTCAAGACGTCTATCTTCTTCTGCCTCGCCATTTCAAATATCTCTGCTCTCTTCCTGCTATCTCTCGCCCCATTAACATTTAGAGATGCGATGTGTATGTCTTCCATGACAAACCAGAAGAGGGTTATTTAACAGTAGCAGAGTGAGCCACTGAGAGGATTAAACTACTTCACCTCCATCATTACACAAGTTAGTGAGTTTTGTCATTATTTTCTTTAGCCGATACACTTCCTTGTTTTCAAAAACACCTTTACTCATTAACTGTTTTATGGCTTCAAATAGCTGTTTTAAATCGGGAAAGTGATCATCGATGTTTTCCATTTGCATGTATTTTGTGACTTTTAGGAAGTGTTTAATGTCAGTTGCATTACATCTATCTATCTATCTATCTATCTATCTATCTATCTATCTATCTATCTATCTATCTATCTATCTATCTATCTATCTATCTATCTATCTATCTATCTATCTATCCATCCATCCATCTCTTTCTCTCGCTCTCTCTCTCTGTATATGTAATGTAAACGATTTGTATGGGAATGTTTTTTTTTTTTTTTACTATAAGCAATAACTATAGCCTGAAGTTACAGTTAAGTGGGTGTCAGAGTGTGTTTACGATAATAATGCACAAAACATATTAAGCCATCAGTAATTCTTCTGGTAGCATTTTATTTTGATGGGCTGATGTAGACACTTAAACATAAACCATGTTTATACCACCGGGAATCATCTTAACAACTGACATTCAAAAATGTTGTGAGGTTTTCCATCTTTCATTTTCCTAAGCAACAATCGCCAGATGCCTTTATCAGAAGGCATCTGGCAGAAGGAGTTTCAGAAGGACCTTGTAGTCAAAAACAAATGATCATGCTAGAATACTATTAAGCCAAAAACATGTTAGATGAGTTTGTAAGTTAGTGCAATAATAGAATAACTTTGAGTATTTGAGGACTTACTCAAGTGGAAGGTATTTAGTCTTTGAAGACAGCTAGTAGACTGGAGAAATTCAGTGTGGAAGAATAAAACACAGAAAAATCTTGATGCTCTTACTATCCTTTTGACCAGTGGCGGGTCGTGCATTTCACATCTAATCCTTTAGTAGTGTCCAACCTAAATGAATCCACCTCTTAGTACCATCTTTATGACGGCTATAAGAACCATCGATATTATACAGAAACTTAGTATAACTGAGTACTGCAGGTATCTCATGCAGTCAGAATGAATGCAATTACTAAAGCAAGAAACACAATGAACACAATCAAGAAGTCTCCTTTTACTGCAGCCACAACTTCACCACCTGCATGCATCATCTCTAGCAGAAGCATCAATATTAACCTCATAAAATGACTCCAGGTTTTCTGTGCATTTTTTTCTGTGCATTACAGGTTCCTGGGAATTTGTAATTGTTAAATGTGAAATTGTCCCCACAAGTGTTTCTGTGCAAATTCTATGGGAAAGAAAGCTGGAAAAACAGGAACTGTTTCGACTTACCTTTCTATTGCAGTGTTTATGTTATGCAGGGGCAGCAGACACAATAAAAAGATTGAACTATTAAATATATATTAATGGACAAATTATATTAAAAATTAAATCAGTAATTTTTAAAAAGTTCAGGCCCTGGCAGTCCGCTGCTGCTGATTCCAATACACTAGATGTTGTGATATGGTAACTATCTCTCTCCCATATGGTACTTACAGTCATCTTCAATGAAAGCCAGAGGGCTGAAGCCTATAATCTGCTCACAAAGCTAGGTATTTGCCTATGATATTTGGTGTCCAGCTACAGACCATCTCCCCAACTCCAGAAATTGTATTAGCTCTTTAGTTCAAAGAATCGAATATTGCAGCTGTCAGTCCATAGAGAGCACAGTGAGTACAACATGCAATAACATGAGCAAGGAAGGTTGATGTCTTGAATAGCCTGTTTTTTTTTATTTAGCCTAGCTGCTGTGCATAGAAGCCAATTGCTAAATTTCAGCAATGACATGATGTCTCCTTTGGAAAAGAAGATAGGGCTGTAGGCACGTGCCTTTAATTACTTGTGATGCTAGAGAGAGGCTGAAGGGTATGTAGGGTTGCCCACCCAATGGCCCAACGACTCCACTGGTGTGGGTGAAGTTATGCTGCATGTTAGTTTTTCTCGTGCTGCTGTAAAAGATTACTAATATAGATTGCAATTTGTTACACAAATCCAATTTTTAAGATCAAATCTGACTCCAATTCATAAGAAAGATTTAGCTTGAATATATACCATTCAAGCTGATCACCTTATTGGTTGTATTCCTTCCTTAATTATAATAGATTATTCTAAACATTCCATCTTTTCAATTAATCATTCATTATGGACCCGGAGTCGCTTAGAGACTTGTGCTTGGCTAACGAAACCTGCTCATGGAGGCAAATTAGCCAGTCCGAATCTTAGTCAGAGGGTATAATGATAAACTAATATTCTTTAAGGAGGCCGCTCAATGCTTGCTCATGCATTAAGAATAAATGATTTAGCCACTTTGTTATACCTTGCTAAGTCAGTGATAGTGAGAAATCAGAAGATCTTAAACGTTGTGCTCTATGCTCCGTCCGTTCATAAGCCTTCTGTATGTACTATCCTGGTCATAGATTTGTGGTAACACCAGGCTACATAATCAACTAGATATAAATTATTTCAGGAAATTTCAGTGATAGTCAAGAATTTTACATTAAAAAGCAAACCCTTTTTTTGTGACAGGAGGTGACCTAAAAACCAAATGCCACCTAGAGTAAAACCAACACCTGGTAAAGATCTTTTCAGGGGCAACCCTTATGTCAGTAGGACAGAATTTCTCCAAACCTGAGATCTTTATTTTTGGTCTGTTCTATTGATATGGGACTGAAATCATATTTCAAACCTTTAAAATGATACCAAACATGTAAAGGTAAAATTCATACATTCCTAAAATGTAATTATTACAGTATGCAAGTGTAGTAGCTTGAATTCCTTGAACTTCTAAATCACCTTATCCCCAAGATAAGGCAATATCGGCAATATCCCCAAGAGGGAAAGAGGGGAATCAAGGATGGGTGACAGGGCAGTTGCACAGATGGCTTTCTCTCCTCAGACTAAAGACATCTTCTCCTCAGATTAGAAAGTTTATTGTTTTGTTTTGTCTGGCCTCTTGACGAGATCTGACCAACCTTACAGGTAGAAATTTTAACTGGAATTAATGTCCTAGGAAGGCAACTCTAAAGAATCATCTGGGTTTTGTGTACACTATGTTACTTGTTATGTTATGTTATGTTATGTTATGTTGTGTTATGTTATGTTGTGTTATGTTATGTTATGTTATGTTATGTTATGTGTTTGTAGCTTATTGGAATGACAAACAATCACTGGCAGGAATGAGCTGGCAGTTTAGGAAAGGGTTTTGCAAGTTTAAAAAAACAGATAATCATGCTAGTATAAATAGGTCAAGGACAAAGAATAATATTATGCTAAAAACCAGTTGAATAGAATTTAGGAGGAGCAAAATTACTTAGTGTTTAATGGATTATATCTAAGGTCTACCATCATTCTATCAGAATAAAACAGGTAATAGTCTTGATACATCTCCATTCTCTTTACATTCTTACATTTTCTTTATTGTTGATTGTGGCATCTCAGTGGTACACTATTGCCTCCAGCCTGTGAGGGATACACCTATGGTGACTATCACTCTCCTATGTGTCATTGGTCCCAGGCAAACCCTATAAATGCCAAAGCTAAAGCTTCACTTCTCTCAGTGAAACAAATTTGGATCTTTGCTTGTGCTATTTCGTGTCCAAGAACATACTGACTAACCCATTCCTGAAATGAACACTCTTCATGCATGTAAGCTATATGTACGAATTTGACAATTTCTTGATGCTTCCACAGTCAGAAAAGACAGAGCTTGAAGACACCTGTGGTGCTAGAGAAAAGCTGAAAAGTCAGAATTTGAACTTGAATTAGTGTAACTGGAAGATAGCTCTCAATAAGCATTTGTGTTGTGTATTTTATGGTTACTTCCTCAGCTTATTGCAATGCCTATCAGCCACTAACAAGTGTGAGCTGGCAGAGAGAATGAAGTGTGAGTGGAATGAAACCTGATGCTAGTCTTAGTGTTTTTTTGTTTGTTTGTTTGTTTTTGTAGATCCAGCGAATATAGTAGGCTTAGCAGTACATAGGGCACAGCACAGCAAGCAAAACCCACTCAACCACATTAGCAGCACTTAGGGAGGATGTGACCCAAAAGAAATGAGGAGAGAATGAGGCTACCCAACTCTGGTGCCCTACATTTGTGCCAGGGTCTCTGAGAATGTGCAGTATGTGAAAAGATGCCTACTTTAACATGCTTCTTCTTCTTTTTTTTTTTTTTCTTCTTCTTTCGGCTTCTTCCATTAGGGGTCGCCACAGCGGCTCATCCGTCTCCATACCCCCCCAGTCCTCTACATCTGCCTCTTTTAACCCAACTAACTGCATGTCTTCCCTCACCACATCCATAAACCTCCTCCTTGGTCTTCCTCTTTTCCTCCTTCCTGGTGGCTCCATCCTCAGCATTCTCCTACCAATATAACCCATGTCCCTCCTCTGCACATGTCCAAACCATCTCAATCACGCCTAGTTCACTTTGTCTCCAAAACGTCCTACATACGCTGTCCCTCCAATAAACTCGTGTTTAATCCTGTCAATCATCGTCACTCCCAACAAAAACTTTAACATCTTCAGCTCTGCTACCTCCAGCTCCTTCAGCTGTTGTGAATGTCGTGGAAAAAAAAACCCTAAAAAGTTCACATTTTAGTTAAAAAACAGTTAAAGAAAACAGTGGCTGGTCTCGGTGATTAAAAATGTATGTGACATTGACTTGTCTTATTTTCTATGAGGCATGCTGAGGAGGCTCTTCATTTGCAAAACTTGCAGAGTATTGCATCATGAAAGTGTCCTGTCAAATTGGATTTATTTATCTATTCATCTCAATGAAGACCTACATACCCTGCTACCCCTCTTTGTTCCTTTTTTCTGTGCTTTGAGAGGTAGAGGTGATATAGATCTGAGCCAGAGGTCTAAACTGCACTGTCAGCTAAAGCTAACATTGCATATTCAACGGTATACTGAATGGTACAGCCACTCAATGTTAGAAACATTGATAAGCGTCTGAAAATGACAACACTTTCTATGAATTCTGCAGCTAAAACTTAATAAGCAAAACATAAAGCTTTCTTTTCCTTGATCTGGGCTCTTTACAGGTTCAAAATTAGTAAGTAAATCCTTTTTACTAGGAGGGTCTAATGAATTGTGTGCCATTTGTATGATTTTAAATAGTGTTTATAGGTATGCTTGCATATTATGCAAATAAAAAGATTTATTCAAATGACATTCAAAGGAATAAAGAGTAGGGGGTTAAAAGCATGAGAGCAAATCTTTTCTTGTTACATGATAAAGGTTATGTGCAGCCATAGTGATTCTAAAGAGCACATAATAAATTGTCTCCACAAGACATGCCAACATTCAGGGCAACAATTTATCTTCAAAGGTTTTGGGAAAACAATCATCTGACAGGCTAAATAAGTGTTTTCATGTGTCGCAGCCATTGTTAATTTTTTTTTTTTCAGAAAGTAATTGCACTGATCACCCCTTGTGTCATACAATTTTATTTGGCATGTAGGTTTGCTATATTTTGATCACTTTGTGTCATTGTAGTTTACCATAAACAGCAGGCAATGATGATTGGTTTTAATGTTAGAAGGGAGGTCCATTTAGCAAAAGCTTGACAACTAAAGTATTAGGCTTGAACAATTTATTACAACATATCATGATAAAGTATTAAAAGGTCATGAAACCCTTTAATTTAAAACATCCAAACACTAAACTAAATGGCTGCAAAGTATTTCGTTTTGTGTACAGTAGTTGATTTTGGTTAATATGTGCTGAAGCTCACATTGGCTCACAAACATGACCACATTTCAGCAATAATGGATGCAAACTATTAGCCTCAACATCACTATACAATCTAAGGGGCAATTTACTCTGTGTTATGACTTAATGCTTACTGTATATCATCAATAGGCTGAATGACTCAGCAATCTGGGCTAGAAAGAAGTTAGCCCTAACCTCACCTATGATCAACATTAGATACATATACAGTATATCAGGGGTATTGTCATTTAGGACATAATTCATATAGTTTTTTTAGTTTGCAAAAGATGACGAAAGAATTAATGGCATAAATAAGAACATAGTCATGAAAACATTTTGTACTCTGTCAGATGTTTTCATTTGCACTTCATTTGCTGTGTACATGTACCTTGCACAATGAAAATAAAGTTAAATATAATCTAATAATCAGATGGTTGTTCTGCCTAAACAAATCACACCAGGATTTGATTCATATTGCATCTTTGAAAAAGTAAGTTTTAAAAATGCATATCTGAATATATAAATGCATATCTGGATATATATATATATATATATATATATATATATATATATATATATATATATATATATATATATATATATATATATATATATATATATATATATATTCATTCATTCATTCATTTTCTCCCGCTTATCCGTAATTCGGGTCGCGGGGGCAGCAGTCTAAGCAGGCCCCTGCCTCCGACTGCTGCCCAATCCTCATAGCACCGTCCCTTACGGTCCCTCCTGCAGGTGGTGAGCCCACGGGAAGATATATATATATATATATATATATATATATATATATATATATATATATATATATATATATATATATATAAAACAACTGGTTTTACAAATAATAAACGAATTATGTATTAAATGACTATTTTGCTTTTTAACCAAGGGGAAAAGTTAAGAGAGCTCATTCGTGGACTTAAATACATTGAAAATTTAAGTGCATGTCATCTTTTCTTTTAAATTATATTTTGCTTGTCACTTGGTTCTTTGGTTCAATTTCACAGAGAAGGTTAGGGCACTTTCTCAAAGGAAACAACTTTTCTCCCATAATTATAAAAGTTCTTATCACTGCTGGCAGATCAGGATAGATGCACAGCATGTCGTCTTTCATTTATTTTCATGTGCAGGGTTTTGATTGATGTGTCTTGGGACTCAACTGGGTCATTTTTTCTGCTTTTTTTTTTTTGTTGTTTCCCAAATTTTTGAAAGCATAGAAAACGAAAAGCCCAGGTTCACATCTATTCAGAGCGAACCAGATTGATAGAGAACTTACATTTTCGTAATACATCTCCCAAAATCACTCCTTTAAAGTACATTATTTATCTGCAAATGTGAATTGCTTACCTATTAATAATATATATTTAGGGTACATTATTAGACCACTGACATACTTTTTACTTAAAGGCACACTACTGTACAGGCAACTTTATGTACAGTGAGGAAAATAAGTATTTGAACACCCTGCTATTTTGCAAGTTCCCCCACTTAGAAATCATGGAGGGGTCTGAAATTGTCATCGTAGGTGCATGTCCACTGTGAGAGACATAATCTAAAAAAAAAATCCAGAACTCACAATATATGATTTTTAAAATATTTATTTGTATGATACAGCTGCAAATAAGTATTTGAACACCTGTCTATCAGCTAGAATTCTGACACTCAAAGACCTGTTAGTCTGCCTTTAAAATGTCCACCTCCACTACATTTATTATCCTAAATTAGATGCACCTGTTTGAGGTCGTTAGCTGCATAAAGACACCTGTCCACCCCATACAATCAGTAAGAATCCAACTACTAAGATGGCCAAGACCAAAGAGCTGTCCAAAGACACTAGAGACAAAATTGTACACCTCCACAAGGCTGGAAAGGGCTACGGGGAAATTGCCAAGCATCTTGGTGAAAAAAGGTCCACTGTTGGATCAATCATTAGAAAATGGAAGAAGCTAAACATAACTGTCAATCTCCCTCGGACTGGGGCTCCTAGCAAGATCTCACCTCGTGGGGTCTCAATGATCCTAAGGAAGGGGAGAAATCAGCCCAGAACGACACGGGAGAAGCTGGTCAATGACCTGAAAAGAGCTGGGACCACCGTTTCCAAGGTTACTGTTGGTAATACACTAAGACGTCATGGTTTGAAATCATGCATGGCACGGAAGGTTCCCCTGCTTAAACCAGCACATGTCCAGGCACTTCTTAAGTTTGCCAATGACCATTTGGATGATCCAGAGGAGTCATGGAAGAAAGTCATGTGGTCAGATGAGACCAAAATAGAACTTTTGGGTCATAATTCCACTAAACGTGTTTGGAGGAAGAAGAATGATGAGTACCATCCCAAGAACACCATCCCTACTGTGAAGCATGGGGGTGGTAGCATCATGCTTTGGGGGTGTTTTTCTGCACATGGGACAGGGTGACTGCACTGTATTAAGGAGAAGATGACCGGGGCCATGTATTGCGAGATTTTGGGGAACAACCTCCTTCCCTCAGTTAGAGCATTGAAGATGGGTCGAGGCTGGGTCTTCCAACATGACAATGACCCGAAGCACACAGCCAGGATAACCAAGGAGTGGCTCTGTAAGAAGCATATCAAGGTTCTGGGGTGGCCTAGCCAGTCTCCAGACCTAAACCCAATAGAGAATCTTTGGAGGAAGCTCAAACTCCGTGTTTCTCAGGGACAGGCCAGAAACCTGACTGATCTAGAGAAGATCTGTGTGGAGGAGTGGGCCAAAATCCCTCCTGCAGTGTGTGCAAACCTGGTGAAAAACTACAGGAAACGTTTGACCTCTGTAATTGCAAACAAAGGCTACTGTACCAAATATTAACATTGACTTTCTCAGGTGTTCAAATACTTATTTGCAGCTGTATCATACAAATAAATAATTAAAAATCATACATTGTGATTTCTGGAATTATTTTTTTTAGATTATGTCTCTCACAGTCGAAATGAACCTACGATGACAATTTCAGACCCCTCCATGATTTCTAAGTGGGAGAACTTGCAAAATAGCAGGGTGTTCAAATACTTATTTTCCTCACTGTAGAACATACATACAATAGCTACAAAATATTTTATTAACAAGAAAAGGTAGGCTGCCATACCTGCTAAGATATCTTTCCACTTCACACTCAGTGCTGAGAGAGTATGGATCCACTAGTCGTTACTAAATGCATAAATTAATATGTTTGTCTATTCATTAAATCGTCTTAATCATTTCTTCAGCTACCAGTTCTTTCTCCAGTGTTTACAATTTAGTAAATTGTAGGCTAAGTCTTCCTCTGCTTGTGCTGATAAAAGGCAGGGAAATATGCTTGATTACGGTATGTAACACAGATAAACAGCACCTGTTTATAGTACGTGGAACTTGGTGGTAGATAATGAGTAAGAGGACAGCTTGTCCCACTGAGGCTTAATTGATTTAGATTGAATTCTCACCAGAGAACACATTGCTTAATGGATCGCCTTTTAATAGCAGACTTTGCCACAGGCTGTTTCTTTATCACTCCCTGTTTATTGTTCTTCTTTTTGAGATTTTTTTTTTTTTTTCAGAAGAAATTAAGTATTTGGAAAACATAAAAAAAATTAATAAATCTATATTAAGACCATCCTGAAAACTACATACAGTACTTGTAGGATACTACATACAGTACTTTACAGTACCTCTATACTTAATGTCAACAGTCTGCTACAATGACTTAGGACTACAATTTGCATTTGATCACCATCACTGCACATTTCAACATCGTTTATCTCTAATAAATGGACATTGGGTGCCACCCGGATGAGGACGGGTTCCCTCTCGATTCTGGTTCCTCTAAAGGTTTCTTCCTTTTGCCATCTTAGGGAGTTTTTCCTTGCCACAGTCACCACCGGCTGGCTCATTTGGGACAAACTTACACTTATTTCCTTAAGACCCTGACAATACCCACGAAGCCCCTACACAATACATCAGCGCTGGTGGGTAAAACTGAACTGCTTCGGAAGGTCAAGCTGCTACATTCCTGCACACCATGGCAGTGTTGCAGGCATATCAGGCTAACCTGCTGCATCAGTTTAATGTGGGAGGTGACCCGGGCAGCCATTTTGATGAGCTTTGCAGTACGGCAGATCTGGCTCTCAGAGCCACTAAAGCGACCACTATGGCCATTGGCCAGTCTATGGATGCCCTAGTGTCCACAGAAAGGCACCTGTGACCCACTCTGTGAAAGATGTCTAATAGAGACAGGGCCGTACTGCTGGACGCCCCGCTAACCCCTTCTGGCCTCTTCGGCGACTCCTCTCACTGTCACTGGCTGAGTCCCCCTTCAAGCCTCTAGCTGAGGCACCTTTCAATCAAGACCGCGTTCTTGTTGGCCATCTGCTCTATCAAGAGGGTACTGGACCTGCAGGCCCCGATCAAAGCGGACAAAACCGGCGAATGTGTTCAGGAAGGCGATGTTAAATCTCATATGCAACACCAATAAATCTCATGTCTATATCGTCTATAACCACCAGACAGCAATTAACTACATCTAGTTGCTAAAATTGTGCCAATAGATGATAGGATCACGTATCGACGATAAAGATTTTAGCTTTCGTATAGATATTGCTGAAAGCTGAGGCCTTTCATGATTTTAAGATGATAATTGGCTTGACCCATACGGGGGTGCATCCCCAAGGTGCCCTCGGTCGTCCCGCGACCCGTAAGATTACAGGCATTCTATCCTCCTCCGTTCCAGGCCCCAGACCAGGAGAAACTTAACTGGCTCTGTCCGGTGCACGCACTGGACACCTACATCCACAGGACGGGTCAATCCTCCTCTAGCTGTGTTGACAGACACACACTAGGCAGGGACTGGTCAGTCTGGCGTGATTGGACACTCGCGTTTCAATGCAGCTCGAATTCCTGATGGGGAAAGTCTCTAGGTTATGTATGTAACCCTAGTTCCCTGAGGGAACGAGACGCTGCATCTCTATGCCACACTGCTGGTGTCTCTGCAGCGTTTCCTTCTCTTTTACAGAAGCTTCCCTCACTCATATGCGTTTTATCCCCGCCGGTGATGGCAAGCATCTAATTTTTGTCTGATTACACACATTATTTCAGAGCCTGAACACTCGGGCGCGTTAGCAAAGCGTTTTGATGCAGTGTCTCGTTCCCTTTAGGGAACTAGGGTTACATACGTAACCTAGAGACGTTCTCTTCACTGGAACAAAAGGGTCGAGCTCAAAAACAAACAACATTTTTTTTTTTCTCAATTTTCTACATTACACCCGTATAAATTATTTTGGTCTCTTTATAGATTAAAGATTCTGTGTAAGAACCAGAGGTGGGAAGTAACGGAGTACAAATACTTTGTTACTGTACTGAAGTAGATTTTTCTGGTATCAGTACTTTACTCCACTATTTATTTTTCAGACAACTTATTACTGTTACTCATTACATTTTTACACAAATATCTGTACTTTTTACTTCTTACATTTTCAAAACCGGCTCGTTACTTTAGTTTTAATCCATTGATTTGGTGAAATATAAATCTTTCTTTTCACTGCTCGCCGATTTCAGCCGAACAACCGATTTCCTGTAACTGCGCGTCTTTTTCAATCCGCTGGTGTATAAAGTCCTGACTCTCACTCACCACAGAAGGCAGTAAGAAGTTTGAGGTTAACGTGGATGAGACAGAGGGAGTCAGTGATGTAAACATGACTGAGATCAGACACATTCATGATCATCATCATCTTTTCTCTGCTTGTGTTCTATATGTGGATCTTCAGCCTGGATACATTCATTAGGTAACAACATTTTTAATTAGTTTTGTATTAATATATATTTTTGGCTGTCAAAATTCAAATTATTGTAAACGGCACTAAACTGTGTTAACGCTATCAGTTCAGCGCGCATTTCTGTTTCTACCATTTTTATAAAAAATATAAATAAATAAATAAATAAATAAATAAATAAATAAATAAATAAATAAATAAATAAATAAATAAATAAATATAAAAGAGGCGAAATTAAAACCTCCAGCAAAACATACACTTATTCACGACGTCCCTTCTTTACTTAGATATACAATAAATAAATAAACTTCACAGAAAAATATTTTTAATCAGTAAACTTTTGCGCCAAGTCTCAAATCAAACACCAAGTCCGCCATGTTTTACACAATTAATCCTCTGGGTGGCGTTTTGTGGATTTTTCCCTCATAATATCGACACGAACTTAAATTACTGTCTTTATTGTTCGTACAGATAAAAATAATACATCATTCAAATCTGTAAAATGTCTATGATTATATATATATATATATATATATATATATATATATATATATATATATATATATATATATATATATATATATATATATATATATATATATATAAAAGCTTGACTTGAAGAGGTGCAGTTTCTTCGGTATCACCTCATTAGCTGTCCGTGTGGAAACATAGCAAAGGCTCTTAATGATGTCCACAAATCTCTGCACTGTTATAGCCTTTATATTTAATCACTGTACATATGCTTACATATATATCACATGCTGTACATATGATACATGTTTATCTGCACTATTTGCACGATTGCTACTTTTTGCACTTCTTGATGCCAAACTGCATTTTGTTGCTGCGTACCTGTACTATGCAATGACAATAAAGTTCAATCTATCTATCTATCTATCTATCTATCTATCTATCTATCTATCTATCTATCTATCTATCTATCTATCTATCTATCTATCTATCTATCTATCTATCTATCATTAATATGATGTGAGTTCCAGTTAACAGCTAAAACAGGTAGAAGTAATAACTACTTTTTATTTAAGTACATGTCGGAGCCAAGACTTCTTTACTTTCACTTAAGTAAAAAGGTATAATCAGTACTTCAACTTTTACCCGAGTATTTTAAAACATGAGTAACTGTACTTCTACTTAAGTAATGGATGTGTGTACTTTTGCCACCTCTGGTAAGAACATACTGTATAAGAGAGTTTTCTTTTCAGAAAAGGGGCTCTAAACTGAAAGGTCAGTGTTTTGTCATGCTGGTAAGGCCTAGAACAACACACATTCTATCAGCTAGACAAAATAACTAACTTGTTCAAAATACTCAAGTCTAAAACAGGTAGTGTATGAGGCAGATTATTGCTGTGGATGATAATTAATTTGAATAAATTATATAATATAAAATTGTAGAATATATAAGCAATAGAAATTTTTTTTGTGTGTTTTGGTTGGTTTGTTTGTTTGTTTGTTTGAAAGTGAATCATTGAAGCTCAGTTAATGAAGCATATTTATTGATGCTATTTGCTATAATTCTTTAAAAATTATGGCATTACTTTGAAAATATTTACTTTTTTTAGAGACTGTCAGAGTTGTTCCATTTAAGAACTTTTTTTTGAGGACAGAATATAAAACCAGGAACAGGGCTGTGCACCCATTTTTGAAAATAAATAAATAAATAAATAAATAAATAAATAAATAAATAAATAAATAAATAAAAAAAACACAAAAAAAGCCCCATACAATTCACTACAGCTAAAATGAAACAAGCAAATGCTGGCACACGAGGTCTCAGGAGTGCATTTGTTTAATTTTTTTTGTCATTTCCTGACCACCTATTATTGTTATGAGTTTAATGTTAAGACTATTAAAACCTTAATTTGTTTGCCATTTTTAGGCTTGGCCTATTTTTTTGTTGCCCAGGAGTATACAATTCTGTGTCACTAGAAAATAGTTCAGATATCCAAAGATTCAATATAAATCTGACCAGTGTGTTTAGAAATGTCTAAAATACTTGAGCATGGATTAGAAACATACATACACACACACACACACACACATAACAACATTTTATGCTTTAAAATATAATGTATAAGAATTAATTATAATTAATAATATATTATAAAAAATATATTACATAATACAATATAATATAATATAATATAATATAATATAATATAATATAATATAATATAATATAATATAACAATGTAATATAATATAATTCTTTTTTTGTCTAATCGCAGTACGGCTGACTCCTTGCAGTCTTAGTGAAGGGCACAGTGGGCAACTAGGACATAATCATAGTAATCAGGTACAAGAAAGAACTGGCATGATGCAGTGTTACAGTGTATTATTAAAATATCTCTGCAATTAAAGAAAAGCCTTTAAGATGGTTCAGGTATATTCTTTAAAAAACATCATGTATTTAAATGAATCTAGATTTCACGTGCTCTCACAATTGCACGTTTCTAACCATATTGTCGAATCAAGTTGTATGTCAGGGTATGAAGTTGATGGTTGATTTTGTAAGCGGGATTAGTCTTTATTCATTCTTTTCCAAACGTAGTCAATAATAATGAGCCAGAAAAATTTGTAGCTACTCGATAAGAGGTAGGGTTTTTTTTTTTGTAATGGTAGTTAAGAACTGTCCCATTATTTTTTTAATAGTCAAACTTTATATATAGGAGTCTATTTCACATTAGATTTTTCCTGAGAATTGTGATCTGTCTTTCTTCAGCCTTACAAATGACCTTGTTTCTTTTTCTTTCAACTCAAGCCTTTCATAGAGAGCTTTCAGTCTTTTTATTTTCTATGATTCAAAAGCTTTATAATAATAGATTACAGATTAAGTCTTTACCACTTTCCATCACATCATCTCTGACGTTAAATGGCTCTCGCACCTCAAAAAGATTCTTTCAAATAAGATCTGCCCGTCGACTCCTTTAGAAGTTTCTCCTGCTAAAGCTAAAGGAATGTAGGTAGTCAATAAGGCTTTGAAGAGCAAATTTGTCTTCTTTTATTCCCTAAATATGCCACAGCCAGGGGAGAATATCAGGTGCGTTGGTGAATTGCATACACATGTTTGACGACCGTTCAGCACTGACACACTTCATTTTCCCTACATCCATTCACTCACTCATATAATCTTCCCGTCTGTTACCCTGTACAGGATGGAGACATCCGTGTCTTAGTGAATATATTTGGGTTAAAAAAGCTAAAAACTAAAGCTGTTCATCTTTGTGAGATAAACATCTTCCTACATTATATTCCACTGCATATTTGGAGATAAATCAGTTTTCTATCCTAGATTCTTGTATGTATACTAATGACTAAAACAGTGCATGTGTGTAGGTGGTCCTAAAACTGATCTAAATGTGCTAAAGACCCGCTGATCATTCATTTCTGAAGGGTAGACATCACTGATTGCTGCTGTGTTTCTGCAACATGAGGCTCGACTTCAGAAACAGTAAAAAAAAAGGAGAAAAAATACAACAGCAACACATCTTTGCATAATAAATGAACTAAACCTGCTTTAATGAAATTCTTTGTCACAACTATGTGTAAATGAAACCCTGCACGACGTTTCAAAATGATGCATTGCATTACACATTTTTATGGACGTTTTGAGAAAATCTCGAAATTAAGTGAGCCAAGCTGAAAAATTAAATGTACTTGCAAATGAAAAAAAAAAACCCAAACAAACAAACGAAAAAACCAATTTGCTAAAACTTTTTAACTGATTACTACATGACACCACATACATTTTTTCCATTTTATGCAAGCAAGCAAGTTCCCATTATTATATCAATTATATACATTCTTGTCCTCAAACCCTGAATAGAAAACATGAAGTTACAGGTTTACCTCACCATTTAAATATAATAAAAATTTAATATTATATTATATAATAATAAAAAAATACAAATCAATAAATGGTAAACAGTAAAAAGCATCCCTATACAAAAAGTCATATTAGCAATTACGCATTTAAGTTTTTCTCTTGTTTTTCTCAAACAGCTTGTTTGTTGTAACATATAATGGGTGGAATACTGGTGCAGATTTATTTGAAGAATTAACTCAAGTCTATATTATAGGTAATCAATAGCACACAGATAGGTTGATGTAAACCACAAATGGTTTATATATATTTAGCATAATATTTACTTTGACAATGGCTCTGGGATTCAGGAACTCAGCTTTCACCTGGTTTGAAAAAATGTTTTTTCTGCTCAGTGTCATTTGTTTGTTTTAAAAAAGTTAAAATACAGCAAGATTACTCCTATATACCCTCCACACGTTATTCTTAAATGACGATGATTGAATGTTGTATTAACGGGATTAAAGCTGAAAGGAAATGAATGCTGCTCACAATTCGTTCTAATCAAAAGACAAATTTTAGCCTATTGTTTGCCTTTTCTCTTTCTCTGTCTAAATTCAGTCATAATCAAGTTGTATTTGGAGAGGTTAATTATGTTTGACATTAGCTGTAGGCTTTTCAGACTGAATATGAATATACCATTTTAACAATTAGAGCGAGCCGGCTTCAAACCATTTGTTATATTTTTATTTTTGAAATTTGCCTCACTTTCTTTAACTGCAGTCTATATCACATAAGCAATGTAAAGACGGACAAAAAATGTGGAAGAAAAAAAAGGATAAATTAAATCCCTTACAGACAGTAATAGGTTATTGCAGTGTTGCTGTAGTGGCAGTTATTGATTTGGACACATTGTTTATCCAAATTGTAATGTTCAAACCCACAGAACATACACATCTTGAGGACAATCAAAAATAATAGGTTCATGCATAAGCTTCTGAATGTAAAGGAAATGTCTGGCCGAACCACAGTGTGTGGCTGGTCCGAAGACACAAGAAGATCAAGATATGAAAAGATGGTCGGTGTTAATGGTAATGAAGGACACCACAAGCATCATTAATATTTAGTCTGCACATAAGCACTACATAAGCAGGAAAATGTAATGCATCCTAAGGGAGGAACCCTACAACTATAGACCTTGATGTAGTAATCTGTCATGCATTCATGAGAGAGAGAGAGAGAGAGAGAGAGAGAGAGAGAGAGAGAGAGAGAGAGAGAGAAAGAAAGAAAGAAAGAGAGAAAGAAAGAAAGAAAGAGAGAAAGAAAGAAAGAAAGAAAGAAGCTGTAAAGTTAGAGCTCTTACACATGCTATTAATTAATAATAAATGACTCATCAGCTAAACATATGTTCTACATTTGATATGTAGAACCCTTAAAGGCTCTTTATATTTTCCTACGAGGTAACCAATAATGGTTTTATAAAGAATCCTATAGCAGATGTTTTCCCAATAAGTACATTTCCTAGTAGACAAGTTTTTTCAAATATAAGAATCCTTATTTATCCACTGAATCCTTAAATTATCATGAAAATTTTTTGGAGAAAAAATATCAATTGGAAGCATTATTAGATGCTGCTAATCTATTTATGGCTATTCATGGTTTCTTTTAGAATGGTACCCATGGAAAAATAAATATCCAATTTTGTGTATAGAAAAAACTACTTCTTGATATTATTGATAGAAGCACATAGACGTTCATTATGTTTGGGGTTTAAAGAGTGTGAAGGCCAAAACATGATTTACATACATTTCCTTCTGATTAAACCATTTATTGAGCCCCTGTGCCCTGTGGGTTGGGTAAGAGTCATACTGGAAAAATGTACACCACAGGAGAAAAATATTGCATCATAGGATAAAGGTTTCAGCACTCTTCTCTCTAAGGGAACTCGAACCATGTCAGCAATATGCCTCCACAGCATAAGAAAGAGAAGGAAAATGCAAGAGTTTGAGAGTGAGAGAAAGAGAGAGAGTTTTTTTTTCCAGGACAATCAGATTCTCTTTTCTCTGCTTTACTCCTAGGACCTCGAGGCTCATGGGAAAGTCTGCTGAGTCCTGTTCTGCCCACACAGCTCACTGCTGTGCGGTCCCTCTCTGCCCCTGCTGTGACCCTTCTGACTGGTAACTGGAAAGATAAAAAGGCTCCAGGTGAGCTCAGCTTCGACGATCGAACTGTCTGAACTGCTGACAGACTATCAGAGCAACCAAATTTACAAATCATTGTTTATTTGCTGCTGGTTGGACATTTTGCAACTGGGAGTATATAATTCAATACAAATTTCTCTTAATACACCTACACGTATTGCATCTTTGCTTCAGAAGGCTGGACCTTCTGCATCTTATTCATTCTGCTAAATGGCCTGATCCAACAAATCCAAAGGCAAGGAGGGTTTATATAAGAAATTTTTAGATGCTTTTAGAAAATCATTTGAAATATAACACAAGATTGCAAATGAATATTTTACCTCCAAAAGATTTCAAGATTTTCCAATTACAAAAAGCTTTCCAAACCCATACATTAAACAATATTTTGCTAGGATTTGCTCTTGCTACTACATTTGGCTCAAAGTTGCATCATCAGACCAAGATCATGGTCCTGTTGGAGTTCAGAGAGTTGAACCTCCTTTATTGTCTATCCAATTGAGCAGTTATTTCATTAGAGCTGAGCAGATGATTGCATGCAGTGCAAGGCATGTGATCACTTGCTGTATAAGTCATTTGGTGAATAAAAAATGGTAGAAATTAATAAAATTCAGAAAATATAAGAGTTTTGGGGCAAATGCGGAGTGGATTTGAGTAAAATAAAAAAAATATGTACTGGAAGTTGAATGAGGCATCTTTCAGTGAAAAAAAGGATAAAGCATTAAACAGACTTTAACCATTTTTTAACAGTGTTGCTTCTATATTGCATATACACTATATAGACAAATGTATTTGGAAACCTGACTTTTCTAGCCATATGTGGTTCTTCCTCAAACTGTTACCATAAAGTTGGAGGCACACAATTGAACACAATGTCTTTAAATGTGGTAGCATTGAATAATTTTGCCCACTTGTCCTACGAGACCCAAATCTGTTCCAGCATGACAATGCCTTATGCACAAAGCGAGCTCTATAAAGATATGGTTTACATGGGTTGGAGTAAAAGATCCTCAGGGGATTTCCTTAGACCTCTGACCTCAACCCAACTGAACACCTTCGGGATGAAGTGGAATGCTGACTGCACCCCAGGTCTCCTCACTTCATCTAAATCAGTACCTGCCTTTAATAATGCCCTAATGCCTTTACTAATGCCTTGGGAACATCTTCCCAGAAAAGTGGCTATTATAACAGGGGACAAAGTGTGGAAAGGATTGTTTAAAAGCATAGAATTCTATAGGTAGATATCCACAAACCTTTGTCCATATAGTGTATATATGCAAGCAGTGACCTGGGTATTGCAAAGTTTATTTTGGTTAACTCTGAATTTCATAATAACTGAGAAACCCTGAGTAACTTTGCTGAAGCAATGTAAAACACATGCTCAGGCTACATTAGTTTGAAACAATGTTGAATATCTGTGCTGTCTAAGAATCAGATATCAGTATAATTCAATGCCACTGTCATTGATTGATTTGCTGCTATCAAATAGAAAATTGTTTAAACTAATTTGTTCGGTGCAATATTGCTGTGTGGTGCTTACTGTTCTGCATGAATTTTGTGGTCTTATTGATTTTCTGGTAAATTTTTATCATGATGGAACAGAAATAGGAATACCGTTTATTTGCAGTGCTTCAAGGTAATTTTACACCAAGATGCTTCCAACTTTAATTTCTTAACTCCAGTACCATATAATGTAAAGCCATACCATCACCTCAACTCCTCAGCCACAGAAATTGGCATTTATCAAGTGTTTGCACAGCACACTTAACAAAGGGGTTTCTTAAGAGGTCTTAGTGTAGTCAAGAGTTTCTGAATGTAATGATTTACACATGAAAAACCCATTGCCTCCTGAAGCGTACCTTTGTGTGCTTTGCAGACAGAACAATGACCAAATGTCAATGAAAAGGGAACAATAATAAAACCTAGTAGCTGTGGAATGAGCTCCAGCAGTGCCACTGTGCTGAATGGCATCACATCAATAACCTGAGGTTATAAAGGTTCAAATGTCTTCACACCCCGAAGAGTAAGATTAAATGCCAGAGACATCTATGCGTTCTCATGTGTCCATGGATTTGACAGGTTTTCCCCAAGTTGTAATGAAAAGTCCCCACATTTTAGACTTAGAATTCTCCAGTAGAATACTTCTTTCTTAAAAAAAAATAAATAAATAAGAACACAGACAACAGTGGCTTTACCTGAAGTGTCAGAGACTGACCCTTATAAGCTGACAAACACTCTCACAGCTTGACTTTAAAATAACATGGACCCTGGAACTCTCGGAAACCTTTGGATACTGAAAGTGACAAGTGACATGCCATCTTAGGTCTAGCAGCACATTAGATTTTGTGACATGGCCATCTAAGACAATAGTAGTCACATTTTATTTATGTACAGATTCATCAAAATAACTTGTTTAATTATTTTGTCAAGCATCAGATCACTGATTAACCATAAACAAGGAGAAGAACCGAAGCAACAAGGAATAACACAAGCAACAAACTACATGCAATAGCTGCGAAGAAAAGAAATGTAAAACTTAAAGATTCTAAGCGTGACTGGGAGGTCATGTGACAGAGTCATGTAAATTGCTGGGATTAGTGTATTTCATCAAGCATCACCAGTCATTACTAAAAGACAAAAATAACAGAAAAAAACACACAAACCAAAAAGAAAATATTTATCTATATTTACAAGTCTTAGTGTTGCCTCCTTTATTTCTCAGTTTCAAAAGAAAACCACTTTATCATTTTAAATTCTATAAAATAACAATCTACCATAACAATTCATGGCTTATTGTTTGTTTATTTAGTACAACAGTACTTTAGCAATTTAATCCATTTTGACTGAAATTGTAGTCAGATTGAGGAAAGATCATTAAGTAAATTATATATAAAAAAATAAAGTTTGTAGTGTGCTAACACAATTTCTTATACAGAAATTAAAAACAAACAAAGTTCTGCATTTCCCAGACTTTATCTGCTAAGTGAAAATGATAATTCTGCCACAATTGTGTATCACTCATAAAATGGTTATCACACATGCTAATAATCATTATACAATACTTGAAAAAAATAAACAAAAAAAATGTATATATATATATATACAGTGAGGAAAATAAGTATTTGAACACCCTGCTATTTTGCAAATTCTCCCACTTAGAAATCATGGAGGGGTCTGAAATTGTCATCGTAGGTGCATGTCCACTGTGAGAGACATCCAGAAATCCAGAAATCACAATATATGATTTTTTTACTATTTATTTGTATGATACAGCTGCAAATAAGTATTTAAACACCTGAGAAAGTCAATGTTAATATTTGGTACAGTAGCCTTTGTTTGCAATTACAGAGGTCAAACTTTTCCTGTAGTTTTTCACCAGGTTTGCACACACTACAGGAGGGATTTTGGCCCACTCCTCCACACAGATCTTCTCTAGATCAGTCAGGTTTCTGGCCTTTCGCTGAGAAACACGGAATTTGAGCTCCCTTCAAAGATTCTTTATTGGGTTTAGGTCTGGAGACTGGCTAGGCCATGCCAGAACCTTGATATGCTTCTTACAGAGCCACTCCTTGGTTATCCTGGCTGTGTGCTTCAGGTAATTGTCATGTTGGAAGACCCAGCCTCAACCCATCTTCAATGCTCTAACTGAGGGAAGGAGTTTGTTCCCCAAAATCTTGCAATACATGGCCCCAGTCATCCTCTCCTTAATACAGTGCAGTCGCCCTGTCCCATGTGCAGAAAAACACCCCCAAAGCATGATGCTACCACCCCCATGCTTCACAGTAGGGATGGTGTTCTTGGGATGGTACTCATCATTCTTCTTTCTCCAAACACGTTTAGTGGAATTATGACCCAAAAGTTCTATTTTGGTCTCATCTGACCACATGACTTTCTCCCATGACTCCTCTGGATCATCCAAATGGTCATTGGCAAACTTAAGACGTGCCTGGACATGTGCTGGTTTAAGCAGGGGAACCTTCCGTGCCATGCATGATTTCAAACCATGACGTCTTAGTGTATTACCAACAGTAACCTTATAAACGGTGGTCCCAGCTCTTTTCAGGTCATTGACCAGCTCCTCCCGTGTAGTTCTGGGCTGATTTCTTACCTTCCTTAGGATCATTGAGACCCCACGAGGTGAGCTCTTGCATGGAGCTCCAGTCCGAGGGAGATTGACAGTCATGTTTAGCTTCTTCCAATTTTCTAATGATTGCTCCAACAGTGGACCTTTTTTTAGCAGTTCAGACGCTAAACAATCCATTGCACTAGCATTAGCCGCTAACCAGGAAGTTATGGATTCTTAAACATCCAAGTTCAAGAATTTCTCTTAATAGGAGTTGATGCCGACGATTCCACATATTGGACGGAGTGAATGAATGAAGGCTATAAGGAATGAAGGCATTTGTTGAAGTATGCTGAAATAAGTAGGACAGTTAAGTAGATCATAACTTTAGAAAATTAAATATTAAATGTAAAACAAAGAGACATACGTATAGTACATACATGTCTGTATTACCCAAATAGGGTCTAACATTTATTCATTCATTCATTTTCTCCCGCTTATCCGTACAGGGGGGTCTAACAAATGTAAACAATTAAATGGGGGAGTGGTGGCTCCAGTGGTTAAGGCGCTGGATTACTGATCGGAAGGTCGGGGGTTCAAGCCCCGGTATTGCCAAGCTGCCACTCTTGGGCCCTTGAGCAACGCCCTTAACCCTCTGTGTGCTCCAGGGGCGCCGTATCATGGCCGACCCTGCGCTCTGACCCCAGCTTCCAAGCAAGCTGGGATATGCGAAGAACAACATTTCACTGTGCTGTAATGTATATGTGACAAATAAAGGCTATTCTATTCTTCTAATCAAATTAATTTGTGGCAATTTAATTGATTACTTAATTTATTCAATATAATAAAAAATGTGTATTGCATTAATTTGATTAATTCTATTTTATATTTGATAAATTATTAAAAAATATAAATTTTATGTATTATTTAACCAAGCAGGTATTTTATTTAAAATTGTTCTAAAAATGTAAACTGTTGATGAAATTTTACCCAAACTAAAAAACCGAGGTACATACTAAACCGTGAAATGTACCATTTAGAGGAAAAAATTCAGGTAATTAGTTGGAAAAACCATTAGCAACTAAATAGGTTAGTTTTCTGTATCTTAGAGAGGCGGAGCCTTTCAAAAATAACGATGGGCAGAACTTCACCAATCTGTGAAAGACTGTGTCTACACATTTTGGAACAATTTCAGAATTCTCATCATTTACAGTATATATTATCATTAAAAAGTTTACAAAAATCTGAAAAAATCTCTGTGCACAAGGGACATGGGTAAAAATTAATATTTGATGCTTTTGACGAATCGAAATTTTAATTACGTGTTGGAAATCATGGACACCATGTCCTTTAGACTAAAGCGGAGAGGGACAATCTGTCTTGTTTTTAGCACTCAGTTCAAAAAGCTCTGATGGTATAAGAGTGCATTAGTGCCAGTGGAATTGTTTGCACAATCATCTTCAAGGTTTTATCTATGCTGAATGATATAAAAGTTTTGTAGCAACAAATGTTTCCATCCAGAAAATGTCTTTTTCAGGGAAGGCCTAGCATATTTGACCAAGACAATGCTAACTTTAGTTTGCTTCATCTTGATAAACTCATAAGCTTATGAATGACCATATGATTGGCAGATCAAGTGATGTGAATTACACTGATTTTCTATAGCATATACACACATGTCCGACAACATTTTGCATCAGTTTCATTCTGTACTTGCCTTGTCTAGATTGCTTATAAATTACGATTTGATTGGTCGACCAACTCTATGCTTTAATTAGCCTACTTAACACCACTTTAAATTATATTGTCATTCTTGTAGACTGAAGTGTGGTTTAACATGAAAGCTCTCTGCTGATTGCACAGTGAATGATTAAGACTAATGAGAATTTGAACTAAAATATGACAAGGAGAAGAAGAAGAAGTCAATGCATAACATCTGCTTACTTCCCCTAGAAAAGAAACTGGAAGTAAAAAAACCATCCTGTACAGGAGCATTGGTGCTGCACTCCATGCCAGAAGACAAAGTGGAGGTTTGTGATCATCAGTTGCCTTCTCCCTCATTAGCCACTGCCAACCTCAAAACTGGCACAACTGTATCGTTCATTTAATTTCCATTTCTGGGGTTTGGCCAGAAAAGAATCGAACTGCTCATAAAATAAATGTGCATGTATGTGCTGAAAGAACAGAAGACTTTCCTTTGCATGTTAAGCAAGCTTACTGCAAGCTTTTTGCTGAACCTTAAGGATACTATGATCTTACACTGGCTGACTGCAATCTAAAAAGGGAGCCACAGGCTACAAGAGCCATGTTGCTACATTCATTAGCACATGCTTGGGCAGCGCTTTGTTATTCTAAAAACAAGTTTACACAGAAAAGTCTTCTGTGAAGTATATCATAGGATGGATAAGGCCTCTGGGAGGAAGAGATGTTACTGTTCTAAGTTTTCCCTGTAGATGTGCGTGATCTTATTTTTTATTTATTTTATTTGTACTATGTAACATTTTTTAAATGTGTTTACAGTGCCTCTTTACGTCTGTGTCAAAACGCATCATAGAGTAGTCACTCTTCTCGAATAAAGACCTGATAGACTTACAGTTGGACCAGGTTTTTCTGTCCCTATCTATGTTGTAAGATGTTGTAAGCGTGTACCTGTACAAAAATTTTAACTGAGGCACTATTTGGTAAGTCTATATAACATGTTCAATATTGTAGCTAAGGTAACAACATTATCTTGATTCCTGTAATACTCAATAAACCACATCTACTTGATGTGGCAATGAAGGTCTTTAGTCATGGCGAGAGATCAAATGCTTTTGTTTCTTTTTCTCTCAAAAACATTATACGGTATACTTCATCATATATTCTCTCCATTAGTGGGAAATCCAAAAAATAGACAACAAATATATAACAGTAACGGTAATGCCATTATTTGGATTTGTCTGGATTTATTTTATAGATTTATTTAGATTTATTTCATCTTAATTTTAAACATTTATTATTTAGACTCTTATAAGAAAACACAGGTTTAATGTAAACTTTATTACCAGTTGAGACCACCTCCAACCACCTCCACTATTGAACTGATGATCATAATACTAAACCAAAAATCGTAATGCTATATAGATTTACATCCAAATAGCATTACGATTTTTGGTTTAGTATTATGATTTGTGATTTCGTATTATGATCATCAGTTCAATAGTGGAGGTGGTTGGATTAGATTATGCTGGTTAAGGAAAAAGGAGGTGCAATCTTAAGGTATCTAATAACAGATCAGAAGGTGATGAGTTCAAATCCAAGCTTTGCTAAGCTGTTCCTTTAGCAAAATCCCTAATCTTCAACTCTTACTTTGTTTTCTGTCTCAACTTTAAGAGGTGGTGAATGAATGTGGCAGCCTAATAGGCAATATGCCGAATGGTAATAAAGTATACATTGAACTACAAACATGAAAGTAATGAACTATACATTACTGTTAATATATTTAACAAATTCACTGGCACTATATTTTTTTTAATTTTGTTTTGCTGTTTTTGTTTTAGTGTATGAATGCTCTGTCAAGTTGCTAGTGTTGGTAGTGCTGGCTTTTTCTTCGGTACATGCATTGCCTTTTATGGGCCTTTCCAGTTATTGTAATTAACTAAATTTCCCCTACAACACCAATTCATTTGGCCGGATGCATTTTGGTTTAGCAGCCACCAGTGTGGAGAATTGGTAATCAGTGTCATTTAGTCGGCCAGGGTTTTGGTAATTGACTGCTGTCTGTCCATTGTTGAGAGCTGAACATGTCTGAATCGTTTATCATGCAGTAATATTTTCTCCTCATTCCCAGGATTAGCCTCCTAACCCTCGTGCATGGAAAGTTAATTGAACTTTACATCTGTATAATCAGTGGAGTAAGAGTGCATGGCGAGTAAACATTAATTGAGGATAAGACCTTTTCAAGATGGTGAGGTGGCTGTTGGGGCACTTGTAGTTGGCTTACTGCCTTGTTGTGCTATATTTAACAAATTTATATTGGTCCACAAAAAAAATTAGGAATCAATTTTAAACAAACATGGCTAGAGATAGGGCACTAGTACAACTGTACGCGTAGGCATGGTAATGTGTAATGTGTGTGTGTGTGTGTGTGTTGTGTGTGTGTAGGAAGAGCAGTTTAAGATCAGCATGGGCATGGACAGCTCCCCTAAAGACAAACGGCCAGTTGCCTCCACTCCAGTGCCAGGATCACCATGGTAAGCGGTCACATTTGTAATTAAACGTTTTCTTATGGGTTTTAAATTATGGCCACTGTTTCTTTAACAAACACATTTTATTGTGATAATGTGTGTACAAAGTGATAAATAGGATGTTCAGTTAGTGGACATGTTTCATAATACATAAAAATATTAAGATGAGGTTTGTACATCAACTATACATAATTGAGTGTTAAGTATCATTGTAACAAATTGCTAGAGGAGGCCTGTTAATACCACAATAACAAAAAATTGACAAAATAAACTTTCTTTCAGCTTCTCCTGTTAGGCGTCGCCACAGCGGATCATCTGCATGTTTTGATTTGGTACATGTTTTTACGCTGGATGCCCTTCCTAACGCAACCCTCCCCATTTATCCGGGCTTGGGACCGACACTAAGGCTTGTGCAACCCTAATGGCTGGGGTTGGTTCAAGACACAATAAAAAATTAAAAATAAATTGTTAACACTGTTAGTAAATAAGCTTTTTTTTTTTTTTTTTTTTTTTTTTTTTTTTTTTATTAGTATTGGTGTTTTTAACAAATCAAAAAATCAATTCTGCATTAGTTTTTCATCTGTTATATGTTCCAGTCACAAGTTAATATCCAAACCATACTGGAATAGAGCAAGCCGAATTATCTCCCTCTGCCTCAACATCCCCTAGTCCAAGCGCCTCTGCCCCTAAACACAAACTCAGTTTAGTTCAGAAGGCATAATGGTTTGTCTGTGTCAGTTTTTTTGCTGGCTCATGGGGCTGAATTCACTTGACAGGCTTTAGTTGATACATATTGTGGAAGACTGTGGCTCAGAATGAAAGCTGCAGTATATCTATCCACTTTCTGCAATGCCCATATAGCACATAGTCTTAAGCTTCACAGTATAGTGTTTGTTTGCATTCTAATTTAGCTCCTGTGTGCTTGAACACTATTGTTTTAGGTTGCAGCAGGATTGGAGAAGTGTTATTGGTGATTTCATTAACATAGCAGGGACAGAGGAAGTATTAGACATCTGCCATCTGTTTGAAATATATAAACGATGCCACATATAGCTTCTGATGTTTTTTAGTGAAAGGTGGGAATTGTAGTGTTTACCGAAAGCCGTCATGACTACGTGCAGCAAGCTGCTTAGATCTGGTGATGCGAGTCAAAATAAAATGTCAGAATGTGTTTGTCATGCTCAGCATGAAGTCACGTCAAATTATTGCAGCACTCCGGAGCATTGCATCATGTGTCCAGTGCCGGATGCATTCGAATTGAGACTTGTTGTTTGAGTCGTATAGGTGCTGTATATATTATGTGCACTGTAAGAGATAAAACGACATTTTCAAAGCAAAGGGTGTACATTTTTAAACTAAATATTGATTTTTTCATTGTTTCTAGTTTGCTCCTGGGATGACACAAGACTTCAAGGGTTTTGTAGATAAATAAATATATACATAAGATTCTATGCTTTTGAGGAAAAAAAGGGACAGAGCCCAATATGGCAAAATGTTTAGCTTTTAAATGGACTTAACAAAAATATCATTGGTAGAAATTTGAGAATAAAATAAATGCACCCCTGAAAGATCCTGTGCCACCATTTTTTCCATTTACTTTTGCTGCAGTGAAGTGTTTGGGGAAAACAAGAAACAGAGAAATTCACTTGTATAGTTTTCTTGCATGCTTAGGTAAAACCAAGATAATGAGTAAAATGTTGGATGCAAAAGCAAACATTTGTATATGTGTGTGTGTGTGTGTGTGTGTGTGTGTGTGTGTGTGTGTGTGTAAGTGTGGGTATCCTCAGCTTCTTTTGTGTTTGCAGTTGTGTGTGGGTGTTTGTGTGCATGTGTGTATGTAAGTGTAGGTTTTCTCAGCTCTTCTTTAGTTTGCAGATGTGTATTTTTGTGTGCACCTGCATGTGTGTGTGTGTGTGTGTGTCTGTGTGTGTGTGTGTGTGTGTGTGTGTGTGTGTGTGTGTGTGCGCGTGGGTGCGTGCATCTGTGTTTGTATGTAAGACTAGATCTCCTCAGTTCTCTTGGTGTTTGCAGGTGTGTGTGTGTGTGTGTGTGTGTGTGTGTGTGTGTGTGTGTGTGTGTGTGTGTGTGTGTGTGTGTGTGTGTGTGTGTGTGCGTGCGTGCGTGTGTGTGTGTGTGTGAATTGCAAGTCTCCTAAGCTTTTTTTTGTCCATTTGCCAAATGTTTTGTTTCTTTTATTGTCATTTCAACTATACACAGTTGGTGCACAATACCCAGTGAAAGAAAGCAATCCTCCAGGACCAAGGTTCAACATAAACCGACCACACAAGATGTCACAAATACTAACTAGAACAAAAAAGACCTATCTACAGGACTACATAAAGTGCACATGTATGTATTTGTGTGTGTGTTTGTTTGTGTGTAATTGCGGGTCTCCTCAGCTCTCTCTGTATTTTGCAGGTGTGTGGTTTGGACAGGAGATGACAGGGTTTTCTTCTTCAATCCCACCATGCAGCTGTCTGTATGGGAGAAACCAATGGATTTAAAAGACCGGGGAGACCTCAACAAAATAATTGAAGATCCTCCACATAAACGCAAGAAAGAGTTGTCAGGTGCAGCTTGCTGTGTGTGTGTGTGTGTGTGTGTGTGTGTGTGTGTGTGTGTGTGTGTGTGTGTGTGTGTGTGTGTGTGTGTGTGTGTGTGTGTGTGCTTGTTCTGACACTGTTAACAACCAGCATGACTGTGTTTTACCGGTGTGAGCCTGGTTACCAGGACAGGTTGCCAAACCTATTATTTTGTTGAAGAACAGAGTAACGATAGTTCTGGCTGGTAAACAAGTGTCAATTCATGAAATCGATCAGTGGATGGCAATAGTAAAACCACCAACTATTTATTCCAGTTAACAATTGAACAAAATCCTCTCACTCATAATCCCTGCATAATCCTAAAGTTGTTTGCCGAGAACTATAATGGGCAAAAAACTATTGATTGCTGTTCACGTGGATTAGCTAATAAGAGCGAATCTGGTATTTCTGCCTCTGTACATATTGAATTAGTTGTGATCCTGTCTGGAAGGTATTACACGGCTGACTACATTTCCCTGAAGCTTGTATGCTTTTATTGATTTAGTCTTATTGCCATCGCAGGGTGATTAGTTATTGATGTTTCCACTTCTCAATTCAGACAAAAACAGATAGAAATAATTAGTTAAAGTTTATTAAATTGATTTCTATTATAGAAAATGAATGTGCTTTGCATGGTTTTAATCTAGCCTGCTGACAAACTCACCATAGATGAGTAGATATGAAGTTAATGGCATTATAATGTATGTTGGATAATAGAAAATCAACAAATAGAAAAACACTGTTACTTGCTGTTTGGATGTAGTTTGAACTCTTCAAGTAAGACAATCTTTACGACACATTCTTAAACACTGCACAACTATTATATCAATGTCAGAAGATAATTCCCCCCCCCCTCGGAGCTCAACAGTGTTTACAAAGCACTAGCCACCACAAAGTGCCTGCCTTTCAGTGCCATGTGTGTTTGTCATCGTTCATATACTGTATGTCTTCACCCATGTCTCATCATTTTATATATATAAATATACAGTATATATACATTCCCTTGTCAGTGAATTGGATTTTTGTGGTAATACACGTCACTGTCACTGTTTGTATACCTGGCTGTTTATTCTTAGTTACATGCTTTCATTTTTTATTTATATTTTTTTCTTCTCATTCTTGTCCTCGTTTTGCTTTCATATTGCAGTTTGTTGATCGTTTGCCTATTCTATGTTTGTCTGCATTCCGATTGTTTGCCTTTTCATTCTAAATAAATGTTTTTTATCCAGCACTTGCATCCGTTTTCAGCATTGAGCATTCCTGCATTACTAACAGCACAACAACACATGCATGAAGCGTTGTGATTTTTTTTAATTTATTTTTTTATTTTTTTATTTAATTCTTTGTTTTTATCTGCAGAGGATGGCTCAAATTCCCTCTCAGCTGATGATGAGGATGAAGACGATGATGAAGCAGACCATATTTCAAAATCGAAACGCAACAAGTATGTCCTAATTTGGCAGATGAAGTTGGTTGTAAGGGAATATGGCTAAACATAAAAAATAAAAATAAAAAGAAAGGAAGAAAGAAAGAAAGAAAGAAAGAAAGAAAGAAAGAAAGAAAGAAAGAAAGAAAGAAAGAAAGAAAGAAAGAAAGAAAGAAAGAAAAGAGAAGAAAAGGTTTCCCAAACACTATTTACAAGCAGGATGGTTTTAAAAAATCAGTCAGTGAAAAGACATTCAAACTTTACTAGCTGAAAGTGATTTCTGAGAGTAAATTTTGAATATTTGCTTGTCATAGATCAATAGACATTTTACTGTAATAAATTCAGTTTGTATTTCATGTTTAATTCCTTTTTTACTTTTAGGAAATGTCATACTTTTAGAATTTCTATTCATCGTTTTCAACCTATACAATGTATATTTTATATATATATATATATATATATATATATATATATATATATATATATATATATATATATATATATATATACACACACACAGTACAGACCAAAGGTTTGGACACATCTTCTCATTCAAAGAGTTTTCTTTATTTTCATGACTATGAAAATTGTAGATTCACACTGAAGGCATCAAAACTATGAATTAACACCTGTGGAATTATATATGGACTTATATACATAACAAAAAAGTGTGAAACAACTGAAAAATGTCATTTTCTAGGTTCTTCAAAGTAGCCACCTTTTGCTTTGATTACTGCTTTGCACACTCTTGGCATTCTCTTGATGAGCTTCAAGAGGTAGTCACCTGAAATGGTCTTCCAACAGTCTTGAAGGAGTTCCCCGAGAGATGCTTGGCACTTGTTGATCCTTTTGCCTTCACTCTGCGGTCCAGCTCACCCCTAAACCATCTCGATTGGGTTCAGGTGCGGTGACTGTGGAGGCCAGGTCATCTGGCGCAGCACCCCATCACTCTCCTTCTTGGTCAAATAGCCCTTGATGCCTTCAGTGTGACTTTACAATTTTCATAGTCATGAAAATAAAGAAAACTCTTTGAATGAGAAGGTGTGTCCAAACTTTTGGTCTGTACTATATATATATATATATATATATATATATATATATATATATATATATATATATATATATATATATATATATATATATATATATATATGAAAACAATGAATAGAAAAAATTCTAACAGTATGAAATTTCCTTACACAACATATACCTTCCATATATACAGTGAGGGAAAATAAGTATTTGAACACCCTGCTATTTTGCAAGTTCTCCCACTTAGAAATCATGGAGGGGTCTGAAATTGTCATCGTAGGTGCATGTCCACTGTGAGAGACATAATCTAAAAAAAAAAAAAATCCAGAAATCACAATGTATGATTTTTTTACTATTTATTTGTATGATACAGCTGCAAATAAGTATTGGAACACCTGAGAAAGTCAATGTTAATATTTGGTACAGTAGCCTTTGTTTGCAATTACAGAGGTCAAACATTTCCTGTAGTTTTTCACCAGGTTTGCACACACTGCAGGAGGGATTTTGGCCCAGTCCTCCACAAAGATCTTCTGGCCTGTCGCTGAGAAACACGGAGTTTGAGCTCCCTCCAAAGATTCTCTATTGGGTTTAGGTCTGGAGACTGGCTAGGCCACGCCAGAACCTTGATATGCTTCTTACAGAGCCACTCCTTGGTTATCCTGGCTGTGTGCTTCGGGTCATTGTCATGTTGGAAGACCCAGCCTCGACCCATCTTCAATGCTCTAACTGAGGGAAGGAGGTTGTTCCCCAAAATCTCGCAATACATGGCCCCGGTCATCCTCTCCTTAATACAGTGCAGTCGCCCTGTCCCATGTGCAGAAAAACACCCCCAAAGCATGATGCTACCACCCCCATGATTCACAGTAGGGGTGGTGTTCTTGGGATGGTACTCATCGTTCTTCTTCCTCCAAACACGTTTAGTGGAATTATGACCCAAAAGTTCTATTTTGGTCTCATCTGACCACATGACTTTCTCCCATGACTCCTCTGGATCATCCAAATGGTCATTGGCAAACTTAAGACGTGCCTGGACATGTGCTGGTTTAAGCAGGGGAACCTTCCGTGCCATGCATGATTTCAAACCATGACGTCTTAGTGTATTACCAACAGTAACCTTGGAAACAGTGGTCCCAGCTCTTTTCAGGTCATTGACCAGCTCCTCCCATGTAGTTCTGGGCTGATTTCTCACCTTCATTGAGACCCCACGAGGTGAGATCTTGCATGGAGCCCCAGTCCGAGGGAGATTGACAGTCATGTTTAGCTTCTCCTATTTTCTAATGATTGCTCCAACAGTGGACCTTTTTTTCACCAAGCTGCTTGGCAATTTCCCTGTAGCCCTTTCCAGCCTTGTGGAGGTGTACAATTTTGTCTCTAGTGTCTTTGGACAGCTCTTTGGTCTTGGCCATGTTAGTAGTTGGATTCTTACTGATTGTATGGGGTGGACAGGTGTCTTTATGCAGCTAACGACCTCAAACAGGTGCATCTAATTTAGGATAATAAATGTAGTGGAGGTGGACATTTTAAAGGCAGACTAACAGGTCTTTCAGGGTCAGAATTCTAGCTGATAGATGTTCAAATACTTATTTGCAGCTGTATCATACAAATAAATAGTTTAAAAATCATATATTGTGATTTCTAGATTTTTTTTTTTAGATTATGTCTCTCACAGTGGACATGCACCTACGATGACAATTTCAAACCCCTCCATGATTTCTAAGTGGGAGAACTTGCAAAATAGCAGGGTGTTCAAATACTTATTTCCCTCACTGTATATATATATATATATATATATATATATATATATATATATATATATATATATATATATATATATATATATATATATATATATATATATATAACTTTGACTGTTTGAAAAGAAACATGTGTATTTTTGTTTGTCAGTTTGGGTGCAAACCAACACATCCGATCCAGGATTGCCTGAGCGATGTGGTCCTGATTCACATTCAAGCAATGTCTAGCACAATTCTATTACAGTGAAAAAGTGATTTGATCCTGAATAAGCAATTTTGTTTTTTGTTTGGAAAATTTTTGTTTTTTGTTTGGGAATATGTGAAATTAAATTGTTGTGTAATTTCTACAACAAGCATGATTAACATTAATATAATTATAATTCATTTGAATTTGAATAGCATGATGAGCATGGAAGACGTCTGGGAACAGATAGAGGGAAATACCCATCACATATTGTCATTATTATGCCTTCTAATTTAGATTGGAAGAGCCGTATAGTAATTCCGCTTCTGGTAGTGAGGAGCGGAATACAGAGAGGTGCACTGCGTCCAATCAGATGGTCCTACCACTGGAGCTGCGGATCACACGCTTCAGGGATATGCTCTTAGAGAGAGGGGTAAGAGTACTAAAAGCACTTTAAATAAGCTTCAGTAAGTAAGGCAGAGGTACAGTTCATCAAATATGGCTTCAGGGGCACTTTAAAATTCATAGTGAGTTCTGAGAATTAATTTCTGAGTTAAAATGAAGATCACTGGCCTCTTAGTCTTTACTCTGTAGTTGATCTAATATGAATATTAAATAAATATAATATTAGCTTTTCAGCTGACATTTGGGCATGTAATATTGTTGCCTTTATCATTGCTTACATGCACATATTTGTCTTTTCATCTCATTATCAGGTGTCTGCATTTTCAACATGGGAAAAAGAATTACATAAAATTGTGTTTGATCCACGTTACCTGCTTCTGGGACCGGAGGAAAGGAAGCAGGTAAGGCTGAGTTAAGGTTATTTACTTAAGACTTGCCCTTATTAACCTAGATGTCATTTCAATGACCAATACTGCATCCTGTTTTTTTTTTTCCCCTCCTTTGCAGATTTTTGATCAGTTTGCCAAAGCCAGGATAAAAGAGGAATATAAAGAAAAAAAGAACAAACTCCTGCAGGCAAAAGAGGAGTTCAGGAAATTACTTGAAGAGTCCAAACTTACATCCAAGTATGTTCCTGTGTTGTCTCTTTACTATTTTAGTTTTTATGTTGTGCAGTGTGTGTACCATTAGGAAAACATGTCGCCCCAATATCTTGACCTGAGATTTATATATTCAGCCATTGTGTTAATAATGGATGTGATCTGCGAAGCAGGTGTAAGCTTCTATGACTTGGGATGTTTGATCTTGTTTCCCTTTGCTGATTCCTGGAAGAAATGAATTCCAATTCAAGTCTGTTTGAAGGTTTACTTTTTGCACCATGAAAAAAAAGTATTGTTCCTTCCTTCACAACATGGTTTCTAGTGATTCATTCATAATGATGACACATTTACCTTTTACGGAATTGCGAAGTACCTTTATAAAACATGCATGAGTATTAATATTTACAGACTTCCTAAATAAGAGGAAGTATGTCTTTTAAAAAGTGCCAATACAGAGATAACAGCAGATGAATGATCTCAAAATTTTTCCCTAAGCCACTAAACATTTCTAAGTCCTTAGCCAAACTATTAAGATAGGGTTTGTAACAATAGGGTTTGTGTAAGCACTGAACTTCAAGCCGAAGTTTGGTGGACAGGGCTAGTGTGAAAGCACTACTAATGTGTCTGGATATTGATGATTCCCTTGTATCCATTTTCTTAGACCTGAGGACAAAAATATATCAAGTACTCAACTCAAGTTCATATCCAAACAGCAAATCAACAATAACCATACCTGTATTAAATCACAAAAGTAGCACAGGGAGATGAGCAGCACATGTGCGAATGAGCAACAGTATATCATCGCTGCAGTGAAATGGAAAATTGGATGGCTCCAGCAGCCTGTGACAGCTTGGCTGATTTATTCCTTCTTTTTTTTTCCCCCCCATGTAGGTCAACTTTCAAAGAGTTCTCAGAAAAGTACGGCCGAGACCCACGTTTTAAACGTGTTCCCAAGCAGAAGGACCAAGAGCTGCTTTTCTCCCAGTTCATCAGCGGGCTCAAGAAGCGTGATAAGGAGAACCGAATGAGGCTGAGGAAGATGAGATGAAGTTTCAGCAGACTGTGAAATAAACTAATTTGTTTTAACAGAATGCCTTTTTGACAGGAATCAAGTCAAACTGCACAAGGACATATTATGCCACTGCATCTGACTAAGTAAATAAAACCTATTGCAGGGTCTGGAGTTTTTATCTGAACTCTGGATATTCAGAACAATGCGCACAAACAGCAAAAGCACCAGAGCCAGCCGGGTTCAACTTTCGAGGTGGTTCAATTCTGAGACTGATCTGTTTCATATTGAAGCTCTAAAATTCAATGTTGCAAGATGTCATAATTAAAAAAAAAATTATTTCAATAAATGGGCAAACTGTACTGTTGGAAGCCATTGACCTGAGCATACAGGTATCAAGTGTTTTTTTTTTTTAAGACTGTAAATACATGTTGACAAATGCGCGCTGTCACAAAGTTTTGTGAAAGTGTAACGTGGAGTATGTGGAGCGTCACAGGAGAATATCCGATTCTTTGTGAGAATCGCCGTCATGTTTTGATTGATTTGTTTAAGGTGTCAAAAGTGTTCATTGTGATAAAAAAATTTAAAAATTGTGAGTGTTGTTGGAGGACTGAAATGATATAATTGACATCTCTTTAAAATCGGTCACGTGTTCTCAAATTTGTTTTCCAATCAGAATCTTTGCCAGGAAATTTTAAAGAAAGGAGTATATAAAATGTATTATTGAACATTATCATTACAGAGGATATTTGTTCTCACAGTAGAAACAAGATTATTGTTATAACAACACAATGTTCCCAAATGGATTTAAAAATATATATATTATAAGGCTGAATGAGACATAATATAATAAAATTGTGGATTTGATTTGTCAAAATTATTTGACCTGGCAGCAGTGTTTGTATTTAAAATCACACACACACACACACACACACACACACACACACACACACACACACACACACACACACATATTCTACATTACATGCAAAGAGGTACACATTAGTTTTACAGGCATAATGAAGTAAATTGTTTATCTTTAATTGTTTCCTAATTCATTTAATTCATTCATTCTAATATATATATATATATATATATATATATATATATATATATATATATATATATATATATATATATATATATATATATGTATATATATATATTTACATATGCTGTCATTGTTTTAGCAGAGGCAGCTGTAATTGCACTTAAGGCCATGTGCTACTACATGACTTTCAAAATCTTAGGACCTCTGACTAATTCACACTACATGACTACATGACTTTGACTGCTTGTAATTAGTCGTGTGGTGATGTTGGGGTGTACACACAGCTGAGGCTCACACATTTACTTGGAGGGAATCATGCTGAATGTCTCCTAAACCTGAAATTCCATTTTCTCAAGAAAATAAATGTGTTGTCTAATATCTGACTTTGTATTGATTGTGTCTGGAAAACCAGAACCAAAAAAACTTTACAGAAAATGATTAGCAAATATTTGTCAGGGAGAACCATCCAAGTACAAAAAACCCCCTACATTTTTTAACCCAGAATTCATTATGCTGATTTTTTTATTTTTTATTTGTATTTATTTTTTGCTGTACCTAATATACATTGGGGTATTATGTAGCAAATAATGTCTTAAAAATACAATATTATTACACTTAAATTTTTACCCTCATTTTCTCCCCAGATGGTTGATATAAAACATTTAGGGGTGCACAATGAAGGAGAGCAGATGAATGAATTTTTCTCTTGGGTTCTCATTGGCTATTTCTCAAACATGCTTACAAATATCAGAGCCTTGGCGATCATTTGCAGACTGAGAAAATCTCTAAGCACTAAATGAGCAGTTGCCACAGGAGCATGTACCGAGACCAGGGGAATAGTCACTAAACCCCAAAATCTTACAGATTACATTATTCAAGGGCTAAAAATCAGGCATCAGCATCCCCACCACCTTCTCTCATTCTTGACAGAGTGTGTTAAATGATGCACTGAAATAAATCATAGGAGGGGAGATCGGTAGGCAAATAGACAAAGAATAAAATGAGCTGTACATGAGGGTAATAACGAGTAACACATAAAATAAGATTCATTACTGAACATTGCAAAAAATAAAAATTAAATAAATAAATAAATAATAATAAAGATTTAGTTTTTATTTTTGTTTATGGTCAATTTTTCCACATTAATTCTGATTAAAATTCAGGCTATTATTGTTCAGTGAATTACATTATTAACATCATAACATTAACACAATAACATTATTGTTCCCAAGTGCATACAATTAAAAATTGTGATTTGGCATTGTACTTAGGACTGAGGAAAAGGACATATTCCAAAATGGCACATTTTTAGTCATGTGACATAGTAATTTGATTCATTCAACAACCACAACAAAATAAAAAACAAGACGGTGGATGAGGATGTGCTACAGTCGGTTACCTGCTATCCAGTTTGATATCATTGTTAAATATTAATGTCAATTTATACAATTTTTAGATTGCGTTGATTGAAAGAGATTTTTAGGTGCTTAATTTCAGACCAAGCAATTTAGGTAGAAATACAAAAGTGTAGAGAGAGCTTTTAAAGAATAACATTTTCAGATCTATCCGGGTTAACCCGGCTGAAAATCCATGATAAAAACCATTTGTATATATTTTAACATTCTCAAATCCTTATCATTTGACTTATGTTAACTTGCTGGTTTTAATTACGAACAACTAGAAATATTCAAATAAATCGAATGTTAGTCATCAGCAGCATTTAAGATAATTACTTTACTAACACTACTGAGGTGCTGCATTCAAGTTTGTCAAATGTTGCTAAATCTGGAAGTGCTATTGTTTCTGTACATGTTGAAAGATGTAAATAGCAATACTATATGCCTACTGCTATTCCCATGGGTTTAAATAGAAAACACTGATTACTGAATTACTGAGTATTTGAATTTATTGGCATATACTTTATTTAATGTTGCATATTTCTCCCTGAGAGATGCACCCTACTCCATAATAGGTTAGTTCAGTGTAGCCTTAAAATGTAGTGTTGTGCATTAATGTTGACATTATTTTGACAAAATAATTAGCAAAGCTGTTGGCAGATTGGAAAATCTTTAATTTCTTATCTTACTGTGAAAAATTGCACTCAGCACAATGCTAATTGGAGTCAAAGTCTCATGAGACTTACAAGTTTCCACTTGTCTTCACAATAAAACTTCATTCACAGCTTCACTAGTTCTCACATGCAGACTGGTGAGAAAAAAAAAAGAGAAACACATTCAGTTTAATTTACTCTGCATTTTTTACTTTTTTTTTAAACATCCAGCATACATCCATTGCAAATTTGTACCTTATAAAGTTGAACTTTTTTATTTAATAAATGTTACTCTTACTCACATAATCATGGTCCAGGATGACCCCCATAAATGTATTATTCCCAAATTTCCCAAATAAGATGAAGTGGTCATTCAAGCTGTGAGGGAGACAGAGCAGGGAAAGTAATAAAATATGTTGAAAAGTTTTCACTTATTAAATATTTAAACACCTTAATTTGCACGTCAGAATGACAACCCGACAGTCAAAAGATAATTTTCCAATTATCCAGCCAATTAGCTCCTGGCAACTGGCAGTTTCAGGATGAACACATAAAAAGAGCAAAGAAATTTTTTTAGGTATATTAGAGCTTCAGAATACACACTGACAAAAATTCCATTATTAAGTAAGAATTTACTGAACTGAAGTTATCTTTTTTTGAAGGCCTGGTTTAAGTGACAGGTTTATCATAATAGAAGACCATATATAAAAAAATCATTAAGACTTTCAAATGTTCATCTTTATTTAAAAAAGTACGGATTTCTTTTACATTGGCTAAAACAGATTTATGTAAAAGCAACCTTGTTTTTAGGACCAGATCTATTATAGTATCTAAAAAACAAAGGTTTAGATAAACATTAGCATAATAAAAAAAAAAATACATAAGAAAATACACCTAATTGCTTAGTTAAATCCAGCAAATTGATATCCTTGCACTAAATAATTATTGCAGTGATTACATCAATGTTTGCTGTAACATCCTAAAAAAAACCCAACAACAACAGTAGAACTCAAAGTAAGAGCATTTCCAAACACACAATGAGATAAAAACTTAAACAGCTGTGTAGCCTTAAAAAAATCACTTATCAGTAAAACTAACCAGGAGAAAAAAAGGCCTCAATTTACCAGGGAACATAAAGATTGGACTCTGGAGTAATAGAAAAAGGTCATCTGGTCTGCTGAGTCTAGATTTACCGTGCTCGAGAGTGATGGGTAAGAAGAGAAGCAGATGAAGTGATCTTGCCCATGCTTACCATACAAGCCTGTGGGGAGAGTATTATGATCTGGGGATGCTTCAGTTGGTCAGGTATAGGTTCAGCAACATTATGTTCCCAATAGAATTGATGTCACCGGACTACCTGAGTATAGATAATAAGCAGGTTTATCCCATAAAAAGAGTCCAACCCTTAACCCTTTTGAAAATCTTTGGGATGAGCTGGAGAAGACTTTATGCATCAGTCTGACTATTCGTTTATCAATACAAGATCTTGGGCAGAAAATAATGGATAGAAATAAATTATGTGAAATTGCATCATTTTATCTTAACATTGGCATAATGTGTGCCATTAAAAAGAATTATATAAAAAAAATGTATAAATAAAACGACATTTTGGTGTGTGCAGTTTTTTCCTTGGCCAGGCAATGTATATGTGAGTAACCTGACTTTTTAGGAAGTGAAAAGTTTCACATTATGGCATAAAATTGCAGTTTTATGTTTGAGGATATTCTCTAGATGAGACACAAGGTATTATATAGATAAGTTGAATAAAGCCTTATTGGTGCATTCCAAAAGGCAAAACAAAGATCATGAAGCGAGATAAAGCTGCCACAGATTAATTGAATCCATTTGCAAATGTGGAAAAGTCAACAGGTCTTCTCCATCACTCCACCACTCTAAAACATAGCTAGAAGTAAATGTAGCAGCTTCAGGCTGTGGGTGCTAGAAGTCTATTTTGGCTCCTCAGCAGGAGCCCAGACCCTTCGGTTTCCATTTCATGCATCCATCTACACTGATACATTATTGAAATTGCAAGTGATTCAAGCCATAATATATAGTGTTGAAATAGCTGAGAAATATCGCCCGTGCCATTGCAAGTCCCCTGGCATTGTGATAAAATGTATGCAAATGTACACGTGAGAGAAAAAGACATTCATGTGGGATCTAATTTCAGCTAACCGACATGTGTGCCATTCAAACGGAGCGTTTAAGCACAAAACAAACACGTCTAAAAGCAGGTAAATGGTCATATGCTGTTGCCTGTGTATACATTACACACACCTTTTCCTCAAACATATTATCACTGACATTCAAACATCCTTAACGACTGAAAACACAGTGGCATAGTGTGTGCATGCTGAACAGGTGGAAAGCAGCTAGTAGACAAGCAGTGTTTGTAATGTAAGAGATGAATCACAACGTCAGCTAGTAGCGTGTCATGGGAAAGGAGTCACAGGGGAAATTAAATGAGATTTCATTTGAAAGAGCAGCTCAGAGGTATTTTCCCCCCTTGATGAATGAAATTCTCAAGCGTTTGGGGTTATAGGAATTTTAAAAGAGTCCAGAGACAAAGAGAGACAGATAGGAGTGAAAGAAAGCAGACAAACATTAGGTACATTAACACTGAGTCCAGAATCAATACTATACAACAGAAGCAGGTATAAGTAATATTACATGAGATCTATACTGCAACTAGGAACTAAGTAGTATTACATTCACACTATTTAAGTATTAAATATTAACGAATAATTAGTAATAAATACAAATTACAAGGTCACCATTTGACATACAGATAAAATGACTATGCGCTTTGGTGAAGTAATAAACATACACAGAGTGATGTCTTTATGCAGGAAATCTCCTTGGGATTGAACACAGACACAATTACTCCTGCAAGTTAATAAATCTATTCTACTTGTTCTCCAATAGTGTTATAGCTTTTGTCAGTTTTGAAGGACCATGTGCAAATTGGCTCAGACTGATACATAGATACTTCAAAATGCATGATGTGTTGATCACTGCCTCCTCCAGTCATGTATTTTACAAATATCCTGGCATCTTTAAAGTGTTAGAGTAGGCTACTTTGCACTAAATAGTAGTTCTTCATTAGGAAGCTAAGCACCATTTGAGGAGCTGATCGCACCTTTTCTGAGATATACATACAGTTTTTTTTTTATTTATATTTTTTTTCTTACTCCCTGCATAGTCACCCATAAGTATTTGAACAATTTTAAAATGCTTACGTTCAAAAGGCAAGCGAGAAAACTTGAATAAGGCTTTACAAAAGAAAAGGAATGAAGAGAAAAGCCACTGCAAACACCAGCTTTTTCAACATCTCATGGGCTTGACTGGCATACTGATATTTACAGTAATAATCGCAAGCTGTCATTCATCAACCGAGTCATACATGATAAAACAGTGCTGATGTTTCCTTTCTTCACCCCCTTATCTAATTTGGAAAAGGCAAGAGGTTTCTGACCTACCCCTCTCAATACAGTCTCATCTCATAAGGTGTGTGATGAAAGAATGTTGGAACATTAGGAAAGTTCAGGTTTAGCAAACGGGAAATATGAGCTCTATCATTGTATGGCTGCATTTTAGTCAGTGACATTGTGATGAATGAAACACAATAGAGTGAGCCTATCCAGGGATATTAATATGTTTATTAATTAGATGGGAATTAATGAATAACAACAATTGAAAAAATTTAAAAATTTCCTGTTATCACTCTTGTTGTTCTGTCACCATTCTCTCGTTTCTCTCATATTCCTATGAATCCAGGAATCACATGTTAACAAAACTCTTGACTGTTACAAAATGATGACACTTAAGAGACATGTGTACATGTATGTCTTTCTTTGTTAATTACCATCAAACCGCTATAACCAGTTACATACTGGCCTCATATATTGTTTGATAGATAGACTGCTATGCAAGTCTCTGTAGATGTAATACATTAGAACAAACACATTTGTATAAACCTGATTTAAATTGCAGCTACAAATACGGTCAGTGCTGCTGTCATAAAAACATGAATCAATACATTTCAGATTGGAGCAAAAATAAGAGGAAATGTACAGTGTAAAGGTACACTATGTATGTGAGGAATTTACATATGGGCCTGCTGATGGGGTGAAATGAAATCTTCCACAAATCTCATGAGAGAGAAAAAAAACAACTTTACGATAAAAAGCAAGCACTCCAGCACTAATTAATAGTTTATCACTGAAACGCTAATTAACACTTATCTTTAAGCACTTGAAAGTAGTTACTGAATCATTTCAAAACTAAATGATTTGGCTCCATCATAACGCTAGATCCAATCTTTTTAATCCATTGAGATATGCCAGACGATCTAGAAAAGAATAAATACTCTGTACATACTGCTCTACAGAAAACTGGCCAAGCTTTGTGAAGTGATGAAGGCAGTTGAAGGTCTCACTTTTGTAAAGCAAAGCAAGATTGCAATACTGATTGCATAAGGCTATAAAATATAAAGTCTCATCATTCATGAAATATGCAAAAAGTCATGTGCAATGCTTCTCTTTATTAGTAGCATCTGTTCTTGCATTATTTCAGCATTACCAGGAGGAAAAGGCTGTGGCCATAGCCTGTGGACAATGTCCTTCACATAACTTACTTTTCTAAAGGTTCTTTCTTTATGACTTTCTTTACTCCTGCAACTCAAGTCTGAAAGAAAATGAAACACATGCACAATTTTAATTAACACTTTTTAGGGTATAGTTCTACATAGCTAACGATCACAGTTTAGCAAGATACCCTGAAACGTTGTTCTAGGAATTTTCTATCCATGAAGAGTTAATAAGTTTTATTTTAGGGGAACGAGAAAGGGGTGCTAAGAATAAATTTTTTATTCATTCATTTGTTTGTGAGTGATGTTTAGCAAGTAATTGATATTAATCATGGTGCTAGTAGTATTTATATGAATCAGGGTGCTTGTAGATCCAGATCCTGTCCAAGAAATGCTCTAAGTTATTCACCCTTTCTGAGATGCCAATCCATTACAGAATAAATAATTGCATTTTAAATTTGCCAATCCATCTATCTGCATCTTTTCAAGAGAATATTCAGAAAACATGAAGAAACCTGACAAGATGAGAACATATGAAACTCAATAAAACAAACAATAGCCTGAGCTCAGGATTTTGGAGATGTGAGGTGGCAATGCTGCCTGGCATATCACCATTACTATGTTCAAATGTTAAGATATGTGCTGCAGTTAAAGCCTTTAGTCCGGTAAGGTTGTTGTAACAAATTATACTTTCGTATTGCGTTATCAGAAATGTTTCCATGATTAAACCATATATATGGAAATGTGTGAAAAACACCAACGGAGTGCTATTACAGAAAAATTCTTTGTTATTATTTATTTTACCAACTGAAATGTATAGAACATTTAGGAGAGAGAGAGAGAGAGAGAGAGAGAGAGAGAGAGAGAGAGAGAGAGAGAGAGAGAGAGAGAGAGAGAGAGAGAACATGTGTATGGTTATATAACTGGCCCAGACCACAACATATATAGAACTTCTAATGGACCTTAGAAAAGGAAACAAATATAAAGCAAATCAATCATAACAGAGAAGTAATGAGGTGAAATCTTCAGACTTTTTTTTTGTTTGTAAGCAGCGTGTGTGTGTGTGTGTGTGTGTGTGTGTGTGTGTGTGTGTGTGTGTGTGTGTGTGTGTGTGTGTGTGTGTGTGTGTGTGTGAGTGTTGTGTGCAGCTAAATAAATGCAATCCATTCACTATGAAAGCAACTGACATACATCCAATCAACCTTATGCTACATTATAATACTTTCCTGGTTCAACTTCTCTGCTTCCCTGCCTTACGTTTACATTTAAGTTTTGCACATCTTCCTCCATTTGTGTTGAAAAGGATGCTCTTCAACACAACGTTTCTCCTTTTGCTAGATAGTACTAGCTATTCTCGGAAAGGTTATCACATACCTGATGCTCAAATAGAATGCGGATTACAGATTTAACAGAAGGGTGGTTAAGCATGCCGAACCAGTGGGAGGATTATGTTCATGCATTACTGCCGCATTCAAACTAAATAATCACCCGAGGAGATTTCTTCACTGACATTTTCAGAGCTTATCCACACTCCCCAGATATCCACACTGTTAATTTATTTGAATATTTGTGTACAATTATAAAACAAATTCTTGATTTAAAGATATCTTTTCTGCAAATGTCTAATTAATTCATATAAATAGTGTCTCAATATAGACTCAATGAGCGTGCAGGATATTTCATTCATCTTTATGGCTTGTGATGACAAACGCGTTCTAAATAAGAGGCCAGACATTCCCGTAATATTAATCACCAGTGGATTTAATGACTGCAGTCTTGGTGAAATAAACTCCATCACATGGTCTGGCTCCTGGTTCTTGGCAAATGTATCGGAAGCTCATTTCCTGCTATTGGATTTTTAATGGTTTGCCTTTTATCAGGAGTTTAGAGCAGAAGGAGCTGAAAAGGTCATCGCTCTGTCAGAGTTTATCAGTGGTACAAAACATTTTGCTCTGTTGTTTCAGTTCAGAGGTGATAAATGACAACGGCACAAACACACACCCTGAAATGCATGCACAGTCGCCCGAACTCCATTCTAAGCTGCTCCATCATCAGTGATTAGATCTTGACAGTACTGCTTGCTAATCTTTAAAACGTTCATGTATCAAATTCTGCTGGTTACATTTTATACTTCATACAATTAATGTTCAAAGCCTCAACAAAGACCTTTTTCTCACCCTTATACAGGTTCTGATCAAAAGCTAGAGCTTTTGACATAATTACTTTCCATGCACTTGTACTCTCGCTGAACTAAGAATTCAGTTTCATTATTACTGCAACATATTTCAACCTTTAAGTAGCATGACTGAGCAGGTGTGTGATTACTGTGTTTTAACACATTATTTACTTACACGAAAATGAAAAATCTATTTAATCAAATCACACCTATAACAAGAGGTTAAAGACAGCTGTAGTGGCACACAATTACATTTTTTTTTATTTTATTGACCACTACACTATTAAGAATTGTTTACACCTATAAATGAGCAGCTCCTACATTTTCAAATAGGAAGAATATATAATTAACAATATAGTTGTGTTGGCCTAAGCCAACATTAATATCATTAGTCTCATCCTAAGACATTTTTATAGTTAATACTATAGCATTAATTCTGATTGGTCGGAATGTGCTGTAAGGGAAAAAAGTTGTTTTTATAATACATTGTTTTTGAAATTACAATTGAAACAGGGGCTTGCAGTAAGGATGTATGAGTGAACAAAAAACAATGATAAGGTAAGAAACCAATGATAGGGTGAAGATTTTGGTGACATACTGTATAAAACATTATTTCGTCTCCAGTGTCACCACTTTGCAAAAGTCAGAGATAAAGCTTTTACAAAGTGTTCTAACATATGCAAGTTTTCAGGATAGACCGTGATGAATGATTGCTTCAGTAAAGAGAAAAAAGAGAGGCTAGGCAGGAAATTTCTATTTCTAGCTTCTATATAGAACTAATGGAAATAATCTATATTAGGGAAATGAAGGACATCCTCTTATTGGAAACTTTTTTATGTAAACAGAGCACTTCACTGCAAAAAGCAGATATTCAGCATCACTTAAAGGTCAGCTGTTTCATGGATCTTGTCTGAGTAACTATAGGCATGTTCATCTTTTAGAGCTGAATTTAAGTGGCTTAAAGTAAACAGTTAAAATTTGTTAGCGGGGTTCTCAAGGATTCATGCTCAGGGGAAGTGTTTGTAAAGACTCTAAATTCTGATACAAGGACAATCCGAGAGTTACTCTTAGGCCCTTTGGCAAGACCAATAATGCTGAAATGCTGACCAAATTATCTGCAAAATATGCATTATTAAAGAATAACATGCTAGAAAAGACTCAGTGCTTGAGTGTTATAATACAACATAAAGTGAAATGAACACAAAGTGGAATATTTTTGCATAACAGCTTAGAGTGATGTGTGTTAGTCTTCTTATATATAAAATAAATAAAAAAATATAACCATAACTTCTGTGTCAACCACAAATCCATACATTTATGCAAATATGTGATCTGCTTAGAAATGCTGAAACAGTTGTAATGTAGTATAAATAATTGTATACAGTATATACATGCAATAAAAACACTTTACAATAAAATTTTTAATCCTACCTGTCTGATCGTTACCATTTTGTAGACTTAAATGGAGAGCTATTCAGGTTACTGCAATAAATTATGGGGTGCCACAAGGTTCAGTTTTAGGACCCCTGCTTTTAACAATATGCTTCCCTTGGGAAATATTATTAGAAGGCATGGGATAAGCTTTCACTGTTATGCTGATGATACCCAACTATATATCTTAACAAAACCAGACCATACAGCTCAATTTGCTCGGGTAACTGAGTGTGTCAAAGAATTAAAAGATTGGATGACATAACTTTCTATTATTGAATTCTAATAAGACAGAGATGTTGCTCATTAGCGCAAAAACCAGTACTCAGAATTTCAACCTGCATTTAGAAGGATGTACTGTAACTATTAGTTCAACAGTAAAAGACCTGGGCGTTCTTTTAGACACCATGTCTTTTGAAAATTATATCAACCATATTACAAAAACAGAATTCTTTCACCTTAGAAATATTACTAATCTAAGAAACATGTTGTCTATATCTGATGCAGAGAAGCTCGTCCATGCATTCATGACCTCCAGACTGTACTATTGTAATGTATTACTAGGTGGTTGTCTTGCATCATTAATATACAAGCTACAGTTAGTCCAGAACGCAGTTCTCACAAGTTCGGGAAAATATGACCATATAACCCCAATCTTATCATCCCTATACTGGCTACCTGTTAAGTTTCGAATCGACTACAAACTACTGCTACTTACTTACAAAACACTAAATGGTTTATCTCCCATGTATCTATCCAGCCTTCTAACACGCTACACTCCGTCATGCTCTTTGAGATCTTAAAACTCTGGACTTCTAGTAAGCAAAGTCCACTAAAGATGGTTGAGCATTCTCACATTTAGCTCCTAAACTTTGGAATAGTCTTCCTGACAGTGTTCTTGGCTCAGACTAACTCTCCCAGTGTCCTACACATAACACACATCACATATCATAACCTTGTGCTACAGTACATCAGATCAAACACATTTTCAAATTGTGCTTGTTAATATTATTAACAGCAGCTACTCTAAATCCTCTCCTCTCCACTGCTTCTCTTTCTCTACCCATCCCGAGGCATCCTGAGGTTATGCCAGCTGCAGTCACATCCCACCTTTGGACATCCCACCTTTGGACTTTGGAAATTATGGACTTTTAAAAAAGTAGATGCCGAGCCTGCAAACATTCCGAAACATCTAGAGATGTACCAGCACCATTTGGATTCCACCTCGTGTGAAATTTGGACATTGGACTTCTTTAAGTGTTTAAGGGCTCTGGCACGGAGAAGCTGGTGTTGGATCTATGATGATCGCAAACGTTGAGCTATTTTATAAGATGCTTGGTAGCTCCTGGTTCCATAATCTCAAAAGACTGTATAAGACTGTAGTAAGGACATTACTCACAATTTTACATTCCATTGCCCATATTATTTCTCAGTGTTCTGTATTGTTTAAAGATTTATAATCACACTTTTTTTATCACCCAAATGAGGATGGGTTCCCTTTTGAGTCTGGTTCCTCTTAAGGTTTCTTCCTCATAACATCTAAGAGAGTTTTTCCTTGCCACAGTCGTCATGGCTGCTCATCAGGGATAAATACACATCGTTGACCCTAACTCTTAAATTCTGTAATGCTGCTTTGAGACAATGTCTATTGTGAAAAGCGCTATAGAAATGACTTGACTTGACAATATAGGTACACCTACAGGCATATAGGACTATTGAGTGTACAGTTATATAGTTATATATACAATTCACTATACAGTTACAGTATATAGATATTACATGTGAATTATACTATATAATTATAATTATTTCTATATTTACAAATACAAATGCTTCAGGAGAAAAAATTATAATGATTTTGAATGAATCTTTGGATGAAAATAGGGAATTTTTCAATGCTCATGTTCTTAGTTTATGGTCTTCAAGTCATTGAGCTCATATATTACAATAATGCTGGGGTTGCATCTATTCCTGTAAAAATATTTGGCAAAAGCTTGACTGTGAGGAGTAGTTTCTGGAGTGGCGGTGTGCAGTGCTAATTTCTAGACGTTGTGCTCCCTGATCAATATTGCATTAAAGATTCAGCCGTCTGAGTCACACTGTAATGCCAAAAGGAGTTTGATTCAAATTAGGGGCACTTGTTAGGTAGCTTTCAGACATGCACGCCATAATTGGAACACAGCATGATAAATAATGATAGAAGTATACATGGTGATAACTACTTTGTTTGGTCACTCGCTGTTAAGTAACAATCAATCCTGAACATGTGAGCATGTGTGCAGTGAACTTGGAAAGAACTCAGATTCAGGTTTACTTAGAGATATTTTAACAGGAAGTCTGAAATAACTCAAATGGCACTCTTAACATCCATGGTGAGCAAAAAAGCATCTCATCATGCCAAATCTAAAGGCAGATGTGAAGAACAGGAATCTCAGGACACAGCGAGGGACACACACACTCACCAAAATGTGGAAGATGTGGCCTCTTTCTATTTTTTTAACTGTCCAGATTTTCTGATTAATATTGTATATTTAAAAGGCCATATGTGAGTTCAGCAGACATTAGTTTTTTTTTTTTTATCTTATTCAGATCTGTAAATATGTCAACTGGGTACAAAGGAGTTATGGTCATGACATTTATACATATTCTTTATGATCTTCAACTTCCCAAGATGCCACATGCAACTTTAATCACACAAGATTACAAAATATATATAAAGTGACATGCTATCTTTTTTCTAGTGTTGGACATAAAATCATACCAGCAAGGAAAGATGGCTAAAGCCCGGAGGGTTATTTGTTTACGGTATATTGTGCAGAAGAACGGAGGGCTGAGCGGTGTTGGTGTGTGCATCAGTGTAAAAGACTTGTTTTGTAATGCAGGGCTTAACATGCACACATGTAGTGTCTCTGAAGTTTAGGAGGCTGACATCTCTGCACAATGCTGGAGGGTAAACTTTTCTCAGGGGACTATGTGTAGCGAAAAAGTGAAACAAGTTAGTTTCAGGAACAACAATCTCCAGAATTCTGCTCATCCATCATCAGCTCTGCTTGCTGTGTCTTGGCAGTGCTGCGTTTCGTCCCCAGATATGACGCCAGCTGGGAATTGTTACTGCAATCATTCCCCTCCAGCGGTGCCTGTGTCTAGCCAAATCTGTCTCGCCTGCATAAGCATCCGCTTTTTGTTTTATGTCATTCTTTGTGCCTGCTGATGTCCAAGTTGCCCGATCTGGTTTCCTGGCATCTTAGAGGTAAATGGTACCTGACTCTGGCGCCTGGGGACTCATTTCTCAAAGCATGCACAAAGCAAGTTCTAATTTCATATGCATGAACCATCATTTTGCATCTATATTACACAATAAATCTAGATAAATCCTACACAATAGTTTCTTTTCGGCTTCTCCCGTTAGGGGTCGCCACAGCGGATCCTCCGCACGTTTGATTTGGCACATGTTTTACGCTGGATGCCCTTCCTAACGCAACCCTCCCCAATTTATCCGGGCTTGGGACCGGCACTAAGAGTGGCTGGGGATGGTTCCCTGACCGGGAATCGAACCCGGGTCGCAGCGGTGGGAGCGCTGCATCTTAACCACTAGACCACCAGGGGACCTATAGATAAATCCTACACAATAAAAAAGTGTATCTGCAAAATTCATGGCTACGGAAATTTACATTAAAAAACACAACCTCAAATCACCATATATGGTGATTATATAATGATTACTGTATATGCTGATTAAATAGCTGCATATAGGATGATTTAACATCATACATATTTTATGACTCCATTTGTGTGTTTGTGTGTGTAACCTATTGCCTGAAAAAACAAACTTAGATAAATTGTCTCTAAAACCCCTACAGTAGAAAGGGCTTGAGTCCACCAGGAATGCTATAGCTATATAGGATGCTATAGATGACTGTAGAAAGGACATTACTCATAATCTCACACTCCGGGAAATCATGGTAGTTCTCACTCTCTGGTGTTTTGTATTGATTTTAAGATTTAAAATTACACTCTTGATATCATGCAAATGAGGATGGGTTCCCCTTTTAACCCTGGTTTCTCTCAATGTTTTCTTTACTCATAATATCTAAGGGATTTCTTTCCTTGCTACAGTCGCCCAGGCTGCTCATTAGGGATAAACACATAATTCACTTTATTTCTTAAGTTCTGTAAAGCTGCTTTGAGACAATGTCCATTGTGAAAAGCGCTATAGAAAAAAAAAAACGTAAAGAAATTAAACTATAACAACCTTGCTTCTCGTCTCTCCAAAGTGGGCTGAGATGCTGACAGGTTTCAGCTACAATGGCACTGGAAAATCAGCATAAAAAAAGTCCGGCATGCCAACTCTTCAAACATGGAATTATTAAAATTATTGTTCAGATGTGCTTATTATGAGTTTACTTTTATTTAGTTTGTACTTTTTCAGAGAGCTATGCACAATATATTTCCATGCACATAGTACATGATCACACACATTCTATGCATAGCATGTCATATCGAAGTTTTATGCACAATTGCATGTGTATTATGTTTATGAATGGCAAATCTGAACTCAATAAATGGAACATAATTTTAAAAATATAAAAGAAGGATGGAAATTTTTCCAGCTTGTTGCTGCTTTCTTATAATTTGATACATATATTAAGCAGCAGTAAGACTTGAATTCTAAGCAGGTTCAGCAAGAATGTTTAAAGCAATAAAAGACCAGGAGCTGGTGAAGAAACGGGCGAAAACAAGGTGAGAAATTAGATCAATTTGAAAAAAATAATCTTTTTACTGAAGCACTGTTTCTTAGTTGATATCACTAGGAAAGGGAGGTAGGAAATTTTTTTTACAATTGCACCATTTTAGGTTCAGCAATGAATCAAGTTGTTTGCAAAGATGTTGTCCCAATCCGATGTGATCGAGAAAACCTGTGCGAGACATAACTCTCCTTTTTTCTCACAACCTCGCTCTCGTTCAGTATCCTATTTACCATTTTCCTGCTGCTGCTATGTGTAGGGTTGGATGTCACAATAGAACTGCTTATTGTTTTGCACAATTTACAGGCTTGCCATCTCTTATTCGGCTGCAATCACACGGAACAGAATGCAATCTTCAAAAAAACAAACAAGCAAATAGGATAACACCATGGATCTTCGTATAGTGATGTCTTTTAGTATAATGTCTATAATACAATGAACACTGTAAGTGCATAATCATCCTAGCAGTCTAATACAGTGTGCATTCAGAATGTATTCAGACCCCTTGGTCACCTCTTACCAAGGGTGGCCAGATCTAGAAAAGAAGTGCTGGTTGTTCTAAGCATATACCATTTATGAATTGAGAGATACTGTGCTCTTGGGATCCTTACATGCAGCAAATATATTTTTGTAGCCTTCACCACACCAGTTCAACACAATCCTGTCCATAAGGCCTACAATCAGATGTTTTTTGACCTAAGAGCTTTTTTTGCTCTTATATACATTTTCAGCTGTTAGAAAAGCACACACCTGTCTAAATAAGGTCTAAGTCCAATCATTTTGCCACAGGAGGACACAAATTGAAGTGGGGGATGATCCATGATGATCGGATGCACCTAAACTAAATTTCAAGTGTTATGGCAAAAGGTGTGATATAACAAATTTATAAATACCATTATGATATTTCAGTTTTGCCAAGTTATCACAAATCTTGCTTTGAGTATAGACTGTTATAAAAATAAATACATTCATTAAAATTATTGACAGCATTTTAGCATAAGTCTGCAACATAACAAAATGTGAATAAACTAATGCTTTCTGAATGCAATGTAAACACCTTCAATACCAAGATTCAATACCTTCTGACCATTCAAAGGAGGTGGTAGCTCAGTGGTTAAGGCTCTGGATTACTGTTTGGAAGGTTGGGGGTTCAAGTATTGCCAAGCTGATACTCTTAAGGCCCTTAACACTCGGTGCTGTATCATAGCTGACTCTGTAATCTGACCAAAGAAAGAATTTCACTGTGCTGTACTGCCTATGTCACATTTTATTTTATTTCTAAAGCTCAAATTCTTCCTCCAACATTTTTAATTCTACAGTATGTTTCAGGACTTGAAAATCACAACAATATGTCAGATGTATGATGTATAAATCTGGAGTACTATTCACTAGTATGGCTTTGCATAAGATTGTGAGGCAGCTTCAGACTTTTCCTCTTCTCTGAAAATCCAGAAAACTCCAGAGATGTGTTATATCACAGTGTAAAAAAATATAGCCAGGTGGAGTCAGTCACACTTTAGGACACGCCACCTTAATCTTGATGTGTTTTCTATTTCTATGTTCCAATGAAGAGAAGCAAACGTGCGTGTGCATTTGCCAAGTCCTCTTACAGAGATAAATTAAAGCCCACAAACTTAATGTTGCTTAAAATGAAGACACTTCATCTGGCTGACTGGCAGTATTATTCTAGCTGACAGTGCATTGGTCATTTGGCAGATGGGAGGGGGTTGTCTCTGTGCATCATGCAGCTCGTTCCAATTAATCACAGCTCTATTTACACATGCAGAGTAAGCAGGCCAACAACAGTGTGACACAAGCTCCCGTATTGCTCAAATGGGATAATAAAACATTATGCAGTCCAATTTTTGTGATTATGATTATATTAGTAGGAAAACAAAAAAAAGAATAATAGCCATGTTTATCCTTACATGCACACTTCCTTTCTGTAACTAATTTATTCTGAACCTATCTTGGGAACACTTGATGTTCAAATACAGGAATACATGTTAGATCAAGGGAGCATGTATACACACACACATATAAACACACACATATATCTGGAGGCACTCACACAGACAGTAACCTAATCTGTGCTACTGCAATTTTACCCACTCCACCCCCAAAACCCTGTTCAACTTTTGATATATTTTTCTTAATTTTACAGCTGCATATATAAAATATCCCCAGGGACATCACAAACACCTATGCGGTTAAAAAGTGCAGAAATAATTTGATGCCTGTCTTGCTTTTGCTGATTTTGTCCATCTCAGTATAATGTTTTTTTTTTTTTTTGTGTGTGTGTGTGTGTGTGTGTGTGTGTGTGTGTGTGTGTGTGTGTGTGTGTGTGTGTGTGTGTGTGTGTGTGTGTGCGTGTGTGTGTGCGCGCACGGGCACGTGTGTTTGTAGCTGTCTTGCAAATAGACTGTTTACCGTGTACTACAACATCCGGACTTAAATATAAATAAATATAAATATTTTAACAGAGACACTGAAGATCGAAATCTGAACCTGGTGACCTGCATTAATTGAGGCAGATGTCCCCTGTGCCACCATGCTAATTAGATAAAGACGATGAGAACTAAAGCTGCAGTTAGAGAGAGTAAGTCAAATCTTCTTTTTTTTCTTCTTTCGGCTTCTCCCATTAGGGGTTGCCACAGAGGGTCATCTGTTTCTCCATACCCCACTGTCCTCTACATCTGCCTCTTTTAAACCAACTACCTGTATGTCTTCCCCTCACCACGTCTATAAACCTCCTCCTTGGTCTTTCCCTTTTCTTCCTTCCTGGTGGCTCCATCCTCAGCATTCTCCTACCAATATACCCCATGTCCCTCCTCTGAACATGTTCAAACCATTTCAATCTCGCCTCCCTCACCTTGTCCCAAAACATCCTACATGCGCTGTCCCTCTTATAAACTAATCCTGTCCATCGTTGTCACTCCCAACAAAAATCTCAACATCTTCAGCTCTGCTACCTCCAGCTCCACCTCCTGTCTTTTACTCAATGCCACTGTCTCTAAACCATACAACATCGCAGGTCTCACCACAGTCCTATAAACTTTCCCTTTCACTCTCACAGATACCCTTCTTTATATTCTAATATTCCCATGAAGTTGGGGAAAATGTACAAATGAACTAGGGAAAAATATGACTATACATATTATAATGACCAAAACAGGCATCAATAAAAAAATAAATAAAAATAAATAAATAAATAATCCGACTTAAATTTAATAAACAATTAGAGAGAAAGAGAAAGAGAGAGAGAGAGAGAGAGAGAGAGAGAGAGAGAGAGAGAGAGAGAGAGAGAGAGAGATATTTTTAGATAATAATAATAAGAGATTATTCAAAGAAATAGAGAGAATTATGAAATCTCCCTAACCTCTTCTCTAACAGTTAGTTTTACAGAAGTAGTCACTCTGCTCCAGGGGAGTGTCTGGGCAAAACTGACAGAGGTGAGATAAATGGTTAGCACTATTCAGGCCATTTCTTCTGCAGCGCTCCACATTGCACTCATCCCTTCATCTCCCATGTATAACACTCAGGACAGAAGCTAAATGCTTAGAGTAAGTTGGAGCTCACACTTGTGTCATTCTAAATATTTTTTTTTTGAGCCATCCAGCTTACATGGATTACAATTATTAAATAACTGGTGAGCCAATACAACATCCCTATTCACCAGATGTCTCTGCACTTTTGCACTATGTAGAACCCTGTACAGAAAATATTCTATAACCCTTTAACTTTTCATCAGAAAGGGTCTCAAATAGCTCCCTATTTGAAGATGTTACCTAATGAACCTAATCTACAAGAGTGTGGGTTGCCATGGCTACTAATTAATTACATCATTTTTATTCTATATATAAACTTCACACTCAAGCCTTTTGCATTAGTAAAATGTCCCTGTCGTTCTTTAAAACTATTTCATTCTCATTGTTAACAAATTATCTGCATGCTGTGTGTAATGACTGGTGATTGTAGATTTAGATTGTTTTCTTGTTTACTGCCTTATTTCTCTACTGCCACCAGATCAATGCATATAAACCAGTACCATATATATTCTGTTTTGCTCCCTGGTGGACTCCTTAGGATCTCACACTCTCACTGCAATGGCCCAGGTTTGATTTCTGGGCAGGAAACCAACCCAATCACTAGGGGTTGCCCAAGCCAGCACACTCGTAGTACACAAGCCCCGGATAATAATGTGAAGGTTACATCTGGTGTAAAACCTGTGCCAAGTGAAATACATGGATCAATAACCAGTTGTGTGACCACTAATAAGAGCTTCCGCAGGAAAATGACAGCAATAACCCCATGTAACCAATTATAATGCTGTGAATTCTGATTATGATTTGATCATAAATCTCATTTGATCTTTCTAGACATTACTTACTTGCATTATCTAACAAAATTCCTAACTCAATGCATCTATAATCATGTGTACAAGGTGGTATTAAAAGGTTTTGAGACTAATGGTGCTCACTGGTGCTATTCTGACCACTTGCGTTACCACGTTGGCGATTTTATCATGGACAGCAAGTTGCAACAAAGAGCAAATTTGAAATTCTTCGTGAAACTGGGCAAATCTGCCACAGCGGCATTTGATATGAAATATGTTTGACATACAGTGATGGTGCTATAAGTTGTCCAAGGTGTTTTGTGTAGCACACACTCTTAAAGGCCTTCGGCAAGCTTTGGGAACTGAGGATCGTCAGAGACCAATGCACATGATCTCACTTCAAAATGAAGATCCAGTTCAAAGGTCTTCGTTTTGATACTATTGTGGAGATCCAGCACAAATAGCAGAAGGTGCTCGACACGCTTCAAAAAGATGACTTCCAGGACATATTCCAGAAGTGGCAGGAACACTGAGAGCACTCTATTGCTGTGCAAGGGGACTATTATAGGTTCAAATCGAAGTTCAGCAGAACGAGGATTTAACGAAACAGATGGAGAATAAGGAAAAATGGCAAACAATAGAGTACATTAAGCTTTAGAAAGGCTAATTCCACGGAATACACAATATCCTGGGAAAAGGTCGTACTCCAAGCAAGAATCCGAAGCGTGAGTACTCTGTGTGTGTTCCCCAGCCTAAACTGTAGAATGGACGGTGACATGAGGGGAGAGCGGATCTTATGTAGTATGGTGAGCTAATGAGTGCCAGGTGCGGGTATTTAGTATGATGGGGAGCTGCTAGGAGTGATAGGTGCGTCTGGGAAAGGTGTGGCTGGTGGATCTCTGACATATATGAAGATTATAGTGTGTAAATGTACAAAAAAGTAACAACAAAGTTAGCATTTGTACATTTTCACAAAACTTCAGGCCTTCAGTACGAAACATGTGTAGCCAGGCAAGCACCTACCAGTAGGGGTGTGGTTGGCTAATTATCCCTAGACTTTTTAAGCAGGCACTGGGCAAGAGGCTTCGAAATGTGGGCCCTGTTTTGAAAGCACATGGGCTATAGTGCTGCTTTGTTTGGTTGTGTTTGAAGTCGCCCTAGAGGAGATAGGCCAAGTTTGTTTAATTTGTTTATTAGAGGGATTTATTTTTGATTGTATGGGAAAATTGTTTTTGTTTATTTAGTTTCAGATAAATTTAGCAATGCTGACTGTGTATGTTGACAGCTGCTGGTGTAGATCTGGATAGGGTTTTGTTTTTGGGCCTGTGCTCTAAACAGGTTTATTTCTCCTTCGAGTTCGTTTCGAAGGGGTGGCGTAGTTGCTACACATGTTTACAACTTTTTTCATGAAAGAAAAACTAAACAAAACTATTAGTCTAAAAACACCCTTAAATGTTCAATAAGCTTCAGCATATCATAATGTGCATACTCATCGGACCATTCAGTGAGTGTTTGTGCACTGTGTATGAAGCAGAAACACAAGCTCGGTTGAAAATAATTTTTGTGAGTAAAGTTTAGTTTTACCATTCTATTAAGATAATCACTCAGAACTTGTACTGATTTGCAACTTATCCATTAAAAGCGAATGAGAATTACATCCTGGAATGTTTTACTGTGACAAGAATTTGTCATGCACAAGTTTAATAACCTTGGTCTATAAAAGTCCATCTACAACAGTCTACTAGACTTTCTGACTAACAGACCAAAGGCAGCAAGTATAACAAACAGCAAATCATCCACTCTAAATTGAATGGATTCTGCTTTAGCACTCGGGCATGCCGCTCATTGACTTATGACTAACCAGACTTGGACAATAATGATCTGTCTGTCTATAGGAGTAAGCTACTATTCTCTGTTTGCATGATGTCTTATTTACAGACTCTCTCTGAAGTTCTAGCTTATATTACACACTGCCAAAATGAGAGAAACGATATCTGCCTCTGGACATTTGCACAGGCTTAGTCAAGTATTCATAAGCAGACCATTAAACAAGTACTTTATTTTCAAAATGTGGGGGTGTATGTGGACAGTGCATTCACTTGGACCAGAAGTGTTTGCATTTTTCAAAAAGGTCCACAAAACATAATTCATGAAAAAGTAGGAGAGGTCACTTGGGGACACTGGACACTAGGGAAGTTTGTTCAGCCATTTTAATCATACTGCAGTAGAACACTGAAGGCTTGACCTAGATCAGTTAACACTCAGTCCAACCTAGTGCCCATATTATTTATCATCTCCCAAAATGTAGGTTGCCAGTTTGCAGGTGAATATTACTGTTATGTAATATTATGTGCAAAAACATATACTTTAAATATATATTGAATATAATGGTAGGCATCCTGGTGGACTAGTGGTTAGAATGCGGTGCTCTCACTGCTGCGGCCCGGGTTCGATCCCCGGTCAGGGAACCAACCCCAGCCATTAAGGTTGCACAAGCCTTAGTGCCGGTCCCAAGGCCGGATAAATGGGGAGGGTTGCATTAGGAAGGGCATCCAGTGTAAAAACATGTGCCAAATCAAACATGCGGCTGGTCCGCTGTGGCGACCCCTAACGGGAGAAGCCGAAAGAAAGTCATCCTTAGGATACCTCATACTCCTTTGTATTGTCAAGAAATCTCATTGCTAACACTGAATAAATGCTCTTATTATTTTAGATTTGACTTATGGATTATCATTGTTGCTGCCTCCTTGTGAATTGACCACTGATACTGTTTAAAATGATTTTCAGATTATCCCTAATGAGCGACACTAAAATTGCACACTTGATTCAGAACTATAATCTCTACATATAATATTTGATGGAAAAACAGACACATTTATATTCCCACTAACATGTAAAAATAGAAATAGCTACTGACTCCTGAGTGGGCAACTAAATGACTCTTTTGCTCACCAAACACCACCGGTATCTTTAAATTTATATATCAGTGCACTCTGGGCTTTGAGGAGAATAAAATGCTTTAAGGTGAACAATGCAGCTCTAGTCGGCTTCTACCACTACATAATGTCTTTGCCAATTTGACTGTTCAACTTCTGTAGACTTCTACATAACATTTTTAGACCAGTGACACTTGCCATGCACAACCTTTTGCACCTGCATGACAGATTATGGTTAATCAACAGTAATGTCTTTCATCAATCTTGCACTAGATTATTTTCTTTTTTTCCCCTACCCCCTGTAAAGAAAATCTTGGTGCACACAAACCATTTAAAAAAATATATTTCTTCCCTGCTGTCAAATTTCTCAAACTCAGTCACTTATACATGCAATAATTCTTACATGATTAAATTCAGAGTTTCTGTATATTGTACATGTATATGTCAAATCATACTTGTACCACACTCACTTTCAAAATTTTATTTATCCTTTTTTTTTTTTTTTTTTTTTTTTTTTTTTTTTTTTTTTACACATCCATGTCTACATAAAGAGTCACACAGAAGGTGCCAAAGTATGTCTTTAGCCAGAGTGTTTTTCCTGCCCTCTTGCTACATTTCTTCAGACAATCTAGAAGTCCACCCATACTCCCCCTGGTGTTGCATGGCAAAAAAAGGTGGATAAGCATGAAAGATGCATAGATCTTTACTTCAAGATTTGGTAACTTTAGCTTAATGAACTTTTGTTTAGTTTAGAGAATGTGGTCTTCAAAATTTAAGTAGAGCTGCTTAATATTGACTACATTACACATTTAATGCTGTTTGGTGCAAGTCTAGGAAAATGCCTCCTCTGTCGAACTTGTTCAGTCACATATACCAATGTTTCTGTGCTAAAATCATGATCTTGTCTTTTAGGCAATGTTTGCCTCTCAAAATGACCCAATCACAACCCTTCCCACATTTAAGTCTTAATGATTCTTCATGTGTGTATATTTTGCTGTACCTCCTGCTTTTTCTATGCAATATAATCGAGTATTCAGTGTGCAGCTCAATACTGAATCTTGAACTGAGTGCAGAAAGAAGATGAGAAGCACAAAATACTGATGGACTTCTGCTTGTAATGTTTGCCATGTCACACTGCTGTGTTCCGGCCCAGATGGTAAATTTGCCACACACAGGCAACATCTGTGGTCATGAGCTCTGCTTTGTAATGAACCCTACCAAGCACAGAACAACTAAATACCAACAATCATTAACATTTCCTGTGACTGTGTGATAGAAAACGGATTGGCTCTAGAAATATTCATTTAGAAAAAGGCATAGTTTCTCCAGTGTTTCTTTTTAACACCCTCATTTTCATTAATCCATTTGAATAAAAGTATGACAAACAATATGCACATTCTTTCTTTCGGCTTCTCCCATTAGGGGTCGCCACAGCGGACCATCCGCATGTTTGATTTGCACATGTTTTTATGCTGGATGCTCTTCCTAATGCAACCCTCCCCAGTTACCCAGGCTTGGGACCGGCACTAAGGCTTGTGCATCCCTGGTGGTCTAATGGTTAGGATGCAGGTTCGATCCCCGGTCAGGAAACCAACCCCAGCCATTAGGGTTGCACAAACCTTAGTGCCGATCCCAAGCCCGGATAAATGGGGATGCGTTAGGAAGAGCATCCAGCGTAAAAAAAAACGTGCCAAATCAAACATGCGGATGGTCCGCTGTGGTGACCCCGATGGGAGAAGCTGAAAGATGCACAATCTAGATTTTGCTTTAGTGAATATTCTTGTCCTAATATTTAGCATTTTATTATTTGTATAGAGCTTTTTATAGAAGAAATTGTCTCAAAGCAGCTTTGCACAGATAAAACCGTTATAAGGTTGGATAAAAGAATGTATGTTTATTTACTGTAAGTTCATCGCCTATAAGTTTGTTCCTTATTATTATTTATCCCTTATGAGCGAGCCAGAGGCGACAGTAGCAAGGACAATCTCCCTGAGACGGCATGAGGAAGAAACCTTGAGAGGAACCAGACTCAAAAGGGAACCCATCCTCATCTGGGTGGCACCTAATGCTCATTCAGTGCAGTCCCATTGTTGAGGTGTGTAGTAATAGGTGCTTAATAAAACCTGTGGTCCTGAGCCATCGTAATAGACTGGTGATATTAATTACAGTCCTAAAGCTTTCAAGTTTTTCACATATTAAATCATTTAGTCATTTGACTCCATAGCAATTCATTGAATTTCTAGACCTACACTTTTTCCTTTACTACTGTTCAATAAAACAAAATATCCTTTGGGGTGCTGCAGCTCACCATCATTTTGTAGGGTATGATACCACACCCAGCATACACCACGGCACAGAAAAAAGATCATCCTCTCCTCACCCTACCATAAATAAATTATTGTGAGACGCTATGTATTAGACTCTTACTCCCTGAGATCTCAAAACTCTGGACTTCTAGTAGTTCCTAGAATAACAAAGTCGACTAAAGGTGGTAAAGCATTTTCACATTTAGCTCCTAAACTTTGGAATAGTCTTCCTGACAGTGTTCAGGGCTCAGACACACTCTCCCAGTTTAAGTGTAGATTAAAAACGTCACTTTAGATTTAAAACTTTTTAGCAAAGCCTACACATAACATACGTCTCACATCATAACCTTGTGCTCCAGAACATCTGATCACATGCCCATTATTAACTTGTGCTGTTAATATCATGAACAGCAGCTACGCTCATTTCTGTCCACTGCTTCTCTTTCTCTCCCCATCCCGAGGCATCCTGAGGTTTGGCCAGCTCCAGTCACTTCCCACCTCGTGAAGATTATGGACCTTTAAAGAAGTAGATGCCGAACTCGCAAGCATCCCATACCATCTAGAGACGTACCAGTGCCAATTGGATCCCACTACATGAGTGGAGTTTTGACATTGGACTTCCTGGAGTGTTTAAAGGCTCTGGTATGCAGAAGCTGGTGCTGGATCTGTGATGATCATAAATGTTGAGCTATTATTTTTATTTTGCTTAGTATCTCCTAGTTTAATAACCATAAAGGCTGTATAAGACTGTAGAAAGAACATTAGTTATAATCTTATACTCCAGTGCTCATGTTAGTTCTCACTCTCCAGTGTTCTTTATTGTTGAAAGATTTACGATCAAACTCTTGATGTCACCCAAATGAGGATGGGTTCCCCTTTTGAGTCTGGTTCCTCTCAAGGTTTCTTTCTCATACCATCTAAGGAAATTTTTCCTTGCCACAGTCACCACGGCTGCTCATCAGGGATAAATGCACACTATTCCCCTTAACTGTTAAATTCTGTAAAGCTGCTTTAAAACAATGTCTGTTGTTAAAAGCGCTATAGAAATAAACTTGACTTGACTTGACTTGACTTGACTATATCTCTGAGAAGGATGATTTCACTTTTAAATGTGTATGTGTGGGAAACCTTCAGAATCTCAGCCAATGTCCTAAATGGCCAATCTGGCTGGATGGAATATGTGTTCCCAGTTCTTGAAATATTCACCAGACCCTCAATTAGAGGTCAGATGCAGCTTTTCTCGTTTGTCTGCAACTGATTAAGCTTTGGCTGCACCTCTCAGGATGAGCCACCTTGAATGGTTAATTAATCAAATACTGGCTGTTTTACAGACAGGAAAGACAAGTAATCAGCTACCCTTGTTCGTTTGTGTGTGTGTGTGTGTGTGTGTGTGTGTGTGTGTGTGTGTGTGTGTGTGTGTGCACGCATGTGGCTAATATTGGTCACAGACTCTTACACAATTGATCATTTTCAGGTGACTCACATAAGGGAAAAAAGCTGACCATGCAGAGAGCCCTTAAGGGATCCATTAGAAGCCATAACAAAGCCCATACGTGGGCAAACAATAAAAAAAAATATATCATTTACACACACACACTCTCTCTCTCTCTCTCTCTCTCTCTCTCTCTCTCTCTCTCTCTCCCTATATATATATATATATATATATATATATATATATATATATATATATATATATATATATATATATATATATATATATATATATAATATATATATATATATATATATATATATATATATATATATATATATATATACATATATATATATATATATATATATATATATATATATATATATATATATATATATATATATATATATATATATATACAGTGTTGGGCAGTAACGCGTTACTTTTGACAGTAACTAATACTGTAACGCGTTACTTTAAAAAAATAAAGTAACACCGTTACCGTATGTTGCATTACCCGTTACTTTTTTAAATGAATTAATTTGGGCTGAAGTGTAGACTACAGTCTAACCTGCTTACAGGTTACATTTTTAAGAGCTCAACACAACAGCAGAAGCCACTTTAGTTTTTGATTGTGAATATATTATTCAGCTTGTTTTGTTATTTATTTCAGAAATCCTTGTGATATATTCAGTTTGTGCTGCTCTGACTTTAATAAAAGTGTTTAAAAATTACTTTGTGTTTAAGTCAGTTTTGTGTTTGTATACACCATAAAGCATAAAAAGGCATTAATGTGAACATTAAAGAAGGTTCTTTAAAAAAGTAACTAAAAAGTAACTTTTAACAGTAACGCATTGGTGTAAGTAATCAACAAAGTAACGGAGTTACTTTTTGAATGAAGTAACGAGTAACTGTAACTAGTTACTATTTTTTAGTAACGAGCACAACACTGTATGTATATATATATATATATATATATATATATATATATATATATATATATATATATATATATATATATATATATATATATATAAATATATATATATATATAATATCCAGATATTTGTGTTATTTTCATCTGTACACACTGTCAATCCAAACTATCTTGCTGTGTAAAAGCACTTGTGTTGCATGTATTCTACAATAATAGATATGACTATTTCCCACCAGGTTTTTCTCTACGATATCTCCAGGCTTATTGTTGAGCTTCCATTCAATTCAAAAGGAAGTGCGGATATGGCCGAGTCTCTGAGGACCTCTCCTAGAAGGAATTCTAAAACTAAGCGAAGTGGTTCCACTTAAAGTGGTTGTGCTCATGAAATTTTCATACCTCCACAGATGAAACCTTGTCATGACATTATTTGCCTTGTAGATATATAGATGGAATCAATTGACAAAGCCCCTCTCATTCTTCTTTCCATTCCCATAATTCTCTTTGATCCCATTACAATAGGAATAGAGAGAGTAAAAAAAAAAAGACAGTCACAAAACAAACAAGACACAATGACTTCAATGCATCTATTTCAATGTGTGGTGTATAAATCATTCAAACATGTCAGCTTGCATTAATTTTTCATTAAGGTACACTGCTAATGCATATGATAATTATGTTTAATTACAATTCTCTAATTATAATCTGGATGTGATACTGTATGTGCAACAGATTAGCGTCAATTATCAGAGTTGGTTTAATAATTACAGACACATAAGGCGAAAGTTCTCGAGCATGGAGTTTATGAGTTAGAAGGCTTTAATGAGATTTGGGAACTTGTTGGAACTGATGGAATATTGTGCTGGGAATCGGGAGCACAGTCTCTGAGACATTATTTTGCATGTCTTCTGTGTTACAGTGAGCACACAGGTTTCTAATTAGATCAGAAACATGAATTTATGCATCAATTTGCCCAAACATAATTCAATCTTATACAACATTTTCACCATTTCAAACTAAAAAGAGTAATTTGATTTATTTTCATATCATTATCATTTTAATTATTATTATTATTATTATTATTATTATTATTATTATTATTATTATTATTATTATTATTATTTATGCATCAATTTGCCCAAACTTGATTTAATCTCATACAACATTTTCACCATTTCTAACAAAAAAGAGCAATTTTATTAATTTTGATGTCATTATAATTTATTATTATTATTATTATTATTATTATTATTATTATTATTATTATTATTATTATTATTATTATTATTTATGCATCAATTTTCTCAAACCTAATTTAATCTCATACAACATTTTCACTATTTCTAATGATTAAGAGCAATTTAATTTATTTTCATATCATTATCATTATTTTATTTTGCAAGTAAATCATAATTTCTTAGCAGAAATGGCAATGGTGAGACAACATTTGATTCATGTTCATAACAGAGTTTGAAAAAAAAAAAAGTAGTTACACTATGAAATGTAGTTGCCCAATCATCCAGCACCTCTTCACCACCACCGAGCTTCTGTCTGACCTCTTCCCTGAACCTTACACTACAGTCTTCCTCCTTCAGTTTCCACCATCTTATTCTTCTTTCAGTCCTCACTCTCCTCCTCTCCTTCTTCACCTCCAAAACCATCCTACAGACCACCATCCGATGCTGTCTAGCTACACTGTCCCCCGCCAACACCTTATAGTCTCTAATCTCCTTTAGGTTGCATCTCATATAGAACATAGTCCACCTGTGTGCACCTTCTTCCACTCATTTACGTCACCTTATGATCCTCATTCTTCTTAAAATAAGTGTTCACCACTGCCATTTTCATCCTTTTAGCAAAATCTACCACCATCTGCCCTTCTATATTCCTCTCCTTAAGGCCATACCTACCCATCACCTCCTCATCACCTCTGTTCCCTTTACCTACATGGCCATAAAAGTCTGCCCCAATCACCAATCTTTCATTCCTGGTTACACCTTCTACCACTTCATCTAATTCAAATTTCAGAATTTTTTCTTCTCCTCCATCTCACAATCCACTTGTGGAGCATAAGCACTGATGACATTTATCATCACCCCTTTAACTTCCAGCTTCACGTTCATCAAACTCACAATCATAAACTTTCTTCACCTCCACTACACTCTTACTGTACTCTTCCTTCAGAATCACTCCTACACCATTTCTCTTTCCATCCACACCATAAAAGAACATTTAAAATCCACCTTTATTGGTCCGGGTTGTTCTTCCTTTCCACTTGGTCTCCTGAACACACAACAAATCTACCTTTCTCCTCTCAAAGTATTAACATTTACCAGACATTAACATTTACCATAGTATTAACATGTACCAGACACCCCTTTTAACCCTTAACATCTGCATATAAATTACAGACTGAGTCTCAACCTTTACAATTATATTGGGGTTTCATGTCTAAGTATCTTCCCTCATGACACAAAGGCAATAAACAGACAGTTCTCTGGTCTCTCCACCTAACTTCATAAACGTTCCAATGGGAAGGCCCTTCACACCCAGCCTCAGGCACCACTACATCCGGTGTTAATAGATACCCCCCACACAAAGCACACACACATAAGGGCATTTTCTTTATTTAGTCAATAATAAAGTGTTAAAGTCTGTTCTCCTAACAGACCCATCAAGAATCTCCTTTGTCCACAGCATCTGGACTGTTGTTCAGCAACAAAGCCAATGCAAGTAACTGTTTACCAACTATCTAGATGCGCGTTTAAGTTCCAACCTCTTTATTAAGGTGAATTTTGATTCCTTGATGATTCTCATTAGGTTGTGGTCAATTGAGGTTAAACTTGTCATTCCTTTCCCTTCCTTTCTTCTCTTTCTCTCTATTTTCATTTCTCTTACCTTATATGTATGTTTGTGTTCAGCTTGTTGTTACATGTGGTCAAATTTATTAAAAGCCTTATGCTCAAAAGTGATTGTCCCAGAGTGTTGCTCACAATTCAAAGTCACTAAATTCTGATTTTGCTACATGCTAAATTACAACTAGTATGGTCTAAAGCAGGGAGTTGTTTCTTTCTTGGGCAGGGAGAGAACCTTTCCTAGACATGATAAACGATTATACTGTCTGCTCGATGGACAAACAGATCAAATAATTGTATCATTGATTCTATTACCGTTAATTCTAAGATTTAATCTAAATATTTATAATTAATTATAACTCTTTATAATTACTCATAGATTTTTCCCTTTTTCAAGCTAAATTTTCTACAGCATCCAGTGACAGAAAGAAAACTTTGGGGGAGGCACCAAAAATACTTCCTATTGAAATACATTACATAGAAAGTCATCCTCAGTGACAAGAGGAAAAGAGGGAAATTCGTGTCCATGAACACGAATCATTAGCTTACATTTTGTGATTATATCATAAAATGATATGAGTCTGGGCTGGATCTGTACATAAAACAGAACACTATTGCTCATTTACGGCTCTCATCTTTGAAACTAGAAAAGGAAATTGGATGAAACTGGTTAGATTGGGTTGTTTGCGTGGGAGCTGGTGCTTTATGATTGATGGTGTCACCTATGGAAGACATGCTTTTCATATCTAGAATATTGCTTGCATGTTCATGTCTGATGTGAAAGTAAATTGGATTTCCTCAGTGCTGAGCAGACAGTTGAAAAGTAATTACCTACACGGAATATGAATGAAACAGAATGACAATTTTCATAGAATGATAGTTCATTTAGTTTGACCAGGTTGTTGACTGAAGCTTTGTCCAATAAAACTGTTCCACTGAAAATACAAAACCATTTGCAAAACACTCAGTGATGAGGTTAAAATATTCCTTAGATACGCTAAAAAAAAAAACATTAGCATTTTTTCTTTCACAAAATAGACAGGATTTATTAACCTAATCTAACTGGCTTCTATAAATAGTTTCTATATGCTAGTCATCTGTAGTTAATTTTTAGCTCTAACCGCAAACCTTCTGTAGCTTAAGCTGTTTGCTAGTTATACACCAATCAACAGGTTGTTTACTTTCGTTGTCTTTCAGTATATAACATTAGCATATCTTCTAGTGAGACCTTTAGTAAATCCCTTTAGACTGTTTAGTTACAGTATGCTGCTGCTGTACACATATAGAGCTAAAACACATAGCATTATTTAATCTAAATAGTGCGTTCAAATTCACTGAAACCAATGACTATTATAGGTGAACTTTTATTTTAAGAGTGGTCATTTTCTACAATTACCCTTGATTACGTTGGCTATTTTCCACTACTACCCTTGATGTAAATGTACTACATTTATGACTGATTCAACACAATGTGACCTATTTGGAATTCAGCCCATGGCTTGCAGTTGTTTTTCAGAAAAGAGCAGCTGTGTCAGCGTCACAATCACAGATGCTGCCTGTCAAACTAGACCACACCAACACCTTCATGGGGCAAAGTAAGCAAAATGCTTACAAGAGGGCAGTGACCAAACTCCATTTTATATACAATATACACAACACAGATATTTGCAGAGTTCAGAGCAAAGATTATGCATCCTGTATGAATCTGTCAGGCCAAAGCAGACTAGGTACCAACTGGTACTCATAATTCTATAGATGGAACAGACAAAAAATGTTAGACTTATTTTCCTGCACTAATTGTTTAACTATACTAACTAGTGTACCACATAAAAGGTAAAATGGCATATTAATGGAGGGTGGCAGTTCATGTGCAGGTGCCCAATATGGTGACCCAAAGGTATCATGGGTAGATTGCATACCATTAAAAAAAAAGTTTTTAGATGTTAGTCTATCATTGACCTTCCCTATGGAATTTACCATCTTCTCTGCTAACAAATGAGTCACTACGCACTTACTGCAAAATTCCAGTTAAGTGATTTCACTTATTTATATATCAGACATTATATATCAATGTTTAATGTAGCTAGATTATTTCAGCTGTTATTTTAGAGGTGGCTTGCAAGCTGAAAAAATTGAGCACCCCCAAAGATTTGATTTTTATTAATTTTGCCACTTATGTGATCAGAATTAATTTAATTGAAAACATACATATACATATATACACATATACACATTATATATATATATATATATATATATATATATATATATATATATATATATATATATATATATATATATTTTTTTTTTTTTTTTTTTTTTTTATTTAATTCTGCTATTCAGCTGAATTTAAAATCATCTGACCTGACAATAACATGTTTTAACAATTTTTGGAAAGTCACACGATAAAGTGTCTCTGAAATTCTAAACAGCATGCAGGGCCTGCACAATACACCAATCAAGACAGAAAGAAAAAAAAAACAAGAGTAGGAAGAAGAAGAAGAAGAAAGAAAGAAAGAAAGAAGAAGAAGAAGAAGAAGAAGAAGAAGAAGAAAGAAAGAAAGAAAGAAAGAAAGAAAGAAGAAGAAGAAGAAGAAGAAGAAGAAGAAGAAGAAGAAGAAAGAAAGAAAGAAAGAAAGAAAGAAGAAGAAGAAGAAGAAGAAGAAGAAGAAGAAGAAGAAGAAGAAGAAGAAGAAGAAGAAGAAGAAGAAGAAGAAGAAAAAAAAAAAAAAAAAAAACTGCTTCTCAGTCAGGGGGTATTAAGAAGGAGTTGTCTGATTATAAATGACATTCACCTGTTTGCACTCAAGTGATTGCGTGCTGGTGTAGAGGTGTGACTGGAGGTTTTGTAATGAGGTTTCTGGCTGAGAATTGTGGGTGCTGTAGTGTACAACTTTGAGACAAAAAGTAAGGAAAAAGTCATGCAGTAAATATGCCAGCTAGCTTTCCAATATACAACAAAATGAATGAATGAAAGAATGAACATAAGACATAAGGTACGAACATGAAGGAGGAGAAAAGAGAACTTGGCGGACATGATGGAACATGGTGGAATGGAAAGAAATGTAAATTTAACAACATACACCCATGAGAGAGGGAAGTATAATCGAATTAGCAAGCTGACTCTCTAATGAAACAAATAGCAACACAAATCAAAAACGGAAAACAAAAAAACAAATGAAAAGAAAATTAAAAAGGGGGGGGGGGGGGGGTGAGACGATAAAAATATGCCAACTAGCTGGCTAATGTAAAACCGTTGAAGCATACACATACACACACAAAAAAAAATGGGACAGGATACAGGTGAAAAAACATGAGATGAAAATATACACAGTGGCTGCCTAATGCAAAACCTGGATTGAAATTTACAGCAAATCAAGTTGCTTTCAGCAAGGCTGTTCCCAAAAACGCTTGGCAGATTTTAATACAAGACCCTGCAGGGGAAATATGAAAATAGCTCCAAAAAGGAGCCATATTGAAGAAGGTTGAGAATTTAAATTAGGTAGCAGTGAAGCAGTATCTATGTGCCACTCTGCTTCTGCTATGAAAAACATGATTTTTAAGCAAATCTTTCATACAGTAAACTGCCAAAAAGCTGTATGGCACCTACTGCAATACAAACACTTAATAGTGTATGGAAATTATGAGTTATATATCTGTTGTTGCTTGCTAATCCACAACAATAATTAGACAAATTTTGTGAGGGATTCACCCAAAGAGGATATTTGCTATGTCTGTGCTGTTTGATTTCAGACTTCAGTTGACTTCTATTGTATCTTGGCTGCTTCGCTGATGGAAATTTACAACATCAGACAGATTTGACACTTGACAGATTCTTTCTTTAACAAAACTGTCATTTTAGGTCACTATCTCCCCTTTCTTTCTCTCTCTCACACACACATTTATACAGAATATAGCTCATTGTCCACCTATACACTGTAGTGACAGTGAAAGTGGCTCAGTGTTGTGTGTAGTGCTGGTAAGAATGAAATAGTTATGAAAGATTTGTAGGTGTTTTTGCAGTGATGAAGCAAAACCTTCTCTGCTGGCCTAAACACTATCAGAAGCGCTGACCTACATTTACAACCTAGATTCTAATATTTGATCCATTAAATTATATACATTTATTCCCAACAGTTTATTCTCTTTATTTCTTAGCATTTCTCTTGGCTGCACTGCTTCCAGTACGTGTATGTGGATGTTAGATTTTTTTTTGTCCAATCAGATTTCAGCCTCGTGCTGCCATGTCAATCTAATCTGCCCAGGGCCTTCAAGGTCAGTACTCCTGGCCTTTTAACCATAGATTCTATTAGCAATGGATCTGTTTCTTTAACCAATCAGATTTAAAATTTGCTAGCTGGCCCAAAATAGCTTCAGCATTTTTTTGTCCTCTGATTGGTTGGTCAGAGGGAAACTGTTACAGCCAAGTTCGGCTGGCAAAACACGTCTGTAGCACTGCACACATTAATACCTCTGAGTTTGACTTTTTTATGCCTACGGAGGAAGATAAATTTATTTGGTCTCGGACATACCTAAAAATACATTTTGAAGAAAAGCTAGACATCGTGAGGTGCGGTCGGACAACCCCGAAGCTAGCTAGCTTGTCTCAGCCCGGGAAAGGGTTTGTTCACGACTTCCAGACCAGTGAATACGAGCGGTACCACTGGCTTACAGCCTCTGAGGAGCAGTGCATGAGTCTGCATCTCTGGTGAGTAGGTTGTATTTTATTTACATTTTTAATGTTTTTGTCATGTTATTAGACAAATATTGATTCTGAACTCTCCAGATGATGTAGGTGGCACTGTTGTGGTTGAAGTGTAGAGGTTTGGATGTGTCTTAACTGGGTTTCTTGCTAATGGTAAAATGGTATTCATCCTCCATATGTGAAATGCCTCTCTCTCTGTAACGCCACACGTTAACATATTGCGTTTTTGTAACTTATTAGGTGAATTAAGTCGGGTAAGTCCCCACTGAAGGCCTAAGTACCAAATGCACGGCCCGCCACTGTGTTTTTGAACATATCAACTACTACTGGCCACATGAAAAAATAAAGTCAATTAATTTTCTTCCAACTCTTAACCAGTATCAGGTTTTGACTGCAGTGTTCTGTTGGCTGGACTGTTCCCAACCTAACAGCAGGCAATTTCCTAGGCAGTAAGCTGACATTAAGTCATTTGGCCCAATGACAGCCATTTTAATGATCTGATGTTGGGCACTTTTACATCCACCTTGCTAACATGATTGTAATTGAAATGCTCCTCTGACAACATTGGCACAACATTGGTTTGCTACATGGGAAGGTTTTTTAAAACGGATTGACTTGATCTGACCTGATTGACTAATCAACTAGTGCAACAACCACTGATACCCCACTGATTTAACACTGTGCTGAGAATGGTGCATACATACAAAGAAAATATGGTCCTAATATAACTCCTTTCTGAATTAGAGAATTTAGAGAAATGACACTTTTGTAAACTAAGTTCAGTGAAACCAAGCAGCAACAATAACTATTAGCCAACATTACTATTTGACTGATAGATAGATAGATAGATAGATAGATAGATAGATAGATAGATAGATAGATAGATAGATAGATAGATAGATAGATAGATAGATAGATAGATAGATAGATAGATAGATAAACTGATATAAACTTAGATAGAAACACAGAAGTATTTTAGCTTTCTTTCTGACTATGTCCACACTCCCCAGAGTACTGATGGTGCTTCTGCACACTTGATTAATGCTATTTGTCTATGGCACAGCAGCTGCTCTGCTCAGGTTTGGCCTAATAGCACTGAGCCACAGCCATTTGATTGCATAAAGACCAGAACAATGGGTAATTACTTGCTGAGACAAAGGCAGTTGGCACAGGTAGGTGACTTACTCCTGATTGGCCTTTTCCAGTCAAACAGGAGATGAGTTTATATAAATTTATATAAATGCAGCATCTAAATTGCAATGAATTGAAAATAATGATTTATGCTTGATCAGAAGAATTAAACCAGAAACTAATAATTGATTGAATTGAAATCAACTTGTTGACCAAAGATCTTAAAATGTGCTTCACCATCAGAGTCTGTAGCTTCTAAATTAGACTTTGGCATTGCAACTGTAGGAAAACAAAACTTAATTCTGTATAGTGGACTAAAATGTATAGGCATATATATAATTAGAAATATAATAGACAGTCTGGCATTTCCACTCAGATACTTTTTTAGAGGTTCTTTTTTTCATGGGCTGCCATCTAGCTGTCTAGGAGACCTGCATATAGCACCTCTAATGAAGCCTAGACTGCATTGCTACATTGCTAACCCTGTCTTGCGGTTCTGTCGCCAGTGCTGCTACCACATCCAAGGCTGTTCAGCTAGCTTTTTTCCCTACTTCATCCACTTAGTGAAATATATCATTTAAACTATACTGTAAATACAGTTTATATACTGCATATGTCACATCGTATGCAGTATAGCATATACACTTTTATTATTATTAATATTATTATTATTATTATTATTATTATTTATTTTTCAAATTTTATTTATTTTTTATTTTTTTTTAGGATTTGTCTATTTTGTATAACAATATTTTAGTTCCCTGTGTATGTTCCATATCTGTATTTTCTACACTTTATCATGTGCTAATCTGGTTTTTGTCACTGGAGCTACAACAAGAATTTAAAGTTTCAGTTTTTAATCGATCAACTTCGCAAAAGAGAAATAAAGACTTTGCCTTTATCTTTATTCATGCATAAACATCAGGGATGGAATCTGCATCCTCAATCATGTTCTTCTCCCCACTTTGTTTTTCCATCCCTCTAAGCATGCATCTTGAGATATAATGCATGCCCTGCATCTACAGAACACATCAGTAGATCCTTGCAATGCATATTTTTACATTTACAATTCCACAGCTCCTGTCATTCAAAATCACTATATATGTGGTTGAGCGATGAAGCTATTATAAAAATCATTATTTACCCACTTGCTGTTTTTTTTTGTTTTGTTGTTGCTATAGATTAACAATTTATGTATTTTTATTTGTTTTAAATAACAGCACTATAACTGCTAAAATATCATTTTATATTAATTTATGCCCAGCACTTGTGAAAACACAGAATAATTCTGACAGTTATTTATTTTCTTACAGGCTTTCTTTTTGCTTAGAAAAGGAAATTGCATACTGTTGTGATAAAACAGAGGGATGATCTTCCTTTCCACTGTTATGTATCAGTCTAAGACTCTCAGTTCTCCTGTTTAATTACTAGGAATCATCAGAGGCTGTTTGCATTCTTGATACAAGTGGGTAGCAGAGGCCCTTTATTGCAGAGGATCTGCTGACTGTTGAGATCTATTTTTCCATTGTAATATAGAAAATCATAGACTTTAAATGCATGCACGCTGCAGCTAGCCTGAGGTATTCCCATTTTAAAGAGCAAATTCAAATGTCAATCATTTAAATGCAATCAAAAATGACAAAAATCAGCGGATTGGAAAACAATGTTGACACCAAATTACCTTAGGAGAATTTTTGCTGTGACTGTAAAGTAATGTTTTTCTCAGATGTTTGAAGACTGATGCCTCAAGCTAATAATAATTGAAAAATATGATAATTATTTATATCACATACCTCTGGGCTGATAGGAATCAATTTGTGATTCAAATTTGACCTTTGATATCCTGTTTGCTCATTGCCCTTTTCAAGCCTAGTGTTTTGGATTTGCCGTACTTTTAGTACCATACCATCGGAGAGTATACTTCACATGAAACATAAAGTCACAGGCTAGAAGGTAATCATTCTTTATTATTGCAGACCATAAGAATCAGGAGTACCTTAATATAGCCAAATGCTTTAACTTCCACTAAGCAAAAAGAGCTTTTTTTTTTTTTTTTTCTTTTGTATTGATTTTAAAAAACAGTAACCCACCTTAAATAGAGGGCATACTTGTATTTTCCCAGCTCCACCCACGTTGCAGCAAGGATAAACATATCAGTTTTTTCAAGTCTCGCCATCTAATTTCCGTTATTAAATTACCCACAGTCTTTAAAACTGCAGGATTACATATTTTGTAATTACCAGAAAATATTGTGAGTCACCAGGAAGCAGAGTTCATGTTTCATTTCTGGAAAAAAAGATCATGGAATGCTGGGAGCAACCATCAAGCCCGCCTCTAGCTATCAACCACAGGCCATTAGTCAGCCAAGAAGTTGGTAGATTCCTCCAATTAAACAAGAAGAACAGACTTGCTTCCTTCAAATGGGATTATGTGCAATTTAATATCCTGTTTGCTCTTTGCTTGATCTTGTGCTTGACATCCTTTAAATTTAAACAAAACGTGCAGGACATTGTTATTGTGCTTAAAATATATCTTTGGTGTCTAATTCAATTTTGAATAACTACATCAATGGCAAATATTTAGCTCTATTTGTTTGCAAACTAGAAAGCACATCAGTATTCCTCACATGGTCACCCCATAACAACCAAGTGTGATAGCTTTGTATTAGGGTTTAATTGAAATATCAGTTAAGATTACCACACCGCATTTGTAAAGGTTGACTTATAGTTGAATGGATGTGCTGCATAAAGCAGCTCTCAAATGTAATCCATCAGATTAGAGTTCAATTGTGTGTCTGTTTCGCAAAGACACCACTACTGAGAGGGCCGAGTGTATTGAAATGCTCAGGCCAGCATGATGCGTACGTTACTCACTCTAATCTGATTTGTGCCAATGTCTAGATATGCCAGTGGCCATAAAGCCCGCAGCAAAATCACTCCATTGAGGTGATAATACACTCATATCTCTCTAACGGCTCACCCATGTCTCGCTAATCCTCGTGCTGATACACAGATACTGAAAAAGCTGTCTTACTAAGTGCAAATTAAATTGGGCCAGAGAAATGTTTGAATAATCTGCCAGTGCAGACAATGTTTGCTTATTCTGCTAGTAATAAAAGCTTCCCTAGAGAAGACAGTGTATTATAATGTGGTAGAGTGTAGGCATGTTCTAGGGAGGTAGCTGAGTATATTATTTGTTCTAAAGAGATATGAATATAAATAGAAACCTTGCCTCATGGGGACACAGGGTAACAGATGTGACTGAAGGTATGCACTGGGACCAGGATCTCAGAACATGCAACATAAAAGATGCATGACTATAAAGTTTTCATGCATTTATGCGGGTGCAAGTAAGTTGTTAGATTTAAAGCTTGCAGTACAAACCATCTTTATTAACATAACATGCAGCATTCATTCTTTCATCTTTAATGAACTGATTGATTAATACAGTAACAGAGCATTATATTTATCGCCCATATAAATGTATAAGTAGTGACAGCATTTGAACTGCACAGGGTGGAGATAAATTAGAGAGGGCAAAATTTCAATCTGAAGATCCTAAAACTTACATGCTACAAGTGGTAAAAATTGCACCATCTGTTTAACACTATTAAAAAGTCTCTTGGGGCGATCTTGTGCACTGCTGTGACGTACTTTTATCAAATTGCAAAAAAGCTCTGTCTCACAGCTCTATCCATGGGGACAAAACGATCCAGAATATTTTAGAATATCCTGTCATAAAAATCTAGCTATTTTATGACCCACTAACCTTTTACAGTTGCATTCAAATGAAATTTTGTTTGCTTTCACATGCATCTAATAAGAAAAGGCACAAATACCTTTGTAAATACCAGTGTGTGACTTGTTACAAGGTTCACAAGCAATTTTAGGGAAAAATATTCTGGACAACCGATAGATAGTATATGGCTGACTGTGATAGAATGATCTTTTCATGGAAAAGCTTAGGTTTTTGAGTTTTGAGGATCAAGGACACATCTTTTCCAAACATCTTTTCTAATAAAAAGCAGCCTAGAGTCATTTAATTCCATATCTAAATGCAACACAGAAATCCTTGTGGAAATACATTATTGGAAAAGTTTTTTCCAGGTAGATGCGTGTTGAAGTTTAATAAATTCTTTTTAGGGTTTCTACCAAAGGAACAAGCAATAATACTTGAGTGATCTAGATTTCACCTTCGTTTTCTAAGATTATATAATGACTGACAGCTGTGTTTAGAGTTGGCAAAAACAATTGGGTAAACCTCTAATTGGAGATTTTAATTCTGGGGATAATATCAGATGGATTCATAAAACATTTGGGTGTCGGATAACGCTAACCACATTTATGCTATAACCTGCAATGATGTGTAGCCTAGAGGACAGTATATAAGAAAACAAAATATGGAATAAGTGATATGGAAATCAGAAGGCAAATAAACATCTACTTGTTGTGTAAAGTATTGAGATTGATAGTCACGAGTAATTCGAGTCATCTATGTTTAGGAGTGGCTGTTGTCCTATAGAACAGCTTTATTTTACATTCAATTTCTTCCACATTCACCTAGACATTTAACAACAAATGTGTTACATTTTTTATTACATTTTGCAGTTCTTATTTTTATGATAATTACTGAATGATCCTGACAAGCCTATACATTTGAACAATGTAGGTTCTTCTTTTATTTTTAATAATTACTTAAATTATTTACTTCTTTCTCCAACCCATTTAAATGAAAGTCTCATAAAAGAAAAATTCATTAATATATTAAACCAGACACTGTTACCTCACATCCCTGTTTAAAAGAAAAAAGCATGAATACAGCATTATAGACAGGCGTGTGTACAGCTACAACATTCATATAACTGTTTGCCCTTGGCAGCATCATGTTCAAATACTGCAGATGTGATAAATACTTGATTAATAGGAAAGGATTATTCATTATCAGAGACCATTTTGATTTGAACATCTGAGGTGGACTAAAGCCTTAGAATTACGCTTCTCAGCACAAAGCTCTCGGCACAAAACTCGACATGAACCAAGATCATATATTTATTGAATTTTCTGAAAGGATGATCTATATAGGATGCTAAATCTTATATTAAATGTGTGCTTCCAGATTATGACTCATGAAAGCATTGGACACGACATACAAACCCGGCTCTGGTACATGAGCATCATTTTGTGTATTCTCCGATTCCTTTGTTTGGAGTTTGCAGGTCAAAAATCATGCATTATTTATCTTCTTGTTCATGTGGTAGATATTCATCTGGGTTCAGCACCACCAAACAGAAGACTTTTTTTTTAATAAATGTATCTGTCTGATGTTCACTGATGATCATGATCGTGATATGCAAAGTGATTTCTTTTTATTTAAGGCCAATGGTGAAGATATAAATGTATATTTTGTTTGCCATGATTAGAAATACACAAAACATTCTCAAGAATATAATAAAAGGCAGAGAGGAGCATGGCCTCCTTACCCACTGTATCAGCCCAGGGCACTTTTTCAAGTATAATGCATGTTCCAGCAGTGTGCATGTGTCACGTATTTTGTTTTGTTTGTTAGTTTTTTCATGATTTGATGCTGATTTTTGTGAGCAGCATGAATACAAAGCACAAAGAAACAACCTTTCATTTTACAATTGCATTTATTTTTAAAGAGAAATATAAGAAAATGCAACAATGTTTTTCTCTATGTACTGCACTAAAAAGGAGACTAGTCAGTCTCTTTAAAAGCTGACTTTTTTGTACCTTTTTTTCACTGTGCTCCAGCATGAACAAAGTGAATTTAGTAGTTAATAATATTGAATATATATTTTTTGTGTTATCCTATTCATATCTACGTTGCACAGTTAGATAATGAGTCTGAATTGTATATTTTAATTCTATTACATCTGTTAATATTACAGACTAATTTTTTATATTACATTTTATATTTTTATAATATAATTTTTGGCATAACCATCATTTCAGAATGTTGAAAAAGCAGTATTTAAATATTGCAGTAAGTTATTTTTTTTTTATTTAAAGTGTGTCTGAATTCTGTACATTAAATGAATAAAGTGTTAGTCAATGACTCACTGTAATTTAAAGCTGGAAAAAGTATACATAACTGCTTTTACAGAATAATGGCATTGATGTAGTAAAGTTTTAAACACCATGACAACTGAAAAGTAGCATTAAATAAAGCCTAATCAGAAATCTTTTTAAAAAATTTACATTACGCCGCCATTTCAGGGCCAAGGATATTGGCATCGCTATTCATACAATTTATAAAAAAGTTGAAATCCAATCGAAATCTAGTCCTTTGACTTATTTTTTGATTATACATTGGTTTGTTTATTCACAGTATGTGTGTATATACAGTGCCTTGCGAAAGTATTCGGCCCCCTTGAACTTTGCGACCTTTTGCCACATTTCAGGCTTCAAACATAAAGATATGAAACTGTAATTTTTTGTGAAGAATCAACAACAAGTGGGACACAATCATGAAGTGGAACGAAATTTATTGGATATTTCAAACTTTTTCAACAAATAAAAAACTGAAAAATTGGGCGTGCAAAATTATTCAGCCCCCTTAATTTAATTCTTTGTAGCGCCACCTTTTGCTGCGATTACAGCTGTAAGTCGCTTGGGGTATGTCTCTATCAGTTTTGCACATCGAGAGACTAAAATTTTTGCCCATTCCTCATTGCAAAATAGCTCGAGCTCAGTGAGGTTGGATGGAGAGTATTTGTGAATTTTTTAGTTTTCAGTTCTTTCCACAGATTCTCGATTGGATTCAGGTCTGGACTTTGACTTGGCCATTCTAACACCTGGATATGTTTATTTGTGAACCATTCCATTGTAGATTTTGCTTTATGTTTTGGATCATTGTCTTGTTGGAAGACAAATCTCCGTCCCAGTCTCAGGTCTTTTGCAGACTCCATCAGGTTTTCTTCCAGAATGGTTCTGTATTTGGCTCCATCCATCTTCCCATCAATTTTAACCATCTTCCCTGTCCCTGCTGAAGAAAAGCAGGCCCAAACCATGATGCTGCCACCACCATGTTTGACAGTGGGGATGGTGTGTTCAGGGTGATGAGCTGTGTTGCTTTTACGCCAAACATAACGTTTTGCATTGTTGCCAAAAAGTTTGATTTTGGTTTCATCTGACCAGAGCACCTTCTTCCACATGTGTCTCCCAGGTGGCTTGTGGCAAACTTTAAACGACACTTTTTATGGATATCTTTAAGAAATGGCTTTCTTCTTGCCACTCTTCCATAAAGGCCAGATTTGTGCAGTATACGACTGATTGCTGTCCTCCCACCTCAGCTGTAGATCTCTGCAGTTCATCCAGAGTGATCATGGGCCTCTTGGCTGTATCTCTGATCAGTCTTCTCTTGTATGAGCTGAAGGTTTAGAGGGACGGCCAGGTCTTGGTAGATTTGTAGTGGTCTGATACTCCTTCCATTTCAATATTATCGCTTGCACAGTGCTCCTTGGGATGTTTAAAGCTTGGGAAATCTTTTTGTATCCAAATCCGGCTTTAAACTTCTCCACAACAGTATCTCGGACCTGCCTGGTGTGTTTCTTGTTCTTCATGATGCTCTCTGCGCTTTAAACGGACCTCTGAGACTATCACAGTGCAGGTGCATTTATACGGAGACTTGATTCCATTCTATTTATCATCATTAGTCATTTAGGTCAACGTTGGATCATTCAGAGATCCTCACTGAACTTCTGGAGAGAGTTTGCTGCACTGAAAGTAAAGGGGCTGAATAATTTTGCACGCCCAATTTTTTGTTTTTTATTTGTTAAAAAAGTTTGAAATATCCAATAAATTTCGTTCCACTTCATGATTGTGTCCCACTTGTTGTTGATTCTTCACAAAAAATTACAGTTTCATATCTTTATGTTTGAAGCCTGAAATGTGGCAAAAGGTCGCAAAGTTCAAGGGGGCCGAATACTTTCGCAAGGCACTGTAATATATATATATATACAGTGGGTACGGAAAGTATTCAGACCCCCTTAAATTTTTCACTCTTTGTTATATTGCAGCCATTTGCTAAAATCATTTAGGTTCATTCTTTTTCCTCATGAATGTACACATAGCACCCCATACTGACAGAAAAACACAGAATTGTTGACATTGTTGCAGATTTATTAAAAAAGAAAAACTGAAATATCACATGGTCCTAAGTATTCAGACCCTTTGCTCAGTATTTAGTAGAAGCCCCCTTTTGATCTAATACAGCCAGGAGTCTTTTTGGGAAAGATGCAACAAGTCTTTCACACCTGGATTTGGGGATCCTCTGCCATTCCTCCTTGCAGGTCCTCTCCAGTTCTGTCAGGTTGGATGGTAAACTTTGGTGGACAGCCATTTTTAGGTCTCTCCAGAGATGCTCAATTGGGTTTAAGTCAGGGCTCTGGCTGGGCCATTCAAGAACAGTCATGGAGTTGTTGTGAAGCCACTCCTTCGTTATTTTAGCTGTGTGCTTAGGGTCATTGTCTTGTTGGAAGGTAAACCTTCGGCCCAGTCAGAGGTCCAGAGCACTCTGGAGAAGGTTTTTGTCCAGGATATCCCTGTGCTTGGCCGCATTCATCTTTCCCTCGATTGCAGCCAGTCGTCCTGCCCTGCAGCTGAAAAACACCCCCACAGCATGATGCTGCCACCACCATGCTTCACTGTTGGGACTGTATTGGACAGGTGATGAGCAGTGCCTGGTTTTCTCCACACATACCGCTTAGAATTAAGGCCAAAAAGTTCTATTTTGGTCTCATCAGACCAGAGAATCTTATTTCTCACCATCTTGGAGTCCTTCAGGTGTTTTTTAGCAAACTCCATGCGGGCTTTCATGTGTCTTACACAGAGGAGAGGCTTCCGTCGGGCCACTCTGCCATAAAGCCCCGACTGGTGGAGGGCTGCAGTAATGGTTGACTTTCTACAACTCTCTCCCATCTCCTGACTGCATCTCTGGAGCTCAGCCACAGTGATCTTTGGGTTCTTCTTTACCTCTCTCACCAAGGCTCTTCTCCCCCGATAGCTCGGTTTGGCCGGACGGCCAGCTCTAGGAATGGTTCTGGTCGTCCCAAACGTCTTCCATTTGAGGATTATGGAGGCCACTGTGCTCTTAGGAACCTTAAGTGCAGCAGAAATCTTTTTGTAACCTTGGCCAGATCTGTGCCTTGCCACAATTCTGTCTCTGAGCTCTTCAGGCAGTTCCTTTGACCTCATGATTCTCATTTGCTCTGACATGCATTGTGATCTGGAAGGTCTTATATAGACAGGTGTGTGGCTTTCCTAATCAAGTCCAATCAGTATAATCAAACACAGCTGGACTCAAATAAAGGTGTAGAACCATCTCAAGGATGATCAGAAGAAATGGAGAGCACCTGAGTTAAATATATGAGTGTCACAGCAAAGGGTCTGAATACTCAGGACCATGTGATATTCTTTTTTAATAAATCTGAAAAAATTTAAGGGGGTCTGAATACTTTCCGTACCCACTGTATATATATATATATATATATATATATATATATATATATATATATATATATATATATATATATATATATATATATATATATATATATAAAATGTCATTAAATATATGCAAAGTACAAATAAAGAAGAAAAATTAATTCACAAAAATGTCAAACCATCCATTTGCTGCAACTCATGCATGTTGTTGTGTATGCCATAGATCTGTGATGTGGTTCAGCTGACTGACTTACTCTATTCAAGTGTAAGTAACTCAGAGAGATGAATAAAAAGCCCAATGTGGAGAAATTCTTTTAGCTCCTGGCCTTGATCTTGAATAACTAGGTTTGAAGTGCTGTATCTGATTAGCAAAACGCTGTCGCAATTATATGATGTAAGTAAGTAGCAGTTATTTGCAGTATGTGGAGGAAACTTCATATGGCTGCTAAAATGCAACACTGATGTATGTATAGTAATTAAATGGATGCGAATTACACATTTTCATAGAATACACAAGTTGAGAACTATCAAATAGCAAAGGTATTGAAATTATTTGAAAATTGCCACTTAAATCTTAACTCTATGTTTTACATCAAAATCTAGGTTTCAACTTTTTAACACAGGTACTTCCTTAAATACATCTTAAAATATCAATCATGCTGCATTTTATGGATCTTCAAATGTATCGTTTCATACATAAGAAATCTTTCAGCCATTTAATGACTCATTAAAGCTAAATTCATATTTTCCTAAGAACAATGCTGTCTGCCCCAGATTTCAATTCTGTAATTGCTTCAACATCTTAAATTGAGGAAAATTACTCATGAAACTATAACACACCATTTAACAATACCCTTGACAGACTAAATGAGGTAGGAAACCTTAATGCATTCTTTTGTGCAGATGCAGCTGGGGCAGGAGCAAACAGATGCGTGGTGAAAATGTTCAAATTATACCGTTGCATCCTTGTGATAAGAAAAAGTCGAGGTTCCAGCTGCAGAAATAATCATTATATGTCAATATCCTAACTAACTGCGAGTTACACGTCTTAATGCATTAATAATATATGCAAGTAATTATCTCGGGTTTTAATGTGCATGCTATGGCTTTCAGGCCATTAACACATCACAAAGAAACAATTTAATTGCCACCATATTGTGTGTCATTGGACCTAATGGAAATTCTTGCAGATTTCAGAGAAACAAATGAAATTTTAGTAAAGGAGTGAAGTCATTATAGCTGGTTCATATGGTGGCTCTCATATGGAAGCGAAGAGCTTTAGAGCACAGTGGCTCTAAAACATTCTATTATGTGCCATTTCTTGGGAAGTTCAGGGCTTCTCATTTTCAGGACAAATGTAAGTGGACATTTGTGTGCATGTGTGTGTATCAAAACCACAATAATGCACCATTTGCCATAATGTTTCTAGCTGCCTAGTTAGCATCTAGCAATTAGATACATTTATATTTATACAACATGAAATCGCAATTGAACATTAAATACCACATTAAATTTATCACCATCCAGGGTATTGGCTTACATAATTTAAAGATAATTATTATGCTTATCTCTGAAATATTAAAAAATGTAATTCATTAATCAATTGGGATAAAGATGCTGAGTAGTCTTCACTGTCTCATACATTGAGGTTCTTTATTAAAACTGACTTTGAACAAAATGCAACATTTATAGTATATTAAAAGTTTTGTCCTGGAATTTAAACAGCACATCAACCTGTATCTTTACTATGTGTTGGATAAATGATAAAAACTTCCCTGGTGGTCTAGTGGTTAGGATGTGGCCAGGTTCAGTCCCCGGTCAGGGAACCTACCCCAGCCATTAGGGTTGCACGAGCCAGTGCACTCTAAGTGCCGGTCCCAAGCCCGGATAAATAGGGAGGGTTGCGTTAGGAAGGGCATCCAGCGTAAAAACGTGCCAAATCGAACATGCAGATCACGAATACGGATGATCCGCTGTGGAGACCCCTAATGGGAGAAGCCGAAAGAAAAGATAAATGATAAAAACTGTGAACATTCTATTTGGCACTGAAAATGCAAATCAAATTAGATTTACTAGTGGATAAGCTACATAATGTTAACATGACACTAGGCATGACACTGAGAAACTGTAGTCTGCTGCATCTGCTCTATTGCAAACTGTAGATACTTTGACATGTTTATTAAAGTGATCCAATCCATCAGGAAATTGCCAGTGGGTTTTGAAGGCTTTTAAAGCATGAAACCATTCACTATTAATGGTAATCAAAAGTCTGCAAAAATCTTGGTTTTCACATTTATTCGCACAGTGGAAAATCCCTATGTGCTTTCCTTTTCATCCACTTAATGACACAAGGCATTTTAAACTGATGTCAAAGACTTTTATAGCTCTAATTCTTTAGTGGAATTACCAATTCTACACACATACTCCTTAACAAAAGCATGATCCCTGACATGGTTGGTTCAGCAAGCAACAAAAAACAGCTGCATTGTGTGATGCCTTTAAAACACTTATGGATTTTTGTCCACTGTAATGTTGAGCCAGATATTTCATGAAGCATGAAGCAGGTCTCTGTGGTTTTCTCTGTAGTGTATAGTCAGTTGGGAACAGCTAGATACTAAAGCACACTTATGTGCTAAATAGTGGTAAATAGAGAAATAGTCACGGCTTTCTAAATGCATAGTGGTAAGTCTGGGTACAGAACAAAGTATTAAAGATAAAACACAAATCATCCCCTATATTGTCTCTTAGGAATGCAGAAGTATTTATCTATTTAATCTTTTTTAGAAGTATTTATCTATTTATTGTCTTCTAACAGGATTCACAATATTCAGACAGTATTACTGAATTATTTTTACACTTATTTTCCTTTTCATTATGTTTGATTGGTTATGAAGTCCATCTGTTATGAGTTCCCAATAAACACAGTTATATTCTAAAGTAGGGAAAAACAACATATAATTGCAAAACAAAGTACATTTCTGAATATCTACCTATTATGGATGTTAATTTGAACACAAGCAGATCCAAAATGTTATTATTAAAGACAGTATTTAGATTAATTTTGTCTTACAGATGGGCTGGAACCAAACATTGGCCAGTCCTTTATCAGTTCAATATGTACATTTAGTGTCCTGGCAGTCTCTGAGCAAATGTCACCCATTAAGAGCAAATTATTTAATAATCTCACCAATCACATGCTTGTCTATTTTAATAATCTGCTTTGGTCATTTGCACTTCTGGCGTACCGTCTGCAGCAGACAATTGATCTAGGCAGAGTGGATGTGGGAACAACGGTCTCTCCGGCTCAGGCCTCATGTTTAATTCTCAGATCGTCTCACAGAGAGATTGATCATGTCTCATTTTCGTTCTCCTGGTTCGCTTAAATAACTAATGCAATGCAGCACCATTGTTCATACTGGCTTATTTGTCCATTAGCATGTGAAGATGGTCAACTGATGGGACTGTCACAATCCCCCTCTCTAATTCAGTGCTGAGAGTTTTTCCTTGGCGCATTAGCAGCCATGACAGAGTGATGTGTTCTGGATTAGATTAGCAGTATTAGGAGAATGCTAATGTTGGAGAATGTGTTACAAGAATTCTAACACTTACAGACGAGCAAAGAAAAGGCCATGGCCAAATAATTGTCCTTAGTATTCTAAATTGCTGAAACAAAACAGGACTGTCTGATCTTGTGTTTTAACTTCTGCTGTAAAGACTGTGAAAGAACAGTAACATAATAAGCTCAATCAAGATCGACTTCTTTCACAGGTTAATAATTCAAATTAATATCAAATAATTACACTCTACCATAAAGTTCACATAAAAAGGCAATATTTGAATACTTTCTTACATAACATATAGAGACTAATTCTCACTATCCTATATTCTTGCCATTTAACGTCTTTTTAAAATATATCCTGTTTGCATATTCAACATGATTCTTGTACTTCTTGTAACAACTCTGGACTCTGGACCCGTCACCACCAAGCTGCTACTCCTGGGCTCTTGAGCAAGGCTCTTAATCCTCGACTGCTCAGTTGTAAATCACTGTTGGCTAAGTTTTTCTGTTTTTTTTTTTTTCTTTTGTTACAAATATATTTCCCACTGTCTATTTTCTTCTAGGTAGAAAATATGTTACCATATTAATATTAGCATGTATTGCTTTTATATGTTAAGGTCACTAAGACTGAATTATTGGCTGAATTCCCAGAAACCTTTACAAACCTCAGCAGATACTTTTTTTTCTGGGGTGGATTTTGTCTTTCTTGACCTGGTGCTCTTGTATTGATCCAGGTTCTTTCCTAGTAGATATACGACCGCGCCCCTTGGGGCATATTAGTGGAAATATGCTGTTAAATACATACCATGAACAAAATGTATGACTCAGAGTTGTGTAATGAATGAATTTTCAGCCATTTACTTCTTCTAAAAATGAGTTTAATTACGAATATCGATTTTTCCATCTCATTTAAGGTTTCATTCTCAACACTTTTTTTACATTATAACATTGTTAATTGGAGGTGCTTTTGGACTGCACTAGAACATTTTGAAGTTAAAACTGCAATGAAAATTGTTTCACTATCTTTTGTGTCATTCAAGATATTCTGCATCTACAGCTTTGAGCTACTTCCAGCCTTTGAGCTACTTCAGCCTTTTACCAATGCTGAAAGAGTGTTTAGGACATTCTGTAAACAAGTGAACACTGCAACTGTGTTTTTTGGACCATTATACAATCATTACAACAAGGAAAGCACAACATTTCACTGTCACTGTTTTATATCAAAACCAATCTCCAGTAAGTACCACCTCTTGATTCTTTTGCTGTTGGCAAAAGGAGTGGGTTCTATAGCTTGAGACAGATGCTATATAAACCATTAGAATAGAACAAGGGAAAAATTATTCAGTTCTTTACCTGTGAATTGTGCAATCAGAAACATCCTGTTTTCTCAGGGACTGGCATTTGTATACAATTCAAAACAGGGTCAAAGCCACAAAAACAAATCATTACATTTAGATATAGTACCTTTTCCATTCCCTATTTTACCACACACAATAACAAACTAAAACATGTAAGCAAGTCAGGATTCATAAAACCTTTCTAATTTACCACAAGTGAACTGAATTGATTTAATCAGTGATTTTTCTCCCAACATTAAAAGCCACACATGCAGCAATTGTTTTAAGTCTCTGTCAGAAAAATATAAATACAATATATTCAAACTATGCTGATTTAATGAACACTATGTGTGTCCCTATTATTAATATTGCTGAGCCGTGCTTCACTACAGCTACCACAGAGTGAAGCACAAATTAATTCCATTTCACTAAATTGCATTATTAAACAACAATTTATGAAATCCATCATGCTGAGGAGGCTTGAATCCATCCCAGATTATTAGCATTCCTAAACTGCTCACTACATTCTAATTGTATTCTATACTGTGTATGGCTTTTAGTGATGTTTTAGGAGAAGGAGTTAGCACATGTATAATAAAATAGTTTGATTTTTAAATACTTTGTGCTGATATTAGTGTCACAGTACTGAGCTATACTTTAAATTCTGGCTATGTGTGAAGATGCTTGCAAATAGATGTGCTTTGAATCAACAGGGGTTATTTGTGGGATTGACAAAAAATGGTTTTGAATTGAATTCCTCTGCATGCAAAACTATTTACATTCAATTTGCTGTTGTCAGAAGGATTATTCGTTAAGTAATGAACAAAATCATTATATTTTGATCACCATCACAGATCAATAGAACGAGAAAATCTGTTCCTTTGCTTTGACTGGTTTCAATGTGACTACAGTCAAATATGATGTCCTTCAGCTGTATAGCAGCTTTGAGACTTTCAGCTAGCTAGAGCTAAGACGTGGCTATAATCTAATGCAAATAAGAGAGGACCATAAAGGGGAAATGCATTTCTGCTACTGCTGTCATTGCCCCTTGCTATTATGTGACAATAGTCTTACCTAACAATCTATGTCTCTCTCTCTCTCTCTCTCTCTCTCTCTCTCTCTCTCTCTCTCCCTCTCCCTCTCCCTCTCTCTCTGTGATGAGCTATACATACATGAGAGTTTTACTTTGAGAGAAACCATGAATAGCTTTAGGACCTAAATTATCATAAGCAAGTCTATAACAATGAACAAAATATATTTCATGTTAAAACTATAATTTCCTGGTCAACAAATTTGTCCATATAGTGCACAGATATAGATGGGAATTATTTATACCCAGACATGGAATGATCCTTTTTTTTTTTATGTTTACTCTCTTTTCTCATATGATCCCACAGAGGGTTTTTTTTCTCCAAAATCACACCTGACTTGCTCAATAAGGATAAATGGTTATTGCCTGGTCAATGTTCTCTCAACACACAACCTAACATGGACTGCTGTAGCTTCCATTGCATTTTCTAGTTTAAATGGAAACATCACCTCAGTGCATCTGTCTACACATTAAAGGAAGGGTTTGGAGCAGTACTATAATCACCAAGGTAAACCCACTTTAGGTTTTCTATATGTTTTCATCTTACAAGAATGTCTCCATAAGAAAGATTTTACCATTTTGGGAGTAAGCATACGATAGAGACAATGACTAGAGGGGAGATGGCATCTATTTTCCTCTTCTGACAGATCACTATAATCTTGAAACATTTCTGGACCAATAAGACACTCAGTGACAGGGCTTTAAATTTCTAGATTTAATTTCAGTAGCTCATGTCATGTAACAAAAGGCTGACACAATCATGTTGGAATACTGCATTGTGGCTCCCAACTTAATTAAGTTCAACAAGAAGCTCTGACAAGAGGAGGATCCAGCACCCATTAAGTGACCTCAAGGGAAAAATACTTCTTCATGGCAGTCTGCTGTTATAGGCAAACACTACACAAATAAAAGAGGGTAGTTGCACACTGCTGGCGAGGGTAGTTGCACAGTATGTTCAATCATGTAGTACTTGAGCCATAAGAAAACCCCTTCATATGCTTTTGGCAGATTCAATAGTTGTACATCTCATAATTCAATTGCTGTAGTTGTACTGTCTTAGACTTTGTAACAGATTTATTTGCTTCTGAATGATTTACCTCTGTTTTCGTATTCAGTCCTGAGGAGAAGCACTGGTTGCTGACATCTTGGACCTGAGTATCATTTAAAACTTCACTGCCCTCACCCTGACTATCCTTCTCCTTGTCCCAGTGGCCACACTGCACATCGAAGGGCATTGTAAGCTGTTTATCATCTGTAGCACTCTCAGCTGTTCCAGTCTGTAGCAGTGAGAGAAAAATGTGATCTCAGTCACTTTGACCATAGCATGGTAGCTGGTACCAGATGGTAGTGAGCTGGTCTGAGCTGACAGGAGGATTCGTGTATGTTTTGATGAGGTTGTGACCTCAGAGGACTGACAGGAGTGGAACTTCCATACACCGCAAGATTTTATATTTGTTGTGCCTGCTGAGCTGCTTTTCCTTCACCATAAGTGTATAGACTGATTATATTAGTAATTATAATAGTAATAATATATTTCATCTGGCCATTTTTCTTTGACCTATCTTTTCAACAGGTGTTTCTAATAAAGTGGATGTAGGATAATTATACATTTAATTTTGACTACTGATTTGAATTTACTTAATAAACTTACAATAAGAAGCCACTGTCTTGGCCCAATAGTCTTAAAAATACACACTGCTACCAAATTAATAATTTTGTATCTGTTTTTGTTACCACAACCCAGTGCCCTGATGCTATCCACCTTCTAAACATGCATTTAAAGTATTTTACTTGCATCATAGTACAGTGATAAACATCGATTACATGTCTACTTGGAATTAACTGTCAGAACATGTTTGTGAGTTATGTGAAGCCCAAGACAGCTTGGAGTTACCACAGGCTGACAGTTCTGTTAAAGGTAAATGAGCAGATTTTCCAATTAGCCAATACATGAAATAAAAAGTATAATCGGAATAGCTAAGCGGTATTGACATATGACGTATTTCTTTGATACTGTAACAGGCCATTGAGCATCAGCAGTATAGAGGCTGACAGTAAAGTGTCAGAATATGGACAGGTGGTACTTTCCAATTGACTAATAACAATTGACTACGCACAATGTTGTTTGTTTGTGCACCTGATTCATATTAGCTGGTTAATACTTTAACTAACATGGTAATTAGCACTGCTATTTATGTGTAAAGTTCACAGTGCTATTTGTGTCTCGTCTGTTTTGCCCACATTCTGCTCTTGCTTTTAGATTAATGTTCATGGTCTCTTTATGTTTAGTTTCATGTGTGTCCTATCACATGACTGTTAGCTTATTAGCTGTTAGGTTTTGTTTGTGTTCTGCACTTTATTAATACAGTTCTGTGCTTGCCTCTGTTTCTGGCTGAAGCTTTCGCTCAGCTGTCTGCTCAGGTGAGGACATCGCACCACCATCTAGCTTGATTTAGGATACTGCACCACCATCTACCTCAAGTGAGAATGTGCTTTTCCTATGTCCTTTTTGGTAAGCATTTTTCCCCTTGAAAACCTTCTGTGTGCTGGAGTCCAATGTTCTTACTCCACATGTCTCACTGCTCAGTGGCTTCACTGATGATATTGTGCCAGTTGGAGCATCTTTTACTTCATTAGCACACCAGTACTTCTAGGGATCTGCCTTGAGGCAGGCTGGATCTTCCAGAAGAAGCTTTTTTGTGTTGAAAGCCATGCATTAGAGAGGGGTCTTTGTTGGGATTTTCACATTTCATATGCTTAGTAATGTGTGCACATTTTTAATACATTTCTACACTTGCCTCTTTTGTTGCTTAATTAGGGAAATAATATAACAAATACAAATGCAGCTTTAAATGACTAAGAATTTAATTTATTATAAATAAAATTCTCTGTGGTTTTCTTAATTGTCTTATTTAGCTTTAATTTTTTTTTAGAAAAATTTTCACTAACATTTTAGTTAAGAGGGTCATATATCTTTACTCCAAAATCGAATTCATGTTTTATTATTATTATTATTATTATTATTATTATTATTATTATTATTATTATTATTATTATTATTATATTTTCATGCTTTCTTTTAAATAATTAGCTGTGTAACACTTGTGCTTCCAACCCATATGGTGTATAAAGAATGTATAATTAAATAATACATCAAAACTTTCTGCCTTTACTTCTTTGCTCAGATGACTATTTCTATAACAGTGTAAAATCTTTAATAAAGAATGAATCAAGCACTAAAGAATGTGTAATTATTTAAGAGACATTAATAAGCTTAAAATGGTCTAATATGTGATTCCTACTGTGAAGTGTTAAAATTTGTATATACATTAAATGTTTTGCAATTAAAGTTTTCCAATGTAGAAATAAGGATCTAGCAATCCAAATGATGGAACCGGCATGGTGCTGTAAATGCAAGGACAAAACAGAACAAAAAAAAGTTAAATCAGTATGAAGACAATGCAGGCAACAAAGAAAACAACACTCCTTAGATAATATTTATCTCGAACTCTTCTACTTTCTGGACCTGCTGGATTCATCCTCATGCTCTACATCGTGTTTGTGTTCTCAAATCCTTGCTGCTGTTACGAATGGCTCCATATAGAGGGAATAGAAATACATGAAATTACTGTGGATAGCATCACACAAAAACCATGAAAATTGCTTTGAATTGATATGAACAGCTTTGCTACAGTGACTTAGGACTACAATTGCTATGATAGCTTTGGGACTGCAATTGCCAGGAACAGTTTTGGACTTCCAGTTTTGATCAGTATTCAGACTTAAAAAAAAAAACTTAATGCCAAAACTATAATGAATTTCTTGGTTGCCAGTTTTGACCATGTAGTACACAATTATAAAAAAGGATTTATTTATGATCGCACTATTCAGTACTGTCTAAACAAGAATGTTGCCTTTTTGGGGTCTGGTTTCTCGCAAGGTTTCTTCATCATGTTGTTTTAGAAAGTGTTCCTTGAAACAATCACACTGGGCTTGCTCAATAAGCATAAATGTATTTGTTTACAATGTTTATCGGGAATCTATATATTACTACATTGTGACAGTGTCTTGACTGTAAATTTAATTTAAAAAAAGAAAGATATAAATACTAAATGATGATGAATGATATCAAAATCAGTATTCAGTAGAAGGGTGAACATACAGCCTGGATGTGAACCAGTGAAAGAATGAAAATTCCACGCATTATGTTTTAAAGCATGTTTTTAAAACTCAAGGTTATTTAGTCGACAGCTACCAGACAACAAATTACCGTATTTTCCGGACTACAAGCCGCTACTTTTTTCCCACGCTTAAACAACGAAGCGGCTAATTTATGGATTTTTCCTGGGTTTTTCCCGGTTTCACAAACTTCAAGCCAAAAAAATGGGCCCCATAGCAATAGGTTAATGAAATTGCCGAACGGGCATGAAAAAACGCACTTCACCTGTGTTCTGAGCTGCACGGCATCGGGAGAAAAACTTCACCGGTGGTGATTTTTAAACGCACGACGATGCCAAAAGAGAAATTGTTGTGAAAGGAAGGAGGAAGACAGTGAACAATGACTTTAGATACAAGATCCAAGCCGTTGTAACGCGTTGAGTCTGGGTGAAGGGAGAGCTCGCTAACTCCAGTTGCAACAGAAATCATATAAGCACAGACAACTTTCCAAAACTCGTGCTTTTTTATTTTTCTTGGCAACAGCGTTACGGGTTAGTCAAAGAAACGTAGAAATGAGCATCAGAAAATAATAAGAACATATTCCTCGGGCTTGCACACATGCAGTAATACCAAACGTATGACATTTAACAATCTTCAAGTTTTATATTGAAATATATTCCAATATACAATATTTAAAACTTGAAACTGAAAAGCATGAAGATTAACCATGCAAACAGCTTATTTGTTACATTTCATACGTTTGTTTGTTAACAGAAACTAAAGCAACACTAGCTATAGATTGAATCAGGATCGATTTGTACTGTAAATAATATCAACAATCTGCTACAATGGCTTAGGACGACATCACTGACGTGCCCATTACTGAACAGCACACCTCATTAATTATAAAAAAAATAATAATATTGTTGATATTCACTGGTACCCAGAGTTTGGTTCCTCTCAAGGTTTCTTCCTCCTACCATTAGGGAAAAACTCACAGGATAAGGAGTGAACTTATAGGCACTAAACATATAACTTAATATTGTATTACACTAGAAACACTAGCTAAAGATTGTGCTCACACTAAAATTGACCAATAACTTCAGGTTTAAGCAATGTGTATTTCATAAGCTTTTATTTTTTTTTATTCTAAGACACAATTGAAAATTAATTAAAATAAATAAATAAAAAAAACATTTATTAATTAGTCTTCAGTTGAATATTTGGAATTATTTTGAAATAGTGTGCACACTGTGCAGTTTGTTTATTTTTATTTATCTGAATCAGTTTAAATGCTTTAAATGTAATTTCAATAGCAATGAATATGAAAAAAAAATGTCATTGTGGTAGTAATAATGCTCTTTAACAGGCTGTATAGGTCTTAAAAAGTAATGCTCATTTGTCTGTATGGTGCAAAAAAAATGATTATCTAGCATTATAAGGCATAATAAAAACATTTAAATAATACCACTTGTCACTCCGGCCTATGTCATTTTCTGTTGTAGACTGATCCGGACTCCCATTAAAGAAAGGAAATAACATGTGGCCCTCACAGAAAAAATTTTTAGGGAGTCCTGACCTAGAATGAATCTCGAAGCTTTTCAGCAACCACAAACAATTGAGCTTTCAAATCAATGTTTGACTGTGGGTGTGAGGCAGTCTGCTAACATCTTCTCTCCTGTTTTCCATTACATACGTTCTTCTTTTAGAACCAAAAATATCAAATTTGGACCGAGCTGTCCACAGAACGTTCTTCCATTTAGTCACTGTCCTACTTATGTGTTTTTGCCTTTGAATTAGTTTGTTGAATATTAACAAAACCCAGTAATCTTAGATGAGTAATCTGTCTTTAAACATGATCTACAGCTAATAATTTTTGTTTATCTACCTAATTTATGGTTCCCTGGTGGTCTAGTGGTTAGGATGCGACGCTCTCACCGCTGCGACCCGGGTTCGATTCCCAGTCAGGGAACCAACCCCAGCCATTAGGGTTGCACAAGCCAGTGCACTCAGTGCCGGTCCCAAGCCCGGATAAATGGGGAGGGTTGCGTTAGGAAGGGCATCCAGCGTAAAAACGTGCCAGATCGCGAATATGGACGATCCGCTGTGGCGACCCCTAATGAAAGAAGCCGAAAGAACATTTTTTATTTATCTACCTTATTTATTTATTTTTTATCCTTAATTCTATTCCTTTGTTATGACTAAATGTTGGACAGTCGTACAAAGCATTTCACTGCATGTCGTACTCTGTATGTATGTGTATGTGACAAATAAAATTTGATTTGATTTGATCTAAGAAGAGGTGGTCTTTAGGACAATATCTGTATGCAAGACATCTTGGTCATCTGACAGTTACATGTAACATAGCGGTAATGCAATGATGTTTAGTGTGTGATTGAGACATCACTCACCTAGATGGAAAACAATTACACCCCAGACACACTTTCTCCAAGACTGCATTACAGCTGATTAATATTTAATGCAATGAGCAGCTATTTGTGATGTATAATTTGTAATAGTGCAATCAGGATGTGATTAATGACATACTTTAAGTAACAGGATCTATTAGACATCTGACAACTTGGGAAAGAAATGAAGCCTAACTTTTTTGGTTGACCTTGATATTTGGTGATAATTCATGTAAATGGGGTAGTCTACTTCTCCAATGATATTCATATTCTTAGTGTTTTAGTGACCCTCTTTTTTCATCTGTACTGTTGATAGTCTTTAACATAAAGTCTGTTTATAGCTCAAAACTTGCTGCATGAAATTTCTCAACTTACTCTTAAGGATCATTATAAATTAACACTTGTGCTTTAAAATGAAATTCACTGAACAGTATAATTAAACACAGCCCAAGACAGCAATATAAAGGCAACCACAATTAAATCAAAGCCATTAGCTTTACACATGTTGAGAGCTGATATATATCTATGGAAAACTTTATGGAGCACAACTTTGACTTTTTTTTTTTTTTTAAGGAAGCTCTACTAATAGATCACAATAAATATTTCGGACAGCCCTAATATTAATAGTAAGAAAGACAAATGCAAAGCACCATGTCATAAAAGCTCAATTTGAATTATGATGGAATCATTTCATTAGTGGTGTTATTCCCACTGAAGCCTCGCAAATGGCTTTCAGGAGCATGAAATATGTTGGATATCACAGAGGCAGAGTCAGTGATGGTCTTCTTTTTTATTCTGACTGATATTGTATGAAAACACATCCACAATAAAATCAAATTAATTTATCGACTTTATTTCATATTAATAACCTGAAAAACATTCTCCATTTACCTCGATGGTGCCAAGTCAATGCATTTTTCAAGAAGGAAGATCGGATCAACAAAAAAAAGCACCGGTGAAAGGACGATCTTCCATAGGTCTGGTAATATTGATTGTCCACTATTGGGGGGACAACTGCATTTTTGCCATATTTTCAGCGTGTATGCATAATGTGTTTTATTTAAATAAAGTGAGCCTTCACAAAATACATTTGACAGATCTGTTTAAGTCTCCAAAAGCTAAATACATGAATAAATTAAGAGCTGGTGCACAGATATTGTGTGTGTGTGTGTGTGTGTGTGTGTGTGTGTGTGTGTGTGTGTGTGTGTGTGTGTGTGTGTGTGTGTGTGTGTCTATATACACTCTGCACACTTCCATGGTTGAAATAGAATGAATAATAGGCCAAAGAAGGATTGTGATTTTTGCTTTTATTCAGCCTGGTTTGATGTGTATTGATTACACAGACAGCTTGAGTCAAATGACCGTGTGATTTTTAAGCATATCAATAACCAAGACCTTATTGCAGGCTCCGACTTGCATGGCAGTGCAGTCTCATCATTACGGCTGATTGCACACAGAGTCAACTGCTGCGAAAGATTATTGTGATTTTTTTTTTTTACTATTTTAGTTTCACATCTCATTATAAATTTGTATGGAATGCTTTATTAAAACAACATTTACACATTCATTCCATATATAGGAACAATAAATCATCGTATTTTTTCCGAAGGATTCAGTAAATGTGTGAAACTTATCTTCCATGCCTATTAATTTCATATGATTAGGAGCCTTTAGAAATCAGGATGGTATGACATTTTAATTATGAAATGTAATTGGTAAACCATGGCTTACAGATTCAAAACAATTCACCCAATTTGTGTAAAAATGTATGCAGATTAAGGTCAGGAACAGTGTTCCTTAGTTTTCCTACCTTTTGCATGCAATCTTGTTAGTATGATTGAAATGGTATGTTTTATTCATGAGATCAGGTAGGTGGGTGTGAAAACAGTTAAATGCTTGCATGGTTTTGCTCCAAAGTTTATAATTTAGATATTTGTTTGCAGCTAGAATGTTTGAATATTTGAAACAGTCTGTGTTAAGACTTTGCTCTATTTTCTCATATTTACGTTGGAAATTCTTTGTTTAATGAATTCAAATGTATGAACTGAACAATCTGGTATCTTTTGTCCTCTTTTCAGATTGCAACAGGATTAAGTCCAAGATTTTTCCTTACAGTGTACGAATGGAAGTTCTCTGCTGAATGAGGGCTTGTTTCTCTTTTATGCATTTACTATAGAGCTGTGTTATTGCATTTTTTAACAAACCCTATAATAGGTATTTCTTTCATAAAGAAAGTTTTCTGCTAGTGTACAGTCTATAACACTATAGCATACAGATATGAAGAGAAATCAATGTGCATTGTTACTGAGGTTACTGAATATTATAATTAGTGTTAGATGTAGGAACACTAACACAGCTGTTCTTAACAAGTGAATGTAAATGGTAAATACGCAATTATGCCTATAATTTAGGTGATTTCATGTTGTGTTCAGATTAAAGAAATACTTTCAAAGAATCTTTAATAATTATTCAGTTAAAAAAAGAATTTTTAACAATGAACATTGTCTCAAAGCAGCTTTACACAGATAATGTGGTGATCAAAATGAATAAGATGTTCTTTATTAGTCTAATTTTGTCCCTGATGAGCAAGCTGGTGCTGACTGTGGCAAGGAAAAACTCTAGACTCAAGAGGGACCCCAAATGTTCATTTATTACAGATAAACGATGTTGAGGTGTGCAGTGATAGTGATCAGATGCAAACTGTAGTCATTAATTATTACAAATTATCAATAAAAAATTATGAGTTTATAACTTGACATGATTTCATGGCAAAGCTATATTGTGGATAAAAAGAAACAGAATGATTTGGACTGAGCTGTGCAACCACGGATAGACAATGTGCTGTAGTTCAGCATAACTTTTTCGATTGTAGTGTTTAATTACAATACAATTAAATATGATTTAGCAGCTAATGCATCTTATATTGTCTTACTTTGCCAAAGAAACGCATAATTTAACTTGAAGAAGATGAAAAAACTAATGTAGTCCTGGCATTACTATCTTGCAATTATCATAATTCTATGTTCTTATAGCTGGATGGAGAAATGTACACTAAATCGCACACGCACACAGGGGTTTTTTTTTTCAGAGGTGTAATTTCTTTTAACACCATAGTCTACATTGCTGACAACATTAATTTACTAATACGGGGTAAAGTAAGAAAAATGCAGCCCAATTTAAAACGAAATCTTACAATACGATTTCATAGTGATCTAAATTCTGCAGGTTTATGAGTATTTAACACTTTCCACTCATCAACTACAGAGCACTGTGGTTTTATATTGACTTGTCAGATGATGTCAATTTGAATTTATCAATTACTTACTACCTGAGAAAATGTCTCATTAACATAACAGATCACCCCATACTCCCTGGACAATTAATCTCAAATCTATATGTTATGTCTAATCTAATGGCGTAAGCTTGAATGTCGTTGAGAGTTTAAAGTGGCCAATATGCCTGATTTTCTTGAGCTGTTCACCAAAAATCTCATTAAATGCGTATTAAAAAATTTTCTCCATCTACAGTATATCCATCATTTACACAGGCATCTCTATTTGACTGCTGAATAAACTGTACTGTTCAGTTCATTTACCCTGTCAGGAACCTGATGTCCTAATTATTCATGTCTGCAACAACAATTTCCATTGGTTTCCTCCATTATATTGAAGATATAAAAAGCTTAGGTTTACTGTATATAATTTTTTTTTCAGCAAACAATATATTAAAAGTGCTCTTCTTTTAACTTCTTTTTGGGAAGCTTTTCCAAACACAGAAAGCTTTACAGAAAATGTTGACTTCCCCAGGAGCAGTGACCCCTGAGTAACAGAATTAATTTTCTTGCATACTGTATATATAATACAGGAAAGTAAAATTAATTTAATTGCATGTCCCAGGTTTTTAGGAAGCTGGTGTCAGAGAGCAGTGTCAGCCATGATTTGGTGCACCTCGAGCAGAGATGGTTAAGGGCCTTGCTCAAGGTCAAAGTGGTGGCAGCTTGGGAGTCTTGGGGTTGGAGTCTCTGATCATCAATCAGTAACCCAGAGCTTTTAAATTATTACTGCTGAGCAAGAATAATATTATCGCACAGAGCGATTATTGATGGATCCTCAGTGGAGATCGTCAAGAGCACCAAATTCCTTGGTGTTCATCTGGCCGGACAACCTCACCTGTCTGTTGTGAAAAGCGCTATACAAATAAACTTGACTTGACTTGACTTGACTTGGTCACTCAACACCAGCTCCATCACCAAGAAAGCCTAGCAGCATCTCTGCTTCCTGAAAAGGCTGAGGGAAGCTCATCTCCCTCCCCCCCAACCTGACCATGTTCTACAGAGGGACCATTGAGAGCATCTTGAGCAGCTGCATCAGTGCCTGGTTTGGAAACTGCACCGTTTTGGAACACAAGGCCCTACAAAGGATAGTGAGGACAGCTGAGAAGATCATTGGAGTCTCTCGCCCCTCTATTATGCACATTTACCCCACATGCTGCATCTGCAAAGGAAACAGCATTGTGGAAGACCCCACACACCCTTCACACACACTCTTCACTCTCCTACCATCAGGTAAGCGGGTCCGAAGCATTCGGGCCGCCTCATCAAGACTGTGCAACAGTTTTTTCCCACAAGCCATCAGGCTCCTCAATACACAGAACTGAAAGGGAACTCACACACACACACACACACACACACACACACACACACACACACACACACACACACACACACACACACTCAATGTGTGTTACTGAACTGTACAACCTGGACTTAACACTTAACACACACTCATTACTCATCTCAATCCATATACTTTACTGTACTACACTGTTTACCTGCTGTTTTTTGCACCTTTGACTCTACTATACTGTTTACATGCTGTCTTTTGCACCTCTTGCCTGCTGCTGTTTTTTGCACTACATTGTGTCTGTTTATATTCATTCCCGGCTATAGTTTTTACAGTTCTCCTCGCACAGTACTGTATAATCAAAGTATACAGTAGGTTTAGTGGTCGGCGCTATCTTGGGTTTTGTGTCTTATATTGTGTTGTCTTGTGTTGTCTGTCTGCACTGTCTGTCTGTACTGTTCTTCGTCTGCACTGTTTACACTCGGTTGCACTTGATGCACTTTATGTAGCTTGTATTGTGTTGTAGCTCTATGTTGTTGTTTAGTGTAGCACCAGGGTTCCGGAGGAACGTTGTCTCGTTTTTACTGTATACTGTGTACCACTGTGTATAGTAGAAATGACAATAAAAGCCTCTTGATTTGACTTCACACACACACACACACACACACACACACACACACACACACACACACACACACACACACACACACACACACACACACAATGCTTTCACAAAAATTGCTGTTTGCACATTTTTCTGCTGCTAGAACTTCGTTAACATGTACAGTATTTATTTTTATACAGACAATCCACTTGCACAAACCTCCTGTACCGTACTGGTCTGTGCTATGCACAGTGTCACTGTGTTTACTTTCTCATTTTTTTTGTCGTCATTTCGATGCACTAAATGTTCCACATATGGACTTTATGTTGTTAGTTTTGGTTTTTGTGTAGTTTGTGTTCCTTTTTGTTCATTTATGTTGTATAATGTAGCACCGTGGTACTGGGGGAACGTTTCGTTTCACTGCCTACTGCACTGCATATGGTTTGAATGACAATAAAAACCTACTTGACATGACATAGCCTTAAACAAAAATGAAGTCGAGAGATTTTCATACTTAACTTTAAATAAATTACTATCTAGTGACTTTTTAAGAATTATCCTATAATCCTATAATATGCTGTTGAGAGTCAGTACTGTAAGATTCTACAGACTGCCTCAACCCAGATTCCATCCAAAGCTATTTAAAAATGATCTCATCCACAAAAGGACTTAAATATCACAAAAGTAATTATGGACTTTGTTCCGAATTTCAGTTGAGTCAATCCTAACCATAGTTTAAATTCAATCAGTATGGGAGAGGCAGCAAGCCCTCAAAGACTGTCTGTAACCAAAAGGTGTCTGAGACAATGATTAACATTTAAACAATACCTTAACCCGACCTGCTGGTGGGCCGGCACCAGCAAAGGTGTAAATACAGGTGATTACCATCTGCTGACCTTGGCTAGAGAGTAGTATCCCCAGCAATTTGGACCTTTATTCATTTCCTATACTTAATTTACATTTAAAGGCTAAATCCTCTTTACACTTCATAGGGAAAAAAAGTATAAGATGTCTGGGCAGAATTCGCTCTGCATTCTTTTTGACTCCGATAAACTGAAAATACCTCTTGTATTTTGTCACTGCTATGCTTTTATAAACTATTTCTTCATTACAAACATCATTGTTTTCCTACACTACTATATAGTCATCCTGCATATAGTTATCCAGCATAGAGTCTAGCAACTTGTATTTAATAGTTTTATACTTTTATATAACTGTATCCATTAAGCCGGGTTGCCATGTTTAAACAAAAATGTAATGTACAAAAATGTACCCAGATACACATTCTCTTAGAATGAGGGGTAAGTAGTATACTTCAATGCTCTTCTCTGTTCTGGCACCGAGGTGGTGGAATGAACTTCCCCTAGACAAGAAGCTTTCGTAATAAAGCTGGACGTCCGTACAGCGGAGTCCCTGACTATCGTCAAGCGACGATTGAAGACCTACCTCTTCCTGAAACACTTAAATTAGCACTTTCCAAGTTTGCTTTGTAGAATTCAAGAGTTATATTTATATTAAGTTTGTAATCTTGTGTACCAGTGTAGATTTATTCATGGCTAGAGACTCAAAGCACTTTTGCACGTCGCTCTGGATAAGGGCATCAGCTAAATGCCGCAAATGTAAATGTAAATGTATAAATATTGCCATTTAAGCCATGGCACATTCTGTACGTTTCTGGTGGTGTTTGGATTTAAACTAAGACCACCCAGCTATCATTTTCCCACCGTAATTAGTAGTTTAGAAGAGGTAATTTGCATTTCAATAGAATGTAAAATGTGTGAAGATATGATGAAGATTCAATGTTGTCGAATGGCTGATAAAACATTTGCTTCTATGAACAAGAGGAACAAGCTTCCTAATCACTGGACAGGCATTCATCACACCCTAATAAAAATGTTAAAACAGTTTTCATTTAAAGATTAAACACACACAAATATACCGTATTTTTCGGACTATAAGCCGCTACTTTTTTCCTACGTTTTGAGCCCCGCGGCTTAAACAACGAAGCGGCTAATTTATGAATTTTTCCTGGGGTTTTCCCGGTTTCACCAACTTTAAGCCAAAAAACTGAACCCCATAACATTAGACCAATGAAATTTCCTAACAGAAACGAAAAAACGCACCTCACCTGTGTTCTGAGCTGCACGGCTTCGGGAGAAAAAATGCATGACGATGAAAAAGATAAACTCCAGAGAGAAATAGTTGTGAAAGGAAGGAGGAAGACAGTAAACAATGACCTACTTGGTAGGCTACTGTTTATATACAAGCCGTTGTAATGTCTGGGTGAAGGGAGAGCTCGCTAACTCCAGTTGCAACAGAAATCATATAAGCACAGACAGGTTTCCAAAACTCGGGCTTTTTTATTTTTCTTGGCAACAGCGTTATGTGTTAGTCAAAGAAACTTAGAAATGAGCATCAGAAAATAATAAGGACATATTCCTCGTCTTGAACACACGCAGTAATACCCGGAAGAATGCAGTGCCAGGCTATTCCCAAAATACCGCTATGCTCCTAAAGGAAGCGCAACATATTTCACCCGTTACACCGTGTTTAACGTGTCTTTCCTGTGTAAAGTAAATTAGTGTAGACACCTGCGGCTTATAGACAGGTGCGGTTTATTTATGTTAAAAAAAAATAAAAATATTAGTAAAATTCAGTGGGTGCGGCTTATATATGGGTGCGCTTTATAGCCAGGAAATTACGGTATGTGGAATAATTGTTGTAGTCCCTCACACACTGCAGAAGGTGGAATAATTTATTGGCAGCAAAAGTAATATTGTATGTTATCAGTGGCCCTGTGAAAGCCCAAGCATGCTACAGGCAGTTTCTCATGTACTGTTTCCTCTATTAATCACTGCTAACGTCTAAAACATGCAGGTTGCATGTTAGAGCCTTTTTCTTATCTGACAGCATCAGGAGTTCTTCTTAATTCAAGGTACAGTAAAAAAAAAAATTCTACTACACAAAAAAAATAAATAAATACTGGGAAGAACAAAAAACGAATGCTGCCTTACTTTACACAGAACAGTAGCTACAAGGAAAGAAGTGTATTCATAGTAGAAAGAGAACTCAAAAGGGAATGGAGAGGAAATTGAACAAGCCTGAGCTGAGCGCATTCTTGCTCGACTTACCGTCTTTTACAGCAGAAACACAGCAGCTTGAGCATTCAACTATGTAGGTCAGCTTTCTTTCAGGCTATGAATTCAAATGCCATGAAGGGATCAAATTGGACAGGAGGAACTCATTGGGCTCTCACAGAGCCAAAAGCCACGGGTTTGAATGGCACCTGGAGCTATCTCAAGCAGCAGTCTTTGGCTGAAAACATTGATTGTTTGTGTTGTCAGAGATCTGACTTCTTACTTCAGGATGGATGTAGATAAATAAGTGATGCTTGCAGTTTCAGAATTTCTTCAGTATTAGAGGGCCTGCTGTGTATGCAGGATTGAGTCTCAACCATCAAAGGCTTGGAACCATGAAACCTATATAGACACCCACCAGAAAATCAAGCAGAGAATGTGATCACACTATACTTACTCCCTGTCAGTCTGACATATCCTTCCTGCTCAGTTAAGAAGAAAAAAACAAACTCTTAGAAAGAAAGACTCATATAAGACTCAGATAAAATAGATTGTCTGTGTTCTTCTTTAAATAGAAAATTAAAACATGTCAGTTGATAAATAATAAAACTAATAAACAGTGTAACTTTTACTACTTGTTATTTTTTATTTCTGAAAATAACATATGCTTTCATTTTAAAGCCACTTCTAGAAAGAAATATTGGAATATATAAAAGTATTGACTCTGAAGGGACATCTGGTTGGTCTTTTTCAAAGACAACTTTTAAAAAAACTGCAGCTTTATTTATCAAAAATTAGGAACAAGAATTTTCTTTTCAGATACTTTGTATAAGATACACTTATCACTTCGAGTATGCTTGACTGTGTACAATTATAAGCCCACGCGATTTTCTTCAACAATAGAATGAGACGATCCTTAGAGCACAGCTGACTGAAAATAATTTTGGTGGTGGACCGTTCATTCATTGCAGCATGGTAATTTGTTGCACTGGTATAATTTGTGTTAATTGTCTTCCATTCATCAGGAATATCGATTGAATGTTTCTCCAACACCTACATAATATTTGGAAAGCGTAAGCCCTATTGTGTTTTTCTACACTAATAGTCCACTTATAGTGTAACAACACATGGGCTGGTTAGTAAATGTACACCTTTGTAGTAAACTACGTAGAAACATCTAGTTTTGCCTTTTTACCCATACTATGATCTGAATTCAAAAATCATCCATATTGACAGAAGAAAAAAAAAAAATCCATGCCTATTTTTAAAAACTGAAAAAAAAAGAAAACTACATAACATTCAATAATTTCCACAGTTATATCCTAAGCATCATCATTATACATTATTTCTAGTCACTGAGCTTCATGAAGCTGTAATTTGATGGATGGACTATGCTCATTTTGCCATTTAACCTTATTTATTGCATCTTTGCTTATAGTTCATTTATAGAGAAAAATGCAATATAGATCCATCATACTTTGTAAGTCATAAATGGATTGACTGGATATCAACTGGTCTACACTGTCTCAGTGTTGTTGTTCAAAAGACGTAAAACAAAGAAAATAACAGACATTTCTATTACTTATATTTTGTACAATAATAAAGATGTTCATGATTAAATTTTACCGAATGGTTTTCGTTTCATAGGCTGTTTAGTTTGTTACACAGAATGGACCTCTTTTTGCAAGTTGGATGCGTAAGAATTAAATCATAAATCGTTCATATGAGTATTCTCATATTCAATTTCAATTCTACTCTTTCCCGTGTGTAAATCTTTGTTAAAGAAGAATAACTAATATAAACATCGACTAGATCAATTCGAAATCCTATAATTTGTATAGATTGCTGCACTTACAGTACAGACCAAAAGTTTGGACACACCTTCTCATTCAAAGAGTTTTCTTTATTTTCATGACTATGAAAATTGTAGAGTCACACTGAAGGCATCAAGGGCTATTTGACCAAGAAGGAGAGTGATGAGGTGCTGCGCCAGATGACCTGGCCTCCACAGTCACCGCACCTGAACCCAATCGAGATGGTTTAGGGGTGAGCTGGACCGCAGAGTGAAGGCAAAAGGGCCAACAAGTGCCAAGCATCTCTCGGGGAACTCCTTCAAGACTGTTGGAAGACCATTTCAGGTGACTACCTCTTGAAGCTCATCAAGAGAATGCCAAGAGTGTGCAAAGCAGTAATCAGAGCAAAAGGTGGCTACTTTGAAGAACCTAGAATATGACATTTTTCAGTTGTTTCACACTTTTTTGTTATGTATATAATTCCATATATAATTCCACATGTGTTAATTCATAGTTTTGATGCCTTCAGTGTGAATCTACAATTTTCATAGTCATGAAAATAAAGAAAACTCTTTGAATGAGAAGGTGTGTCCAAACTTTTGGTCTGTACTGTATATGCAGTAAATGGAATGTGCTCTCAATTTTTATTTGCTGCTTTTTCTATAACGTCTCTCTCTCGATCTCTGTCTCTCAGCATACATTTTATAGGAAAGAAAATGTTCTCTAACACCCTGACTTTTAAAAATAATAAAATATATATATACTGATTTGTTCTCCACAATTTGAGACTGAGATTTTGTACAGTCCACTGATGCACAATGTTCTCCTCACATATGTGTGCACAGGCTATACTTAACTATACTTTTCAGTACAAGTGCACAGCAAATGACAAAAAAAAGTACTTTCTGCTTGGAGCTGCACTGCGATTAGGATATAAAATGTTCAAACTGTAGTAGTGCAAACCAATAATAAAAATAACTTCATTTGTTTGTCTGTGGTAAAGATAGATTGAAAGATGATTCATAAATGTACAATAACTGTGAGAGCAAGAATATATAATATATATTTAGAAAATATATATTATATATTATATATATTTAGAAAATAGTGAAAAACCAACTAATGATTATCACAACCCTAGACCATGATATTGTAATTAGCAATAAGAAAATTAATGGATAAGATAATGGACACTTGAAAATATGTACAATGTTATGCTTTTAGAAGATCCCTTTCTGCATTTAGTCCCTATTTTCTGTTGAAATAACCTTCACTTTTCTGGCAAGATGTTCCTCTAGATTTTGGAGTGAGCTTGGGGAGATTTGTGCTCATTCAGCCACAGGGGTGTTAGTAAAAGCAGGTACTGATGTAAGTGAGGTGAGAAGGCCTGGGATGCAGTCAGTGTTCCAATTCATCCCAAAGGTGTTCAGGGTTGAGGACAGAGCTCTGTAGCAGGCCACTCGAGATTTTCCAGTTTAACCCATGTAAACCATATCTTCATGGAGTTCACCAGAAAAAAAGTTTGGGTCTCCCAGTTAAAGTGATGGAAACAAATGTAATGCTACCACATCCAAAGACATCCAATAGAATTGTGTGCCTCCAACTTTGTTGTAACAGTTTAGGGAAGAACCACATATGGCTAGAAAAGCCAGGAGTCTCAGTATGAAGGCAAAGCTCATGAAATCCAATTTAAAATAATCTGTCCTTATCCTTATCTCTAATTAGATTATATTTGTATACCAAACCAGCACCTCAGAGAGTTTGGACAGGATAACTTTGTTTAAAGCAGATTTTATTCCTTCAAGTTGAGGTTTCAATATTGCAAAAAAATAATTCAAAGCATCCTTCCGGTAAAAATATGTGCAAGTATTGTGCTGCACACCCCTAGAATTTATAAAGACAAGAAATTCACCATGCCAGTCCCCGAATGGATCTGTTTGAGCATTTTTCAGTCTCACAGCAGGATACACTGTCTATTGTGGGATTTTGTTTTTCCAGGGCTTTTTTTTTTTTTTTTTAACAGCTCTATCTTATAATGAGAGCATTTGTGTGCATGGGACCAGAAAATGATGACCTTCTTCCTCTCAGCAGCTTAAAACTTTTTTATTTTAGGGTCATTATGATGATAAATAAATAATCTGACTTTTTCAATGTTGCCTGCAATTAAATAAAAGGTTACTTAAATGCATATTTTTTTTTATTTTATTTATTCATTTGTTTACCCATTTTATATGTCAGTTTATTTTAATAGGTATGGTTAAAACACTGGTCACAATAAGACAATTTAATATTTATAACTATATATTTTATAGTACATTTTTGATTTGATATAAACATTTCACATAAATGTAACCCAGCATAACCAAGCATTTAACACTATTTTTCATTGTCATCATGAAGTGGATTTATTCTATTATCTGGCACCGTACAAATTTGCTACATAAATTAACACAGAATTACACGGGACAAACTAGGACTAAGCAGACCTACTCACACACAAACACACACAAACACACACAAACACATACTGTTAAAGACTTTGAACAGTTGCTAACCAACATGCCATGTTTTTATATATATATATATATATATATATATATATATATATATATATATATATATATATATATATATATATATATATATATAAACATGGCATGTTGGTTAGCAACTGTTCAAAGTCTTTAACAGTATTTTCAAAGTTAACAACCTTATAATACAAATTATTCATCCATTTTTTTAGCCAGGAATTTTCTGCATCTGATTTTGGGAGCTGGCAGGAATTCCACGAAGATGGTTCTGCAAAACACAAGTCCAAGTATGTATTAGGAAATAGTATTCATTTACTGAACTTCTCTAACTGCTTTCTCCTGGTCATGGTCGCATGGATCCAGAGACAATTCAGGAAACACTAATCATAAGGAGGGGAAAAGCCCTGGATTGCATTATATTGTATACCATATATACCTTATATTGTAACCACAGCATGGTTGAATTCTCAGTTTGCTTTGTTTAGATGGCGTAAATTAATTTCATATTACAGCATGGCTATGATGGTATTTTTTTCAGCTGTAAAGTGAATATGAACCTATCAATGCACTACTGCTATTTTTCTACAGTTTCTATAGTAACAGCTCTAAGCATGCTCCTCTTGTTTGAGAGATAAGGAATGTATGAATGTATGTAAAGAAATAAGAACAATAACATAATTCCTGATTATTATTAATAATTCATTTCAACATTGCACTTAAAACTGCTGCTAAATCACTAAATGTTTACAGTTAATGTGTTTATTATAAAATGGACAATGACTATATCCGCATTAGCTCTATGTACTGGTCGAGGCTGCACTGCCACAGGGTTCTTATTGTACTTTGTTGTATTGTAGAAATGTTTTTTTTTTTTTTTGCACACATTTGCATTATTGCACATTATATTGTCCTGTATTCAGGTCTGCGTATGTGTTAGTTCTATTGTTGTCCTTGTGTACATTTATCTTGGTTTATGTTTGCCCTTGGTCTTGTAGAAATGTTGTGTTACTATTTCTGAAATGACTATAAAACCCACTTGACCTGGCTTGACTTAAGCTCTTTTTCCAAACACCTGCCCGATTTTTGGCTTTGCCAGTGTAGAATATTTGCATTTCCTGCTGATGTAGCTTTCATATCCATCACAATTGAATCATCCTAATGTGAAACTAGCTGTTCCTTCAAAAGCTCCCCAGCATGATGAGCTCCATTACTTGGCGGAGAGAGTGTTTAAAGCGATCCACCCATGTAACGATGATTCGTTTTGCTATAATAGTTTTGAGGATGGGTGTCGGCGGTGATTATGAATGGTGTCCATCTATCTCTTTTTCCCTCTTTCTCTCTGTCTGGCTCACCTATGACAATCACATGGCAAGGAAAATAGAATATATATAAAAATATTAAAACTACATGTTAAAATTACAATAATATCTGTGATCACTTAAAGCTTTATCACACTATGCATGTACAGGCATTGTGAAAGTTCAGATTTTTACTTGTTTATTAATTATACTGTTAACTGAATAGATTAAATGAATAAAATGGTACCTAAAATGGCTTTTTTAATTAAATTTTTATGTTTTCTAACTTTAAATCTTCTGATAAAGAAAATATAAAGATCTATTAGAAGGTTTTATTTTCTAAGAGTGTATATAAAAAATTGTTATTTCATTTTCTTTTTACTTTCCATGAACCTGCTTTTGTCTCCAAATCCAAATTCTGCTTCACTTTTCTATACAGGCCCTTGCTCAGGTACCCAGGAGTTGGCCAGGATTTTAACTTTTGCCCTTCAGATAAAAAGTCCAATGTCTGAACCACTAAGCTCAATCCACCTCCTCAAAATACAAAATAGTTTTATCTTATGCAGAAAACTAATACTTTGGTAGACTGCATGGCATGAAAGATGATAAAGAGATCTTCTGTAAACTGTGCATTGTATTGTTCTGCTTCTGCATTAATCAAAAAGCATCACGGCACATTTTAAACTCACATAAAGTAAGTAGCCATACATCTGGGCATACTTGGTTAAAAAAACAAAAAACAACAATAACAACAAAAAAAAACATGGGCTTCAGAAGATTAACATTGGTGCACATATAATGCATGATGCCATATAAAAAAATTAGGGAAACATGATGTATCTTAAAAAAAACATGTTTAAATCCAGAATCATATGTGTCTTAAGGGATTCAGAGAGTATAATTTTTATCATGTTCACTGTGATTTGTGGTGAAAGTAGGGAGCAGGTTGAAAAGAGCCTGGAGAGGTGGGGATACACGTTAGAGAGAAGGGGAATGAAAGTCAGTAGGAGTAAGACAGAGTACATGTGTGTAAATGAGAGGGAGGGCAGTGGAGTGGTGCGGTTGCAGGGAGAAGAGGTGGAGAAGGTGGAGGAGTTCAGGTACCTGGGGTCAACAGTGTAAAGTAATAGAGAGTGTGTTAGAGAAGTGAAGAAAAGAGTGCAGGCAGGGTGGAGTGGGTGGAGAAGAGTGACAGCAGGAGTGATTTGTGATAGAAGAGTATCTGCAAGAGTGAAAGGGAAAGTTTATAGGACTGTGGTGAGACCTGCGATGTTGTATAGTTTAGAGACAGTGGCATTGAGTAAAAGACAGGAGGTGGAGCTGGAGGTAGCAGAGCTGAAGATGTTAGGGTTTTAGATTAGGATTAGAAATGAGTTTATTAGAGGGACAGCGCATGTAGGACATTTTGGGGACGAGGAAAGGGAGGCGTGATTGAGATGGTTTGGACATGAGCAGAGGAGAGACATGGGGTATATTGGTAGGAGAATGCTGAGGATGGAGCCACCAGGAAGGAGGAAAAGAGGAAGGCCAAGGAGGAGGTTTATGGATGTGGTGAGGGAAGACATGCAGGTAGTTGGTTTAAAAGAGGCAGATGAAGAGGACAGGGGGGTATGGAGACGGATGATCCGCTGTGGCGACCCCTAATGGGAGCAGATAAAGATGCCATATAATATAATGCAAAGAAAACATTATGAAAGCAGGTCCAGGGAATTTAACAATACATGTAAGATATGTGAAAGAATATAAACATCACATAATTTGCTAATTATTCTGCTAAATGCCACAAATGTAAATGTAAATAATTTAATTTCACAGTTTAATTCAGGTGAAATTTCTGTAAAGATTAAAATTTGGGATCTTATTCGCAAACCTTAAAAAAACCCTCCCAATATATATCTGCCATATTGAACTATACGTAGACCATAGAACAAAACTGCTTCGGTATAAATTTCTGTACGGGTTTTCTGTTTGCTGCTCACATAGCAGCTTATTATCAAACAGGTTTCTGACTGCCTGACCACACAGTATGATTATTTTTAGACAAATCACTTAAGCCCACACAACTGCATGAAAAATCTGATAGTGTACAACAAGTTGCCACAAGTTGAACACATGGCAGTTAATTATAACTGGATTTCTTTTGGATATGCATAATCATATAGGATGTATTGACAAACAATATATTTTTTCGCAGTATTATATCTGTAATTAGTTTTGGGTTTGGTTGACGATGCTCTTGATGTAAATAACATTTTGGAGGTTTTAGCAAAAAATTATTAAATGATTAGCCATATCAAATGCGCACAGATAAAAAGTTGGGCTTGAGGAGAAATTAAAACAAAGTATACATCGATTCTAGAAAACCTATGTCAGAATTATAGAACAGGGCTTAGTTCTGCATATATTTATACATATATATATATATATATATATATATATATATATATATATATATATATATATATATATATATATATATATATAGAGGGACGTGTTATGTAGCAAAAATATGAACGTACTCAGGTATTATTAAGCATTAAAATGCAATTAATTTATCACTGACTGAATTTTAAATCGTACTTTTCTCCAAAGAGAATCCATACAATATATGCTATGCCTTGGCTAGTGGGTACAGTATAACATTTTACTTTGGAGTAACAGTGTCATAGCTGTGAAAGAAAGTATGATGGAAAGACTTTTATCCAAAAGGACAAGCCTTTGTCTCTTTATATTAGAGATGTTGGCCCATGGTGACCTTAGATTTGGACCACCATGCCATATATGAGTAGAGGAGAAAGAAAAGGGAATGGGGGGATTTTAAAAACTTAGGGATCAGCTTCATATCTCTCTTTAGAGGTCAGTGAATAGCTGTATCAGGCATTGAACTGTATTTACAATCAATTGGATTGTAGCTTATTGTACTATAACTTTAACAAAAAAAAACCTTTGAAAATAAAATACATTATTTAAACAAATTACAGGGTATTATATCTATTTATTTATGTATTTTTTAATTATTATAAAATCACGATTGATAGACACCTTGGCAGATTAAATTGTAATAGAATATTTGGTATACTGCAACATTTATTTTTGGCCCACAGTCCTCATTTTAGCCCACGGCCCTCAAGTTCGATTTTTGAAAAAGGTTTGGGCACCTCTGCTTCATATGATCATTAAATCTTCCAATAACCATCTCTGTGTTTTTTACCACCTACTTTCTTTCTGATGCTTTGCAACCTATCGGCCATACAACATATTAGACAAGATAAACAACTTGCATCAAATGTTAAATAAACTGCTGGAAACATTGTGAAATATTAATTTTGCAATTCCAGAGTTCACTGTGATTTAACAGACTTTTAAATTTGTATTAAAATGTTGGCGAGACGACCCCCAGACATTTGATTTATAAGTTGTTCTATGAAGAATTGGAGTAGTCAATGAGTCATGGCTGCAGGAGATATAATAAAAAATTATTTACATGAAAGAAAGGCTGATTGTGTGTTTTTAATATATAAAAACCATGAAATGTGAAGCAGAGTTACAGAAGGTCACAGCAGGTGAGTCAATATATAGATGCAAATGCAGGGAGAAACAATCAGGCAGAGTCAAAATTCAAAATTGAAATCCAGATATATGCAGTTCAGTAAAAGCGCAACCAACATACACAAGGCAAATCCAAAGAATCAAAGAGCCAGCCAAGCAAGGATCTAATCCAGAGGAGCAAACTAACAGAAAACGGTTTGGGAAGCCAGCAGTGCTGTACTCTGACTGTTACTTTGCATAGGGAGGGATAACTAGGTCTTCTAAATATACACAGTGAGGGGTGAATGCTTACTGAGGTGTGATTAGTGAACAGATTTGGACAGTTAGGAATTGTGTCAATGTGAATAGGACAGAGTCTTTTATTGGAAATTGAAGTCTTAGGAAGCCATATTTCAATGCTGTGGTGTTTTGGGAAGTTCTTAGAAGGCTGTTGTGGATTGTCTGGCAAGTTGGAGAATAGGCTTTTTTTTTTTTAAAGTTCACAGTATATTTGTGCTTTTAAATAACTGCCATATTTAAAGTACATCATATCTTTTTTTATAGTTTTACAAAATATGAATGGATGGGTGAAAATTTGGATGGATGGATGGATGGATGGATGGATGGATGGATGGATGGATGGATGGATGGATGGATGGATGGATGGATGGATGGAGCGATGATAAATATAAATCTAATAAAGTAAATCCCCTCAAGGAAAACTTCACTTTGAAACATGTTAAATGTGTTTATATCGAGTTAACAATTAGTACAGTGTTAGTTAAGTGAAACTATCAAACAATATGAAGCATAAAGGAGATCACGTTTGTTGTTGCACCTTGAAAACTGAGCTTTTCTTTTCTTATGCACAATGTTTTAATGACGTACAAATGCACATTATTGAGCAATTCAGAGAAGGGGATGAGAAGACAGCAAACATCATACACCGAGTTCCTAATGCAGTGCAGCTGGCAGAGACAGCTCATCTAGTTAATACTCTATGATGATAAGCACAATAGTGATATTTGCATAAAAGTTAAAGCTTTTGAAGCTGATCTAAAAAAACAGAGTGTACAGGTGAGGAGGTGAGACAGCAGGACAGACTAAAAGGTTGCTTCATTTAATCCGTTGCTGGTAATTGCAGGAACCCATTAACCAGCAATAAAAGGCCACAAACCCATGCATTACAATTTCAGTGTGCACAAAGTGAGCTCTAGGAAGATACCCAAAAGCTGCCAAATGTTGAAGTGCAATAACTTGTGTCATGCACAGAACCCTGACCTTGACTCCACTGAACACCTTTGGGATGAATTGAACACAGACGGCACCCCAGACCGCCTCACCCAACATCAGTATATAACTTCCACTTCCATAACTTCCAGTACACACAGACAATCCACAACAGCCTCCAAGAACAAAAGTGAGTACACCCCTCACATTTCAGCAGTCATTTTAGTATATCTTCTCAGTAGAGACAAAACTATAGAAATCAAAATTGGATATATTTTAGAGAAGTCAATGTGCAGATTGTATAGCAGTATAGATTTACTGTCCTCGAAAAATATTTCAACATACAGAAATTATTGTTAAAGAGCTGGCAACAAAAGTGAGTACACCCTAAGTGATTACAGCTGTATGTCATTTAACTATGCATAAATATGCATTTCCTATTCATCATGTTCAGGTTTTTGTCTGCTTGACAGGACCATACAAATTTGTGTATCTTGTATAAGAGCAGTATAGTGTATATTGATGTCTTGTTATCTTCAAAAGATTCTTTGAGAATCTGTTATGTATTTCAAACTATCCAGTTGTTTCTTTAAATAAAAAAAAACTTGGTTTAGATATACCATGTTTCCAAGGCCTTGATGGGATCCTTTTCAAACCCAGTACGGAAAAACATACTGGTCATTGTCTGTCCTTTAAGTGTGTTTATGGTGTGTTTAAATAAATTGATACACAAGAGATAAAAAAAAAAAAAAAAACGTTTTTGCAAAAAGCCTTGTTGTTGCCTTAAAGCACCATTTTATTTTCAAGTGTAAACAGAGGCAAATCAAGTCAGGAGGTTTAGAAGTAAATTACAAATGCTGTTAAGACAGTTTCATCTCTTCAGATATCCAGGAAGTTAAAGGGAAATGGTTCGACATTGAATCAGGGTGTAAAAAAACATGCTTAGGTTGCCTCAACAAAATCATAAACAACCTGGAAGAGGCCCGCTATCATTGAGCTTATCCATCTGCAATCAATGCATCAGCAGGATAATTGGTGAAATCTCTGTCAGATATAATTTCATGATAGTGACAGTGATGGTGTCTCCCGTTCAACCAGTCATTATTCTCAGCAAGCAAATCTGCATGCTCTCTTAACATACCTTCTTTGTGCAGAGCTGTCTGCCGAATCAAGCAAAAGAGCTATCACCAGTGTTACATGGGCTTTTTGTCTTTCTTATGCTGAACTAATTCCATAATAATTATAATAACTAATTGGATATATGTTTACCAAAACTGATTCTATTAAAATATTAATCTTGCAGGCAAATAGCTACTGCTGGTATACTCAGTATAACAGTAGTCTAAAATATAATAAAAAATTGAAATGTTAGCTAAAAGTTGTTAGTTTTTAAGAGCCGGAGAGAAGGCCTGCTCACAATCCAGAGTAAAGTCTGGTCTTCTTACTTCTACCCGTTGTGAGCCGTTGGAGGTGGGCTGTAGAGGTTTTGCAGGGCGTTCACTCTGCAAAGTACTTACTGTACTAGGAATCACTAGGGAGGCAAAGAGGAAGGTGATTAGAACTGCAACTGAAGCCACAGAGAAAGCCACTAGATGGCTTTGGATTAAAAGGGCAGAACCGTGGGCAATTGCTACTGGGACACAGGCCTGAGTCTGATCAACCCCGGCTGGGTCGTCTGGACGAGGGTGTCTGATGCTCCCAGTGCATCTGTATGATGTATTTTGTATTATTAGTAAATTTTTTATTTGATTAGTATATTATTAGTAGTAATATATTACTAATGCTAAGTATATTTTATTAGTAGTAATATTTTAGTAGCATATTGTTAGCAAAATGCAGTGCTTGCATTTATTTTTATTTTTTTTTTCAGCTTTCTTTTACAAACCATTCACACAAATATTCATCCTGCTAGTGTTTTATAAATCTGGCCGAGTGTATTAACATCGATTGTATATAAACGATTGTTGGGTAAAATGTTGTTTGTCCAAGATACATAGAAAAATATGGAGTTTGTTTAGAAGAATGGTTCTGTAGGAGGACACAGGGTTCACACCTTCATATGAATGGCATTTTTTTGTTTGACACTTTATATTTGTCTGAGATTTCTTTTAGCCCTCAAAAGCTAAACAGCAAAGAAGACAAAAGAGCAGCTCATCCATCGTAAAAGAGACAATCCAGCTTACACACGAGTAAATCATTTTAGCCTCCTGTTGTCCTGGATAACATTGTGCCTGAGTGGCTTAAATGACTCTGCATTCAAAAAAAAAAAATGTAAACAGTAAAAAGAAAGTACTGTATTTATATATATATATATATATATAAAAAAAAAAGTAAGCGTGACTTGTCCAATTGTAACAACGTCGTTTTGTTTCCATGTCAACTGAAATGCAACAGCACTAGCTGTGAAGCAGAAACCAAATTCACCCCTCAATGTCAGGTTTCTATATCTTTTACTCTGCAACAAAATGAAATACCACAAAAAAAGAAAAAAACATTGTAAACCATGTATTAACAAATACATAGTCCAGTGTTGAATGCAGTGTTTCGGAACGTCGGCCCCCTTTAACGTGAAATGTTATAAAGACGTGTTTGCACTACCAAATATTCTGCACAGAATTGATGGAACTGATAACAAGGCTAACAAAATTAAACAAGCATATGAGGTAGCAGGAGTAATACAGCAGAGTCTGCCTCAAGAGACTTAACCATTTCATTCCTGCTTCCCTCTATACAGGAATAAAGGCAATTAAAGTCAGTTAATCTGGAAGTTAATAAGAATGTTAAATTTAAAAGGCCGAAAGGGAGATAAATAAAAACAGCATGGAAAATAAATGAAAATGTAAATAAATTAATAATAAATAAAAAGTAATGTTATAGTGAGCTCATACTAATATACTGGGTTTTTATGTAACTATTATTCACGGTGACTGATTAAGCAATTGATATTTATATTGTTATAACATAAGCGATAACAGGGACTTATCTGTCTCACAGACGTTTTACATCATCACATGAAACGATAAGAGTTAAAAGTGCAAAGTGTCATTAGGAATAAAAGATGCCGTAACACTATACCTCGTTGCACAGTGCAACTTTAATCATTGGCATTTCTAAATCATATTTATCAATAGTTATAAAAAAAAAAAAAAAGTTTTGCTTAAAACATTAGTTTCCGTTCACATTTATAAGCAGGTCAGATATTATATGTCTTTTTAGGCATCTCTAATTTTCAGCAGATTTCCAGCAGCAATGAGTAACAGTTCGGCATTTATGCACCATGTATCTTTACTCCTCATGCAATCAACTGAGAGTGTACTCGAGTTATTTTGGAGCCAACGTTGGCCTTCGATACCCTGAAGATGGAGTACAACATACAATGTGCAAGACTGGGGAAAAGGCCATGGCTAATGAGCTCTACTAATCAAATAATCAACACCTACATTTTCCCCCCACACCTCCTGGGTCTCCTCAGCAACTTCATGTATGTAGCAGTAAAACTATGCAGCCTAAAGAAGATGGAGTGTGGAAAAAACCTCATATAGCTTCTTATCAGTCGGTTGAGTAATGGAAGAATGATCTATGGTTGTGCAACTTACATATATTTTCAGCTGAATAATCCAATGAAAATGAAGCTACAAAATCCCCGCCAGTGTTGCGGATTCATAAAATGATTGAATTAGAGAAAGTATAAAGAATATAAAAAAATCTTAAACACGTGAATGCTTAAATTAAATAATAATACAAATAAATGAAAATAAATGTGCATTTAATTACATTACATTGATTTCATTTTATTTTTTTAAACACACTACAGTGTAAAGCTTCGATTTTGGAAAACAAGAAATCAAAAAGGATTTCTATTTGATGTTCTTTGTCAAGAACAATTAAAAAAAATTAATAATAAAATAGTACACTTTTTATTTGTCTTGAATTCAGCACCAGCTGGATTCTTGTTTGCTTACAAATTGAGTCATCCAAATAATTCATTAAAATAATCAAGAATTGTATTTTTTTCCCCTTAAACTCACATAACATCTAATTTCAATCCCATTAGCTCTTAAAACAGATAAACCGCCCACAAACAAATGTAATGAACCTCAGTACACCCCAAGGCTAAAGACAGAAGAGCCTGAGGCACTCTGCTCCTCCAGACACTAGACTTAAAATTTCTATCTAAATGAGCCACACATTCAGACACTGAGGGGAATTTCATTACTAAATTAGGTCCACTTTTTTCCTGCCTCATCCTTCATCCTGGCCCTTCGTCATTCTGTGGCATTTTAAAATAGAATTTGAAAAAATGTTTTAATGGCCCTGCCTGTTAACACAATTAAATGATCCCACAAATACAAAGGCAACCTTTTACAGGTGTTTTTACTCCGAAATTTCTTTAATGGTAAGGAGAGTCAAAGCATGTAAAAGTCGATTCATTTTATTTTTGCACTCCGTTTTGTCCCCCATTTGAAGTTAAACTTTTCAGTTTCCTTTAGGCTTTGCCTCACTTGAGCTTGTTTGTGTCCTTTGTCTATTTTCCATACTCATGTACTTTGTTTATTTGATCAGCCAGAACATTATAACCAGTTACCAGTGACATATATATAACACTGATTAATCTGTTACAGTGGCAACTGAGAAGGGGTGGGGCTTATTAGGCAGCAAGTGAACAGTTGTATTGATGTGCTATAAGCAGCAAAACTGGGCAAATGCAAGGGTGTGTGTGACTTTGACCAGAGCCAAATGAATTGGGTATTACCTACTAAAAGTGGTACAAAAGGGGACAATCAGCGAACCAGTGTTAGGGTAGTAGACCCCCAATGTTCAGTGATTTATTTGGGGGATGAAGGCAATCCTGACTGGACTTATATCACAGAAGACATACTGAGCCACAACTTGTTAAAAACGTTAATGCCTTGGATCTGATACAAAGGTGACGGAATGCAATGCATTGCAGCTTGCTGAGTTGTGAGATTTTTAGCTGCAGAGTTGTCACAATGTGATCATCAGAACTGGGCCATGAAGCAATGGAAGAAGGTGACTGGCCTGATAAATCCTGACTTATTTTGCATCATTTGAACTGCATGTGCATTCGCTTAACTGAGGAACAGATGGCACCAGGATGCAGTATGGGAAGTGATACTCTGGGTAATGTTCAGCTGGGAAATCTTTTGCCCTGGAATTTATGTGGATTTTACTTTGACACTTACCACATAGTAAAACAATGTTGTAGACAAGTTACATTCAATTGTTATACTTCAAAGTATTCAAATGTCCTCTTTAAACATCCTTCAGTTTAACATTCTACAGAGGGACCATCGAGAACATCCTGTGCAGCTGCAACACTGCCTGGTTTGGGAACTGCAAGACCCTACAGCGGATAGTGTGGACAGCTGATAAGATCATTAGGGTCTCTCTTCTCTCCATCATGAGCATCTACAATGACACACTGCTTCTGTAAATCATTGTGGCTGACCACACACAACCCTAACACATAGCCTCTTCACTCTGCTGCTGTCTGAAAAAAAGGTACCAAAGCATTCCAGCCCTCACGTCTAGACAGTGTAATCAACGGTAAAAATTCGACTTGCACAAAAATCTTTTTTTGCACATTTGCTGCTTGAAATTCATGTTTACATGTACAGCATTTTTTATGTTATGGTTGGAATGACAGTAGACGCCAACTTGAATATTTAAATATATTTACTTAAACAACATATTATATTCTACAGCATATGAGTTGAGTTGCCCTCCAAATCCCCCAGATCTCAGTCTGATTAAGCATTTGTGGGATGAGCTGGATGAACAAGTCTGATCCTGATCTCACAAGACACGACCTCCAAACGTATTTACTGAATATTTACTGAATATTATTACTTAATATTTACTAAAAATATAAGTTTATCTAGTTCATCCACCACAGGTTGGCAATACGATTAAAATCTGGAGTTTCATTACAAAACAGTGATAAAATCTTTATGTATCCATTCATTTTCTTTTATTATTATTATTATTATTATTATTTATTTTTATTTTTTTTTAAGGTTCATCCACTTGTTGAAATCTCTTTATATTCAGCCAACGTTCAGCTATTAAGCAGAGGCAACCAGATTTTGGTCTGAAATATCTTCAGATTGCATCAACTTTCACAAGAGCAACTAAACCCCAGTTACAAAACAATGGCAAAGCAACCACATGTTTTACAATGGGGTATCAGGTGCTTTTCTTGTATGCCATAACCATTCATGATAATACTGCATACATAAGCAAAACGGTTGACTTTGGTCTCATCACACCACAACATAAAGTATGTCAACTGTATATCGAACAATATTTGGTGAAACTAGAATGCTAAATTTTGTGAATGTTCTTAGGAATGCTTTCAGGAATAGCTTTTTTTTTTTTTTGTAAAAGTGGCATTCAGTAGCATTTGGATTTTCTGTATCTTGACAACCAAAAGAATCAACTAAACTGTACAAAAAATGTGTTTAAGACGTGAAAATTCCGATGTTAGTTGTTAGCCCTAAAGCAAGATATTTTCTTTTACAGCCTTTGTAATGTACTTTATACACACATTACCTGATTTGTGCAACCGTTTTGTGTTTTTGTTTTGTTTTCTCCCATTGGAATAGATGACAAAAGTTTTTTTTACATCTGTGCAGCCTCATATTTATTCCCCGGGGAAGCGGGAAGCAGTTAAAGTTCCTTGAGACTGTTGGGGTGGGGGCATGGGGGGGATTTGTTTGGAATGTAGATTTTTTTTTTTTTTTTTAAAGTAGTGTTTATAAGAATGTTTAGTTTGCACAATGTAGCTCCTGCTATAGTTTATTTTATGAAATTATTTTTTGCCTTGTATACAGAACAATACCTTTAGCCTCAACCCTTCCATTCCATTCAAAGTTGTGCATTCATTGTAACAAATGCAGTAAGGCTGCATTTATTCCACCCAAAAAGCATCATTCAGGAAAGTGTACGCTTATCTCAGTAATGGCAGAAAATATCTTGTGGTATTATTAGTTTGCTGCAGCGGCGGAATGAAAAAAAGATGTTACTTTTCATGAGTGCACTTTACATAATGATCTTAGATTAGAAAGATCACAATACAAATGAGTTCATTTTCTGTATAAGCACTTGTTTTTATGAATGTATAAGATGCTTTGTAATACCTAGCTGGCGTATCCATGAGTTCCTTCATAAACCAGTGCCATAAGATCATTGTATCCATTAGCGGAATTCCCCAAAAAAAGACGTAAAGTTCTGCGCATAGGCAGGCATAGTTAAGTACGACATGTCACATTGGATTAGTCAGAACAAAATTCAGAGCAGAAGATTTTTTTTTTAGCTTTTAGCTGCACACTGCTTCATCCACCATTTTGACTGATACCTCTTTATCCATTAGAAACTTCAGAGAGCAAAGTACATTATTTTGCTTTTAGTCAAATGAGGGTGAACTGTCTGGTTGTCAGAAGGTCCAATGCCTGGTCTAAATCTGTGCACATAATATTGGGGTGCAGCTATTTGTAGTGTTGTGGACATTCTTATAAATCAGTCCAAATAATCATGCGAATATGCTAATAAACCCAGTGACCCGAATCGAATATATATAAAAATAAGTCACCAAATTTCTCAGTAATTGCATCATCAGTCTGGGAAAAACTTCAGAAACCAGTATCTTTTTAAACATATTAGGACAAGTCCATTGTTTCATTGCTATTCACCAAACATTGCAGAAATATAAACTTCAGAACATTTGTTGATGGAGGGTTTTACTTTTGTGCTTCTCAAACACATTTTGTGAGAACATAGTTTCTCAGTTTGCATTTGTCAAATCATTTCATTTGCCTATTTATCTGTATTTGCATGAATCATTGAATTTTGCAGAAACAATTTATACTAATACACACACCAACTATTCTTGCTCTCTCTTTCTCTCTCAAACTGTAAGGTTATATATACAGTGTATATACATTTTGGGTTTCAAAAATGTCACATTCCCATAAGTAAATGCATATTGTGGATATTAACCCATAATTGACTTTCCCGATTGTGATTTGCTTAACTTCTTACAGCTTTACAAACCTCATTGTTTGCAGGCCAAAATTAGTTAATGTACACTTTTATTTATTTATTATTATTATTTTTTTTTGCAATTAGAGTTAGATGGTCTCATATTGTTTGGGGCATTGCTTATATAAAAGCTTGGTTGATACAGCTGTTTTTCAGCTACACTCTCAAACCCAAGCTTTTGATAAAGAAGGCATGAGGATGGAAATCTGACTTATTATAATGTTCAATTCAATTCAATTCATTTTTATTTGTATAGCGCTTTCAACAATGAATATTGTCTCAAAGCAGCTTTACACAGTTAATGTGGTGATTAAAAGTGAATATGTTCTTTATAAGTAAGTTTGTCCCTGATGATTAAGCCGGTGGCGACTGCGGCAAGGAAAAACTCCCTGAGATGGCATAAGGAAGAAACCTTGAGAGGAACCAGACTCAAGAGGAAACCCATCCTCATCTGTGTTGCACCGAATTTCCATTTATAGCAGATATACGATGTTGCAGGGTACAGTGATGATGATCAGAAGCGAAAAGTAGTCCTGAGTCAGTGTAGCAGACTGTTGACATTAACTACAGTCTAATCCATCCTCAAAGTGCCTGTTCTTGCTCTGGAATTTCATGGAACCAGCCAAGGCATTGATGAAAAACCGTCCCAAGCTGTTCCACTCTAACACTGGGTTGGTTGTGGATGAGTGGTCAAGAAGCAAGTCAGAGAAAATTCCTTCACTCCAGTACTCTAGATCAGTGGTCCCCAACCTGGTCAATTAGTACCGGGCCAACAGTAAGAATACATAACTTACATTATTTCTGTTTTATTTATTATCTGATTCTGAACAATGTTTTATTTTGGAAAATGACCGGATTCTCTCCGCCACATCTGTCTATGACTCACTCTTGATGCATGTCAAGATGCCTCAGTCACATGTCTTACCTCCATCCTCTACCTTCTTAAAGGGGCTGCTCCGGCCGCTAACACATAATACATTACCGCTAAATTCAAACCCCCAAGCGAGCAAAATGAACAAAAAACAAGTGGATACACATTTATTATTATTTTTAGAAAATAATTTTTTTTTTTGAAAAAAGTTTTTATGCCGGTCATATCATTTTATTTTGTTGTATTTATCCACCACACCTTAAAGGCTGGTCCGTGAAAATATTTTCTGACATTAATCTGGTCCATGGCACAAAAAAGTTTGGGGACCGCATCACATATTCAAGATACTGGTGGCCACTGTGTTGGCAAGTAATTTTTGTGTAAACAGTTCTTTTATTGCAAGGGTCTTCACTCTGATCCAGAAAGTGCCAGTGTGACTGCAAGCTTTCACTGCAAGCAAATTGAAAGCACACTTATAGTTGATTGGATACTGAGGTGAACTGAGTGAAAGAGAAATCAAGTGTGGCTCATGCTTAGCTGGAATGAAAGCTTTCACCAACACCAGGTTTTTCTGGATAAGATTGAAGACCCATGCTTTATAATATAAAAGCAAGCAAATGTTACATAATCCTCATTTTTATAGTATTGACTTGTGTACTGTGGCTTAATTGATTACTCATTTTGCTGTATTTTGAAGCTACTGTCACCACACAAGAGCACTCGTGTTTTCTGCTCCTTCAGCTGGTCATATCATATACTATCCCACAAAATGTTGTTGTTTTTTCTAGAATATTTTTTCCTTACTATTACCTTACTTAAACTTTCTTACAGCTTCTCGCGTTAGGGGTCACCACAGCGGATCCTCCGCATGTTACTATTACCTTACTTAATATACCTAATTAGCAGATTGAATAACCTGAACCTGAATTGGGCGAGTAAGAGTATGGGAAATATCAAAATGTGACGGACGGTGGTACTTCAGGATGAAGAAACTTTGGTCCAATGTATTTTGGAGAGAAAACATACCATTACACAAACAATACTAAACACAATACTATGTGTATAGATCTCCAACAAGAGATTGGCAACCCTTCCACTTTTGCCCAAGAGAGGTACCATGACTTTGACCAGCATAAAATGCTTATGGAGGTGAAAGAATTAATGAATCAAGTCAGAAAAACAAATGAACAAATGCTATGCCATATGTGGCATTGTGAAATATACATTATTAAAATATTTTTTTTGTAATCAGACTGTGGCTTTTGAAAAAATACGTGATGTCCTCTGCCATAGTCAGAACAGCAATGGCCTGGTAGAAATGTACACACGAAGGAGTTTAGACTGAGGAAAAACTGTGTTCAGAACTAAAAAACAGTAAAAAATATTTTTGATTTTTTTTTAAATGAACCACATGAAGGGTTTCCACAGTCTCTGTAGAAGGCGAATACTAAAACTGTACTTAAGTATGATCTATTGAGCAATAATCAGTTGTAATATCCTATCCAAGAATTCACAGAAAACCACAATTAGGTGCTTGTGGATGAACCCTCCACTTTTGGAGTGTATCCTGAAGGACATAATTACCAGTCCGTCTGCATAGAAGTTCATATTTGCCTTCACTACCCCAATAGGTTGAATGTGGTAGTACAGGCAATCATATCCATCAGTCTCTGGTGCCACACTGTGGAGCTGAAATTCTTTTTACCCAAACATAAAATGGATTATGGGCTCCAGGCCAATGGTGTTTGATGGAAGAAAAAGGGAAACGAGCACGATCAGCTTTAAAGCTCTTCATTCACACGATGCCGGTTTCATTACTGCAAAACAAGTGTTAAGAAATAGGATTCACAATCCATTTAGACCCCCATTTGCAAGGCAATTCTGACATCCTCAAGCAAGCAGGTCTAACAGAAGAGATTTCAATTCGGTGGTTTTAAGGGCGAAACCTGGCCCAGCATACCAAGTGCTACACATTAAGAAGCAAGTGCATTAAAGTGTGTTAAAGCTTCCCTTTCAGCGGCGATATATCACAACAGATTAGCAAAATATTATTTAAAAGAATGTTTCGTCTCAGTAACTCAGAATACGCATGGGTTACCTGTCAAAATCATGCTTCATTTTTTTACTTTTCTGGATTCGTGCTGATTATGTGTTTTTCCCTCAGGATTTAGAAAGGAAGTGTTGGGGGGGGGGAAATGTGGATCTCATTTATTATGCAGGAAACACACTAACAAGCATGTTTGTGAACTAAATTAAGAAACCATGGCAGCTCTTTTGTCGTACGAAGTGTCATATCCTGGAATGTGTCCAGGGTGATTCTGATTCATTTAGGCTTAAACCTTTGGTTAGTTGCATATAAGAATGTAGTGTTATACACAGCCTCACAATTATACGCACACACCATTCACTTTGCTTTTTGCTGACAAATTAAAAAACAAAAGTGCTTCAGTTGTTGGCTCTTTGCTCCATAGATAGATAAAAAAAGGGCCTCAGGGAGATGGCTCTCATTACAGAGCAAGAAGCGCTCTATCATACCGCTTGAATTCTTTTGCCTTTCAGGCTTTTCCTATATCAAAGCTACCGATGTACTGACCAGCCTACTGACTTCTCATTACATGTCCTGCAATGCTGTTGCACAAGACAAATGCCTGATCTTCTCATACGTTCCCTATCAGAGCTCAATCGGTGCTTCAGCTCTCCAGACTCGACAGTGAAACTCACACAGTTCTTATGATGTAATTATGACCCAGTGGGAGGAGTACGAATGAGCTCTCCTGCTATCATTAGGAAAATGAAAGGGAGGTGTAGGAAAGCTGTTCAGAAGATGAAATGCAGTACATAGGCACTTTATATTTTCTTCGAGAAGAGAAGGAAGTGTGTATTGATCTTCCTGTCAGCCTGTCGCCGCTTATTTCGTCCGTCGTCTCTTTCCCTAGTTCATATACATATAAAGGCTTTGGGAGGATCAAGGTCGAAAATTCCTCAGAGGGCGGAAGAAAAATGAGGTAGAGGAAAAGAAATATGTTCTGAAATATAGGAATGCACGAGCTCTTGCAGAAGCTTTCCATCTCTACGTTCCTATCGACTGGCTGCTTATTGCATCTCTGACAGAAGAATATTAAACCACATTTCATCTCATATCCGCTTTAACGAGGCCCCGCGAAGGCAGTCAGATCAATGGCGGAGCAAGGTTACTGCACCCTCGTCTCTCTCTTACCGTCCCCATCAGCAGCCCTTTCTGTCCTCCAGATCTGGCCTGAGCAGCCCCGAGACTCTCACTTCAAACATATGTGCTGTGATCATTTGCAATGTGTCTTAGCAATCACCCTGCCTTTGAGTCAACAGTGTGAAGGAATGAAAAGAAATTAGCATGAATTAAGCATTAGATAAGTTGTGTTTGCAACAATGCGAAATGCAAACAATAAACAAAATAATGCTACAGGGAAGAGGAATAGATTGACACTCGGATTTTAGCACTGGGGAGGTGATGCATATCAAGCAGCAAGCTTTCACTTAAAAAAAAAAAAAAAAGACAGTGAACATAAACACAGCCAAAAACAAACCAGCTGAGAGGTTGAATTGGCTTCTTGACTCTCATTAGCAAAGGTCTCGGAGGGTGTGCATGCGTGTTATTCAAAAGAAGAAAGATAAAATGGGGATGGAAGAGGGAAAACAAGTAAAAAAATAAATAAATAAGAGAATGTGCTGCCTCCGATGTAATTACAGTCTTTATCTTGTATTGATGGCTCGATAAGAAGGAAAGTTGCATGCAATTTAATGCACATGGTGAAATATTGACAATTCGTTAAAGAAAGTGGTATTTAGCAACAACAGACAAACATCTGTTTATCTGCTTGTTCACTTGTTCGAGTTACACTGCCTGACCAGGAATCAATATTGGACCTAGAGAGAAAAAAAAATGTAGTACATCAATTTTTCATCTCTGCACAGCACCATAAATGCTCAGAGAAGTTTCTACTCATTGCACACGAATGGCAGATTAAAGCCGAAAGCACCACATACACTTTCTCCTGGAATTACAGAGCCGACTTCTCTCTCTCTGTGTATTCATACATAGGTGAATAAATCCATATTGCGATCTTGGTAATGCACTGCTTCTTGCACTTATACTGTATCTCATTTTGGAATAATAGCAACAGTTCATTTACAAGAAGAAGAAGGAGAGGAATGAGAACTGTCTCTGAAGAATAAGCTGCAAAACATGTTTTTTTTATTATCATTAATATCTGAGAAAACGTGGGGAAGATACTTTATTAAAATGTATATTTCTATTTTATAGCATTCTACATTTTAATGCAGTATTTAACACAAAAACTTTTTTTATGACAAAATGTGGAACAATTCTGTGCACTACTTTACCTTAATGGACCAGAAGAAGAGAGAGAGAGAGAGAGAGAGAGAGAGAGAGAGAGAGAGAGAGAGAGAGAGAGAGGGGGAGAGAGAGGGGGAGAGAGAGAGAGAGAGAGAGAGAGAGAGAGAGAGAGAGAGAGAGAGAGAGAGAGAGAGAGAGACTGTAGGAAATCCTGCAAAAATGTATTTGAATTAAATATACACTAAACCAGCTTTACAGAGATTAATAGGTTATAATGTAATGAGCAAGCCAGTGCTGACTGTGGCAAGGAAAAAAATCCATGTGATTGTATGAGGAACCTTGAGAGGAACCAGACTCAAAAGGGGAACCCATCCTCATCTGGGTGATATCAAGAGTGTGATCATAAATCTTTAAACAATACAGAACACTGAAGAGTAAAATTCTTCTCGAATGAAAATACAGATACAGATGGACATTCAGTGCCACCCAGATGAGGATGGGTTCCCTTTTGAGTCTGGTTCCTCTCAAGGTTCCTCATACAATCACATGGATTTTTTTTCTTGCCACAGTCACCATTGGCTTGCTCATTACTTCATAACCTATTAATCTCTTTCTCATAACATCTAAGGGAGTTTTTCATCAAGGATAAATACACATCGTTCACCTTAAATTCTATAAAGCTGCTTTGAGACAATGTCTGTTGTGAAAAGCGCTATAGAAATAAACTTGACTTGACTTTAACTTCACCATATTTCAAAGTCAAATATTACAATTTTTACTCAACTAAATTTTTTTAAATCAGTTGTTACTTTTTATTTATGAGTGGATAAAAACATAACTGGTCAATCACTCAGCAAGCCACCAATCAGAGTAAAGCACGTGCTCCGCATCCTTTACTCAAGCAGATGTACAGATACTTATGTTTTAAAAGACTCTGGTAAAAGTTGAAATAGTAAATACACTAAAGTAAAGAAGTTTTGACTCTGACAGGTATTTAAGTAAAAAGTAGTCGTTACTAGTAGCTGTCAGTGTCATACTGGTAACTGAACCTCACATCATATTAATGTATTAACACAAAATTTTAAAATGTTATCTAATGAATGCATTCAGTCTGAACATCCACCTTATAGAACACAAGCAGAGGAAAGATGATGATGATGATCAGGTGATCAGGAATGTCTCTGTTTTCAGGCATGTTTACATCACTGACTCCCTCTGTCTCATCCACGTTAGCCCCAGACTTCTTGTTGCCTTTTGCCTTGCTTGTTGTTAGCCTTGTAAACTAGCCTGGTGTGTGAGAGCCAGGAAATAATACCAGTGGTAGATTGAAAAAGCTGCGCATGACAGGAAATGATCAATGGCCTGAAAACGGCACGCAATCAGAAGATAAAATATTGATCATGTCACCAAATAGATTAAAACTAAAGTAATGAGTCTTGTTTGAAAATGTAAAAAAAAAAAAATAGAAAGTACAGACATTTGTGTAAAAAAAAAAAACGATTCATGAATAAAAATAAATAGTGGTGTAAAGTACTGATACCAGAAAAATGTCTTTTCACAAACGGTGTTGATTAAGCAAAGAGTTTTGTGACAAAAATGATAATAGTAACATTATAGCCGTAATAAATCATAATACATCTGTTACATTTTGTTATGATACAGCCTTATTCCAAAATGCATTACATTAATTTTTTCCTTAAGATTTTACAAACATAATTCCATAATGACAACACAAAAAGTGTGTTTAAAATCTTTTCATATATATATATATATATATATATATATATATATATATATATATATATATATATATATATATATATATATATATAAATTAAACAACATAAAAAATTAAATAAAAAGAATTCATTAATACATAAGTATTCACAATCTGTGCTTAATACTTTGTTGAAGCACATTTGGCGCAAATTGCAGCTTCAAGTCTTTTTGAGTATGATGCTACAAGTTTGGCACACCTATTTCTGACCAGTTTCTCCGTTTCTTCTTTGCAGGACCTCATAGGATCCACCGGTTGGATGGGGAGTGTCGGTGCACAACCATTCTTCGATCTCTGCAGAGATGCTCAATCGGGTTCAAGTCTGGGCTCTGGCTGGGCCACTCAAGTACATCCACAGAGTCGTCCCTTAGTCACTCCTTAGTTACACTGGCTGTGTGCTTAGGGACGTTGTCTTTATGGATGATGAACTGTCGCCCCAATTTGAGGTCCAGAGTGCTCTGGAGCAGGTTTTCATCAAGGATGTCTCTGTACATTGCTGCATTCATCTTTCTCTCAGTCATGACTTATCTCCCAGCTCCTGCCACTGAAAAAGATCTCCACAGCATGATGCTGCCTCCACCATGCTTCACTGTAGGGATGGTATTGGCCAGGTGATAAGCGGTGCCTAGTTTCCTCTAGACATGACGCTTGGCATTTAGGGGGAAAGTCTTAAATCTTTGTTTCTCACAGTCTAATCGTTCTCCTAATCCTTTTGCCAAACACCAGGTGGGCTGACATGTACCTTTTACTGAGGAGGGGCTTCCGTCTGGCTACTCTACCACACATGCCTGATTGATGTGCAGAGTGCTGGTTCTCGCCTCTCTCTGTAGAAAAAACGCTGGAGCTCTTTCAGAGTGACCATCGGGTTCTTGGTCACCTCCCTGTCTAAGGCCCTTCTTCCTCAGTTCGCTCAGTTTGGCTAGGCCCATTCTAGGAAGAGTCCTGTGTTTTCAAACTTCTTCAATTTATGGATGATTAACGCCACTGTGCTTATTGGGACCTTTATTGCTGCAGAAATTTTTCTTTACCGTTTTCCAGAACTGTGCCTTGATACAATCCTGTCTCAGAGGTCTACAAACAATTTCTTGGACAGTTATATCTCTAAGAATTTCACAAACACACAGCAGTACTTTGATAAACAGGTGTTTCCTAAAGGCAATTTATCTTCAAAACCCTTTCTCACAGCAATTACTGTAAGCCTGATATTGTAATAGTTTCTTGAGCCTCACTATACTATAAATTACTTAGTGGTAATGACAATTTAGCGTATTTTTAGAACAGTGCTGGCCATCAGTCTTGCAATTCCTCAACAATTGGCTGTTTTTTCACAACTTCTTCCCTTAATAGGGAAAATGTCATGGCCATTTTTCTTCTAATAGCACTCATATTGTATTGTACCAGGCACTCCATTTCTAGATGCTCTGCTGTCTCTCCAGTTGGGAAGGATGCCATGTGATAAGCATCACCACGTTAAGGCCACTTCATTTTTTTTTTTGTTGCTTAAAATAAGTCATTGTAGCTTTGTTTTTGAGAGAATTTACTGAAAACAATGGAAGGAATCCATGGACTCTCAAATTTGTACAATGATTTCCCATCTTCATTTGCAATCTCCGAGTCCAGCCGTAGCACCTATTTAAAAGATCCCTAGATCCGTATTTAAAAGACATAAATTCAGAAGACTCTAAATTCACTGTTCATTTACACATACCTGGTATTAACAAATAGATTAATTATTTACTGGTTTCTTGTGATTAAGTGACAATGCCTCCAAACTGTTGCCTTTTAGTATTTCTATCCTAAAAAACAAAAACAATGATAGCAATTACCCGAATGAAATAAAAATAAATAAACAAAATACTAAAAAGACAAATCAATTAGATTTTTTTTTAAATGGAGGCCTAACAGGTATACTACAGATATTAAAGTTATCACCTTTATAGTATAAACTAATGCTATGCATTATGCTTTGGATGTTTTTGGTCAAGAGCAGTGATTAATGTTTACTAAACTATAAAAGTGAAAATAAATAGCAGGTATATGTGACTGCCTGCCTTTTACATTTACTTAGAACAAGATATAGTTCCATTGGGCAACATTTTGAATAAATAAGAAATGTTTCGTGATGATACTACTCACTAAAAACTTTTTAGTGAATCCTACACATAACACACATCATGTATCATAACCTTGTGCTCCAGTACAACTTGTGCTTGGTAATATCATGAACAGCAGCTACGCTTATTCCTCTAGACTGCTTCTCTCTTTACCCATCCCGAGGAATCCTGAGGTTGCACCAGCTCGTCACGTCCCACCTCATGAAGATTATGGAGCTTCAAAGAAGTAGATGCCGAGCCCGCAAACATCTCGAACCATCTAGAGACGTACCAGCGCCATTTGGATGCCACCTCATGTAGAGTTTGTATATTGGACCTCTTTAAGTGTTTAAAGGCTCTGGCATGGAGAAGCTTGTGTTGGATTTATGATGATTTTTAATGTTGAGCTATTTCATGAGCTGCTGAGTAGCTCCTGATTTCATAACATCAACTGACTGTATAAGACTTGAGAAAGGACATTATTCATAATCTTACATTCCAGTGCTCATGTTCGTTCTCACTCTCCGGTATTTTGTATTGTTTTAAGATTTATAATCACACTCTTGATGTCACCCAAATGATGTGTTCCCCTTTTGAGTCTGGTTCCTCTCAAGGTTTCTTTCTCATGTCATCTAAGGGAGTTTTTTCTTGGCACAGTCACCATGGCTGCTCATCAGAGATAAATACACATCATTTACCTTCATTCGTAAACTCTGTAAAGCTGCTTTGAGACAATGTCCATTGTGAAACGCGCTATAGAAATAAACTTGATATAATTGTGAATAAACCTGACTCGTGTCTGGTCCTAAAGCATCTCGAGTGGCACCACTTTTAAAGCATGGATCTGAAACCATAATGACTAATGCATACTTTTTAAGTTTAGCTAAAACAGAACCAGTGCTAAAATTATTCCTCAAGTAGCTCGAGTAATTAGATTACAAATATTAAATTGTCCATTTAACTGTGCATGGAGCACAACGTTTCCCGCAGACCATTATTATTGACGCACCACCTGCTAAGCTCTTAGCTATCACAGAAAACGCTCCAGAATGAAAAATGGAGGAACGGGGGAAATAAAATAACAAGGGATGAGAAGATTCAGGCCAAAGAAAACACAAGAAAGATTCCAAAGTTTGATTGATTTTTTGATATTTTTATTTATATACAGTGCGTTTAATAAAGTCCCTGGGCAGTGGCCATGTAGAGCAGGTAGTGGAGCTAAAGCTAGAGATTTAGCTTGTGGAAAATCTCAAGCAGCTTCTCTGGAGCCAAATATGGCATTTAAGTGATTTTAGTTTTCACCGATATTCTAGTAGGCAATTTCAGTAATAAAAATTTTAATTTTATTCTTAAAATTACTTCATTTTAAAGAGACCCATCCCATTTTCTCTTATTCAATATTGCTCTTTAATAAAGAAAAGTACATATCTGCTTACTTGATTAAATAATCGTTAGAACACTCGATTACTAAAATAATCGATTGCAGCAGCCCTGCTAGACTACAGATCATTTAAGCTACTGATACACAGTCACTAATCGCAAAATAAATGAAATATTGGACGAGCACTAATGCATTGACTACTACTTTAATATTCTATAAATGTGTATCAAATGCAATACAACTTTATTAGAATTATTTAAAGAGTACTCGTGTATCCACGCCGTGGCAAAACAAAAATGGCGTCCGATGAGTAAATGTAAAACCCAAACCCAGGTGACGTCAGTAATCACCTGGTTTGAACAGAAGCTGTAAAATTGTCAATTGATTTAAAGCCAATCATTTAAACCAGGGGTCCCCAACCTTTTTTGCAACACGGACCGGAAAATATTTTCACGGACCGGCCTTTAAGGTGAATAAAAAAGATACAACCATCAAAAAACCTGGTATTTTCTAAATATTATAAACGTGAATCCACCGTGTTATTTTTTGTAAATTTTTCTCGTTTGGGGGTTTGAATTTAGCGGTAATGTATTATGTGTTAGCGGCCGGAGCAGCCCCTTTAAGAAGGTAGAGGATGGAGGTAAGACATGTGACCAAGGCATCATGACATGCATCAAGAGTGAATCATAGACAGATGTGGCGGAGAGAATCCAGTAATTTTCCAAAATAAAACATCGTCCAGAATCAGATAATAAAAAAAACAGAAATAATGTAAGTTATGTATTCTTTCCGTGCGGCCCAGTACCAATTTGACACACGGACTGGTGCCGGTCCGCGGCCCGGGGACCATTGATTAAAACGACATCAACAAAACTCATTTTTACTGGCAGCCAATTGAACTTAATTTAAGTTAATCCAACTGCAAGGCAAAAAAAAGAAAAATAAAAGTGAATGTATTAATTTAGATCAAGTATGAAAAGTTTCTTGGATTAACAAGACGTTCACTTTTTAGTGAATATACAGAAATAAATCCACAATAATCTAGCTGGGGTTATTAAACCAGCAAAGCAGAGGTTTGAAAATGAAGAAACGACTCAGTGCTTTTCAGCATTCAAGACTGAGTGTTGGAGTATGTGTCGAGTGCTCCTCAGGCCACCTGGGCATCAGCACGAGTGCACTAATTACTGACGATGCCACAGGTGTGAGAGAGAGAGAGAGAGAGAGAGAGAGAGAGAGAGAGAGCAAGAGGCTAACGGCTGCTACATGCTAGTGGCTCACAGCCAGACGAGGTGAGAGTCAGCCTCCCAGTTGCCTGCTAATAAATATTTATGAATTGTTTAATCATAATAGCAGCTGAATTGCCTGCAATCCAAACATGTGAGAAAGGTGCAGTCACGTTTCATCGCACTAACTCGCTGTACTGCTGTGTGAATTCTGAGGATCATCACAGGTTGTCATTCCAAACACACATACCAGTTTTAAAAAGCTTAAAACTAAAATACCTCGAGCCCAATTTCAGAAATAAAAGAGATTTGTGATGAAAAATAAAACCGTTCGAACCTGTATTTTAACTGAGAACAGCTTTATTGGTTTTTATTTTACGCATTAATACAGCCATGCTAGATCAAAGGAGCTCCTAAAAACACATGATTTGGTCGGAATATTGCTGGTCTGCTTCCTGTGACTTTTTGGAACGCGGTCTCCATCGACAGCAGCAGAGACTTCAGTGTAACATGTTCCCATCACCTCCTAATTTTCCCCTCGCAGCACCGACCCCAGCTCGCCATTCTCTTTCAGCTCCTGGCAAAACACGTCGTACATCAGATTTATTAAAACACTTTCCTCTCTCCGTTTTGGTTCCTGCGCTTGTTGACGGAATTACAACCTGTTCCCTCGGCAAGTCGGCTTTACGTCGTGATGAGCTACGAGCACCGGCTCGTATTTATTTTTCTTTTTATCACGTCTGCACTTAATGTGTGAATTCAATTTATAAACAGAAATAAAACTAGAAAAAAAAAGGAATAACCGTACCATTACAGTGATTTTATAAACGTTATTTGCTGTCAACACACCGATTCACTTGATGAAGACTATATACTTTGAGAAGCCACATTGAGTTTGTACAAATAGTTGTTGTAGCGGGAAAAAAAAAAAAAAAATTTATAATAAAATATGTAGCTTAAGTGGAATTTTGCCACATGATGCAGTATAAATAATATAATAGTATAGTATACATGTAAGTAATAAATAAATCGAAACAACAATAAAGGACCCGTAGCACTAATATATTGTGTATGTGACAGAAAAACACTAAAAAGGTAATAAGACTCTCGTCTGATTGTCTGGAAACTCTTTTCTGGGATGTTAATTAGGCCTCACTACATCCTCACACTACACATCAAATCATGGCTCAATAAAATTGAGTCAAATTTATAGGCTCAAATTGTACACGGCCTACTAGGGATGGTAAGATTTCACGTCGGTTATAAACGTCGAAGTAGTGATGCATTGATTTCGAGTTGACATTTGTATCACGATGCATCGTTTTGAACATATTTGCATCTGTAAAAAAACGATTTATTTGAATATAATTATTAGTAGATGTGCTACACTTTTATTATTTAGAACAGGACCAATATATGTAGATTGATTTCTTCTCACTAAACTGTTTCTCGAGAGCGTTCTCTCAGAACCACTGCAACGTGAAAACGGCGTACCATAACACTACGGAGACCGAGGCGTGTCCTGGGAGTCACAGAGGCAGAACAAGAAAAGAACATGTGGTTTTATTCATTTCTTTTGCACTGAAAGGTGTTAGAGGTCAGAAGGCACTTAAGTAAATGAATGATTTGCTGTCTGTCTGAAACGTGACCCATCAGTGCCGTATTAAACTGATTAGCATCACATTTTCTCATTGCATAGTATTGCAATGATTTGATTCGTGTTAATCGAATCGGTTCGCACTGCATCGTAATAGGGGTGTATCGCGATGTTTCGCATCGGGGGGCTGCTTCGTTTGCATCTTTAACCTATCGCATCGTTGGCTAATCGCGTCAGCCTCAGTTATGGAAATGCATATCCCTGCTGCCTACATTAACTGCTTTAAAGCCTCTGGCACCAAGTCCACGGATACATTATATTTTAGAGCAATTATTTTTTGTTTATTCTCACATTTTCATATTGGTGCTGGGCTCAGAGCTACCAAACTCATTTCACTGCATCGCTAAAATGACAAAAGTCTCTCTCGCTCTCTCAGCGTCTTCTCATATGTGGGATTTTTATGCCCTCTTATGGACACATGGTGATAGTGCAGTTACATTTTCAACTCGAGAAAGAAGCCACCTTTTTGTGTCAAATATATCACAAAGGTGAGATTTTATACATATACTGCTTATCTCCTTGTTAGATGATATGTAGACATGGTTAAATGTTAAGTGTATACACCCCTGACCTTCAGATCAATAAGGCAAGTGTTATTAAACCAAAGTGTTTTAACACACAACTCTAACCCTTCTTATTATTATCAAGGATAAATTGAGTCTGTGATTAGTCACCTTGATGATATCGAGGCCTCCGATGAGTTCTCCTTTTACGTAGAGCTGTGGGAATGTGGGCCAGTTAGAATATGTCTTTAGGCCCTGTCTGACCTGTGTGGGGGGGACACAACACAACAGCAAAATGTAAAGTTATAAAACAAATATTCTACAATACTACACAACCCTGGCTTTATTTTTTAGAGGGGGTTTGAACCTTGGTTTTGCTGAACTCAAAACGCATGGCTGCTGACATCAACAGTAAACAAAATGCCACCTCTTACCTTTAAAATAGATCATGCTGAATATATTGTTTAACTTAGGCCCATCAACATATATACATATACATATAGCCAATCACTGTTAAATCCATCACTGACTGTACCCTGATCGGGCATAACATTATGACCACCTGCCTAATAATGATTGGTCTGCAGCTGCACAGCCCCGACATACTGCAATGCACTGTGTATTCTGACACCTTTCTACCAGAACCAGCATTAACGTCTTTAGCCAGAAGCTCGTCTGTTGGATCGGCAGAACACGCAGACTGGCCCCACGTGCATCACTGAGCCTTGGCCTCCCAGGACCCTGTTGCCGGTTCACCACTGGTCCTTCTTTAGAGCACTTTTGAAAGATACTGCCCACTGCAGTCTAGGAACAGCCCACAAGAGCTGCAGTTTTGGAAATGCTCTGACCCAGTCGTCTAGACATCACAATTTGGCCCTCGTCAAACTTGCTTAAATCCTTAGACTTGCCCAAAAAAAGTTCACTTGCTGCCTAATATATCCACCCACTAACAGGTGCCATGATGAAGAGTTAGTGTTATTCACTTCACCGCTCATAATGTTACGTCATAATCTTATGCCTGATCGGTGTATTTACAGTTTTAAAAAATGTATTAATATACATCGATCATGATTATGAAGATCTGTGTTTTCTTTGCAGCCTGAACAACATTTTCATACACAAATGCAGCTTTATGCATGTAAAATGGTCAGGAAACGTTACTGCTCGAGGACAAACTATATTACTCTACCTCTTCATCTTGAAGAATATCAAAGGTGTCAAATTCAACCCTGTTAAAAAAAAAAAATAAAAAATACATACATCACTATCATGCTGATGATTTGAATAGCAAAATCAGTGACAAGATATAAATCAGTATTTGTGTTGCATTAACAATGTACAGTGTAAAAAGTATAGAAATTTATAGCAGAAAAAATGTCCATATATAAAGGTGAAAGAGGTCTTACCCGACACCGTTCATTATTTCAAGGATCTGACGGCTGAATCCACATTTGGCTCCCTAAATATTCATAAAAGCACATTAGGAAAGACCACAAACGTGTAAATGCGAAGAGTAGAGACGAGAGCAATTAGCGAAAGCAGACATTTAATCTGCAGACTTTCCCATAAAGAGACACTCCACTGCATATATCTTATTAAAAAAAAATAAACATTATTGTATGAATAAAATATGGTGACTATATGTGAATATAGTGTGGAGTATATGTAAAATCTGTCTTTAAAAAAAATTAATTAAATCAAATCTTTAGATTCCACTGATTCAGCCAGTAGAGAATGCTAATTCTCAACTAGAAGAAGAAGAAGAGAGAGAGAGAGAGAGAGAGAGAGAGAGAGAGAGAGAGAGAGAGAGAGAGAGAGAGAGAGAGAGAGAGAGAGAGAGAGAGAGAGAGAGAGGACTGGAAGAGACGGACAGACAGAGAGAAAGCGAGGTCTCAGGAGATCGTGTTTAAAACTCCTTGAAAGAACTGCATTCATGTGGGAGCTGCGGAAATCGATAACGATATGAAGCGAGACGCGAGCGGTCTGGGAGATTTTTCTTCTCCTCTATTAGAGACGGGGAAATCCAGCTTTCACCCGACATCGATTTCCTGCACTGCCCCGTTTTTTTCAAACAACCTCACTAAATGTATGTTAATGTCTTCTTTACCGTCTTCTCGTTACATCAGTTTTCAGGAGAAAAGTGATACATACTGATTGAGAATCTCTGACCACTGCATTGGCTCTTGAGGTCATCCATATTTCAGGAGTATGTTTCCTAGCAGTTTTCCACTCACATTGTGCCAGAGATGGTATTAAAGCTGGTGACTAGAAATATACAGAACCGTAAGGTCTGGTTTACATCCAGAGACTGAAGAGGTCGGTGCAAAGCACTCATTTTGGGTTTCATTAATACGTTTTTGGGGGTGATTTTGAATTATGCTTGTTATGTTAAAAGCTTTATAGCCAAGCCTACACACCTTCTGGCCCAATCCACCAGATTTCAAGCTGAAATATTGTGCTACTTAGCAGAATTTGAGAACGTCATCAATCTTTACAAGAGCCCCTGATCCATCTGACGAAAAAAAAAAAAAAAAAAAAAGCGCCCCGAAGCATTACTGATCCAGCGTCGGCTTTTAACACTGGGTGCATCTCTTTGCTTGCAGTCTGAGCGAATGAAAAACAATGACAATTTTTTGTTTCGTTTCAAGGGGTGCCAATAATTCTTCCAAACAATTCCCGCTCTTTTAATCTCACCTCGGTTGAATTCCTCCGAATGCAAAATGATTCGTAAACGATAAGCGTGATTATGATTCGCTAGCTAACGTGTTAAATCGGTGCATTCCAGCATCATCAAATTTTACGCAAATCAGCTAAAGTCGTGATTTTTATTATTATTATTATTAAGGTTGCTTTAGTGCATTATTAGTTGTTTTAGCCTATTGGTGAAAAATACAATCAAACAGGCCTCCAAACAATACAAATAAAGCAGTATTGGTTATAAATTCATGAACGATTATATGTTTGACGACTCGACTACAGATAATGAATATTGATTTGAATTCAGTTCATCTGTCAGTCACAGTCTGATCCTTGGAAACATACGACACCAGTTTTTTCCGAGAGGTTAAATCCGAAACAGGATAAGTCATGCACTCGGTCAACGTGAGGCAGAGATGCGAAAGAATCAGCAACTACTTCACAGTAGAGCAACCCACAACAAATCCCCTCTATTCTGTGAACTTGGGACAATGTGGCTACTAATGCAAAATATTGTCTTTCATATTTTCTATTAGAAATAAAAGTTAAATAATACTAGATATCAAGAAATAAAATCTGATTTCTCTGCTACATGAAATACCTGAATAGGGAAATGATTCAGTTTGTAATTTGACATGAGCAGGTTTGCATTCCTCACCTCTTTGCTTCCTTTCATAAAGAGCATAACAGGACATCTGTTAATGAGAGTCTTCAACCTGGTGAGAGATTAAAAATCATTCAATATTCAGACAGTCAAACAGGAGGTAGGTGTGTGTGTGTGTGTGTGTGTGTGTGTGTGTGTGTGTGTGTGTGTGTGTGAGTGTGAGAGTGAGTAAGAGTGTGTGTTTGTGTGTGTTACCTCTGTTCCAGTGAGACAGCTTTGGGACAGGTATTTTCAAGCTCGCCTGATTCAGCCAGCTCCTATATTAGGCACATAATTACATTTTAAACATGAACACAAACCTCCACACACACACAAACCTCCACAAACACACACACACACATACACACTTACTTTAGTGGAACCCTGCAGCAGTGTTTTTTTTTCTCATTCAGTGGACGTTAAGTGACACTTTAATGAGGAAGGGTAACAGAAAAGTTCTCAAGGAGAGGAAGTAAATGTGAGAAACAGCGTGTAAACAGCTGTGTAAGCTAATCCACATTTCGCTTTTTCAGCAGGTCACACTAAAGCACAAGAATACTGACGTGACTGCCGTCATACACTGAGCCAAACAAATCAGAAATATGAGTATTTAATAGTTTACATATCAAATCATGTTTCATGTTAATGAAAATATTTACTTTTTTTTTTTTTATAAATTGGTGATCTCTAGTTAAAGTGTTAATATACACTTCTTTAGGTGGAACTTTAGAATGTTATACTTAAATAAATAAATAAATAAATAAATAAATAAATAAATAAATACATCTAGTACAAGATATTAAATTATTTGCATTTTGCAGAATTCTTGCTAGCCAGCAACTCTCACCTTGATGATGTCGAGTCCTCCGATCAGCTCTCCTTTAACATACACCTGAGGATAAGTGGGCCAGTTGGAGTAGGTCTTCAGCCCCTGCCGAACCTCCTCATCAGACAGGATGTCAAAGCTGCTGTACTGGACACTGTGATCCTTTAAAATCTGCACAATCTGCCTGCTGAAGCCTGCAACCCAGACAACATTACTCACACACAAAGTCCAATTTAACACAGCATTTACTAACAGCTAATGCACAACTGAAACTTGTGATTTATCATATTTAACCTTAACAAAGTATAGTGATCATAAAGTGAGTACACCCTAAGTGAACATGCCAAAATTGTGTCCAAGACATACTTGGCCACTCACTTTCACCTTCAAATTCCTCAACAAGGTAGTTGACATCTTGCCGGTGTGTTTGGGGTCGTTATTGTTTGGAAACGTCTTGTTCGGCGCAGTCTCTGAAGGGAGGGCATCATGTTCTGCTTCAGAATGTCACAGTACATGATTGAACCCATGTTTCCCTTAAAGAACCGTAGCTGTCCAGTACCAGCAGCATTAATGCAGCCCCAGACCACAATGCTACCACCACCATGCTTGACTGTAGGCATGACAATTTCCTTGGTTTTCGTCACCAATTTCCTGGTTTTATCTTAGTCTCCTCAAACCACAGGAAATAGTTCCAGTAATTTATGTTCTTGTACAGGTTGTCTTCCGCAAACCTACTTGTTGCATTGTGCCGTGTATGGTATGTTCCGAAAGTTAAATTCAGAGCAGGATAACTCATGCACTCGGTCAACGTGAGCCAGAGATGCAAAGAGTCAGCAACTACTTCACAGTAGCTCCACCCACAACAAATACAGTACCAGCAGCACTCATGCAGCCCCAGACCATGATGCTACCACCACCATGCTTGACTGTAGGCATGACACAATTTCCTTGGTTTTCCTCACCAGGGCGTTGCCATACATGCTGGACACCATCTGAGCCAAACAATTTTATCTTAGTCTCCCCAAACCACAGGACATAGTTCCAGTAATTCATGTTCTTGAAAAGGTTGCTAGTGGAACCCGTCTTGGAAAACCTCTGTATGACTCTGGCCACTGTACTGTAACTTAGTTTTAGGGTGATACTGATCATCTTATAGCCCCTGCCATTTTTGTGGAGAGCAACAATTCTAATTCTCAAATCCTCTTTGCCATGAGGTGCAATGTTGAACATCCAGTGGTCAGTATGAGAGAACTGTACTGGGAGTACCAAATTTTAACTGCTCTAATACAAGATACACAAATTTTGTCTGGTCCTGTGAAGCAGACAAAAACATGAACATGATGTGGCTTGCATGGTTTCACAACATGCAGCTGTTACCACTTAGGGTGTACTCACTTTTGTTACCAGCTATTTAGACAATAATGGCTGTATGTTAAGTTATTTTCATAGGGCAGAAATAAAGCTCCGTTACCAAACACCAAGTCACTAAATTAGGATACAATTATGAGTCATTCACAAACTGTTCAACATTAAACTGTAGGTTACTTTAAAACTATCCTTAATCTGGGAGATCACAGGGATACGTATGTGAATAGTCGATCTGTTAACTGGTTGTATGTCAGATTTATTGCACGACTCGACCAGAGAAAAGCTGTTGCTATCAAACATTATTTCCTTAATCAACTGAGTCAGTGTAATGTGAAGAAACAGATTGCCAGTTGATGAAAGGTTTGTAAAAAAATTGTGTGCTCTTTTGTAAAAGTATTTAAATAGTAGTTTAATTTTGCTACACCCAGTGGCTGCTGTATTTTGTAGTTTATTTTGCTACACTTAAAGTTAAGGTATTTGGTATTTTATTTACAAAAAAACATTTTGATGCATCTTTGCCCAACCCTGAATTACTCACAAAGTCTAGGCCAAGGAGAAGTTTACTGTCTAAAACTATTTTCATGATTGTGTATGTGCAAACAGCTGCTTCCCAACCAAAAGCATTGCTAGGAAATATGCATGTTATAAAGTAGAGTGCTGCCTCGAGGCACAGTGTGAGTGAAATATAACACAAACCACCAAGACACAATGAGCTCGATCGTTTTAAATGGATGGAACACACAAGCGTGATGATCCTGTCCTTTGTTATTTTACCAGCTCCTGAAGAATCTGATTGAACCTTTCGCTCAAAGCACGGCACTTCTGACGATGGTGGTTAGTAACGTCTCCATATACAGCTGCTCAAAAAGCAAACGCATTCGGTCACTTGTGTCTGATTGATCCTGAAGAACGAACGGTGCCTAATATATAAAAGTGAAAGATTGGGTTTATCAGTCAGATAAAGGAGATAAAGATGAAGGCAGCATTCCGAACGAATATAAATAGAAAAAAGAGAAAAAGAATAAAAAAAAAAAAGGGTAGAAAACAGAGTAACAAAAAAAAAAAAAAAACGAGAAAAAACATGAGAGAGTGGTGAATGTAAGGTGATGTGCGAGGTTCATGGAAAAACCCTGCAGTGAAATACCTATTCGGATTTCTCAGCGCTCACGTGGGAATTCATTATAAACCAGCTGCAGGCGGCTCACTAACGCTCATGCAGTTGGCACTATATTAATTGTTTCTATTAGAGCAGGCAAACACGCGGTCCAGCTGCCTTCTGTGGCTCTAGGCAAGCTCGAGCAGACACGCTGGATTGATTGCCCGGGTACTTTCCCATCCTCATTCATCCCTGTAGGGAAGGAGAAACGCTCGCTAGACTCGACTAAGCTCTGGGAACAGAGCAACAATAAAGTCTCTTTTCTGCCTACAAGCGCAGCCATGTTAGTATGCAAACACAAGGAGAGGGTATTTATAAAGACGAGTCCAACACAAAAACAGGTAACCTTATAATTCAAAGTGGGAAGACATTTTTCAAGCGCGTTTGATGATTAGCTCTCTGCGTATGCGATGAACATTCGTGTAGTTTAAACCACTGCAATTCAGGCTCGAAAGGCGTCACACTTCGCTACGAAACCTCCCCACTTCTGGATAACGGCCAAGCGAGTGAGAACTTCAATCACTTACAGCATTATAAATTCCTCTGACTCTGACCCAACTATTGACACCTGGACCGGCTTTAAATAACACGGCCGTGCTGAGCAACAGGTCCCGCTTTGGATGTCACACACAAATAAATGCAGCAGATGCTTTTCATATAAAGCGGAGCTGGAGGAACTGGCAGCAGATGAAAGATTGAAGCTGCTGGGAGGAAAAAAAAAAAAAAAAGATTCTACTGCTTTAGAGTTGACGAGCTAAATGGTTCTTAGATTGTCTCTGAAAGAAGAATGAGTCTAGCAGACCTGTACTTTCTGCACTCGACTGTTTCCACGTCTCACATGGTAATTCTTCAGAAGTGCCTCAGTCCATTATGAAATATGTATTTTTGAATTTTACTACATAAAAGAGGTATAGAGAATAAAACTAACACAGACTTCTGTTAAAACTTTGACCCTGTAAATAACACACACACACACACACACACACACACACACACACACACACACACACACCTATAATGCATACATTTCCCAGATACACATCCACAAGATGAAACGAATGACTGAGATATATATATATATATACACATACACACACACACACACACACACACACACACACACACACACACACACACACACACACACACACACACACACACACTGTTACCATAATTAATAGATTTTTTAATTATACTACAAGTATTTCTGATCAATTGTCTTATTTGCTAAGATATTATAAATACCTAAATAATCGATTTAAAAATAACTAATACAGAACATTTAACTAGGCTTATCTCACTAAATACAATTCAATATTATATTTGATTTAAAATAACATTACAATACTGTAATCTCGAAAACACACTAACAAACCGGAGTTTTTCTATTATTTAATTACCTTTTATTGATTAATTTGATTTATTTCTGGTTCCTCACACTTTTTTTGTGTGTCTATCAATGGAAGGGCTCAAAAATTATCAGGCCTGATTTATTCGATTACAAACAGTCAAATCCAAATAAAACTGAAAGAAGGCTTTCTGTCATGTTTACACAATGCAAACTATTTTTATTTTTCTGTCTGGATTTTTCTAAGACTAGGGACCGATTCTTATTTGTTCAGGTAAGGTCTACAACGTTGTGTTTATTGAAAAAATAATAACTTAAAAATAAATAAATAAATAATAAAAAATTATTTAGTGCTGGTCACTGAACGCTTCCATGCTTCCAACATAAACCGGCAAATCAAAATAAAATTTTAATTTATTAGTTGTTGAAGGTTTTAATTCTCTTCACTACAAATTAAATGATATTCTGAGGATCACCATACAGTAAACCCCCGATAAACGGACGCCACCCCAAAAATGCTATTTTATGCTTACAGTACTGTATTAACATTTTACTTCATTTTATAATTAATAATTATATATTTATTCACAAATTTCAATATTTCAACATAAAACTCCATAAAAACAATTCCCTGTAAGTTATCTGGTCTATCGTGGTATCCGTGAGAGACCAGGAAAATCAGCCCAACTAATTAGTTATGTGGCAAAAGCAATTCCGCGATATTCGAACCGCGGTAAAGCGGAGGATTACTGTGTATCTATTCCTCTTCCTTTTTTAGCCAGAGTCACACACTGTACAATTGCTGGTGATTGTTTATGCTGAAAAACATGTTGCAAAAGTGTTTCCAAATATATGAGCTCCTTTAAAACTAGAAGAACTTCAGGGACGTATTTAAACCTGTAATCAAAAACATCACCTCGATGACTCGAGCATTATTTCTTAAGAATTCAATTACATTTGATTTGCGTAGCGTTTTTAACAATTAATTTTGACCCAAAGCAGCAAACTCATTAGAATTTAACCTTCCCTGAGAACCATTTCCAGAATTCATAACCAATTAATCACACTGGCTGAACTTTTACTGTGTTGAGATGAGGCTTTGCTTTCCATATAAAAAATATTCTTTGCACTATACAGAAACATTATCCCCCCCCTGTGAACTGTCTAATTCAGATTTCTTATTCTTACAGAAATCAAAGGGAACATTATGAATATTTTAAGTGTATTGTCTGTTCCCAGTTTAAGCAGACAATACAAATAATCCACAACTAATGTGCAAGCGATAGAAACCATAATATGACGTGTATGTACATTATTCTGTATCAAAAGAATTCAAACTCTGGGGTCTAAATTCTGCATTCAGAGTCAAGTTTCTTGCCTCTGCTCATTTACAAGGTAGCCACATATGGTTAATGCACAATAAATCTAAACAGTATTTAGAAAGGTTACCCACCTCCACTTCGAATCTCACCTTATTTAATTAATGTCTACGTTTAACTATGATTTTTTTTTTTTTTATGTTTCTGATTAGAAATTCTGTCCACAAAGTAACGAACAGCAAAACAAACTCTCAAACTAGAAATGCATGTGAACTTGCTTCTAGGTGAACTACACATGCTGAGTGGATGATCGGGTGATTTAGTAGGTAGAATTGTAGAAAACAGAGACGACGACACACAAACATACAGAAAAAGACTGTTCAAACACATTGTAGTTTGTAAAAATAGGAAGAGAAATAAAATGTTTAACTTTCTAATTATGTTTACATTTTTTGTATTCTTACAGAAATCAAATGGAACATGCTTTATGAGTCCTTCACGCGTATTGTCCGTTACTGGTTTAAGCCGACAATACAAATGATCTGAACTCGGAGTAAAATGGACCAGAGTTTGGAAAAATACACTTAAATCAACTGGCATGGGAGTTTTTATTTTTAAACAACAAACACCCTACCAACACACACATTCCCTGTTTTTTTACCTGTGCTCTCCTCTATACCTTCTATACCTTGTATGCATATGTGTGTGTGTGTGTGTGTGTGTGTGTGTGTGTGTGTGTGTGTGTGTGTGTGTGTGTGTGTGTGCCTTTACCACAGCAAGGTTCCTGGGGAGTTCCCTTCATGAAGAGCATGCAGTGTGCAGTGTTGATTAGTTTCTTGAGTCTCTCGTTAAGCTCCTCCTTAGGGGCGTCTGCCGGCCCTGCAGGCCCGCCCCCGCTGGACGCCAGCCGCTGCACCTTATTGGTCAGCTCAGGGGCATGTGCGCCGTCCAGCCTGTCAATCTTCGCGCCACCCTGAGGCCCACCCAAAATGAATAAATAAACACACTGTAGCACAGCACACATGGGGACGAACACATCATTAATTTTTTACAGTGTTAGCCTGTTAGTTTAGATTGGGAGGAGAGAGAGAGAGAGAGATTGCTGACTCCCTCTGTGCGAGTGTCCGACTGGGTAGTAAAATGTGAGAGGGTTAATCTCTGACTTTAGATGATTCATCCTATTATCATTAGGGCACTTCAGCTCTGAAAGCACAACTTTTAAAAGCATTTCCATGACGACTCTCACAACACGATCTTTTGATCGCTGGATCTGAGATTGTTTTCTACAGTACCACATGCCGTATCAAAAGGAAGATGTTCAAAAGGAACACTGCTTGTAAAATGTATTATGCTGAAGGAAATGTTTGCACATGCTCATATGAACGCAGGTCCAGGTTAGGCTCGATACTGATTAATTACTGTGCACTCTTATGCACTTGGCTGCTACTTTGTAGTCTTAAATCCGGCCTGAAGATCTCCAGATTAATAAAATGAGCTCCCTTGATGCAACTAAGCTCTAAACGAAGCAAGACGTGCTTATTACTCTAATAAAACTGTTCTGCTCATTACTTTTATATTACTGCCAAGAACTTTATCGCTCTTTATTTTTCCTATAAACACGTTTACATGATAAGAGCGAAGTGAGACTGTAATTCTGTTTAATAACTTTATGCACACTGCACAACCGTCAGTCAGAAAAACAAGACACCATTTATTTGTTACAATCAGACAAGCCAGATTTCAAATTGAAATAAATAGTGTATCGGCTAATTTAGTCTGTCACTATTTATTCAAATACCCACATTTTTCTGCCATGGCTTTGAGTTGTTTTGCAAATGTCCTATGTTTTACTGCTATATTCCTTTACTGAGCACGAACACTAACCTATTTTCATATTACAATCAAAAAATGCCATTTTGTATACCTTCTGAATCTTCCAGTTTATGAAATCCTTTCAATATAACGCCAGAATACTCAATTTCAGATACAGCCCATGAAAACAATCACGATGACAGGGGAACGTTTTCAGAGACACGGCACTTGATTTTGCATTTAAAATGGTTGTGCATTAAATTGAACTTAACGTCAAACAGTTCGAGTTTTAGTTCCCATTAGACTAGTAATAAATACTCCACTGGCTTTTAACCTCTTCTTTCACACTTTTACATACATTTTTAACTTAATACAAACTTAATACAGAAAATGTAAAAGTTTTATAGCCAATCGTTAAGTATAATACAATTTAAAATCTCATAATTAAAATCTGTAGGTCTGATCAAAATCCTTCATTTCTGCCCATCCTAAAAGCAATGATTTGTAGTATCCTTATAGCGCAGGCACACTTTATAAAACTCGAAGCGCTCGATGTTCCTCCATAAAAGTGAAGTCATACCTTGAAAAAGAGGAAAGTAGGAACTGAGGTGATCTCGTACTTCTCAGACACGTCGGGCACCGCTTCAGCCTCCACCTGGGACGAAATAAAAGAGGTGAAAATCTTTTTCATTTGTCATTTCCCTCCTACACCACTGCACTTTTTACACGTTCCTCGGTGCTTTTTCCGTTATATAGCTCCAGAATGTGAAGGGAAGCGACTAAGAGAATAAGAGTGAGAGAAAGAAATTATAACCCACGACTGACCTACTAAATCAGTGATATTTAAACAGCACATATTGAAGTCTGTAAATCTCTGACTCATGTTGTCATGATTGTCGTGGCTCCCCAATGTCCCTGGCCAATACTGCACATATGAAGGACTGAATTACAGCAGACAAAGCTGGACTGCAAACTTTTGACCGACCAAAACATAAATACTGACACTAACGCAGGACAATTTCATATTTGCTCATTTTGCCGATGCTTTTTTATCAATGGATGGATGACTTTAGTTATCTTAGAGGGAAATGCGGGTATTAGAGCAGCAAAGAGTAAAATGAATACTAAAAACAATTTACATTATAGATGAAAGATTAGGGGGGAACAAATATTTATACAGTACAGACCAAAAGTTTGGACACACCTTCTCATTCAAAGAGTTTTCTTTATTTTCATGACTATGAAAATTGTAGAGTCACACTGAAGGCATCAAGGGCTATTTGACCAAGAAGGAGAGTGATGGGGTGCTGCGCCAGATGACCTGGCCTCCACAGTCACCGGACCTGAACCCAATCGAGATGGTTTGGGGTGAGCTGGACCGCAGAGTGAAGGCAAAAGAGCCAACAAGTGCCAAGCATCTCTCGGGGAACTCCTTCAAGACTGTTGGAAGATCATTTCAGGTGACTACCTCTTGAAGCTCATCAAGAGAATGCCAAGAGTGTGCAAAGCAGTAATCAAAGCAAAAGGTGGCTACTTTGAAGAACCTAGAATATGACATTTTTCAGTTGTTTCACACTTTTTTGTTATGTATATAATTCCATATATAATTCCACGTGTTAATTCATAGTTTTGATGCCTTCAGTGTGAATCTACAATTTTCATAGTCATGAAAATAAAGAAAACTCTTTGAATGAGAAAGTGTGTCCAAACATTTGGTCTGTACTGTATATATAAAAAATCTTGTTTTTTATCATCTTTCATCTATAATGAAAATTGACTGTATTGTGTGTGTGTGTAGATATATATATATATATATTACACACACACACTATATAAAGGAATATAAAAGCATATAAAGGAAGAGACATATGTCAGTTTGTGACAAATAAAAAAAAATAATAATACACTTCTAACAGCCTGCATTTACATTTGCTTCGTGTCAATCAACAGTTTTGTAATCAAGTCAAGTTTCAATTGTATAATCAGGGATAGGGAGTATTTATAATGCGTGTATTTAAAATATAAAATAGAATTTGTATTTGATAGGGTTGATGAAAATCGCTTTATATTTTGTATCAAAATGAGTGTATTGTATTTTTGTAGTTTTAAAATACTTTGTAAGAAATCTACTTGATGACATCATAAAAATGGTACCTACTCGGTACTTTGCACAGACTCGTTGAGATCAGAACAGGAAATTGAGCCATATGGAAGAAGGTGGTGAAAGTAAGAAACATGCAGCGTCCAATAATCGATAAATAAACATTTGATTGCCAAATACTGTATACTGATCAAAGTAGCTGTTTAATAGGATCATGATTTGCATGATCTTTTTTCATATTAATGCACATATTTATGATTGAAAAATAAGATGAATAATTAGTTAAAAACTAGTTGCTATGAACGCAGGTGCCATCAGTCGTTATCTCTTGAATGATTTGTTGGTCATTGTATCAGTGTTCCTTATGTGAAGTAGCTCTTTATTACCAAACACCAAGTCCCTAAATTAGGATACAATTGAGTCATTCACAAACTGTTCAACATTAAACGGTAGGTTACTTTATAACTATCCTTTATCTGGGAGATCACAGGGATACGTATGTAAATATCGATCTGTTAACTGGTTGTATTTGTCAGATTTATGTGACTCAGCCAGAGAAAGTCGTTGTAATGGTGAAGAAACTGATCAAATTGGCCAGCTGATGGAAGATTTCTAAAGAAATTTCTTGCTACCTTGTAAAAGTATTTGTAAATATTTTTTAATATACAAAAATACAGTAGTTTATTTTGATACACGGCATGGCTGCTGTATTTTGTTGTTTATTTTAATACACTTAAAGTTATGATAAAAATTTGTTTTAATAAAATCCCAAACATCACCCTGTCTGTGACAAAGCACATTCAAGCATATAATGAAAAAGGCCAGACTATCTGAATAAACCCACTTTATTGAGAGTGACAGGTCTACCCCCCTCTAGACACCCTCTAGTGGTCTTATGTGACACACAGCAGGAAAGCTTATACACAATCTCCTGCAAAATCGAATGCAGAACTATCTAGCATTCCCATAAGAAGGTGGTGTTTTTATTAACACTCATTATCTCTTTGCAGCCAACCACGAGGCAGTACAGTAACAGACAGTAAATGAGAAGTAAAAGAAGTATTTTACTCAGTGGTTAAGACGTTGAAAAACTAATAGGAAGGCTGCAAATTCAAATGTTTCGAGCCCTGCAGCCCAGGAACAGCCCACAAGGGCCCTTTTCAAATCCTTACGTTTGCCCATTTTTCTGCTTCTAACATGTCGTGAGGACAAAATGTTCACTTGCTGCCTAATAAATCCCACCCACTAACACCCATGATGAAGAGATGATCAGTGTTATTCACTTCACTGCTCATAATGTTTTGCTTCGTCAGTGTATAAACAACCTTTGGCTCATTGATGCACGTGGGGAGTGAAGGCTGGTCCGTGTGGTCCAATCCAACAGACGAGCTCCTGTAGCTCAAATTACTGAAGAAGTTAATGCTGTTCATGTTGATGGCATTTGAACTTGCAGCCTTTCAATCAGTTGTTAAACATTTTAACCAATGAGTGACAAATTCTCATTTACTGTTACTGTACTGCATCATGGTTGGCTGTTGATGCTCGAAAGATCAGGACTGTTTTGGCTGCAAAAGGGGGACCAACACAATGGTCATAATGTTATGCCTGACTTTTCCAGCCATGTGGATCTTAAACAGTTAAACCTCAAACTGTTATCACAGAGGTGTTGGATGTGGAAGCATTCAATTTCCCCATCATTACAATAGGAGACCCAAACCTGTTCCAGCATGACAACACCCTTTGTGCACAAAGCCGAACCCAAGCAGATATGGTCTACATGTTTTGGAAAGGAAGCTCCTGATTGGCCTGGTATAGAGATCTGACCCTAACCCTATTGAACACCTTTGGGATAAACTGGAACACAGACTGTACACCAGGACTCCTCATCGCAGCTACATCAGTACCTGGAACATCTTCCCAGACGGTTGGAGGGCAAATAGGGACGGAATGCGGAATGGGCTGTTAAAAGAAACACACATACAAATGTCCATATACACTATATGGACAAAGGTTTGTGTATCCATGACATGACATTCATATTTAATTTGTGAACATCCAATTCCACAGACATACATTCCACTACACTCTGGAGTGTGCTTGTGATGCTCATTCGTGGAACAGGAGAAACAGATTTGGGTCTCCTGGTTCTACTATATATAGTTTTTCCATCCACCACTGCTGGACACAAAGATCATTAACATGCACTTCCCTAAAAAATGAGAAGCGATTTAGAGCCTCAATTGACAAACATTTAAATCCTACTAATATTTACTCAACTAAAATTCATGTGCCTCTGAGGTTACCTTGACAAACATGGTTTGCTTGTGCTCCTTGGCTAACTCCTCCATCACATCGTTCATCTGAGAGCACTGGGGAGCCCATGATGCATGGAAATGAACGACTGTGAGGGACCTGGTAATGACAGAGTGGAAAAGATTGCATTATACATAAAGACTACAAAATCTGAAGCTTGGTCTGTGTTGTAAATGAGTTGTAAACAAGCATAAGATTAAAGACAATTTGATCTGATCTGATCTGATCTCAACGTAAAGTGGATGAAACATAGTCAAGGGGATCAGTGAATCTTTTGTAAACACCAACCAGCATTTTAACATTTATTTGAACTTTAATAGTGGATTTATTTTACAATGAAAAACCTCCCTGGGTTTTGAGATCACCGTTTTGAAGATCACTGGACTTTATTTACCAAAACAAGGACAATTTTTACATTAACTCTTGTTACTGTAATTGTATGGGATCAAGCATCTTAAAAACCAACCATTTCATCTACAAGAGCTAAAAGCACAGCAACCAAGGCGTTTTCTAATGTTAAACATCTCCACGACTTGCTTTTTACATCCAAAATATCCTACATATAAACACATCCTTACTAAGACGTCAAAAACCTTTAGCTTCTGCTACGAAACTGAAAGCTAAATTAGGCTCGATGTCAAATCCATCCGTACTGCTCACAACGCGCCCTACACTCAATACAATAACCATTCGTTCCTACCCTACATAGTGCACTTATCTATGGGGTACTAGCCCATTAGGGACCTAACCCCAGCTAGCTGTTAGCGCGGTCATATATTGTTAGGTAACTAGATAATATTACAGTTTTTTAAGGCATTTAGAACTTGACAAAGCTATTCAGAACCATCTTCTTATAATACTGCTGAAATGTCACCAACCCGCCAGCCTTTTTTAACAAGTCCTCAAACTGCTGCGGCGTTTTCGCCTCCGTGAAGTTCGCCATGTTTCCAGGCTAATGCAGATGATTACCGAGTGACTCGTTTTCTTGCTAACTAGTCGTTACTAATCGATTCCATTAACCCTTCGCTCATTTTAAATAGTTTTCGACCTCAGACTGTGATACATCATGTTTACAACTGACACAAGTGCCAATAAATTATCAATGAATTTATTATATACAAATGCATTATATGCATCCTTTCCCCCCTAATTGTTACCCTGATAGCTTGTAATTATCACATTTCATGAACTTCACACACTCATATATGCTTACTGAACTTTCCAGATTTAGTCTCCCTCTGCTCTTATAATTTCCAGTCTCCTCGTAAGGCTTTTGTGGAACTTGGCTGTTGGGATTTTTGCTCATTATGCTACAAAAGCATTAATGAGATCAGGTGCTGATGTTTGGTGAGGAGGTCTGGAGCACAGTCAGGTTTCCACTTCATACTAAAGGTGTTCATCCACTCTAGTTCTTCAGAACCAACCCTGGCACACCACATCTTTATGGACCATTGACATTCCATAAAAATATAGCTCAAACTATACAAAATGATCCATTATTTGCATACAACTTTATGGCAAAGATTTGAGGAAGGCCCATGTATAAGTGTGATGGCCAGGTGTCCACAAACATTCATAATAGAGGCCTTACAATGTAGATGGTTTTATAAAAAACTGGTAAACTGTGACTGATCATAGACAGAAATTAAGAGCTTTAACTGGACTGAAGGCTACTTTTGATAAAGGTCTCAAATTTAATAGTGAATTAACAATCATATCTTAGTTGATCATTCATCTTCTTTAAGCTTTTTCTTGAAGCCAGCCTTAACATGGCCAGGGTTATGGTTATGGTTATTGCTATGGTTATGGTTATGCCGGATCCATCCTAATAACAGCTGTTTTTTTTATTTATTTTTTATTTTTTTATTATTATTAAAAATATAAATAGCAGTTGAACAAGTCCTTTTATTTGAGCTTTTCTATAGTTTTAATTCTAGTCTATCATTTGACAGTTTATGAGCAATTAAAATATAGTCACATCTGTAATTTTAAAGTAGTATAACCAGAGATTTCAATAAGGATTATAGACTTATTTAAAAAAGTTTTTGCCTGACCTTCAAGAACTACAACTAAAAAAAAAAATGATAATAATAATTATAATAATAATAATAAAGAAAAAAATTTATAATAATAATAATAATAATAATAATAATAATAATAATAATAATAATAATAATAATAATAAAGAAAAAAATGATAATAATAATAAAATATTTAAAAACTTATTTTTATGTTAAAAAATAAAAAATAAAGTTTTTTCGTCCACTTTAAATTCATTGCTTGCTTCAAATCCAATCAAAAGCTCCGGTTTGAAATCGTCCCGCCCTTTATTCCACATTCTCTCACCTGATTGGTCAGGGTGGGCGCGTCATGGAAGCTGGGAGGAGCAGTAAAAGAATTGAACAGACGGAAGAAGTTGAGGCTGGTGCACCAGCTCGATGCGGAGTGTGAATTGTTTCTTTATTTGGATCTACAGTAATCATTTCTGTATGTTTCTGAGAGAACCAGGCAATGCATGTGTGTGTTTATTAAGGAATAGTGTTTATTAGGTTTTGAAATGCAGTGGATGCTTGCTTTAAATGCATGATGGATTGTGATTAGTTCTCACTGGTTGGATTGGACTGGATTGTTTAGAGCACAGAGCCGCCAGCTGTGGTGTCCAGTACATAACGGAGGTCTGATCTCGTCAGTGACCTTGTTGGTGGTTGGAGGAAAGACCTAATCATGTCTATGGATTGTGTGAGAACCCTGGTGCAGAATAAGAGACAGCGGGAGGAGGAGCAGCACTGCCAGTGGGACAGCCAGGCGGTAAACATCACCTGTTTATTCATATATATATATATATATAAAATTCTTCTTATAATGAACTATTTCTAACTGTCTCTCCCCCTGACTCTCTACCTGTCTCTCAGCTCCTCTCTCCCTGTCTCTCTCCCTGACTCTCTCCCTGACTCTCTACATATCTCCCCCTGACTCTCTACCTGTCTCTCTCCCTGTCTCCCCTCCTGTCTCTCCCCCTGACTCCCTTCCTGACTCCCTTCCTGACTCTCCCCCTGACTCTCCCCCTGACTCTCAGCTCCTCTCTCTGCCTGTCTCTCCACATGCCTCCCTAACGTTCTCTCTACCTATCTCTCTACTTGTCTCTTCTTCTGTCTTTACCTGTCTCTCTGTTTGTCTTTCTACCTTTCTCCAGCCAATGAAAGATAAAGGCAAACCTCAAAGTTATCTTTTATTATGTAAGACTGAAACTCAAATGGTCTTTAAACCCTTATTCAAGTATCTTTTTTTATTTTATTTTATTTTTAGTTCAAAAGGTAAAAGTCATACAAGGTTTTTAGTCTCTTAGCTTACTTTGTTGTTTCCCTTGTTTTTGCCCATGCAAAACTTGTAGTGAGCAAGTAAATGAGCACCATTGTTTGAAAAACAATAATCAGGTGGGTTTTTGTTTTTGTTTTTTTTGTTTTTTAAGTGGGGATTGTGCACCTTAAAGAGCTCTTATGTTTTAATTTTACTTCCTGTAAATTCATACTTAAGATATTTTTTTCATTAGATTATTTTTCCTAAACTAGAACAACTGACCATCATCTGTTTGTTTGTCTCGGGGTCTAAGAAACACAGTATCTAGCTGGTCATTTATTTTTGACTCTCCTGCACTGCCCTTGGTGGAATGACTCTGACCTTTTATTGAGTACTATTATTAGAGATATAAATAATAACTGAGCGAGTGCTCTGCTGCTGTTGGCCTGCAGAATGCCTTTCACTTGTTCATGCTCGTTGCTCAACCACATGCGCTTTTTTATTTCAAGAAAAAAGCATGCACTGGATTGGAAAGCTGCATCGAGGTTAGATGTGATGTCGTGATGGACAGCCCAATGGACACATGGGACACCCATCAAAACGGTGCCAACGCAAATGCCCATCTTACCAGAATGGTAAGAATGTTGACCTTGGCTTGTCACTTTCCCAACTGTTTTACAGTGAATGCACTTGGGAAACTCTGAGTCACTGGTCCAAAGTACGTAGAGCAAAGTCATAAAAATGGCTTAGAATAGAAACATGCAATGTCTCAAGAGTTTAGTAACACAAGAGCCCATGGTCAAAGTATTGCATTTTTGTATTCTTATATGCTTTAAGAAATGTTTTTATTTTAATTATTATTATTTTTCAGGAAAGCAGATACAAAACAATGATATCTCCAAGGTTAAGTGTATAGAACTGCCTATTAGCGGTTGGCAATATGTCAGAAATATTATTATATGATAATTTAAGACATTTCTGTGAGACAAATATGTACTGTGAAAGTTGTAAACATTTACTCAAATACTGTCTTTTTCTTTTTTTTTTTAAGTTGTGACATCAGTCTAGTCAAGTCAAGTTTATTTCTATAGCGCTTTTCACAACAGACATTGTCTCAAAGCAGCTTAAAAGAGTTAAGGTGAATGATGTGTATGAATCCCTGATGAGCAGCCATGGCGACTGTGGCAAGGAAAAACACCCTTAGATGTTATGAGGAAGAAACCTTGAGAGGGACCAGACTCAAAAGGGGAACCCATCCTCATTTGGGTGACATCAAGAGTGTGATTATAGTCTTTAAACAATACAGAACACTGGAGAGTGAGAACTACTATGAGCACTACAGTCTCACTGTAATATTGGTATTTTATAGACTGGTTACTCTATACTGGTTATACTCTGTAGTATGAAAATAAGCATCTAGAGGTAGGGCTGATCGATTTTGGAAAAAAAAATGTAATTGCAAATTTTTTATTTTTTTTTTAATCGGTATTGCGACTGATTTAATATGCTGCTTTTTTTGCTTTTTTTTTTTTTTTTTTTTTTTTTTTTTTTTAAACAAAGACAAGCAATAAATCATGGTGTAGTATAACCAACACAATATTAGATAAATTAAACATAATATTTTCTTTTCTGAAGGCCAGACCTATAAATAAGGTGATGCGTGAATTTATATAAATTACATTTTTACTACAATAAACAGTAGTATAATTGGATAATCTGACAGTAAGCATGCAATAATTATTATCACAACATAAAGCACTAACAAAATGTGTAAACATTAATATGGAAGTAAGTAACAAATCACACAAACTAAAGTATAGATTGCAGAAATATTAAGACAAATCTGTGTCTTTAGCACACTCAGTATTTAGGTTTCAAAGTCACTGGGACAGCGCATGTAGGACATTTTGGAGACGAGATTGAGATGGTTTGGACATGTGCCGAGGAGAGACGTGGGGTATGTCGGGTTGGAGAATGCTGAGGATTGAGCTGCCATAAAGGAGGAAAAGAGGAAGGCCAAAGAGGAGGTTTATGGATGTGGTGAGGGAAGACATGCAGGTAGTTGAAAGAGGCAGATGTAGAGAACAGGGGACGGAGACGGATGATCCACTGTGGCGACCCCTAATATATATATATTTATTTTATTTTTATTTATTATCTTACTGATCTCCAGTCAGTTATGTAACACGCAAAGTGCAGAAAAATAAAGAACAGATATCTGCCATTATATCTTTAAAAATCATTTCTTGTGTAGCTCCGGTATGGCAGTGTACATATTACAGTGTATTTATTAAAGCCGCGAACCCTGGATTGGTCACGGTACTGAGTGGCATCATATAGTTCACGTTACTGCTTGAGAAATTTCCATGTGCCGTTTTGAAGTACATTCATATGGAGTCATAATATCAAGCATTTCAGTCAGTGATCCTTGTTTTTGCTGAATCAGGTCAGTAGGGTTGCCCCTTGAGATCTTTAGCAAAGGCAGGTTTTGCTCAACACCTGTCTCTGCTCTGCACATCTTTGTTTTAAAGTCAAAATAGTCCAACACAACGTACTGTTCCTCTTTGACAGTGGAGTTTCTGCAGTGTCAGGTTTTGACATCATACAACCGATCAAGGTGCAGTGTAGCATGCCAACTTGATGCTTCCTCTGCAGACTGCTCTACTTTTGCATGTTACGTGAGGGTGTAATCGCAGCTTAGTTTATTATTGCAAATGCAATAATCGCTCCGCGCTACTTACAAGTGACCTTAAATATTTTATTTATCACGAGGTAAGGTTAAAAACTGTCCCCTGTAATAAACCAGTGTTCCATCCAGGTTGTATTTCTCCTTCGTCTGTCTATAATCTGTCTTGCAATGGCAGTGATTAACCAGACCGTCTGTTCCATATTGAGATGGAGCTCATTTTTGGCTCAGAATAAGAACATGAAGTGGAAGAAAAAAACCTAGGCAGCTGGACTTTGTACAAAAAATGCACAAAAAAGTGCACAATATTTCCATCACATTTACAGTGATATGTTTGGTGTAGCTCTGATAACACTCTTAAACCATAACTCTGTTTGGTGTTCTTCTGAGGAGCTGTGAACCCAAGCCAGGAAAAAAAAACACCTTAGAATGCCAGTAAGTACCAGACTTGATAGCCAAGCATAGAGAAGTATTTTTCGGTAATCTTGTCACATCCATAGCAACGCACCGGCTCCATGGTCACTCTCATTCAGATGCTAAATATCCATTCAATCTGATTAACAACACAGAACATAGTGTTAGGGTCAGTGTTTTTACAAGTTTTGTAAAACTCAATATCAGTTGTGTATTTGTGAACTTTTTCGCAGGGTTTTGGTGCTGCTCAACAACCCTGTCCCAGATGCATGGCAGGAGAACCGGTGAGCTTTAGCACTTATTGGTTTTATTTTTATCGTTGTTTTTAACAATATTTTAAAGTAAGAACAAGGTAATGCTTATTTACCACTAGTATTATAGAATTAGAGTTTGCAGGTAACTAGCAATTATTACATATTCATACACATATTGTGGATATATTTATGTAAAGTCTGTATGATGTGGCCGACACCCTTATTTCGAGCAATTTACATGTCTCTCATGCAGTTAAGCAGTTGCTGGGTCTTGTTTAAGAACCCAGCAGTGGCAGCTTTGTGGTGCTGAGATTTAAATTCATGCCCTTATGATCCAACACCTTATTCACTGAACTACCACTAGTATGATCTCATTCTGAATTTATGAAACATATAAACAGTTTAAACACTGTAATTAATCCCTCAGTTTATATGTTGGAGGTGGTATCAAAAGGTTTCAAGACTAATGGCACTATTCTGACAACGTGCGCTACCACGTCTGCGATTTCGTCATGAAGTTTGAAGAGCAAACGTAAAATTCTGTGCGACACTGAGGAAACCCGCCCCAGAGGCATTTGACATGACATCCGTTTGGCATACAGCAACGCTGCAACGATGCGTTCACGCTTCAAGAGCGGAAGAACCTCGCTGGAGGAGGACGAGAGATCAGGAAGACCTCCAGCAAGCTTAAACACCGAAAATGTCGAAACCGTTCAGCAACTAGTGCATGATGATCGTCAGAAAACACAATCCACATGATCTCACTTCTGCACACACGCTAATGCAGACTGCGGGTCCAGCTAAGAGATCGCCGTTGTGACACCATCGTGGAGATCCAGCACAAATAGCAGAAGGTGATGACACCCTTCGAAAAGAAGACTTCCAGGATATATTCCAGAATTGGCAGGAATGCTGTATTGCTGTGCCAGGGGACAATTTCAAAGATGGTAGTGTGTAAACATAGACAAAGAAAGTACTTTCTTATAAACAGCTGGTCGAAATCTTTGGATGCCACCTCTTATATTACATGTAGCGCAACCTAAAAGTGGGCAAATGCAAAAAAACACAATTTAAAGTCAATTTTAAGGTAATGAGAAAGGTGTGGGGCTGGTTATTTGGGTCCACTGTGTGAGGTTTATAATTTTTCCTTAGGTTTGAATGATTTTTTTTCTCACAGAAATAACCACTTTGTATTATTAAACCTGATCGAACAGAACGTAAGAAGAACAATTTGAGACTGCAGATTTAAGAGCTCTGGTTGATGTATAAAAATAACATTAAATGCACACAATAAAGGTGATGTACCACCTTTACATGTCTTCTAATGTTATAATATATAACTGTATTAAAAAAACATTGGGGGGGGGGCTGGCTGCAAAATAATTATATATACACCATATGCCCAAATGTTTGTAGACACCTGACCATCACAGAATATGTGGTTATTTCCCAAACCTGTTGTATAGCATGTCTTTGTTTGCTGAAACCTTCGAGTTTACCTTAAGACGAAGTGCAAACGTGTCAAGTAAGCAAGTAAGCTCCATGTTGACATGATTTGGCAAAGTTAGAGGGAAAGAACCTGCCCTGCAGAGAACCCTGACCTCAACCCTACTAAAGACCTTTGGGAACATCAATTGCACTCCAGGACCTATTTACCCAACATCATAGCAGATCTCATTAATGTTCTTGTGGCTGAATGAACACAGAACCCCACAGCCTTACTTGGAAATCTAGTGGAGAGTCTTTTCAGAATAATAGATCGTATTATATAATACAGATGGGAATAAATCTGAAATTATAAGTTTGAAAAAGCTCATATGTCTGCTGAGTGTGATGTGTGATGGTCATGTCTCCACTTTCCTTTTTTTTATACCATGTGTAGGTTCAAAGACTAAAACACCTGGGCTTTAAATGAACACAGTATGCCCAAAATTACATGCGCAGAACATGCAGACAGATTAGAACTCATCAGGTGCAAAGATCTTCTTTCGGCTGCTCCCATTAGGTGTCGCCACAGCGGATCATCCTTCTCCATACCCTCCTGTCCTCTACATCTGCCTCTTTTAAACCTGCATGTCTTCCCTCACTACATCCATAAACCTCCTCCTTAGCCTTCCTCTTTTCCTCCCTTCTGGTGGCTCCATCCTCAGCATTCTCCTACCGATATACCCCATGTTCCTCCTCTGCACATGTCCAAAATTTGCAATTGGGCCTCTCTCACCTCGTCTCCAAAACGTCCAACATGCGCTGTCCCTCTAATAAACTCATTTCTAATCCTGTCCATCGTCGTCACTTTTAACGAAAATCTCAACATCTTTACCTCTGCTACCTCCAGCAACACCTCCCGTCTTTTACTCAACGCCACTGTCTCTAATCCATACATCATCGCAGGTCTCACCACAGTCCTATAAACTTTCCCTTTCACTCTTGCAGATACTCTTCTATCACAAATCACTCCTGTTACTCTTCTCCACCCACTCCACCCTGCCTGCACTCTTTTCTTCACTTCTCTAACACACTCTCCATTACATTGCACTGTTGACCCCAGGTACCTGAACTCCTCCACCTTCTCCACCTCTTCTCTCTGCAACCGCACCCCTCCACTGCCCTCCCTCTCATTCACACACATGTACTCTGTCTTACTGCTTCTGACTTTCATTCCCCTTCTCTCCAGCACGTACCTCCACCTCTTCGGGCTCTTCTCCACCTGCTCCCTACTCTCACCACAAATCACAATATCTTCAGGTGCAAAGATGAACATGACTGTTATTCTATGACTATTCCGGGAATTATTTAATAGATAGATCAGATCGGTTATTTGTCGATTATCAGATTAAGCGTCAGTAAAATCATTGCAACCTAATATTTTGATATTGCTTTATGTTTTAATTATTTGGAAATCACCCGTTGCGAGCGCCCGGAAGCCTGTGACTTTGGGAATTTCTCACTTTTTGGAAAATCGATGCAAGTTCATGACAATAAAGAAACGCGCATCGGAAAGACTTTACCTGCAGGCTGGAGCTCCTAGCGTCTGATCTCTCCGCCGCGCTCTTTTGATCCGTCTTAGCAGTAGTCGGCATATATGAATATCAATCGCACAGGGTTAATGAACATAACATGCACAAAGGTGACCTGTGTCACATCAATGTTTGCTCTGTGTCTCTCTCTCAGGGCCATATAAATCATATCATGCAGGGGTATTGATCACGAGGTCAGACAGGTCCTGGAGAGGATGAATAAGGAAGCAGACTGCACAGATCGCTGGGAGTGGAGGAGCAGCCTGCACTTTGGCCAGTTCATATCACTGCACGTTTTGTGCCTTATTTATAACCACACGTACTTGACTTCACTGTTCTAATATAACCTTTTTTATATATATATATATATATATATATATATATATATATATATATATATATATATATATATATATATATATATATATATATATATATATATATATATAATATATATATATATATATATATATATATATATATATATATATATATATATATATATATATATCAGAACGTACACTGACTGCTGTTTTAATATAAGGGCTTGGCCACAGGTAATACTAGGAGTTTTAGTTTATTACATTCTATATGAAGGCTAATTTAGATACTACTATAGTGTAGTTTGCAGGGTATTCAATAATGATTTGAAGAAAGCTGTGTTTCTTTTTATTATTATAATTTTTTTTTTAAGTAGTATAGTCCAAATGCATTTCAAAATATTCCTCTTTTGCTTTTTACACAACAGAGTATAGTAATGCATTTTATAGGTGACTTGTAGAATCAACTGTTTCTCAGTTTTCTTTTTTATTATTCTGTTATTATAAAATATATAAGTGGAGTTTTTTTGTATCTACAAATTGGTCCTTGTAAAATCAGGCATGTGGTAAATAATTGCACTGAAAGCCAGTCAAAAACACCTTTTTTTCTTTATATAATTTCTGTTGATTTTTTAACATTTAATATCAGTATTTATATACTGATGTTATTTATTTTTTCCTGTTCCAAATGCTGTTAAATAATTGCATTTTCTTAATTGTTTTTGGTAACAATTTTTAAAACTGTGATTATGAAATATTTTACATAAAATGTTGATATTGGTGTTTTCAAAATGTCATGCAACAGGTATTCATTTAAAAAAGTTCATACCTTTTATTAGGGTATTTATAACTTGTAAGGTTTTATATACAACCATAAAGAGTTCCTAGAGAGGTTATAACGGATTTCTTTCTAAACATGTACTTTCCAATATAAAACACCAGGTGGTGCCACAACCCTCAGAACTGCTCCTTTTCTTCACAAAGCTCCTACTGTAATAAATGTATCCAAAAGATACATTTATTTAATCACCCCATTGCTCAGACTCAAAATGCATAATCAGGAATGTATTCGAAAAATATATCTGGCATGTTCATTCAAATTCATCACAAGGAAACCTGCCCTGATTTTGGTTCCTTGATCATTTGTTCTAATAAAATGCATTTCCATCTTATAAACTACGATTTAGTCTTCAAACAGGAAACAGAAAATGTACATTTGACTTTATAGTGGCACTGATGAAAGGCAAAGCTTCTTTTATCCGTATTCTCAGAGGACGATGTGCTTCTCAATTTGACATAAGCGTCTTTCATCCAATTTAGCCAGCTCGGTCTGGTGCTGGTCTACGTTTTTATGACTCCCTCATAAAATAGCCCTCCCATTCGACAGACTTATAATGCTGCCTGTGTAGAGATGAATTCATAAGTCATAGTTTCTGCACTTGTAAGTTATAAAGGAATTATTTCGGCTCACGAGAAGCCGGGGGGATAGCTGGAAGTTTGTGGTAAGTCAACCAAGATGGATTTAAGTGTATTACCAGCTCAATCCTGTCTGTCCTCTCCCAGTGTTGCCTCTTGTTGCCTGAGAAATGAGAGCGCGAGCACACTCAGACAAAGCTTGACCTCCAGGGGCCGGCTCTCACAGCCTAGATTTTCAATAATGTGGGACAATAAGGCTTAGGTCCCTAACCTGCTGCAATATGCTACAAGTGTAAAGAGCTTAGCCACTAATAAAGTAGCCGGCGAGTGTGTGTGAGGGAGCTCATCTCTGGAAAACTCATATTTGGAGATCAAGTGTGATGAGTTGTTGTGCAGGGGTTGGAGCCCGAGCTAAAGCTGAAGCTGGTCAAGCACAGCAATTGCCATTTGACATGTTGGATATGAATGAGGGGCTCTATGTCAATCCCCTCCGAGGCTTTATGACAGGTGTATATCTGTTTACATTGATGTCAGCCTTTTTTTTTTTTCTTTTTTTTGGCTTCATAAAAACATTTATATTTCTTTGTTGCATGCTCTGAGTGACCTGTTTCCGCTGCTTCCATAAGAGGGCCAGGTTGCTGGTGTGTTCCTCAGGGAGGTGCACAGCCATTATGGCTTTATTGTGGAGATCAGCAGGTCATGCAGCACGCTGCTGTGCACGCACAAAGGGAACATTTATGCTCTTTTATTTTTCCGGTCATCAACACGGAGATGAAGACGCAACCATAAAGAGCATTATCCTACAACATGCATATATACTTTTCAGTTTGGGATACAGCATGTCTCCAATGTATAGTGAGCCACTGAAAGGAGTGTATAGCTCGCATAAAACGAAGGATCGAACATTAAGGAGTGACAAAACAAACAAAACAAAATCAGTTTTGCTGAATGCATTCGTCCTCCAAAATCCAGCCTGCTCTTTTCAGATCTGTATCCTTTGCCGGATCACATATACTCTTACAGCATTTCCACCTACTTTGTTTATTAGTCTTTGATCTACAATATTCTAGGCAAAGTTACACCCATGCACTGCAAGGTGAACCTATCGGCATTGTTCCCTATAGGAACCCAATACCCGTGGAGCCTTCCCCTCTCTGTGCACAGAAAAACTCACCTCTTTTAGTAACAGAATTCTCCAAAGATGCTGAACAAAAGGTCACGCACAAAGACACAATTTTATGCTCCTTTAATGAGTCAAATTTGTTCGGCTTTTCAGACACCACCTCGGCGCTCACTTGAAGATACGTAGCAGATTCGCTATATGCACAAAAGTTTGTGGACACCTGACCATAAGAATCGTATTTGCTTTTCAAACATCCCATTTCACATTTGCTGTTTTAATAACCTCCATTCTTTTAGGAAGATGGTGCACTAGATTTTAGAGTGTGCATGCACTCATCAATGCAATTAGTAAAGTCGGGTATTGATATATGTGAGGAGAGGAGGACTGGGGTGCAATCAGCTTTACATTCACCCCAATATTGTTTATAAGGGTTGAGGGTCAGAGCTTTATAGCAAGAGATCTTCCACTCCAACCCATGTTAAGCATATCTTCATGGAGCCGGCTTTACGCTGAGGGGCATTGTCATGCTGGAAGATGTTTTTATGTAAGTGTAATGCCACCACATCCAAAGACATCCTATATAAGTGTGTGCTTACAGCTTCGTTGTAACAGGTTGCGGAGAAAACTCGTATGATTGGAAAAGTCAGGTGTCCCAATTCTTTGTCCATTTATTGTAACTGCTTTTGTGTAATTCATAGAAATGTTTGTAATCAATGAGCAGTTTCAAATCTTCCATTCTTTGTATAATAAAATAGGTTGCTATTGTAAAAGACTAACTTCTTGTAGGATGAAGGATTTCCTATAAACTTCTGTGCTTTTTATGTGACTTAACTTTACATATCGCCTTGTATGAATGATGCCATTGTTACAGAAATACGGTGTAATCAGGTTTTCAATCCGAAAGCTTTAAGCTGTCTTGATTATAATGCACCACCATGTATTTGGAATATTAAAATTACAGTCTAGAGAGCATATTTTGCAGGAATCAATCATTTTATTAAGTAAGGAATAACTTCCTATGCATTAGGTATAAATGATATTCTTTTAAAGCAAAAAATATTGTATATAGATGTGAAATATAAGAAGAATGTGCATGAATTGACATTAAAAAATATAGGAAAGTATATCAACCAACTTCCAAACCATTTATAAAGCAGTAAAACTTTCTAAAAAATGGACACCCTGTTATTTTTATTCTCTGGATGTTTCACAGTAAAAGAGTTGAAAATTGTCAGTAGTTGTTGATTTAATGGCTGTAAAATGATCAGTGCTTCGTTTACAGGCTTAAAATGCTTTTGTTTTAAATCTGAAAGACTGTGTGTCTTACATATGGCATATCCATAATGGCCATTTTAATGCAATTAGCTTTGAATGATAAAAACCCCATTGTAGAATGAACTGTTGTTCGGCTCATTTATGGCAGATCTGATTTTTCTAGGTGTTTCTTCCAAACCTTTGATTTGCATTGGATTTCTGTGGTCTATAGCTAAGCATCCCATATCCTGCTGTAACCTCTTGATCCATTTCTAACTTTATTTCTAACCTTCGTTTAAAATGATAGACATGAAATCATGTAAAAAGAAAGTCAAGAAAAAAAAAAACATGCGATTTATTTTCTATCAGCTCATTTTTCAGTACCACTTTTTCCTCCTGGGATTTTGATTTCCTTGCTAGAAAACAATGACAGGACTGATGCTCGTGTGTTTTTAGGTTATTTACTTAGCTGGATCACCTCTGTGGCTTTCAGTGAGCCTTGACAGTCCTCAGAGCTCTCTCGGCGCTCAAAGCAATCCCCCACAGACTTACGCAATGTACATGGAGCCATGAAAGGGTGCAGAACGCTGCTGTCAGTCAGCAGCGGGCCTGCTCTAATGGATGAGCTGTTGAAAAATGTTAAGGCACACACACATAAACACACATGCAGACACATTCAAAGGCCCATCCTGAGCTGTCGAACACCAGGTTGTGTGTCAGACGGTTTGAAAAGAGCCAACGCAGGAGGACGGCCGTCACCGAACGAGGTCTTTCATCTTCTCTTGCATGCCTGATAAAGAGCTGTAAGCATATTATGAATTAATAATGCCGGTGGCGTTCTCATAGCCTCACGTCATGTTTGTATCTGGGAACAGTTCCAGTGCAAACGCGTTTGGAGGTGTTTACCGAAGGAGGAGGCACGCACCTTTGCTTTAAAGGTTAAATCAAATCCGAGTTAACAGGGGTGAAACCACAGTGACTCCACTGGGAGGAAGAAAGAGCAAAGAGAATAAACACAGGTTCTTCTGATGCACAGGAAAACTTCACAGCTCAGCCCAGCCCATTCATTTTCCCATATTATCGTCTTCATTCAGCTCAGAATTTCAGAGGAACTCATGAGGTCATGAGCATCACCGTGGAGCTTTTATAGGTATACACAGTGTGAAACAAATAACAACAAATGACAGAGGAAAAGAAAAGAAACAGGCGCTTAAAATAAATGGTAATCTATTTCTACACTGCAGTGTTGTTCTTCCAAAGTGCTGATATTTATTACATCACAATACAATATTGCAGTAATCACTGAACAATAGTCACGATGCATATATTGGTTTCAGAGCCGATTCAAAGACACCTGGATAAGATATACTGTGTAATGATTTCTATATTTTATGCAATAACTAATTGAATAAAATCAATCATCGAAATGGTCTGGATGCAAATAAAACAGAGATTAAAAGGCCACCCTGAAGGATCTCAAATAAAAAATAAAAAAAAGAACCACCAACATTTGTGCAGATTTGTACATTTTATTGTTTAGTTGGATCGTGCTGATTTGAGGTTTTCACGCCACTCTGACATGATGAAACACGCTCAAGCTCCCATCATATATGATTGAATTGTTCTGAGCACTAATTAGCCTTCTTGTGTCTCTTTTCCTTTTACATGTGTACCCACCCACGCACTCATTAGATTTCCTTGCTCTTCTGTTGTTTACATGTTTGCGGTCTCCTCTTAACACTAACTGGAAAATAAATCCCATAAACGCCTGTGCAGCAAGGTTTTCTGCACCGCGTTCCCTCGCAATGAACAAAATTACACTAAACAACAAACACACTCTTGGCTCGCTTCCTGTGATCAAAGCTTTGGCTGCCTAATCTAGCCAATTAATCTATTTATCAGCAGTGCACTAATGAATATGCAGTCCATATGCTTTTTTTTCCAGACAAACTGCCTCCCTCCGAGTCTGAAAGTGGGACAACGCTCCATGCGAGCGCCGCGTTCGGCGCCACCGTCGTGCCATAGTTCATCACTGAGCTGGTGAAATCGGAGTAAACGGAGATTAGTGCGAATGAGCGTCTAAAATCTCTCAATCACATGCGCTCACAAGCCGGCGTGCACTCACACAAACGCCCAAACGCACACTTTCGCACACGCCTGAGATGCGAAATTGAGGGTAAAGGCTTTGGAACGCAGATGTTGAATTTCACTGTTTAATTTAAACATTGTGCCAGGTTTTTTATGCGCCTTTTTCGCTGCTTTGCCACCTTGGAGGTCCCTAGCCACTCGCTGCACCGCTGTGCAAAGCTGCCAGTGATTATTTTTAGCTTTAGCTTGGATTTTTTTTTTTTTTTTATTCACAGCAAACTCTCATCCTCTTTCTCTGTGTTAATAATGTAGGATTCACACATCAGAATTAGTTTTGTATTGTTCAAATACTCAAGTGGAGGGTGAGTCACCTGCTAGCTTCTTAGCGAGAAAAACGCTGCTCACTGAATCTTCCAGGAATGAGTCACACAATCATCCCAGATATGCTCTGCAAGATAAATATCACACGATGCTTTCAGAAACATGCCGTGAGTGTAAAATCCATGGCAAAACGAAAACATGATGAGTTCTCAAATACACAGAATCACAGTAGTTTGGACAGATTCATTGGCACTCATATTGAATCATTAAATGAATTGTGAAATTGAGCAATTTGTGGATTAATCAGCGAAAATGATAAATGGATGGTTTAAATGGAAACCAAAAAAAAAAACACATTATTGGATGAATCGTTGCTGTCGTCCTGCTGAAGTCTTTATTAGGGAGCTCTTTCCTCCTGCAAGAGCACACGTACGGCGTTAGAGGAACTCTCACCTTTACGAGACTACCTCCTCTTTACTACCGCTAAGGGACTTGGCAATCGAGCCAAGCTTGCTTCCACACAAAACCATCCATTTCAGTTTCCTTTACACTTCTGGAAAACCCCTGCTGTAATTCATTTGTGGAATTAAAAAGTAAAAAAAAAAAAATTCAACTGGGGAAGGATATAGAGCAATTAGAGCATTGGTGCAGAAGCAAACGAGGCACGATGTGCAAATAATGTGTTAAATAATATCCATAAATAATTGATGCACATTGTAATTACCAAAGGCTATGTATATGTGAAGATTTCGTTGTAATAATTATGCACTGACCAACAATACACATGACTACAAGCTGACCTGCTTTAATGGTCACGTAATAACACGGGTTTCTTAAATAATCTGACCAGCTCACTCACGTGTCATAACCAGTGGGATATAAACTACAACGTGATATTGCAATAAGGGAATGGGTGATCTTTCACCCCTACTCACCCTACACACACCGCACAGACTCACAGCCCCCACACACACACACACACACACACACACACACACACACACACACACACACACACACACACACACACACATTCCACTAGAGCAGATGGACAATTACATTTAGATGCAGCAGAACAGTCACTATTAATCCCACTAGTCACATTTACAATTTCTCACACTAACCGTGTCCCTCTACAGCTTTCCTTTCTCATCATCACTCAGGAGTGTGCTCTGAAAAGATAAAGTCACAACACGATTTTTAGAAAGCACATTCGCCAGACACAAACTTAAGAAATAATCTTAAAAATAGAAAATAAATAAATAAATAAAAAATATATATATAATAACCCAATGTTTTAAAGGTTTTTTCTCAGGATGGGGACAAGAATTATAATCCAACCAGATTGTGAGTCAAATGTAATTAAGGAATAAATGACAGTAATGATTAAAAAATAATTACAAAAAAGAAAGAAAACAACAATAAATGGTAGAAATTCCCTTGCACTTTGATTCATTTGCAAAAATGTCTGTGTGCTCACTAAAAGGTTGTACTGAATGATAACGTGATATCAAAGAAGGATATTATTTATATACACTTGGAATATTTGCTCAAATAAAATTAATCACAGTAGATATAATGACAATTTCATTCACTAGGACTGATTAAGGACACTTGTGGATGTACAGTAAACCGGCTCCATCATGCCACACCTACAAACTAAAAAATAAAGACATAGTAGTATATTAGCATTATATATCAGCATGGCAAGAGATTGGTGTTTGTATTTGCCAATGTTAGCTAGAATGCTTTATTGGGTCATACATGTTATGTAGATGTATTATTATTGACATAAATTATTTAGCTTTGCTTGCCAAGTTAGATAAAGAACATTAGGTAACACATGTCTGTTGCTATCATCTGCGTTGGCTGAGCTTCAACGCATCCGACTATAGCCAAATATCAGCAAGCTATGAATGCGATAAACTCGACATAATCCACCGACCCTCACACATGACTGAAAGCAGCTGCTCTGGGTCTTGATAGGCGTAAGATACACTCTTAGGAACAAATATGCACTAAACTGTAGTTTTCACACCTTTAGGGTGTATCTTTTGCATGTGTAGGTGTATGTGTTATACCGTTTGAATTAAATTTTAATGGCACATTGAATGGTTTTGTGATAATATTTTTATCCAGGTGCATTATATTCAAATTTTTTTAAGCAGATGTATGAAAATATGTGAATATCGTACTTACACGATAACGTTCGCTATAGGACTTCTGTTTGAAATGAAGCTGTGTGTATAACAGATTTAGAAATATGTAAATGATGGAATTTTTCTTTAACTGGATCCCCTTCTGGATTTATTGTCGCGCTCTGTTAATGAGGATTATATCAAAGTTCACAATATACTGTATGTCATCACTACTTGCTGTCATTGTTCTGTGTCATTGATCTGTGCAACACATATGACAATTTATAATTTATTATTATTATTATTATTATTATTAATTATTAATTATTATTATTATTATTTAAAAAAAACAATGTAATTAATGGGTAACACAAAAAACCCAAAACAAATAAAAATAGCTGCAAGATTTTTGAACAGTTTATATTGTGCTGCCAATTCTTTTTATCCTACATTTGTGACAATGTGGGACTGAGGCCAAATATCCAAACCTATTTGAAAGCATCACTTTCACAGGATTGATTATTGCAAAAAGGTACATTTTGTCATAAAGCACCTTCTTCTTTACAAGCACTCTGTTTTATGCTCCAAGACATTATTGACATCATATACAGTAATACTGGTTATTCAGCATCCCTGAGCTAAACTAATTATAATTTGTTGGGGAAAATGCAATAAAGCATTAAAAGCAAATGGATGGGTTTAGCTTGTAAGCATGAAGGTATGCATTTAATAAACAGGGTTCTTTACTACCACAACCACCACCACCACCACCACCATCATCATCATCATCATCATCATCATCATCATCATCATCATCATCATCATCATCATCCATGCAATTTAAAAAGAAAATGATAATGCACATTATTTTACATTTTAAAAAGATTTAGAGAAATGCCTCATATGTAAAGCTTTAGGTGTTTAAATGTTTTTCATTTAGATAGGTTTGAGGTTTTCATCATTTTTATTAGTAGATAAAAGAACATAAGAAAACATCACACTATGTGTGTGTGTGTGTGTGTGTGTGTGTGTGTGTGTGTGTGTGTGTGTGTGTGTGTATATTTTTTTTTTTTTTAATTATTATTATTTACTGGGTTATTTGTGCCTTTTTTGAGCCCCTGATATAATGATCCGTTAGATCATCCACTCTGGCTGTAGGGGGCGCCCTGTCACCACACAATCCCCGTTTCTTCACTTGAACGTTCACCGAGTGAACCTGCAGAAAGTGTCGGTGTGCTTCAGATTTCCGGATCATCCGAGTTTCAATTGTTTCCTTTTTCAAACCACTCGGAGATTTTGTACAATTTGAAAAGTAGGTCAATGCGACTCATCAAGGACATGGAGTTTCTTAGATTTGGAGCTTGTGAGCTGTGTTTAAAATATTACACACGCACGCGCGCGCGCGCACACACGCGCCCCCGTGCAGTGCGCGCCCCCAGACCTTTAATTACTGCGGTAAACTTTTTTTAATCACGGAGTTTACGCACAAGGATCTGAAAAGTCGGAGTGAGGTGGGGCTCTCTTTTCCGTCCCCATTTCCACTGGATATTTTACATGTTAATTATCTCGAATGGCTCTTGCTTTCTTTATTCATATTTTCTCCGCTTGCCCCTTTTTCTCTCCTCGCCTCTTCCCTCTCTTCATGTGGGTGTAGCCCGAGGCCGCGCCGCAGGCTCCCCTCTTCATTTCAACTGCAGAATGGAAATGCTAATTACACGGCGGCCGAGCCCGACACACACACACACACACACACACACACACACACACACAAAACTCACCATATTTATTTCAACTCAACTCCAAATGTGTGTTCCTCACACTTCACATTCGTTAGGACTCAAATAATAATAATAATAATAATAATAATAATAATAATAATAATAATAATAATACAAGTTTTCCCATTTCTAACTTTGGAGCGCCAGCTGTTTGCGTGTGTGCGGTGTGTGTGTGTGTGTGTGTGTGTGTGTGAGTCGCGCGTACAGATGTTGCGTATACATCTTCTCTGTTCTCATTACAACAGCCTGTAGGTTTTTACGCACACCCTTTGACAGTATATGATTTCATATTAAATGCAGCATCTGTTCGAGCATGCTATGCCTTATCAAAGGTTCGAACTTCATTTCCAGTGAGTGTGTAGCCGAACTTCTAATTGCCGCCTGAATTGTACTGGGACATCTGGACTGAGTGTATCAAAGCCGGCAAAGCGCGTCCCAGTGGCTGCCGGAAAAAAAAATCATCTGAGTTAATTAGCGCGATGCATGTTTAATTAAAGCCAATTACAATATCTAAAATTACCTAATCGAAACCTGTTTTTTTAATACAGTGAAGGTGCCCCCAATCCCTGCTGTTCATCTCACAATAACAGCTTATTTCTGGAAATAAAAGAAAACAGCGATGAATGGTGGCAGAATTATCGGGCATTATTATTATTATTATTATTATTATTATTATTATTATTATTATTATTATTATTATTATTATTAATTATTATTATTATTATTATTATTATTATTATTATTATTATTATTATTATTATTAATTATTAATTATTATTATTATTTTATATTATTATTATTATTATTATTATTATTATTATTATTATTATTAATTATTATTATTTATTTGTTTATTATTTATTATTATTTATTATTATTATTATTATTATTATTATTATTATTATTATTATTATTTAAACATATTTGTCAGTATACGTGTAAATAGATAGATAGATAGATAGATAGATAGATAGATAGATAGATAGATAGATAGATAGATAGATAGATAGATAGATAGATAGACAAAAAGTCTAAGCGTAAAATGATTTCTCATAATTTCTCCACATTTATTTATTTTCCGAAGCATAAACTACATGTTTTACATAATTAGTCACCCCCTAAATGTTTTATATACCAGCTAAAGCATGTTAATACGTGCATGGATATATATTGAGAAATAAGTTTACCTGAGTATTATGGGATACTGAGCTCTGGTTTCAAACCTGCATTACACAATATGAACAACGGGGGGCGCTCTTTATCAAATTTCAAGTAAATGGCTCGGAAATGAAAAAAAAAAAAAAGTCATGTAAATTTTCGCTTTGGAAAAATAATCTTCACTTTCCACCTCTTTCCTCTCACAGTTCCTTTCCTCATGCCTCAGAGATCATTAACACGTCTGTTACAACGCCTGGTTTCACCGCGTTTGATGAAACTGTTTTCTTTTTCTTTCTTTCTTTCTTTCTTTCTTTCTTTCTTTCTTTCTTTCTTTCTTTCTTTCTTTCTTTCTTTCTTTCTTTCTTTCTTTCTCGAAAAGGCAAGGCGAGAAAACCGTTTACATTTCAACATTTCTTGAATGAACGTCTCCGTCCGATTAATAAAGAAGAAAAAAAATAAATAAAGTCAAAAATGAGTTTTGCCTTTTGCACGTGCGTGCTGGTTTCATAGTTATACCTAAACCGTTTTGCAAAAATTATGAATGAAAAATTGTTTCTATTATCTTTTATGTTTTATAACCTGTTATTTGTTGATTTATTTTCTTCCAATAATTTGAATTACTATTATTTGGGGAACAGGTTTTTTTTTTTTTTACTCCACTTTATCCATTAAAGGATCCATTAGTGTGATGATGATCAGCTCGAGCGCGCAACAGTTTCAGCATCACAGCGCTGAATGATTGATTCACCCGGCGTTCACACACACACACACACACACACACACACACACACACACACACACACACACACACACACACACACACACACACAAATAAGCAGTTTACCCAAACTGCGTTCTAGTTATCAACCTTTGACCTTCTTTCTTTCTTTCTTTCTTTCTTTCTTTCTTTCTTTCTTTCTTTCTTTCTTTCTTTCTTTCTTTCTTTCTTTCTTTCTTTCTTTCTTTCTTTCTTTCTTTCGTTCTTTTCTTTTCACGCGCTCTACAGAAGTGAAACGAGGAATGCTGTACTGTTATAATGTTATGTTATTTCCTGCAGTCATGTGATGATCAGTTGAGGACTAGTCTCCTCTCTGCGTTACCCTGTGATGGAGGCTGATAGCAGGACCAAAGATCTCGCACAGGGTTCATCCTCAGAACTTTTACACTGAGCTGTTCTCAGTGATCGAACTGTTATCTGTTATCACTCAAATTGAGTCTGAATTCGAATGCTTCAGTATTTCATACAGATGAAATGACATTCAGACTAAACCAGAATGCAGCATTTCTAGACGTTCTGTCGAGGAAAAAGCTTGTTTGTGGCCCTCAGGAGCGCATCAGCAAAGCAGTTCAGGACACCACGATCAAATTTGTGATCATAATTAAAACCTATTTTGCATGTTTTTACATGAAACCCCTGGTCTCTAGGTGGGAGGTAACCACAGGTTACAAGATGCCAGTAGTCTATTTTGACGCATATCTTGTTCAGTGGTATGCGGGTGCGGGTGAGGGTGCGGGTGAGGGTGCGGGTGCGGGCGCAATGACTGTGTAATTGGTGTAGTGTTTGGTGAGGCAGGATGTAAATTTGGGCGCAGGCCCGTTTTTATGAATGTGCTGTACTATTTAGTACGGTAGAGTGAGGGAGAGTTTGGGACGTGGCCGAGACTTTGAGGGGATTTGGTGGCTCGGGCACGCGCGGAGGTGGTGGGGGGCGCCGGTATGACGGAGCAACGAGGACAGCTGGGCGAGCGGCCATGTGAGCGACCACTCCGCGACATCTGGGAAACCTACTGGCGCGCGGCACGCGCGAATCGGTTGATGTCGCTATTTAAATGCAAATTTTTTTTTTTTTTTTTTTTTTTTTTTTTTTTTTGGAGGTCGGTCGGGGATCGTCGGAGCCTCCGGCCCGTAAATGCGCACAAAAGGAGCATTGCGTGTGCACAATAAAGGAGGGAGGAGGACTCGGTGCTTTTCCTCCTTTTCCTTACTAGAAGCGAACATACCGAGGAAAATCTTATTCAGAGCTGCATTAGCAACTTCTTTCTTTTCTTTTCTTTTCTTTTTTTTTGCGCTTTTGATGGTTAGCCACACTTTCCGCAAAAGATCTAACACAGGACAACTAAATACACCCACACACACTTTTATTATTATTATTATTATTATTATTATTATTATTATTATTACTTCTGTTATTGCTATTATTATTATTATTATTATTATTATTATTATTGCTGTTATTATTGTTGATGATTATATTCGTTGACATCTTTTATACAAAATCAAAGAAAAGAATCAACAGAAATCAATGAATAAAAATACAACTATTTTTTTCTCTATATTAGCAGGTGTCTCCCAAATGATAAAATCCCACAATAATTCACACCTTCATTCATAAGGCCTCGATTTTTGATTTTTGATTTAAAATGTGTCTTCTTTTTTTTAATCAAGCAAAAACAATTGAATAGTAAAAAGTTACAAAAATAAATGAAAAAAAAAAAATATATATATATATATATATATATATATATATATATATATATATATATATATATATATATATATATATATATATATATATATATATATATTTAAGCTAAAGCCATGCAACTCCAGCGCGTGCTCGCAGCATGTCGGAGTGCAGGAGAAACTTGGCGGATTATTGTGTTTGGTGCACGCGCTTTCGGCTCCAGATGAGGCTGGAAAATGAGCCGAGATAGATGCAGGCGGAGCAGCTGATTCTCTCTGGCCAGATGGCTCCTGAACACAGATTTGCATTCATTTTCGCCTTAATATCTTCCAAAATAGAGGGGCAGCTGCATTTGTTGTCAAATAAGGTTTAAAACTCCCTTTTTTTCAGGAGGGGGATCGTTACCTTCACGATGGGATTGTTGAACTTTTCTCCCCTCCTCCCCCCTCCCCCCCTCTCTCTCTAGTCAACAGTATCAGCTTTAAAAGGATTTGGGATAAAACCCTAATTTGATAATCAGATTGAAATCGCTTTGGTGTGTAATCTGTATTAAAGATACTGTAGATTGCGGTTAGTCGAGCAGAGAGCAACTGGCAGGGAAATATAGGCACATATAACATGAGCAGAAAAATAATTAAACATGGTATGCAATGAGCTTTGCATTTTCCTAATACATTACCTTACTAATTAAGTGACATGTGTCGAGTATTATTTCAATACAATTCCTTTACAAATAAAGATGAATGGTAAATAATAATGATAATAATAATAATAATAATAATAATAATAATAATAATAATAATAATAATAGTAAACAAATAAATCGCAATAAACATTGACATATAAAAACACAAGACTGATTTAATAAACACACCGTATATTATATTTTATAATAAATTAATAGGCCCACATGAACGTACAAATCTTTTTTGTTACACTAAATTAAAAACTGCACTTTTTTTTCAAAATTGAACTACAGCTGATAATAATAATAATAATAATAATAATAATAATAATAATAATAATAATAATAATAATAATAATTTGTCATATAATTTGATGTGATTACTTACGTATTTAACAGGACGAGCAGGCAAGTAATGGACTTTTCAGGCGCGCAACAGCTTCGATAATTCACTTATCTTTAGCAAAAAAAGTCATTAACCCCCAACACCAGCACAAACAGATTGCTCTCTCTCACTCTCTAAAACACACATCTCCCCTTCTCTTTCTCTCTTTCTCTTCTCCGTCCCCGCATCCCTCCCTCCAGTGCGCTGCGCTCCGGCTCCCCAGATAACCCACATCGGAGTCTCGATTTTCATCCGTTCATTAAAATATTAACATCAATACATACCCTGCCAAGTGGCAAAACACACACATGTACACAACAAGAGAAAAAGAAACACCTTACACACTCCCAAATACCACAAAACTAAAGAACCACTGGGCGCATTATTGTGCTTTAAACGCTCTATTTATTGTAAAAAGGCGCACATGGAGCGAGAGGGTGGACGCAGCGGATCCCCCCGAGTCCCTCCAGAGTTTTCAGATACAATTTTAGCGCGATTTGCAAGAAAAAAAAATCCTTCTGAGCATTTGTGCACGTGTGCATGTGTGTGAAAGTGAGTGTGAGTGAGATAGAGTGTGTGTGTGTGTGTTTCTTTTTTTTTTTTTTTTTTTGTACACGTCGCAACCACGTTTTGCGCGTTTATTCTTCTTTAAACTTCAGCTGCGCTCCTTTTGGAGGATCTGCACAACCAATATGAGAGGGAATCGACTTTAAAAAAACAAACACACAGGCAGCGTGATTGTGAAATATAATTCAGTCGTGTTATTGATCAGTGTGCTCGGTATCTGATCCTGCAGCTCCGTTTGCCTTTTCATTGCGACGCTGCGGCCAATTAGGAATCTGAGGAGATCCGTCACTGTCATTTGCACGACACGGTGATTGAGCGGATGACAAGGGCCAAGAAATGATTTTTTATTCTGCAGTGTGAAACCACAGCGTGCATGGATGCACCTAACCCTAACTGTCCCTCTTTATCCACGCTCTTGCGCAGATCATAAATTCAAAACAATAACAAAAATCCCTTTTGTTGTACAGTACATCTATTTTATCTTTTAATACATTTCTATGCATGCAATACCTTTTTTTCATGCATTTATTTCCTAAATAAAATCCCCCCCCCCCCCCCCCAAAAAAAAAAAAAAAAAAAAAACCCACAGATGATCATGCAAAAGCTGCATGTAGAAGCAGTGCATGTTTTCGGATGATCATTTCCTCCTCCCCTGATTAGCTCGGGCTTGTCTTGAAAAAAGGTGAATAGAAAAGTACATCTTGTGTGTGCGTGTGTGTGTGTGTGTGTGTGTGTGTGTGTGTGTGTGTGTACTCACGCGGTACTTGGGCAACGCCAGCGACCGGAAATGTCAGACCCCTTCTCTTCCATATATGGGCAAAACCCCGCCCACTGCGCGTCATCGCTCTGACAGTGCGGATCCCGCGGGTCTAGAGTTTTGGCTCCCGGGAAAGGCTTCAGTCCTAGGGGATAGAGGGCTGAGTTTTGTACGCTTCCATCCATTCCGAGAGACGCTAAAGGCCCCCCTCATCAAGCTCTCTCCCGCGTCCGGGAACACCTCCGCGCTAAATCATAGTTTTTTTTCCCGTTTATTTGTCTTTTGGAGCTGGAGCGTCTTGCCAGAAAGTGGTCGATTCAGCAGTGTCCTGAAGCTTTTTTTTTTGGTCCTGTAGGGATGATGACACGAGCCTGAGAGCATCATCACAGCGCAAAGTTACAAGACATGTTGAACTGATTTTTTTGGTTTTTAAAGAAAGAAAAGAAAGAAGAAGAAAAAAAACCCTCACCGACATCCAGGTATTTCGGCGACTCCTCCAACGGGAACTCGATCCAAACAAGCCGCAGAGAGAAAGAGAGAGAGAGAGATCTCGACAGAGAATCCTCCACTCACTAAAATCGTCCATGTCGTGCCAACGCAGGACGCGCTGAACAACGAAGGAGCCGATACTTGGTGTGAACTGTTTCTTTCTTTTCTTTTTTGTCCCCTTCAACAAATCACGAACAAACTCTCGCAGAGATCCGAGTGCGCCTCGTTTTTTTGGAGAAACGACGCGTCCCTTTTTTTTTCCTCCCCAATTTTCGCTTTGACCTCGTCCGCTGGAGCTGGTTTGCACGCACGCCGCTTTAATGTTTGGGATTCAGGAGAATATACCGAGAGGGGGGACCACTATGAAAGAGGAGCCGCTGGGCAGCGGCATGAACCCCGTCCGATCATGGATGCACACGGCCGGGGTGGTGGATGCTAACACAGCCGCCCAAAGGTACGTTTGCCAAATCATCCCGATTTTTTTTTTATTCATGCATTTTCTCAGACCAACCCTAAATCCCCACTTATGCCATGTATCAATTAGGGTCTCCCGGTGCACCTCTCCGCCGCTCATTACATCATATTACTTCAGTTTAAGTGACAATTCTACAATACTCCCGGTCACTTTTCCACCAGCTTAGATGTGTCTTTTTTTCCCTTAACACTATATCCATCCATCCAACCATCCTCCCTCCCTTTTGCTCCCTTGCTCCCTCTGTCCCTACTGTTTAACCGACCCCGGTTTGTCATCTCTTTTCCCCCCGCAGCGGAGTGGGTCTAGCGCGGGCGCATTACGAGAAGCAGCCGCCGTCCAATCTGAGGAAGTCCAATTTTTTCCACTTCGTCTTGGCTCTGTACGACAGACAGGGTCAACCCGTGGAGATCGAAAGGACAGCTTTTGTGGACTTTGTGGAGAAGGAGAAAGTAAGCGCAAGATTTGGAAATGCCGCGCAAGATGATCTTTCTTTTTCTTGTTTTTTTTTTCTTTTTTTACAATTTTTTATTCCCACTTTCTCAAGTTCACAGAACTTTAGAGAAACGCAGCAAAAGAGTTGAACGGAGGATCACTGAAATTTTATTGCACACTTTCTCTTATATATATATATATATATATATATATATATATATATATATATATATATATATATATATATATATATATATATATATATATTATATATATATAAAATAGATATATGTGAATATTAAAGGATGTCATAATTTATAATGGCGACTTGAGTGTAAAAACCTGACCGCGTTTATTATAGACTACATTCTAGTCTAGTGCAAAAATGATTGTACGCACATTGGCCTAGTGAAAAAATGAATAATACGTATTTACAGAATCTCATTAGAGATCCCAGATATTTGCTATTTTTATAGATAAAGTTGATGGACACTTTATGTCCGTGCATAGTTACAAAGCATGTAGATATTTTTTAGCTTATGCAAAACTGAAAAAAAAAAATGAGAAAACGCCAGTCTGATTGCAAACCCGTGCTTATTTTCAGGAACCAAACAGCGAAAAAACTAACAATGGGATACATTACAAACTACAGCTTTTATACAGCAACGGTAAGTCCAACTTCTCTATACTGATCCCAAGGAGCAAGGAATTAATAGTAGTCACATTGTTATTTATTAATAAACAAAACACTAATACTGATCATATTGATCATATTAATAATCTTATACATTAATAACAGGTCGCTTTTTTAAAATTATAAATAATAAATAAATATTGGTTAAGGTTTAAAAGTAAAAAAGAAAATAAATACAAAACTCTATTTCTTATTTGAAATGATTTTGAGATTTTATTTTATGTGATGCTGTCAGAATAATAATTTTAATAATAAGAAATATGGAAATGGTTGTAAACAAAATAAAACATTTCCCACAGGCGTCAGAACAGAACAGGATCTTTATGTACGGTTAATCGATTCCATGACAAAACAGGTAAGAACGATTTATTTATTTTTGTATCACTGTTTTTATTATTATTTATACAATTATTTTCTTGTACTTTTCAGTCATTTTTAGTTTTGCGTGTTTTTGCTCGCTGTTGCTTGTTTATGGTGCATGTTTGACAAAGTTGTTTTTTTTTTTAAATATGCATTTTTCTCGTTTTTGCTATTTTCGTTCCTGCAAGACAATTTAGTATTAATTATTAAAGCCGCACTAAATATAGACGGGGGTGGGAAAAACCCCCCGACATGACCGAGCACGCGCCTTTAAAGCCCGCTCCAGTGGAAGAGAGGGTGGGATGCAGGGTTCATGAAAAGGCTGAACGCGGGGGGGATAAAAATGAGCTCTCGTTATTATGCAGCTCGTATTTAAGCTTCTCCATGTCGTTCATATTTCTTTGTGATTTAGTGACTTGGAGACAGTCTGATGTATTTTGATACGACCCCGCGTGAAGTCCATCACAGAGCAAAATCCTGCGCGTGGAGTTTGCGCGGAATTATTCATGCAAAAAAAAAAGGGCATTGCTTACAATAAAAAATTAAAACAAAACTTTTTTTTATATCAGGTTACGAAATAAATCCTCAAATATTTTATCCTGGACAAATCTCCATACAATGCATACCATGCATGTGTATATATATATATATATATATATATATATATATATATATATAGATTTTTTTTTCAATTTTTATTTTATTTGTCTTTTTTTTTTCAGCTGATGAGCGACAGTTTTATTTAATTGCTCCTGCATTTTATTATCCCCGACTATAAAATGCTATGATGTACAGCCTGAGGGTCGGGGACTCCTTTGCTCTCTATGCTCTCTATGCGTAGAAGAGGAATAAATCTTGAGAAGGACCACTTGAGTAGATATTGTATGGTCTCCTCGTCATGATGTCGCATTTTAACCGTCTCATTTCCTTCCATCATGGCCACGTTTAAGAGCTCGACAAGTTGAACGCCCCTGATTTTGCCTTCGTTTTGGACAGGTTTACTTGAAGTGTGTGTGTGTGTGTGTGTGGGGGGGGGGGGTGCTTTTGCACGTGCGACAGAAATTATAAATATAGGCCGTGTGTCCTAATTGGTGTGAAAATGATCAAGGAGTCAATGGCGCTGAACAGACACTTTATGGATTTCCCGTATTTACAGCGTGCGCGCGCGCGTGTATGTGTGTGGGAAGAAGGTGGGGTGGGGGGATAAATCATAGCTGTAAGGATAGATAAGAAAGTGCCATGAGAGATGTAACTTTTTTTTTTCTCCATTGCGTTTAAAGATTTAAATGTTTATGACTGATTTTATGTATTAAATATGCAAAATTAATGGATAAAGTTGTTATTCGATGCAAGGCATATATGGATTAGAATTTAGGAAGCACTGAATTTTGCCTGCTTGCAATTCGTAATTTTTAAAAGGCATGTCGGAGGTCTATCAGCCCTCTTTCTTGTGTTAACCGCTTTCATTTGGAGAGGAAGACTGAGTGGGTGAGAGAGCTAGAAAATGAACAGGAGAGAGCGAGACATGGATAAATATATACAGAGAGAGAGGGAGAGAGGGAGAGAGAGAAAGTGAAGGAGAGCGCACCTCCAGCTCTGCGCCATCTGTTAAAGCCAATGCTCAAAAATTACTCAACCGTACCCCCCGACACCGTGATTTTATCTAAAGCAACGAGGAAAAAAAAAATCATTGTTAGCGGCTCAAAAATAAACAGCAGATTGGCCATTAGCACTTTTCCCCCTCCAATGTGTGGCGATGATATGCGCGGTGATGTGTGCGCGCTCCCCGCGCCCATCTGTACCCCGAGCGCCTTGAACGCACCCGCATCTCCCCTCTCATCTTCTCCAATAAAATGCAGCGACGAGCTAAACGGTTAGCATATGCGCCTCTTCATTTATAAAGTGCTATTAATGTCACATTATTTATCATCACAGTGAAGCGGCGGGCGTGGAGATGCGTTTCAAACTGAATCTGCTTCTCCATCATAACTTATTTATGGACATAACAAAGGTCATGCCGTATGGGACGCGTTATTGATAAAGAACGAAATGATAACGTCGTTTTCTTTGACACGAGCTTCGTTTCTATTTAAAATAATTAGCAAAGTTTTTTTTTTCTCTCTTTTTAAAAAAAAATATATTTTCCGTATTTATAAAATCAATCAAAGCCGATGTGGTTTCAATTTTGATTAATATAGTTTATTGATCTATTTAAAAACAAAAACAAACAAACAACAAAAAAGGCTGCAACTTTAACATTTACCACAATTTGGACGCAATTTGACGTTTCTTAATTTTTTTATTACTATTATTTGTTTTTATTTTAATTGTATCTATCAGCAAACTAATCTATTACACCGACTATATAATAAATTTTTCACTAATGTCTTTCTCTCTCTCTTTCTCTCCCTTCTTTTTTGTTTCAAGGCGATTATTTATGAAGGCCAAGATAAAAATCCAGAAATGTGCCGAGTTCTTCTCACACACGAAATTATGTGCAGGTAAGAGTCAACATGAAATTAGACATAAAAAGTGCGTCACGTGTTTGGTGCATTATTTAGATTGGTCTTATAAATAGAATTGCATTGTATTCTCTATTCTTAAAATTCTATTGCACGGTAATAATAATAATAATAATAATAATAATAATAATAATAATAATAATAATAATAGGATTCATTAGACACAATAAGCTCTTTGGTCCGGATGAACTGAGCCGCATCCGGATGTTGAGAGGGTTTGTGATTTGTGATTGCGAAATATTGCACAAAGATGAAAACGGAAGCAGGTCACTGATATTTTTTTCGGACTGCGGCACGTTGGAGTTGCACAGAGATCATGAAATGTTTCCGAATATCTACAATCCACTCTGTAGATTGTTTTATAGTGCTATTAGATATTATAATATTATAATACAGCCTATATTATTAACGTAATACATTTTTATTATTATTATTATTATTATTATTATTATTATTATTATTATTATTATTATACACTAAAGCTGATTTTAATAATAGCCACATGCCTTTCTGAAACCTAAAAGCCATGATAAATTAGGAAGTCAAACGTCAGTTCGAAGTGGGAAAAATTGTGACAGAAATAAAGGAGTACAACCAATCCAATTTTAAGCACTAACATCAAGCATCAGTTACAGGCTCAAAGGTCATGCTGCATTGCCAGCTTGTGCTTTAGTGCCATTAGTCCCCATTGATGTGCTGCATTCACACCACTGAGCTCTTAGGTATTAACATACAAAATAGTCTTTTTTTCCTGTGTGCTGCCGTGGTCCAGAGATAAGACGCACATTGTTATTGACCGTTCTTGTGGCTTGTGCTGAAAGACTACATGCAACTTTCACATGTGTGTTTTTGTCAAGTGCAGGGTGGTTTTTTTTTTTTTCCACTTTAATCACTTTAGCTGTCAGCTTAAAGGAGCTTTACATATTTTACGGTACCATATGGTGAGATTTTGGACATGTAACCATTATACAAGTGTGCTTCTTTAAATGCAGGAGGCATAAGATTTTTTTTCCCCTTGTATCATTTCAGCATTAATTAAAGCACTCATAATGGGAGCGTAGCATAGCAGCTTCAAAATGGAGGCATTGGCACATTGTGAAAGATTGATGCAGCCTTTTGAGCCTGTAATTAATAAGTGCCCCACAAAAGCACTGGTTGAAGGTGGCATCTTGCATCCTCTCCAGATATAACAGCTTGACAATTAGAGGTAAACAAAAGGCGAAGCTGTGAAAGTGATCCTCCTGCCTCTTGGCACCCCCCCCCCCCCTCCCTAGTTCTCTGTTCAGCACCAATGCAAACACCGCAACATGTTGTTCCCCATTTCGGCACAGCGGAGCCCGATTTGGGGATGGCCGGCCAGCCAGCCAGCCAGCCAGCCAGCCAGGCAGCCGTCTCCACCTCACACTATAAAGGGAAAAAGCAAATGACAGATTTGGATTCAGGCTCTAGCAAGACAAAACACTCAAAACACTCGACTCCTGATTCGAGACCAAATCTCACATCGTCGCCGTTGTTTGCTTGTCTTTTCTCCTCCACAGCCGGTGTTGTGACAAGAAAAGTTGTGGAAACAGAAACGAAACCCCTTCAGACCCTGTGATCATCGACAGGTAAGGGCCCCTCTCTGTTTTCAGTTTCCTGTTGTCTCGGGGTGTGTTGTCTTTGTGTGATGTGTGGTGCGGCCCGGTGTGTGTTTTTTTTTTTTTCGGTCTTCGCACAGGTGGGTTGACTTGGAAACCTTGGGTGTCTTCAGGGAGTGTGTAATTGCTTGAGGTGCCAGGGGAGGCAGTTGCTTCAGCCCTTCCTCTCCCAGCAACGAGTCATTTATTCCTAGAGAGCGGCTGGCTTCAGTTTCCCAGCTCTCCCTCCTTCATCCTAATTTGTTAACAAGTGCATCATTCGCCTCCATCTCATCTTCCCCTGTTATCTTCTCTGTAGGCTCTAGATGTGATGCTCACAGCTTCCCACAGTTCTTGTTTCTCTTATAAGTGTGTGTGCATATATATATGTGTGTGTGTGTGTGTGTGTGTGTGTGTGTGTGTGTGTGTGTGTGCTTGTATGTGAGCTCCCATACTGCTACTCCAGGGTAATGAGAGATGTTTCTCAGCTGGTTGTTGCTGCTCACGTGTTGATAACATTAGCCAGTTTAAATACATCGACTTCTGCAGGATCAGTGATTGATGTTTGTCAGCTCTCCTCCTCTTCTTTTTTTTTTAGTTCTGTTTGATTTTGCTGCGACTTTGTGTTGGTTACAAACATTCAGCAAGCATTGGAGTGCTTTCTTATCACCAATTATCTTGGCAGAGTGCACAAGCGTGGAGGAGATGAGGGCAGATCTGAGGAGAAGGGATGTGCCAGAGCACTGCCTAGGCCTCTTGGAGATTAGTGAGGTAGAACAAGCCCACCATGCTCCATAAAGACAGCACGAACAACTCTGTGCCAGAGAGCAGAGCCTTCTCTCTTTCTTTCTCTCTCTCTTTCTCTCTCACACAAGATCTCTCAGTCTCTCAGCTCTGTCTCACTAACTCCTCGTCCCTCTCTGCTCTGTTGATGTTGCAAACTTATCTCTCCATCGTGAACTTTGCCGTCCACCGAGCGAGAAATTAGATTGGGGAAGGAATGAAAGACGGCAAGTCACGAGCCGAGGCAAAATACGCGCCACCGCTGGACAGCAATGCTAATGTTTGACTAGCTGAAATAGCTGTTTGCTTAGTGGAGAATGTTTGGTATCTGACAGAGGGAACATCTCTCTTATTAGTAATCAAATAGGGACTGCCAGTTGCTACTGCCACTCAGCACAAGTGTGGTGTGTGTGTGTGTGTGTGTGTGTGTGTGTGTCAAAGTGTTTGTGTATGTGTGTGTGTCAAGAGTCGGAAAAAAGGACTCACTGCCTCAGTGCTGAATTAATAGCTGTGCTCGCATGCTTTCAACACTACGAATTTCCTCCAATCACACGTCACATGGTTACGGGTTAGAAAATTCTCCTATGAATGATAATCAGTTTTTACATACATTGGCGAAGAGTGATTAAATGAACAACGAGGAGACTTTAATATTCGGATAAGTTCTAACAAAAAGTGGAACCGTGTACATTTTATAAATATAAGATCCTTTTATGACCTGTAAAGTAGCTTTGAAATGATTAATATTATAATAATAATTATAATTATCAGTTGTCTTGTCCCTGAGTAAAACCATTGGCTGACTTGACATGCGCTCTGTCTCCTTCCACATCACCGACTGTAGTATTTGAACGGAGCTGCTGATGCGCAGCTACAGCGTGTGAGCAGTAATTAGTAGCAGGATGTTTTAATAGAAGCCTGCGAATTATGTTACACTGCCCGGTAGCGGAGAGGAGAGGGGAGAAGAAAAGAGCAGATAGAAGGATTATAGGGAGGTTGTTCTCATTTCTTTTGGAGCAAAAAGACAAACCGATGTCTCACTTCCTCTCTGTAGTTCCTGGGATGTCTGCAATCCAGCGCGCTCTATTCATCTGCCGAGCTGAGTTTACAGTATATATTTACCTTCAAAGAGACACATGCCGAACACTGTACAACAGGGCGTCATTGATATTTAACGCACTGGCTCTTCCCATAAATTGCTCGGCTTTGTATAGCGCCTAAATAGAGTTGGAGGGATCGGGTGTCTGCGTTTTGTGCTTCAATCTGGCGAACAATGCGTGTAACACTAGTAAAATAGGAAAAGAGGAACAGTGGAGGAGGGATTGAGTCTCAGGGAAAGAGACTGCGGCGAAAGGAGGAGATATTGTCGTAAGTTCAAACAGTGGATAGAAAAGCTCACATTGTCATTGTGGGCCGCCTGAAAAGGCTGCGAGTATCGTTTTCATCCGTCCCGCACGATCACAAAGGCAGACGTGCTTCATTAGCTTACTGCATTGTCCGCGTATTGCCACTATGAGCAGATGATTTTATCCGTTCTCCCCCCATAGAACTCATAGAACCCAGAGAACGAGGCCTGAAAAAAAAAAGTGCTGAAACTTTAACCTGGAATGTGAAGTGTGAGCCCGGGGTGGGACGACCGGCGAAGCGCCAATTCCTCTGCACAGAATTTCTTTTTCTGCACTCATCTTTTTTCCGGCCAAAATTGTGACAGAGGGATATGTAGATATGAAATGATTGGTGTCAGGAACAGGGAGGCCTACGTGTGCTCATGTTCAACAAGCACTTGGAGATAATGGTTTGCGTGGACACTGAGGGGAATGAATCTAGAAAATGAATGGGGGGATTGTTTAGGCAGACAAGGGAGGGCCGATTATGTTACAATCAAAACATTTAACTGGGGGAACGAGAGAAAGGGAAGGGAACAGAGAGGAGGAGAGAAAGAGAGAAAGAAAGAAAAGGAAGAAGAGAGAGAGAGAGAATTCAGATTAGAGAGAGAGAGAGAGAGAGAGAGAGAGAGAGAGAGAGAGAGAGAGAGAGAGAGAGAGAGAGAGAGAGAGTCTTATGCAGCGCAGGTCCATGCTGACCAGAGGAACTTGTGATCCATTATCGATAACATTCTCAGCACCATTTTCCCAGATGGCACTCAGGGCAAGCACGCTGATCGCTGGCACGGGCGCGGGCAATAACTGGCACCATCACGCTGCTGGCATTTTCAATGGAGTTTAAGAGACTTATCATTCCAAATGTGTCCTATTTTCCTGTAGGCAAGCCAGACATCTGTTTATCCTATTTTCTCTTGGACTTTAGCACAGCTTGGGAAAAAAAAAGGGAGAGAAAAATAACAGCAAAAGAACGAAAAGTTGGTCGCATTTAACAGCTGTTGCCGAACTGCAGAATCGATCTCGGGCGGAACTTTAAATATTTCACCTCCCACTGCTCTGGCATAGATTATTCATCTGAGGGGATGTGTAAAGAAGGTGAAAAAATAAAGCGAGGAAGATGTAACTGCAGAGGTCTGTAAGTGATGGATGCTCCACGAGCTTTTAGAGACAGGTTAGCGATCATGTGAGAGTGTGTCAGGAGAGGATTGTGGCTTTATTCTGTGGTTCGGAGACTAATAATACTTGCCACTGATCAGGGCTTTCCTAGCCACCGATCTCCCTTTCACTTCCTGTCACAGAGGTCAGGACAGCCTGACCTCTGAGAGATCCCCCCATCCCACCCCATGCAACTGAATAATGCATGAGATTGACTTTTTTTCCCTTTTTTTTTTTTTCTTAACTCACTGTGGCTGGTTTACGTCCTATAGCTTATTCCACACAGCCGCTTGCACCTGTTCTCCTACTGGGCTCAGGCTTCATTTGGGCCTGTTGCTAATTTCATTTAACATTCATTATATTTCCATATGAAGCGGATTCTGGATTCTTCTAAAGACACTTTTCTTCCAAAAATAAACACGCCATCAATGGCCATCTTTGATACACCCTTTTTTTGCTTCGTCTTCCAATTTGTTTTCTCAAATGTTTTTCTTTTGTTTGCCTCAATGGCACGTGATGGCCTAGGCCTTCATGACGAGCTCTCCTCCCTCTCTTCGGTGTGCAGATGCTCGATTGCGGCTCGCTCCGAGCTCAGCTGAACAAATGCCAGCATTTAGAAGGTCAGAGCTTTTGTTGGTGTGGGCAGGAAAAAAAAGAAGGAGCGTTATGGAAATGAGCCGAGGCAAAAAAATAAAAATAAAAAAACAACAAAAAAAACCAAACAAACACGGGACATTTAAAACCTAAAAATTCAATTCATTGTCTCTCTGTTAATGCCATTTACATTTTTGGCTGCGTCCCTCGCTGTCGAGGAGGATATTTGGAGACGTCTACAATTACATATCAGCGTCGGAGCAGGAAAGCAGGTTGTGATGGACTTGGAGAAAGAATGAGAGAGAGAGAGAGAGAGAGAGAGAGAGAGAGAGAGAGAGAGAGAGAGAGAGAGAGAGAGAGAGAGAGAGAGAGAGAGAGAGAGAGAGAGAGAGAGAGAGAGAGAGAGAGAGAGAGAGAGAGAGAGAGAGAGAGAGAGAGAGAGAGAGAGAGAGAGAGAGAGTTGTTTTGAAATGCTCCTGAATGGCAGGTTTTCACAGACCTGTTTGGAGGGTAATTAAAAGAGTGTTAAGAGGAGAATGGTGCTCCTTTGCTCTCTCTCTCTCTCTCTCTCTCTCTCTCTCTCTCTCTCTCTCTCTCTCTCTCTCTCTCTCTATTGCCGTCTGTCTCTCCTGTAGGAAGCAGCAGAGGGTTGCTCAGCTGTTACTCTAGCCTCCAGCCATTTCAGGTCTGCATCTTTTTTGCCCATGATCAGGTGACATTCAGATGTGAATGTGGTGTGTCAGTAAGCATGCTTGTGAGTATGCAAGTTTGTGTAAGAACTGCTTTTTTTACGTGTTGTTTTTTGTGTATGTGTGTAAGAGAGGGATTGGGGAAAAAGTGAGGGAACAGAGAGACACTGGTAGAAAAAAAGAGAGAGAGAGAGAGAGAGAGAGAGAGAGAGAGAGAGAGGGAGCTTCATTAGTTCTGATTAATGGCCAAGCAGACAGCAGATATATCTCTGGCCAGGTAACAGCCTCACAGCCGCACTACAGCACCAGCACAGGTGTGTTCTGCTGCTCTTATTTATGAGGCAGTCAGCAAGCTTTCTGTTGCTCATGCTATACACACACATACACACACTTACACTCACATACACACACAGAAATAAAGCGCACATTGCTCCTCTTTCCCCTTCAGCTAGCTTGCCTAGTGAATAAGTAAGGTGATGGCTCAGGCCATGTTACAAATTCTACTGACCACTACCAAATTAGCCGACGCAGCAGTAAAAATGCTCCGTAGCTCCTTGCTTGGCTCCAGTGTGTGTGTGTTTTTTTTTTTTTTACTCTCTCTTTTTTATACTTCTCTCTCTCTCTCTCTCTCTCTCTCTCTCTCTCTCTCTCTCTCACTCACACACACACACACACACACACACACACACACACACACACACACAGACACACTGTGTATATTTGTGTGTGTCTGGCCCATCATGTTAGTGGGGGGTATTTGCGTTATTCTAAGAGGCCATTAATGCATGCCTACATGGAGCTGGCCATGCTAAGCGGCTGCCGTTTTTGGTGCAGGTGTTTGGCCCAGCTCTTTTGAAGCTTCAGTCACACACCCAGCCGCAGCCGCTTGCTCCTGTCAGGACTGTCTGATTCCGCCTGTGGCATGGGAACCTTCTATGGGAGATGCTTGTGTAAAGGATCACTTGTGTGTGTGTGTGTGTGTGTGTGTGTGTGTGTGTGTGTGTGTGTGTGTGTGTGTGTGTGTGTGTGTGTGTGTGTGCGTGCGTACGTGCGTACGTGCGTGTGTGCGTGTGTGGAGGAGTAGTAGAGCTGAGACTGAGATACAGGGAGGAAAGGAGGCAGTCAGAGATGTCAGGAACCCCTTTAAGGGAGTGAACTGATAGGAAAAAGCACAATACTCTGTACATTCTTCCACACTCGCTTATCATCGGCAGGACAAAAACAAAACAGCCATTTAACATCATTAAGATAAGAATTACATCCCTTTCTCTTATTTAGCTTGGGGGAAGGTAATAAATGGTGACAACAGGCCATAGCCGAGCAACAGCAGACAATATTAGAGTTCTATAACTGTTCGAAAGAAATGTGTAACATTGATGTTACATGATATCTTATTGTATCAAAATATCAATATCATTGCACCTGCAAATGTGTTTTTTTAAATATATGTAAATGTTTCTATTTAGCTATTACCAAGGCGTCTGTGCTGTAGCCTTGTGACTTTGCTAATTGATCTTTCATCTTTGTGCCTCAAAATAATGAAAATCAGAAATACCTTCATGAGCTGAGCAGATGACACTCTCACCTTGAAACTCTTCAGAACACACACAGCTTGTAAACCATGAACGCTGTCTCACTGGAGAGACTCAGAAAGAGAGAGAGAGAGAGAGAGAGAGAGAGAGAGAGAGAGAGAGAGAGAGAGAGAGAGAGAGAACAGCTGGCTTCCTTGAACTGAGGATAACTGACAGTTGTCTGTAAGAGGTTTTAATGAAGATTGTCACCTTTTATGCCAGGAAGTGAAGGGTTGCCAGATTTTTGGGAGAGAAGAGAGAGAGGCATCATTGCCAGATTTACAGGAGTGGAAAGAGCAAAAAAAAAAAAAAAAAAAAGACAGAGAGCTTAACCTGTGTTTGGCAGGCAGCAATCTGTTCACACTCACACAGAAAATAAACCGAACAGAATGGTCGAGAAGCCAAACCCTTGCGGCCGCTAACCTGGGTGTGCACTCGGCTTGCAGTCGAAACAGATGTACTCTATTACACACTTTTTACACGGCACCTCGAAACTATTTCCTAGGCGAAATTTTCGCAGAATTATGGATAAGATGGATTGCATTTCAGGGAATTGCGAAAAAGTGCGCATGAGAACGATTTTTTATTCATACTATGGGCCTCTGTAACCTTTAATACGGTTTGTTACATGGTTTGAACTTTGGATATGATTCGGAAGGTATAAGGAAGATTTCCTTGTTTCAGTTCGAGTCTGATGTACTTTTTGATTTGAATTTATTTTATTCAATTCTATTTAATATCTTTGCATATCGTATTAATTTAATAGTAATTCTATTCGTTCTGCCTTTTATCTCCAAAGTGATTTGAGTGATTCAATCAAATCACTTTTACACCGAAAACTCTAGTGACACAGGGAACAGGGAGTTGTTTTGTTCTTGGTAATGGCCATAATTCTGGTGTGTGCCTCCACCGTGGTGTGTGTAAGTGTGTGTGTTTCTGGGTGTGAATGCGTGTGTGCCTGTCTATGTAGGGAAATGGCTTTAACATGTGTGGAGAGGAGGGGGATCGGAGCTGGTGCTTTCGCAAGACATGTTGCATGGGCACAGAGAACGGAAGAAAGCGGCTCCACCGAGTCTCTGTTGAGACACACACAAAATGCAACACAACACATGCACAAACACTGGAGAAAGAAAGAGTAGTGGACATTGTAAAACCAGGGCATCAGCAGAAAGCAGACAGAGAACGCAAAGCTGGAGGAGAGGTGAAAAAAATAAACCCACTAGAGTTCGTCTGCGTGTATGTGTGTGTGCGTGTGTGTGTGCGCGTGTGTCTGGTGGGGGTATTGAGAGTCTAATCTGACAGAACTGTGAGGAGAGGGACATATGTGCTCTAAAAAGGCCTTTTATTTGATTGGAAGCACAAAGAAGCAACACTCCCCTTTTGTCGGGCGGCGTGAATGCTCCTGCTGAGCCTGTCATCATAGCATGGTGCAAGTACAACTGCACATGGAACCCACACACCCACACACCCACACACACACACACACACACACACACACACACACACACACACACACACACACACTTACTTTACAAAAATAAACACAATCAACGTCAAACCTCCACACTTCAGTCTTAACATACAAAGACGTAAACCACCCATTAGAAATATTCACCAACATAAACAAGACTATTATCAGAACCAAATATTTGAATGCTGTTTCACACACACACACACACACACACACACACACACACACACACACACACACACACACACACACACACACACACAGCAGACGGTTGGAGAGGGTCTGTTGTTACTCAATAGGCAAGCGTGGGTGCATGTGCCTTTTGAATAACAACCAGGCAAATTGGATCAGTTTTGGTTAGGAGAGGACTGTAAGGAATGCAAACCAGGGTTCGTGAATGCAGGCAGCATGTTCCCGTTTCCAACATACAGCTGAGGTCGTCTAACAGCCTCCTTCTGCTCTTCATTAACTTTAATGGGCAGTGTTATACTTGTGCAATTTGTTTTTATGAAAGATTAGAAATGAACTGAGACCTGAAATGAGAACGTTTTCACTCAGGCAGTGGAGGAACCCTCAGTTTAGCAGGATATATACAAATATAAGCTATTTTTCGACCAACAATATTGCAAAAGGTTTGATCTTTTGGTGCCCTGTTAGCGAAATAATAATAATAAAAATTTCTAATTATATAATATATATAAATTCAAATAAGTAAGACTTATAAGTGATCCCATGTCAGTGATGTCATACAATATTTATTCATATCGATCATTTTCTACAAAGGTAGTCTCCTTTGGAAGAAAAAAAAAGCACCTTTGACTAATATATATAATGTATATGTGTATAACGTGATTACAGAAACTGTCACCAAGAAATGAATGCACAAAAAATAGTTTTGTTCACCAATTTGCTTCCTCAGAAATTCTAAATGCTCTACAAGATGTGAACATTGCCTAACACTTGCTGCACACACATTTTTATTGGTTTTGATTGCGTTAATCTTTCAGTGGTGTGTCTGTGGAAAGTGCAGCAAGGCTGGCTGTAAATGCAGCATTCACACACTGGAGGCATGGATTCACTGATTTTTTTTCCCCCCTCTCTTTCCCGCTGTACGATTAAGTGTAGATTCACATCCACGACATTTGTTTCGCATTAGGAGAGGTTTGTAAATCAGACCTCAGCGCTGCCGGGACCGCTCTGCCTTTCCACTCTCAGCTGGAGATATCCCGCTCTTCTCCTATCTATCTAGCTATCTATCTATCCATCCTTCCATCCATCCTGCTCTTTCTCTCGCTCACACTTCGACCAGCATCCCATCATCTCGACCTTATTCTATATTCTCTCTTTACCTACAGCTTCTCTTTTTTCCCCACACCTCGCCGCTTCACAATCCATTCCCATTTTTCCGAATGTGGCAATTTGTTGTGTGACATGGCTGAGATTAGGTTAGGAAACTGTGTGCGGATTGTATTGGACTGTGAGGTCACAGGCCAGCGATCTGGACACTGGGCACAAACCATCAGTTTCCCCCTTCTCGGTCTCTGGGGTCCCCTGTGCTGAATCCATCCTCTTTTTTCAAATCTTTAAAAACTGCAGCAAATAAGTATCATTTATTAAAGCTGACAAGTTATCTCTAAATACCCCCCCCAATCAACCCTTCAATGCTGTCAAACGATTATCAGGGTCCTGTTGATAACAAAAGCACATTTGCGCCTGTCAAAAGAAAACCCCAAAGTGGTCTTTGAGTGCGGATTACACCGCATTTCGCAGGAGGAATAAAGTTTTTTTTTTTTATAGTTGTATTAAATTTTTTTTATTGTAGTGGCAAGACTGGGTCTGTGCATTTACATACACCGCATGTAAAGATGATGCATTGAACAAACACCCCCAAGTCAAAACAACAAAAAGAGAGAAAGATCTGTTTTGACCATGGAGAAGTGGTAGTGAGCGAGCGAGCGAGCGAGCGAGCGAGCGAGCGAACAGTTCAGGGTTAAGAGAGCGGCGGTTGGAGAGCCCTGTTCTGGCTCACGGCGATTTGTCATTATAAGAGAACCGCTACTCATGTTTCCCAAGACCTCATTAGAATTATTCCCAGCAATTATGCTGTCCAGGACCCCGGTGCAGTCCAGCAGGCCTTGCTTGCTGTTTATTAGACTAAAAGCAGGGTTTGATTTTCATGCCTTTAAATACGGGGTGTGACGCTGATTTATGGGTGTTGCAGGAGGTCAGGTGCAGTTGATAAGGCATCATTAGAGACGGCAAATATTTGGCCGACAGTCAAGAGCTGTTTGGTCTCACAACACAAAGACAATTAGCAAAATGATTTTATATGATATTATTGCACGATAAATCATAGTTTGCTGGTTTATCAACGGCTGCATCTAGAAGAGAAAATGAGGGGGCAGAAAAAAAAAATCACCCATAGAAGATATGACGTTTTATTTGCATCGCCTGTTTATGTATTAAGCCCTGTACATCACCAACTAACTAGTAGTGTTTAGACTGCATTATTACTTTTGCAATCTAACTAAGAGCAAATTACTCTCAATAGAGAAAAAACACGAATGGTTTAGTATGTGACAATAATAATAATAATAATAATAATAATAATAATAATAATAATAATAATAATAATAAAACCGTATCAATAAAGTAGCATGTATATTGGGTTATTGGTGCTGCTGTGGCCACTTGCTCTCTCAGGAAAATATGAGTTCTTGTGATGCGGTAGCTGCATAATTATCCTCTTGTGGAGCATGCACAATGGCGCCAGGATGATGAATCGATGGCAGATTGGAAGCGTGGTTTAACTGTCATGTCCCCCCGATAAGGGGGAGCTCAGGGATTGCTCGCTCTCGCTGCTAGCTTCCTAGCCTGCCAGTTTATTAGCGCAAATCCCAAATGTTTAGTAAACTCATTAGGCTCCATCTAGCGCTAATTTATCATCATAGATGGACCGTGGGAGGAGAGGGCCACGGAGAGGCCCGTGGCCGTCCGCCCGATCAATCACTGCTATGGCGGCAGCCATATTTCATTAAATCTGCCCGACCCTTGTGAGTTATGTGGACTCCAGTGTAGTGGACGGGCTTCCCAGGCTAACGATGCCCTCTTATGATGCTTATCTACAGGAAAACACTGAGGCCCTTCGACCCACATCACACACGCGCAGAGCCTCCTGCTTCAACAGCCCTCCAAACACAGAGAGAAAAGACTGATAAAAGATAAAAGACGGCTTTTTTGTTTTAAAGAGAAGTGGCCAAATTTAAGACAAGAGGCGCACATTATAAATGCCTGTGGGTTTTAAACCTCAAAGGTTCGAGATAAAAAAATGGGTTTAAATGCTGACTCACTTTTCTCCTTTTTTATCATAAGTGTGAGGCCTCTGTAGTGTAAAAGAGAAGATCTTGATCCTGAAGATCCCCAAGAACTACTGTAATTCACATATCAGGCCGATTCTTATGATCTTTTTCCAGATGAAATGTAGCTTTGCTGAAGGTAAGGGGCCACCATCGATTTCGACTGCTCCCCCTCTCAGACTCGATCATTAAAGACGAGACGTGTACAGAAGAAAGAACGTTCTTGCTCAGTTCTGTCTGGATGCTGATCAGCTAAAGGACATAGATGTGTTTTTTCTTCCTAATCAGCTATTTAGCAACCTCCATCCCTATGCTCTGTGTAAGAAGAAAAGCTCTAGAAAGGAAAGAGGCACAGAATAAACCCCGATATGGAGGAAATAATAAAATATGACAGGTATTTCCTGGTTCTGGTCAGGTGGCGAGAAAGGTCCCCCAGCAGTCTGTTTTAATTCACCTGACTTATGTTCGGCCAGCTTTGATTTACCCTCCGATTAAAACCCACCACTCGACCGGCCGACTGAAATCAGATCTCGCCACAGCTTGGCCGTATTGATCCCTATTTAACATCAAGGCTCGGAATGGATTGGCATCGATTAACAATAAAAACACTCGGCGGCTTGTCCGGGAGGCTGTTCAATATGCTGAATGAAAAAGTATCGTGCCACTGCCCTTCATTGAGCGCCGAGAAAACAGTGGCAAAGGAAAAATAACAGCAGGGGTGGCCTCGGCTAAATTTTACTAGATGTATTTACTTTTTTTTTTTACCCCCCTTCTTTATTTCAACATCTGCTCATGACAGCACAGGAATAAAAATACGAGAGGGGTTCGAAAAAAGGATATAAAGCATCCCAAGTGTTTGGAATGTGTCATAAGCAAAGGGCATGACTTTTTATTCGCAACTCTAATGACAGAACAGCTGAAGTATGTGCTGGGGTTTTGTGGGTAGTTTCCCACAAAACGTGTTAAGTAGCACAAACCTGTACATGCACAAGCGTACAGTTTGGTTCCAGAACCCTGAGCGATGGAGTGACCTCACCGCGAGAGCTTGTCCACCCTGACTCATAGGACTAAAGCCCATAGCACATTAAGTTTCTCTCTGGAAGCAACGCATTCTCAAATCTCTGGGCCTCTGGGCCAGAGGAGCCACCCGCATCTGCAAAGCATTACCTGATCTCATCCATGCAGGAGTTTACAGTTATATAACAACACAAAAAAAACCACAAATCCTTGAGGGGCACTGAATTTAACACTGCGTTTATATTTCTTTAAAAGCGGCATCCTTCTGCTAGACCTACAGGAAAACATGCAGAAAAAAAAAAAAAAACGCTTACACACAAACCTCTAACACACACACATACAGTAAACCTTACCTCTAAGGCTAGTTCAGGCGTTTGCCTACTGAGCAGAATTTATGCATACATGCACCTACACACACCTCCTACAAAACAAATACGCAAACATGCACACAGACACACACACACATAGACACACACTCTTCTCTCCACACTCCTCCTGTGCACACACAAACAATCTGGAGTCTATTAGTGTCGAGGCCAAATCCAATTTGATTCCTTAAGTGTTGATTAAGGTGGCGGTGACTGAAAGAGCTCGTCCTTCTCCGGCTGTTTGTTGATTATTTACCTCTAAGCTTGATGGTATGGCCAACACACCATCAGTGTCTCACATCTCATCTCATCTCTCAGCTCTGCTCCTCGACGTTGTTTTCTTAGCCAGAATCCCATCTGTCCAAGCTAAAGCCGAAGCGACCGAGTCTGTTCCGTTTATGCAGAAAGTGCTGGATTCAAATGGGAAAATGACATGAAATGGTTTGTATAAATAGTGCAAAATCTTTCGTTCTGGCAGAAACAGAAGAGTGGCATGTAACACAGGGAAAAGGAGACCAGACATGGACTGTTTACCTTTCCATTAATAGAGATTCCTATTTAGATTGTGTGCACTTAGTTGGTAGGTAAACGCAAATACAGTGATAGAAAAAAGTGTTGATGTTTGAGTTTCTAGTGCAGTACTGCAATATTTTGGATGCATCAAGGAAGGATATAATCTATTTCTTGGGGTGGATAATGTGGGATTGTATGTTAGAGATAATAATACCAACATATCTACTTTTAGCTTATAAATATCCTAATATTTAGCGTCTGATATTGGAAGTTTCAAATTGGAAGTGGGAGCTCAATGGATAAGATGTTGGACTTTGGACTTGGGTTTAAATCCCAGCACCACCATGCCACCACTGCTGAGCCCTTGAGCAAGAGGCCTTAACCCCTTAGTTGCTCAGCTGTATATCTGAGATAACTGTAAGTTGCTCTATGGATAAGGGCGTCTGCCAAATGCCCTAAATGTCATTTGCTGACTTGAACATGCAATATACAGTAAGTCTTTGCAAAATCTGTAACCTTTTTAGTCTTTAGCTTGCTTAGAAAACAGAAATATATAATATATATTGAACCCTTTAATACAGCAGCGCAGATCTCGAATAGTGAAGTCTCCCAGAGTCCGAGCATGATTCCAAGTCAAACTCAGTGCTGTTCCTCTGACAAGGTTCCCAGCTGTGGAGGATCAACTCAAGGCGAGTCCTGTCTCACTGCCAGGCAGACAAAAAATTATACACGAAGCTCGGTGCAGAATGCCAGGCTGCTCCGACTGCAACAATGTGAGACGTCTGTGCCAAAGCCGGCAGCAGCTGCCACCTCGTGCACGGCAGGAGTGAGGCGACTCTGCCGCGCCCGAGCTGACGGTGCTGTGCTTTAATGACACGGTAAAGAAGGAGAGAGATGAGAGACAGGTATGTTGGATATCAGGAGAGGAATGCAACAGCTGCGAGTTGGTCCATGTGTGTGTGTGTGTTGATGAGAAGTTGCTAAGCAGAGAGACAGAGAGGAGTGGGAAACAGTGGGAAGGGGAGGAGGGAGAGGAAGTCCTGGCTTTTTTTCTGTGACTGGAGCAGCTTTAATTGGCCAGTGCGATTCAGAAAGAAAAAGAGAATGAAAGAAATTTAGACATTATCTCCTTGAAGCGTCTGGGGTCACGCCATTACTTCCTTCTGTTTAAATGCTCAGTCTTGTCAACCTGACACAAGCCAGGCAAGTCTTTAGCTTCTTTTTAACGTGTTGGACCAGATACACAAGCAATATTAAATGTGGAAACACATAAATCTTGCATTCAGCTCTGACTATATAAACTACTCATATACACACTCCTTCCTTCTCCCTTTCACACCTTTCAACAGGTTTGTTTTACAAGCCATTAACTCGGCTTAATGGCGATGCACTTTCTCCACTTCCATTGATTCCACCGTGTTAAACTGCTCCCGAAAAACAAGCCGACCTCTCGGAGTTGGTCTGATCCCCCAACACCTCGGAGTGCCCCTCTCGTTTAACGGAGAGACAATGAACACTTTCAGTTGCTTTCTCACACACTTCCGCTCTCCTCCCGGATTACAAACAAAATACGCAGAGGTAAACTAGCAGCCACACCGGATATTCGCTTGACTGTTTTCTTCTCCTGGACTAAGCACAAAACAGGGTGTCATGCTGATGGATGGAAACGTAATGCTAGCTGGCTAGCTAGCAAAAAAAAAAAAAAAAAAAAACAGGCAGTAATAGGATTCTGTGGTACATCACAGGGTATATTCTGTGATACAGGAAGTGGTTTTGTCAGCTAGCTAGTTATTTTTTGTAACTTTGAGTTCCAAGCAACATTCAGGAAACCTAGCAGTAATGAGAGATACTCGGCTAGGTTTTTTTTATAGAACTCGTAGAGACAAATGACATTTACAATATGGTTAAAATAAGGGTACCATCTAGGTTATTCATTAATTGCAGTGAGAGAGACAAATGTTAGTATAAAAAAATAAATGGTTGTAAGTTTAGCGCAAAAAGTGGATTGCAGTCCTGCTATGTATTTTTATTTTTTTTTCAAAAATAATTCATTGACACTGAGGTATCAATTCAGTTCGCAAATTCAGAGGGTACCCAGATAAACTTGGCTTGAGTGAAATTAACTACCACTGGAAGCAATTTGTGTGTGTTGTGTGTGTGTTTATCCACACTCGCTTGTACCACTGCTTAAAACAGTTTTGCTCGGTCCAGCATTTTGTACTTTCCCTGTTCGTAAACTGCACAAGGAACCAATGCTTTTATTAGAGACATCACTAGGAAATCCTGTTAGCCCTTGTTATAAGTCAATATTCGTTTTCACTATCTAGGTGTTTCTCCGATTTTCTTACAACATGCCTTGGAAAGGAATTTTTTATTTCTTTTTTTTTCCATGCTACTTGTTTGTTCAGTGGTTTCACTGACTAGCAGCAGTGTTGCATCAGATACTCGTGTCAACAGGGTAATTAAACCACAGACTCTCGTGCACACATGCACACAACCTCGATCGCTTACAAGCAACAGTTACACCGCTAACTATTGGTCCATTTTAACCACAAAAAATAATTACGCTGGGCCACGGCTCGCCGATTTGTTTCTCTAAGATAGTCGTTTACCTTGTCACCCAGTGATTGAAATGTGGTCTCAAGCCACACTAATGACACTTACTAAGGTAAGTGTCATAGCGTGGTAGCATGACAGTGTGTTAGCGACAGGGGGGGCCAAAGCAAAAGTGTCTCATCACTGCTTAACTGGTGCCATTTTTTCCCCCTGTCAGAGACAGGATTAATACGGGAACGCCGAATGCCTGAACAGCATCCGGGTGAGAAGAGGTCATGCTTCCTCTTCCATCATTGTTGTTCATGAATCTGCTTTGTGCCAATTTGTGCATGCATATGCAATCAAAAGTGACTCGGGAGCACGACCAATAATAATCATGCTGCCTGCTCATCATACCAGGAAATGTGTGTGTGTGTGTGTGTGTGTGTGTGTGTGTGTGTGTGTGTGTGTGTGTGTGGGAGAGCATGTGTGCTCCTCTGTCTGACCACCCTGAATCAGTTGGATTCCCATTGAATGAGATTTTAATCACCTTCTGCTATCACCACAACATGCAGCCAGCAAGGCCAGACCTCCCTCTATATTTATGATAATTTTCTTTCTTTCTTTCTTTTTTTTATTTATTTTTTTGTCTTTCCCTCTCACACACACTCTTTCTTTTTATTAAAATCAGTGTTGACGGAGTGGAGTAATCCTGATTAGCGCTGAGCCTGTGGCCAGTGAAGGGTGAAAGGCATCAGTGCAGTGTTAGTTTACCGGGACATGGGGCGAAATTGAAAAAGGGGGGGGACGAGAAGCTGAATGCGCAGCGAATCCTTTTCTTTCCCCCCTGCTCCCCTCCACAACACCGTACCCCCCCGATAGACACACGCACAGATCACAGAGCTGCTAACGCTAATCCTGTTCCACACACTGCCTCATGTTAGCCAGTGTACACACACGCTCAGATTGAGTGTGTCCGTGTGCTGTGGTGTTGTTTTTGGGCGCTAAAACGGTGCCATGGATCTTCTCATTCGCTAGCTAGTCTAGCCACTTTTGTTGGGATTGTTTTGTTCTTTTTGCAAGAAATAATAGCACAGAGATACAAATAAACACATTATTTAAGATAAAAAGGATTTAAAAGCAATACAGGGACACTGAAGATGACACGCAGTCTGTCCAACATGAATGGGGAGAAAAAAAATTTTTTATCTCTGAAAGCGTCGCACAATTTAACAGGCTTGATCCTTCGTCTGTGTATTAACACTACAACATGGCATTGTTTCAGCTGAAGTATGCAAAATATGCCATTAAGACTGCTTTTCCAGATTGGTGCTGTTTGTGTGAGCGTGTGTGTGTGTGTTTTGGGTCTGGGTGGGGTAGAGAGAGGGTGTTCAGCTCATCATGTTTGTTTTGCTTGAACGGCCCAGGCTCTTTCATATTGATCTCATCTCTAACGATGCATTTTATTAAACATGATCGCTCTTATAAAGTACGCTGACATTTGTCTCTGCTCAGCTCAGGAGCGTTCGCCGACACAGCGCTCTGACGTCCCCATTAAAAGCAGCGTATAAACAGGCATGCAAATTAAACACACACACACTCTTCTCGCTCGCTGACTCTTGCTACAGTACATCCGCGTTAAATGGCTTTATTTGTAATGGCACGTCTTGAGTGACATGTACGCCACTCATAAATGTTAATGACAGCGTTCTGTTGTCTCTATATCGTTTTCTTCGTGCGCTTGTTAGCGGCAAGAATCATCGGCTTAGAAGACTTAGTGCTAACAAGTTGCTTTTAATCAGCCTCCGGATCCATCTCTGTCAGACAGGTATAAAACTAACCTCCCAAACACACACAAACACAAACAGAGACACACACACACACCTTCCTGATGAATATCTAAGAAGAATGCTGGCCTGTCAATTTGCGAACACTCCTTTAAAGCCATGTTGCACTGTTTTTCGTTCTTTGAGCAGCAAGACATAGGACTGGGGGTGGAGGGGTAAAAAGCTGAAGCTCGTGTGTTTGTAGTTGGAAGGAAGTAAACTTCATCAGGTCGACTCTGACGCCTCCTTCAGATGTCACTCAGCGCAGCTCTCTCATGATGAAATGCTTCGCTCTGAATTCTTCCTTTAGGGCTCCTGGGGATAAGTCCTTAAAAAAAAAAAAAAAAAGAAAACAACTTCACCCCCATTCCCCCTTCTTTTTCTCGACAGGATGAGAGAGATTCAGTATGAAAGTGAGAGAGAGAGTTTGAAAATGTGCAATTTATTCAAATATTGATATTTCTGCTTGTCAGCAGAGGCGCCTTGGAATTTCCACAGAGCTCGGTTGTCAGAGGAGAAAGGCAGGAAAAGTGTCAGATAATTCATAAGTGCAGTTCAGTGCTGGCGAATCAGCTGGGAGCTCAGTAGGGGAAAATGTGTTATTGTCGATGCAGAACAGGGGTAATACAACAGGAGAAGTAGAAGAGAAAAAAAATCGCTCGCACCTCTCCATCATGTCAGGCAAATGTTCAATTTGGGTCTGTCGTTTTTATTCCCCTCGCGCTTTTCACCATTATTTATTTTTTTATTTATATTTTTTTCCGGTTTTGTATTTTGACTGTGGAAGATCTGCCTGTCTGTACTGTGCTCTCTGATGCATGGGGAAGCATTGGGAGTTTGGGCCAAGGGCTTTAAGCTTCGTTGACGTGAAGTTGTTTTTTTTTTCCTCCCTAGACTTCCCGTTTCCCATCTTGCTGCGGCCAATAGTAGCGCAGCTGCTTTATAATCTAGAGCCATCAACACAACTTCTACATGTGGCTTACATTAGCAACCCCAACACACACACACACACACACTCACACACATTGTCTCCCACACACTGTATCTCTTAAATTGTGGCATTTCAGAAACTATAGTGCACTGGTCTGACCTGCTCTGCTCTTTATGACGTTGGATCGGGGTGCTGGCCCGGCCAAGATTTTAGCTCATCCCACCCAGTCCATACACACACACACACAAACATACACACACATGCTCACACACATATATCAGGAAGAGGAAATGCCAGCAAAATAAATCACTCCACATCCGGTAAAAAGCTCATCTCCCTTGGCACGAGTGCTGCATAGTTCTGAGAATGTGAGTGTCAGTATGCGTGTGAAAAACTTATGAGCATGTAGAACACACAGTTCAAACTTTTTTCTTCTTTATAAATGAAGAATTGGATAATGTAAAAGACGGGTTTCAGCTATAGTTTTTCGTACAAGAAACAGTATGTTTTCTGATACGGTATGTAAAGTATTTGGGTTTCTTCTGAAAAGAGGAAACATCTATACATACAGGAATGAGCATTTTAGAAGAAAAAAAAAACTTTGTGATGTGATTTATGGAGTGGGGCTTTACATCCGTCCAAGCGTTCCGAGGACCTGCCAACACGCACATCTTCCTCTCCAAGACACGAGAGCTATTTCCTCTCGAGTCGCCCTCGCACCAATATTCGCCTG